>NC_090928.1:1003605224-1004214510 GCF_040938575.1 Ambystoma mexicanum | reverse complement strand
GGGATTACGTTGTATACCCTCCTTGTGAAAAAGTAGGAACTGAAACATACTTAAAATGCTTTTCTACTAAACAGATAAAAAGATCTGCTAAAATAATAAAGCAGACCTATGAGTTAAACTACTGCTCTATCTTATATGCATGGATTAAGTCCACACACTTACCACTACGTCAAGGGACGTCTAGCTTACTTCTGAAGCAATATGTGTAACTTGGTTGTAAATTACAGTAGGCATACAAGTAGCAATGTACTGTCACACATGTACTATGTGGTAGGAGCAACCCCTTTTGTTTCATGATACCTATTAGCCTGATATCCTTCCACATTAAGGGCCAGCCCTCCCATTACCTCGTACAAAAGGGATTACTAACATACAAACTGGTTTTTAGTAAAGAATGCTCAAAGAATGCTCCATCTGGACACTACTGACATTAATCTCAGACACTCAGATTAAGTCTGGCTCGGTATTATACGCCTGCTGTGTGGATTTCACAGTTCCGTTTGATAGCGTAGACAGAGTTGAACTATGGGAAATGCTGGAAGAATGGAAAATTGATCCATCAGTGCTATATTTCATTAAAACTTTATATAGCTCCACTAAGGTTAGAATTTGTCTCTCACAGGATGGGGAATTATCCAACCGCATGGTAACAAAGAGGCGTTTGACGCATGGATGTGCATTGGCACCCCTGTTGTTCAACCTCTACTTGTCCCTACTGGCAAGGAGGTTGGGTGAAGTGATGAACTTCCCACCGCAATATGAGAATAAGGGCCTGGTCTGCATATCATACGCAGATGATGTTGTGATCCTAGATGGAACTAAAATTGGAACTAAAATTTGATTACAACGGTCACTGCAGGCTCTTTCTGACTACGCTAGCTCTCTTGTTTTGAAACCAAATATCAATAAAACGAAAATGATGGTTTTTGGAAAAGGGGCACGAGCCAGTAACAAGTTGGGGGGGAGAAAATGTTGGAGTGACTTATGATTATAGGTACTTGGGAATTGCCATTAGCAACATGTTCCGGTGCCTGTCTCTTAGAGGAGGTAACACATAAAGTGTGGAATAAATGGCTCTTCTTAAGGAAGTCGATTGACTCACAAGGAGGGAGATGCATAGAGGCTAAGATTTTGACTTATAAGATCTCAATAGTTACCACAATGCTATATGCTCTGGAAGTCTTCCCAATGAAATGGGTAGTTGCTCTGGGCAAGCTGGAAGGAAAGATACTACGTACTATGCTAAACTTGATGCCGGGTAGACCTGTGCGGGCAATCAGACTACCCACCCTTTTTATGTCATGGTCACTGGCATCCTGTAATCTATGGTCCAGGATATAGTTTGAACTAGGGGGGCCACACTCCTTGCTTTCACACACACTTCAGCACACCCATAGATAAGAGCGAATGGTTTGCCAATTTGGACACAAAGATCATGCAGTACCTGGAAGACATTGGTGTGACCCCGGAACCGGACTCTGGGCTGGAATTCAATCTGGCAAAGATCCCAGCTTAAGCTAGGCATTATGATGTTGAACAGGCATTGGGCCACCTTAACAAGTTCTGGGAATACACACGGCAGGCTTTTGCTATAGGGAGCCCCAAAACGTATTTAACAAAAAGATGGTACCCGGTCCTGATTAGATTTATTCTGTCAGTAAGACTCCAGTTCATTCCCGTATTGGAGAATACAGGGGCCTGGGAGGGGATCACATGTGACAACAGGCCATGCAGACTTTGTGGGAAAGATATTGAATCGGCTCGTCATGTGCTCACACAGTGCAAAGACTTAGAAAGCTCATATGAGCATGCATATGCCAAATTTCAAAGGTATTCCTCTGAGCAGTTTTGGAGCACACTGTTAGGGGCGGAATCATTAGTGAGCTCTGTGGCCGCTATGCATGTCTGGGAAAAAGCGCTCAGAAAATTGACTGCAAGAACGGAACAGTGGAGAAAATGAATTGCTCGCTGTTGCGTGGCTTCCAGTTTTAATTTATTGGGCCTCATTACACGGATGGCGGTGAACCATGGCGCTATTAGCGCCATGGTTCATGCCGGTAAAATACCGGCACCGCCTTGGAGGAAAGGGGAATTACCGCCCTATTCCAAGGTTGGCGGGGCGGTAATTCCCCCTTCCACCATTGCCCTTCCCCATTCCCATTTTTGCCCCATAGGGCTCTATGGGCATGGGGAAGGCGCTAATTACGGTACCGCAAATTGCGGTACCGTAATTAGCTCCCTGGTCCCTTTGCGGGTTGGTTTTTAACACCTGCAAAAAGCAGGCGTTAAATTCCCCAACCTGCAAAGGGGCTGGGGGAGGTCTGAAAAACAAACCGCTAAATCATCTGTGTTTATTTTAAAGCAAAAGTGTGGGTGACATAATAATTGCCAGATGCATTTGCTCACATTTTTTTTTTTTACAATAAAGTGCTAACTTTTAAGCATGCAGGAAAATCAAAATCGCACAGCACTACATTTACAATTGTTTTGGTTACTGTTCAGTTTCATTGTTTTTTTAAGTGACATTTGTAGAAAGTAAAGAATTGTGATTTGTGCTTTTACTTTCTTAACTAATTTGTATAATTGATTTGTGTAACAACAAGTTAATGGTGAGCCAAGAAGAAGGTGGTGTGTAGTTGTGTGATTTCAATTACTTTTAATTTAAATAAATACAAATATATTTCCTGTACACTGGTCGGGTTCTTGCCTCATTGGTAGCTCTGGGGATGAGATCCAAGAGGCATGATATGCGTCTGAAGTAGGGTTGAAGAAAAGAATCCATTAAACATTTTGTTGCATGACAAATGAAAGTACATCCTTAAATAACGGGGCGACTAATGCAACCGAAAGGGAACAGATTAACTACCTGCATCCAGCGTTAGAAACCGAACAAAATTAAATATCCGAAAGAATAAAATCACGGAAAGATTTGGCAAACTTAGCAAAATAAGCACAAATAATTTAAAAGCATCTTGACAATACCTATTGCCACATTAATTATAACTACAAGAAAGCCAAAAATGTTAAACCAATAATGCTTTTACCCTCCTGATGAACCATTGTGATTAATGGTGAAACACGTGTCGGGGGTCAATCAGTTTCAAATTTATTCAAATTTAAAGCACACTAATGCAAATTAAAGAAGATACCAATAAGAATAAAACTTTCTTTTGGAGCGCAAGTAGTACAGCGTTTGTATTTTGTGTAAAGTTTGTTGCATGACGCCTTGTGTGGGGAGGGAAGAAACTTCCTGTGTTGAGGGTGGCCTATCAATAGACATTACAACTTCTAGTAAATGATGTTCCTGAAACCATTTTCAAGCGTGTAAACCTTTAGACTACTAGTCCTCAGATGCTGAGAAAATTCCATCAGCATTTCTCGTTTTGTTTTTCCGCTGAACACATAGGGCCTGATTCAAAAATTGATGAAGGAACAGATTGCGTAGGGAAAATTGCCCTTGCATTCTCCACCTGTTCTGCACCCACATCTCCCAGCATGCCCCTGGGATGGACTTGCGTTCAGGAGGGAAGCTTGCTTCAGGTGCAAGTGGTTAACAATGAGCTTTTTTTGGCATATTTACATGTCAGGCCTGGCATGTAACATTTGCATTTGTCGCCTGTGCCTATGTAGCTGGATGACTAATGAAGACCTCCACCCTCATGGTTGCAGTGTGTACTTTGGCAGCGACTTGTCCAACAGTGCCTGTCACTACAAATGCATGCATTTTATTTTACACTTTTTAGTGGGGAACATATAATGTTAAACTTTGTGGACATGCTCATGCTTTGCATAATCCTTTTTTTTTCGGGGACTTAGGAATACATGAAGTGATCTATGCAGAAGATTGTTTCTATGTGCTTTACCCCAATATCCCATGGCATGCATCTGACAGAGGAGACAAGGTGCAGTGCAATCAGCTGCAGGAACCACTGAATCTGAGAGCAAAGCTCTAATTGAACCGGAAATGCACTTTTGGACACGGTAGCCACATTGCATGACTAGGGTGCACATTTTGTGGATAGTTTATTATACAAACGCAGACCCATATAGCCTCGGAAACCTGGATACCTCACATGCAGACATGCAAATAATGAGTACCAAAGAGATGGCCTTCGTCATTACCAATATTAATTTCCAATTCTAAAACAAAACAATCAAACACATTTTTCCAACAATTTGAAAACATGTTTTTTATAATGTGCTATGTAAGAATTGATGCAGTCACACTGTGTGAGAGTGCACCACACTTATCGGCTTGGTATTAGGTAACCCACCTTTTGGTATAGGTCTGTACTACACAAGTTGGCAGTGTGACTGAGCAGCCAGGCCTATCTCAAGAGGGGTTAAGGTGAGCTGTAGAGCTGTAGTAATGAATTTGTAAATACAAGTAACTAAGTAACATTTACACTCAAGGTTTCTGTTATAAATAGTTATTTATTTATTTAACACACATTTTGAAATAAGCATTCTTTAAAAAGGCAATTTGTTTAACAATGTAAATATACTTTGAAATTACTTTTCAGAATCAAAACAAGTTAGTGGATAATCTTCGTATATGCTTCTTACACAATTCCTACACCCTGAGGTGGCTTCAATCACAAGGACAGTAATGGCATTTATACATCACACTAGTTACACTTTGCAGATTTCTGAGGTTGCAGAAAGGAAAGGTTTAAGGAAGGAAAAAGTTAAACAGGTTCTCAGTATATGTGAGGACACTTAAATCTTCCAATGAAATCTAGACAAGCCTTTCCCAGCAATAACAGTCTAAAACAGGTTACCACCTATGAGGGACGGCAATATCAAAGTCGATGGGGTAGAAGATTCTGCAAGCAGCCAGGACAGCCAAAGTCAATTTGAAACGGTCTATGAAGCTGAGTCACTTCTTAGAATTAAAGTCTTGCACAAAGTTGTAGGGTTACACACTGTCAAGCCTGTTGAAGGAGAGTTGGAATCAACTCTAAAGGTAAGTCAATGCAACTGAGAAAAGCACAGCTAAAAAGACAGTGAGGTAAGTAACACAAGTCTAAACAGTACCTCTGGTTTGAAGAAGAGTGGTCCAGCTAGAATCTGTTCTGTTACAATGGTGCAGTCCCTGTGTTCCTGAGCCCCATTCATGGGGACAAGAGGGAGGACGTCTGGAGGACTGCAGCGGCGGTAGTTGGGAGATCGTTGGCAGCTACAGGCTCTTTTTGGTTCACTGGCACTTCGCTGTTCAGCACTTAGTAAACAACGCCATTGTGCATCTAGGATACCGGTTGGGCTTCTTTCACTCTTTGGGTCCTGCACTCTGGTGAGGGGACTCGAGCTCTGGTCGTCCTGCTTCTGCAGGGTCCTTAGGAGACACCCAGAGCTTCTAGGTGGATTTCAGACATTGCACTAGACTACGGATTGCTTGAACCCTGGCACTCAGTTCTTGTAGCACCGAAGAAGTACAGCCAGTCGGGGAAGATGGTCCAGTTTAGTTTGTCTCAGAGTTAGTTGGTCTCACTAACCCAATGGAAGAAGTCATCCCTTCCGGAGCTTCTCTGTCGAATCGAATAAGGATTTTCAGCAAAGCAGCAGGGCTTCACCGGGCAATTTAAAGGTCTAGGAGAATGCAGCAAGCTTGGTTCACAGTTTCTTCATCAGGTAAGTCTGCCAGGGGCGACTTTGCCTCTAGTCCCAAAACCCTAGCTTTCTAAGCAGGTTTCTCCCATTCATGCACAGGTTAAGCTGTCAATTACACAGTAGGATGGCTGTCCTAAAAGGACAGCCAGCCAGCCAATTAGGACTGGTTGCATTCAGACATTCCTAGAGACAAAGGACACAGTAGTTTCGGGAACCTCCCTCACATGCTGCCTTTCCTGACACACTGGAGCCAAAGGCGGGCTTCTGGGCTGAATCCCACCAAAGGCAAAACAAACATAGGGCACAAACTGGCTCAACGCATAGAGTAAACCACAGGAAAGTCCTCACAAAGCAAATTGTCACATATGGGTGCTGTACTGCAGCTGAGGGTTCCGCCTGCGGTAGAAAAGCACAATGGTAGGAAAATTAAACCACTGCCACCAGCCATTTAAAGTAGTGAGGGTAACATAAAAATGTTACATGAGAATGTTGGATAAGGCACTACTAGGTAACCCCCCAGCACTCCACATAAGATGGTGTGTGCTAGACCTACAAAAGAGAAAAGGTCAGTAAAGTCAATTTAACTTAACTATTCTTGGGAACAGTGGTTCACACAAGAAAAGGTATTTAAACCTTATGTGAAATCTAAAGGATTTCTATGTGACACTGCTCTGAAGGTGCTGTGTGTCACCATACAAAAAGTAGATGCCTTTGGAGTTTGTCAGACTCTAAAAACAGAGGAAACACATAATCCAAAATCAGGTGAAAACACATGAGAGAGTGAGAAAAAGGCCTCACTCACTCCAGGGTTAAAATTAAAAAGTCCTGAAGTTCAGCAAAAGAGCTAGGAGTCTCTAAAATGGGAGGAATTAAGCACTACAATGAAAAGTCTCCTTAACATTATGCTCTGCTTGTCTATACATATGCCACACCTAATACTGTAAATTCATCCTATGTTAAATGCAGAACATTGGTATCACAAGTTGATATCACAAGTTGAGTGCACATTTCATAAAGGTCTGCACACGCACTAGCAATCTACTATAACTACTCCCAAATGAAAAACTCAAACAAGTTGACATCCCAGCACTAGATGACACAATTCATCCATGGCTCATACACACACATAACCATATTTGAAATCCCTGAAATAAAACTAATAAGAGCATAATGACAATCTACGCTTTTTATATACAGTAAGCAAGAAAAATAGTTACATATGCAATTAAACATATGGAACTATACAGAGGAGAACATTAGCATGCTGTCAGCAATCTGTTGAGGCCGTGTTTTTTCACCTGATATATCATTTTGGTGAGTTTATTAAGTAAGAAATCCGAAGGAAGGCTTTTTCTCATAGAGGCATATCTTAATCTCAACAATCAGTTGAGCTGTTAACTGTAGTGGCGCTGTAGACATCTATCCAAGTTCGTTTATATCAGAGTGGACATATAATGGACCTGATAAGAACTACGCGTGGTGTCAAACAGGGCTGCCCCTTAGCAGCCACGCTCTTCAGTTTCTTCTTCTCAGATGTTGGCGAAGCTCTAGAGAGAGTGAATTTGTTTCCTCCAAAGATTAATGAAGAGCATATAAACATGATCATACACGCAGATGACATCGCAATATTAGATCTCACTCCCATTGGTCTGCAGAGGAAGATCACAGCATTCAAGGATTATAATGAAAAAAATAAACTTGAGATCAATATACAGAAAACAGAGATCCTGATCTTAAGGAACTTACAGGGATATACAGAAAAGTTCCCGTATATGGGAACTCCCGTCCTCTGCACTCTATCAAAAGGCTCAATTATGAATCCTAGTTGGTAAAGAAATATATGGTGGGTAGTTTCTGCTTTCTTTTTTCAAAGAAAGAAGATTTTTACATATCTTTTGATTGAGCAAAGTTAAACCTGAACATACACATATAAAATGTAATGCACATCCAAATGACTTAAGATACACAAACTATTTTATAAAACTTGATTCTTTTATTGTTGGTGCAACGTATTTCATGAACAATCACTTCTTCAGGGGCAAATCACAATACATTTTCATGTAAGTCTCTGTAAAAAGAATGTTTAAATAATACCCATTAGTATACATTGACGCCTTGTATACAATCTTTCAAAAAGGAAAAAAAAATTGTAAACAGATTATTAATTGTCATATCTTCATGTTAACAATAGAGTTTGTAACCTTATAGTACTACGATTTTTCAAACAATAATAAATAATAATAACACATAGCTCATTTTACGTACGCAGACATATCTTCATGACATCAATGGATGTTGTGACCTAATTACCCTATGGTTTATTCAGCAAGTAGCACATAGCATGTTTAACGCATACACTTCATTGTCTTGATCATCAAACCATCAACACTGTCAGCCTTTTTACTGACTACTGAATAATGTTTGTCACAATCTCTATACAAATAGTGTCCTGGGGATATTGTCCCTAGTTCTGTTCTAATCAAACACTTTATAGATAAGGATGTGAAACCCGATGATATAGCAAATGCTTACCGGAAATCCTAATGAGGAACACAAAGGAGTTTTTCATTTGGAGAAGCTGAGGGTGAAGTCATTCAATAGTGGCCCATAAGGCTTGGGTAAGTATTAAGGACTCTAATAGAGACTTTTGATAGAGTGCAGAGGACGGGAGTTCCCATATACGGGAACCTTTCTGTTTGTCTCATATGTCACAACCCATATGCCAGGGCTGTTTATTATCTCCTCCGCACCTAGAACAACATTAACAATTATTTACAATACTTCATATAGAATTACTCAAAATCATATCGACATGGAGTGCAGATCGATTTTCTCACTTTCTTTGTATAGGAACTAACAGGGATCCCACAAGCAAAAAGCCAGCAACAATTTTAAATGGTGGTTAGGCAAAGATGTCCTGAAAGTGGTCACAGAGGCGAAATACCTGGGCATTACAATAAGCGCAAGCATTAATGATAAACCTAAGGTGAAAAAGCTGGTCTCGAAATGCAAACAACTTGCTGCGCAGGCTGCTAAACTCCAATGCAAAATATGGAAAATGTTCAATACTTCCAGTCATACATTTTTATAGGAACAAAATCATTCCGGCCTTGATGTACAGAGTTGAGGCTCTGTTTGGGTGTGATCACGAACTGTGGTCAAGATATGAACATGATATGGCGAAGAAACACCAACTGGCGAAGGGCTTTCCAACTGCCTGCATGAGGTACGAGATGGGTCTATCGTCCATTAATTTGATCGCCATATGGAACTCGTTAACCCTATACAGAAAAGCATCTGGAGCTGATAACATCGCAAAATTTCACATATTAAAGTAGTGATAAACCATGAAGCGAAGGAGTCGTTGGCCTCTGGAGATCTTCCTATGAGACGATCTTCAAGCAGTTAAACATGGATAAAGAGATCCTTCTACAGAATCCAAATGCAGTGAAAATGAATCTGTTCGGACAGGATTGGATTGAAACCAATGATAAGAGAATGCAACATACTACAATGAAACACACCCCACCTGAAGCAAAAAAATGTAATGATCTCCCTAGGTATATGACTCAATTCCTGTGCAAAAGGAGATCAATCTTCCTTAAATTCAGACGAAATGCATGAGAAACGAAAGAAACTCCGTACCAAAGAAAGCAGAGCTGTGTGTTAGATCAATCGTGCAGTTTCTTCATGGTGCCGAGGAATCGTTGAACCACCTGATTTTGTACTGTCCTAACATGAGAGATGCAAGAAAGAGATGTATGGTTCAAGAGATGGACAAATGCACCACGTGTACTGATGAGAAATGGTGGAGTTTGATGCACATTGGCGAAAATAACAAACTGATATTTGCACTGACTGCCTTTGTAGAAATATAGTGAAAAGTCTGAAAATGAGAGGAGATCTCATAAATTATAACTCAAATGAACAGTATAGTCTAGTCCTTAGTATATGGGCCTTTCACAGAGTTCAACTTATGAAGTAGTTGTTTTATATTTCATGTAAGGTTTATATGTTTTAAGTTTAATGCAATATGATTTTCGCCACCTTATATTGAAATATTGACACATTGCTTTTTGCTTTTTTAAAGGTTTGGTATAAACCAATTAAAAAGTATTTCATTTTCTGCTGGTCACCAGCAAGATCCTTGTTCCATGAGATTTGTTTTACTGCAAGGTGGTGTCATCAGCATAGCCTCTGATTTGAGCCCATTAATCTTACAACCAGAGATTTTCCAGAAGAACTCAATCTTCCAGGTGGGGAATCTACTAGATCTAGTGAAACCAATAGCAGGTCATCTGCATATAGCTGTAGGGGAGTATGACATATGGCAGAGTATACTCAACATTTTAAATTTAAATGTACATGAAATACAAGCTGCGAAAGTCACTAGGAAAAAACATGTAGCGAAGAAGTGAGCAGCCCTATCTAATTAAGGATTTCCTGCATAGACCCAACGAGGCACCAGTAGCCATAACACACCTCTTGTAGATGAACATAACCATGTACCCTTAACTAGATCTAGCAGCATCTAACATCACTTAAAGAAGGATAGAAGTGTTTATATTGTTGAATACATGATCACCATTTGTTTACATTAGCTGAACACAATGCACAAAGGCCTCAAGATTTTGTTAGCTTTTACTGAACCGGAAAAACTCCCCATTGCCCCACAGAAGAGAACATTAGCCAGACCCTTGCAGAAAGGCACCCATATTCTAAATTGCAACACTCACATAGACAAAGCCTGAATGCTGTGCAATGATTGGTTAAACCAAGGGGGCAAATGCTTTCCCAGGGTTTAATTTATGGTAGTGAACTCACAAAAGAGCAACAGAAAAGACATCAGGCCCTGGAGTTTAAGGGCAAGACACTGTACTCTGATTGGTCCAAACACATCATATCTGCTGAGTTCTCACGGCTATGTTCCAGAGAGTTATAATAATGTATGTCCCTAGGCAGAACAACCAAAATTAACTTAATGAAGGCCACAAATTGGCAGGAGTTGAGCAGCAAGACATGATGAAGCATGGTTGTAGAGATAGAATAATCATAGAGCAACCCTTCCCCCGTAGGGTAAATTGCAATTACAGAGTGCTCCCTGTTCAAGAAGGAATCATTACTGGAGCTGGGACCCAGACTAGCGCCGCTGCCACCCTTCCTTTTTGTTTGCATATTTAACTGGAGACTGGGGATGCAGAGGGGCTACACTGGGGCTATACCAGTCCAGACATGTCGTGTTCACATGGCACACTTTTAATTAGGCCTCAGCCACTGTGCATGTCCTGTGGACATCCAGCACATGCATGCTGAATTTTCCTGCCCAAAGGGTGTCCGGGGACAGATGTCAGGTCCGCAGACATCCGGTGATGACATCATGTGAACGCGCCTGCGTCGCATAATGGCACAGACAGTTTAAAAGTGCTTTTCAAGCCAATCTAGGGTGTTTCAAGCAGAAACTTTAACCTTGCACAGCGTGCAGGCCAATTCTACGTAGATCTGGCAGCTTTTAAGAACTTTCCAATGCCTCTTTCTGACTCAGTAGTCCCCGACCAGCACGACTGTCTGTGGACGGTTCCTCTAAAGGGACCCACCTATTACTTTTCCTCATTCTTTACCTGGCTGCCCAAGAGAGATCATCTGGAGAACACCTGCTTTCCAAATGCCAGAACACCTGCTGCAATGGCATCTCTGATGGCCTTCTTTGCTTACCAAAAACCCACACCACCACCACCATCTCAACAACCTGGAGAGCCCCAGGAGGGGAACAGGTGTGATAATACAGAGAAGGAGCAAGAAGAAGAAGAGGATGAAGTGGAGAAAGTCCCTGTCACCAGTACTCAGAGTGAGTCCTGGGTGTGGCAATTTTGCACCAACTTTGGAAACGTTCCAAAGGCACATGCAAACCAGTTTTGATGCACTCCGTGCAAAGTTGTACTCAGGTGCAGGAAACTTGGCTTGTATTCCTATGGGACTACTTCCATGAGGTGCCACACCAAATGCACCCACCAGCGCGCTCTGACAAAGGCAATACCTTTCTCATGTAAGTGCAGGTTGACTTCCTCCACCCCATCATCTTCATCTGCTCCTGTCAACACAAAGGATATTCCTTTGGGGCAGAGGATTCCAGCAGTGGCTTTGCACGCCATACAAAACACTGTTACACTTATCTTTCAAGGGTCACCGTGCTATGCATGTACTGTGGAGCTCCAATCTGTAAGGGGGAGCAGTTTTGGAGTGCTTTCAAGGATGCGGTCAAGGAGCATGAGAAACACTGCCACCTACCTGATTAAGGCCCAAAAAAGATCTTCCTCTATCCACCTGCCCCTTCGTCCCTGTGGTTGGTGCCCCTTACCTCCCCTACCTTGCCTCTCCTGAGAAAAAGTGTCAACAAAAAATACAAAATTGAAAACATAAAAAAAGGTTCCAGTCTTCAGCTGCTTATGCAGTCCTACTTTTTTCTCTACATTCTGTGACTTGTACTCCATTGTTTATAATGGTAAAAGTGCAACTACATGTCCCTTAATGCAAACAAAAACTCTACGACTACATAAACAACTACATACATCATGTTGGAAAATATTCATATACTCCTAACACATTAACCGTTTACACACCAACTGCCATTTAAAGTGTACTACACATATTTTCCTTCAACTTTTCTTCGATTTTACAAATTGTTACAGACCTTCTGGAAATGCACACACACATTTCTTAAATTTCAAGAAAATGGTCCTAAAAGCAAACATTTTTAACTGTCCACCAATTAAATTAACTTTTTCCCCACCACTCCTCCTTCAATTACAAATATAAACCTTCCTTCCTAACAGTGCTTCACCATTACCAAATATGCCCACTAACTTTCTTTTACAATTACAGGAAAGAAGCACATTGCTGCAATCAAGAACTGAAAAACGAATACTGTTTGCATCCGACAAAGTAAGTACATTAATAGACCAGGTATATGTATGTTATTATAGCAATAAAGTACCACTATATATATTTCACCAGACTACTTCAAACCATACACACTCCGCCTTTTCCACCTACCCACCCCCATTGCACTACCCACTCTCTTCCTTAAAACAGCACAATCACCAAACAGATTCCATCACACTACCACTGCCTTCCTCACTAACTCCACACCATCAGACCTCTGTACACTACCTAACACAACCTTTCCAACCACACCCAATATACCACTTCACAATGAAACAGTACTCTATTCATCTCTACAACCACACCCACACACCCATGCACCAATGCACCATACATGCATATACATTGCTCAACTTCACAATGCAACCTTTCTCTTTTCCCAACAGACACACGAAAAAGCCTACCAAGCAGCAACTCCGTAGAAAAGAAAGAAAAACTAGAGCAGATAAGACTAAAAGTACACCATATAGTCATCCACCTCTAAAACATTTTATAGAAAACCTTAAAACAAATGAGCTAGTTGCCTCCTCCAACAAAACTAAAGCAACCACGACTAAATATGGCAAGCCCCTCTTGCAAAAACAAAAAGTAAAACATTATGTACAAAGAAAAGCATACCTACTAATGAACCCAATTCTATATCGACCAGTCTTAGTGTAGTCTCAGTAAAGCCATCTAAAAAAATGATGTTACAAAAATGTTTCCACAGTAGAGTTCTTAACAATCTTATAAAAATACCTGAAAAGTCACGCTCTTCCCTTAAAAACTCCCACAGGAGACTAATCCTGCAAGCTCTTATTGACAGCGCTTTTCTACTAAAGAGAACACTGTTGATATTGATTTTAAACAGAATGAAACCACTAACTAAATAAATCAATACATTACAACAAGTACTTGTAAACATGTGCAGTGTCAATATTCAGACCTTTTCGAACTTCTGTGATGGTGAATGGATGCACACAAGCAGCAGAGAACCATACTTCAATGAAGAAGCTTATAAACAAGAACAAGCAAAAACAATTACCAAAGACAATAGTGGTTAAGGGTAAGAAATGGTGGATCAAACCATTATGGAAAAAGAAACCCTTATATGACGAAAATCCACAACAAACTTTGAACTAAATGCTCCTTTCACCCAAACAACCCGTCCAGTGTACAAATGGACATGCAGCTCAATGTGTACTGTACACCAACAATCCTTTAAACCTTTAAGACAATTCCTCAATCACTATGTGAAACTAAAAGACAAAAGTAAACTTTACAAACCATAGACTCCCATCCAGTGCGCAGCCACACCGGTCTGTAAGGACATTCATTAGGCAGCATTTTAGGAACTGCTTGCAAAAGCACGTTCAACCACATCAACATTTTAGCAACACACCATTCTACTATACAGAATCTTGTGCATCGACTATACTATGCAAAAAGTCCTGCTCTGCAACTGAAAAATGTACATAACATTCTCCTACAAGGAACAGCCAAAGAACTCCTTAAAGAAAGAGAACACATCTAACGTAAATACTTTGGAACTGTACCTTCCAAAAACTTTACCTAAAACCTCATGAGCACCAACCTCCTAATAAAAACATACAAAAAAGAAATAGCTAAGTTTCAAAACACATCTGCTGAAATACCAGACCAAATATGTGTCTTGGTGCATAACTTTTTATGAAAAGAGCACAACAATAGTAGATATACCCTACAAAAAGAAGGCAATGAAGAATCCCAATGGTTCCAATTACCTTTATATCTAACAGCAGAAGCTAAATACAAAATAACTAACCACTCAAGAGTGTGCACATACTGCAACACAGAGCTTGACAATAACCAAATTCCATCACATACTATCACAAATAACTTTTCCCACTTCCAAAAGCTCTCTAACAGCTTAACTTGTACAAGAGCATTATAATACAAACATTGCACCCATTTCAGGCTATAATACGCCTTCAACCAAAATCAGCAAAAATTATCTCCATCCGTGCTACTAAAGGGCATGCATGAAAAAGTAGTATATTTACCATTAGATCTAAAAGAAAAGGTTCCAACTCTACAACTACAACGGTCAATAGATCATTCTTTAATTGTACTAGTTAATAGTGAGCCAAAAAAGATAACATAATTTGGTAGCAACTATTAGACTTAAACTAAGTTAGACAAGCCCTATGATATCTAAAAGAAAAGAATGAGTACTATAAAGATATAAACATAGAGGAAAACCTAAGAGAAACTACCCACATTATTCAGGAGACACCAGAAAGTGGGCAATTTCAATGTACAGATCTTGTTACAGTAGCCAACATTTTAGACCAGTACACCATTCACCCAATGCATTCCAAAGACACAATTGATGATGCATTAGAAACATGACAAATGCATCAAGCCAAAGGATCTTTTCTTTTCCTCTACTCTTTCCTACAGGAAAAAGGAGGACAATATGATGAAAGGTCCAAACAAATTAGGGCATCAGAATATATTGCTCCTTACAAATGTATTCTGAAGACCCCAGCTTCTGGCAAAATGTCAAATACATTTACCAACTCTTCTTTGAAAGTGAACTAGCAACTCTATGTTATGCAGTTGCACACACATTAAAAACAGGTTCTAACTTTTTAAACATATCTACAACCCAACTTCTTCAAAAAATAAAAGACAAAGATGAAGTTCTGCAGTCAAATATCACAAATCGCTTGGCAAACATGTGTGGTACAAAAGAATACCGGTTCGGATGTCACACTGATGTACCTTGTATGCTAAGGAACCTATGCTCACTCGCATGGTGTGTTTCTTTAAGTTGTGCAGAGTACACATGGGATGACTTGCACAACTTCTTATGCACTGGATTCCAAAATAAAAACAGAATAGACATAAAAACACCAGGAAAACTCTGTTCTCTTCACCCTGTAAATGTATCAAGGTACTTTCACACTCGCTCCATAGCCATGCTGCATTTTATCTGCAATAAAAATACCCCTCTGCCCGGAGTAGTGCAACACTTCTTTTGAAGAAAATAATATCAATCCAGAGGAGCACCACACATCCACATGCTTTTGTGGATAAAAGATGCTCCAGAATTTGGCTATGATTCTGATGCCATAGTTTTACAATTTATTGAAAAATGCATTACCTGCAACATCCCTTCAGAAACCGCACAAAGTGACCTACATACACAAGAGTTATGCTTCCAAAAACATAAATGTGGCAAATACTGCCAATCTAAAAACAAAGGGAAATACTATACCAAATGTCGCTTTGGCTTCCCTAGACCAATGTGCAAAAAAGACAAGTAAATAGCTTAATGTCTTCTGTTAGACACAGCGTAAAAAACGAATCCCCTAAACATACCTAAAACATTAGAAGAGATGAAGCACATCCATGATTACAATACAATCATTGCTCTCTTGTTGGATGCAAACATAGGCATACAAAACAAAAGGACCTTTTTGATGACATATCATCTGACAGAACACTATCACAGAAATGGTACAGCTTCGGTATAAAAATGTTTCCCCATAGAGAAGGTGGGTCCTACAAAGCTGCAGGCCATTTAACTGGTACAGCCTTATATGGAAAATCTGAGCACATTGTCTGGCTGAACCTTGGACAAGCCTCATCCCAAAAAAGAGTACTAAAACCCTACCAAGAGATAGAAAACATAGCCACAAATGATCACAACAGCCAGGACATTTTAAAAATAATGTACTTGACACATACAACCGAAATAGAAGTAATACTTTGAAATACATGTGTCTCTACGACATTGCCCAAAACTACACTTACAAAAACAATGTCGCACCACATGAGACAACTGCCAAATATTTAGTTTCAACCTGTGAAGGAAGCCTAGTGAAACTAACTAAACCCAGTCTAATTAATCATATTAAATTATCATTTACAACTCCACAACAAAGAGTATTTCATGGACCTACTCCAACGTTTTAAACCTTGGAGAAAAGAAAAATAATTATTAGGTGACAGTGACTCATTAAAAGCTGAATTTAAAGCAAATGAATGCAGTATAACAAATAGTTTCAAACAATACAAAGAAATGTTGGATAATGAACACCAAGAAGAGGAAGAAATTGAAGCTCAACTACACAAAGACACTCCTGAGGGCAGTTTTTCATTATCCAGCTTCTTCACAATGCAAATCATGGCAAGTTATGCTCTGTTTGCAATTCAGACAATCGTTCCACCATACAAATAAACTCACATAGCCAATATATCATACTAATGCTTCTAAGGTACAATGCACATGGTACCAAAAATAACTGTACATTTACGGGTTTCACACGGCCAAGTATCTCTTGTAAAGAAAACCTACACAATAGTAGGTATAATATACCACGCTGGTGCCAAAACTACTTCAGGGCACTACACTGCATATGTGAGAAAAAAAATTAATTGGTTTGAATGTAACCATACCTCAGTTACCCCAAAACATAGATTACCAGCAAATTTAACAAATTCCTACTTAATATTCCTTCAACCAAAATGGAGACACTAATCTATAGCACAATTAACAGTTAGAATATGCCATCAGGCATCTAATTACATCTATAATACTGCAAGAACACTTTTCAAACTCAGTGTAGTTAATATACGCCAACAGGTATCTAACTATTTCAGGCATTCCCTCCATTACAACCTACTTCAAACAAACATACTATCAACCTTACACTCACGTAACTGTAATCAGTTTTTCCTTATCCAGTACAGATGTTATTTCCCAATGACCCAATGATTATATAAAGTAAAAACAACAGCGGTGTGTCATACACTAATGTTGTAGAAAACATAGGACTTAAAACATACTATTTATGAGGGTCTAAAAAAATGTATATTAAAAACTGTATACCATTGCAGCTTTTGAACCATCGTACTTAAACAATTGTACTTTTCTTTTCCACCGAAAACAAACCACAGAAGGCAACTGCATGATGCTACAACACTAAGTAGCCACAGCAATCTTAATAAGCTGCATATTCTGTGGGCACTATCCTCAATTATACTACAATCATACGTACCATATAAAATTCAATTACATAATTCCTCCATATTACAAACACGTTGTACTCCTATTACGTTATGTACAATTACTGTGCACACATTCCTACTATCATTATTCTGGCCATACTCCTATTACATTACCTATAATTACAATACACACATTACTACTGTGGTCATTTTACCCAGTGCACATATTCTGGGGGGCACGGCGTGTGGCCATGCCCCCCAGAATCTCGTCACTGACCACAGCACAATTAACTACAACAAAAAAGCATCACACAAGGCCAACCAATAAAACTCACCCCCAACACCCTGCAATTGGCGGCATTTCAAACCCTTTTTTCATCTATAAAACAGCTCTCCATTGCCTTCATTCCCCTTCCCTAACATTTCTACACCCTCTTCCAAACCTCAAATAACCACAGATGTCTTTCCCAAGCTATCCGTTCACTGCACCGCCCATGATATCCGCGAACAACTACGGCAGATGCCTGGCCCTTTGCAACCTACAAAAACAGCCCCATATATTCTTGTATCCACTCCTGCACCCTTCCCAGCCCCTCTTTCCACCACTAAATGGCCCATAATATGGTTTCCAGACTTTTTCCCCACTGTGCTGTCCAGTCCGTTTCCCGAAAATCTGATGCACCTCACATTGTTCACGATCCAATCGCCGAGCACGTACCATGCCAGCCGACCTCACACCATCCTCCGGGCAAATCTGAGGCCCGTCCGCAGACCGAACAGAGAAGTGGGTCTGTGGTCTGGACGCAGATATCACTAATTTTCTTTGGCCTACTTTTTTGTGTTTTGGTCCTTTTAAAGAAAACTACTGGAAAGATGTACACCAAATTTACAAAAGCACGCTTTCGGTACCAAGCTGCTGCTCCTGCCGCAAAATTGGAAAAGAACAAATCAATGGTTTGGACTGTAGGCATCAGCAATTTTTTTTCAAATTGCGTCTATGGGAAAAACCACACATTTTGGGACCCTCCTATAACTTTGCCCCCCTTGACCAAACCTCACCAAAGTTCATATGATCCTTCTGATGGGGCCACATACTTCTTTTGCAAGTTTCTTGAGGTCCAAGAGGGACAAGTTGTAAGCCACCCAAAACTTTTCCAGCTATTCCTATGGGTTGAACAACTTAACCATAACTACAGAGGAGCTACTGCAGGCCCTGTAATATATAAATATATATATTGAACAATGGACCGAGATGCTCGCACGCAACATCATTTGTGAATTTAGGGCCAACTTGAAGAGCCCAGCCATTATCCACTGGACTGACTGTGTTTTTCTCTCCACTTAATCTCACCTGGGGCACCTATTCCATACCGCTAGCCTTGATAAAGAACCACACAGCCGAAACACGTGTCGCCTGACCATAATTTGGATTATGAGTCCACACAAATAAACTGATGACCATTCAAAATTGCACTTAAAACTAACCATAAACAGTGTGGAAAATCCACTTTTTGAAACAACAAACTAATTGCGAGGTATCCAGGATAACCCCTGATCTTACAAAAAATGAAGTGTGGGCTTCACCTCAAACACATCCTGTGACCTCGCAGCAAGTAACAAAGACACCTTAACAATCAAAAGAGCTTAGCAAGGACGGTTCCAAACCTAGGGCCTCACCACGAATAGTATGTAAATATATCACACCACTTTCCTCCGTATTGGCTCCCAGGTCTAGGCAATCCGAAAGAACATGTTTTTTCTCAAGGCACTCCACTGATTAAGGGAAGAAAATTGTTTATTTCTCAGACATGATCAATAGTACAACCACGGCAGGAGTACACAAACTCCTGAAAAAACTGCCACGCATTCCACCCCTGCTGGGGCTTCGTCAGGCTGATATCAATAAAAAATTCACAAGCATTTCGTCTTATAAAAACAACGTGATGTCTGGGTGCAACCTCAAACACAGAAAGAGGACTATTATTACTCACTGGTAAAAACACTGAAATAGATGTAAAAGGTGAGCACCATTTTTAACCAATGTTTTTACCTCAGTACTTTTGGCACACATAAACACCAGTGAGACACATAACAAGAAATACAGTATGTAGTGATGCAAAAAGAATTTCACTACTGGTAATCAATTCATTGTGCTTAAATATGCAAAGATTATGCCACAATTTGAGAATTTGGGTCTTATAAAATATGGGATACAACAACTCATACTTCAGGTGTTTCTCGAAAAGCAGAGAGCAGGCTGAAAAAGGAACACAGCCAATGCATATTCATTATTTCAATGTCCAACTGACAGCACCACTGCGCAAAATGCAATCTGGTTTCTCCAATCAGAATCAAGATCGAGAACCTAAGCGCGAATATTCAGCGAGTATGCCTCAATACTTATTGGAGACTCGTGAGTGGAGAGGTTTCTATGTGCATCACATCAAAATTCATAACAGCAGACACATACCGTAAAATACTAAGATAGTACAGATGTGCAAAAAGCAATGTTGGCAATAGATTAATGTTCACAATGAAGTCTGTATGTACTTTTCTTTAAAAAGTTCACACTGTGCAAAGTAGCCAAAATGAGCAGCCAAACCAAATCAAGTGTGCAAAATAGCAAATTTAACATCACCCTGTCAATGGTAAGTATCTGACTCCTGCAGCACAAGTGTTCTGTGAATAAAAATAACGGCACTGTTGGAATGAGAGACATATATGTTGGCCCACCAAGTATAGATCATGTGCAAGATAGCGATTCTAGCAGCAACCTGTAGATGGTATGTACCATCATGTGCAAATGCACAATGCAATAATAGTAGCAGATATAATGATAAGTACCAAATTGTGCAAATACGCAATGTGGTAACTAAAAAATAACAATAGGTGTCCGTGGTATCCGTGGACCAACAGGCATCTCAAATATACACTGATACTACACATAGTGTACATTTTTTCAAGTAATTTTGGGTCATATTCAGTATACAACTGATTAGATACAATAGTCCAACTCATGATAAAAATATTTCAGCAAAGGATAGAAAAGAGAATGAAGGATATGTGCTGACAAAAAAAAACATTGGGCCGATTCACAGAATATTTTCCTATGGGATTGCACCATTACAAAACACTTCTGTGAATCATAGTAGGAGCATTTGGGTCAAACATCTTACAAGAACACGTGGTTCATTGTCCACATTATTACCTGCGGACTGCAATGTATCAAAGAAAATGATGAGTTTAGAGTCCAACTGGCATAATTTCAACTCTCTATTACCTTTTCTCACATATTCTGATACTTGAGCCAATTCCAGAAATGTCATCTTTTCGGGATCACTGTTGTGCTTCTATGAAAGGTGTTTTGCTAGAGGGTAAAACTTGTCATTGTTCCTTATGGCCCGATAATGAAGTATCCTAATTTTCAAACTACAAATGGTGGAACCAATATAGTCAAGTTTGAAGGGACACAAGATTAAATATACCACAAATTTGGTCAGGCAAGTCATCTTCTGTTTGATTTTCCATTTGATTTTTTCATTAAGTTCTAGTTCTGAAGTACAGATTTCTAGTTTGCATAGTTTGCATTTGCCACACATGTAAAAGCCATGCACTCTAGATTGTCTTGCTAACCAATCAGATTCATTGTGATGGGGATTTTTGATCATACTAGGAGCCACCATATTTTTGTTGTTCATACTTTTGGAAAAGGTCACCAATGGGTGGGACCCCACCACATTCTTAATATCTTTGTGTGACTGCAATATTGTCCAATGTTTGTGAAATATCTTTTTGACATTGGCAGCTTGTGTGGTGTACTTTGTAATACACCTGATGTGTCCATCATTGTCACAATAGAACTAAGGGAGGAGGATATCAATCCACACTCCCGAACCACAGAAGCCGAATGGATCGACCCTCCCACCGTGGTTGGCACGGGGGCCTGGATTTTTGAATTACAGGTTGCCATGTGGCAGCCAATGGGGGGAAGAAGGAGTTAGGGAAAAGGGATGGACTAATAAAGGTAAGGAAGGGAAGACAACTAGACATAAACAGCAACATCAAATACAATTCCTGACTTGATACTGTAATACCCTGGAAACCTAACCTGACTCTCCCTTCATAAACTAGTAGGACATAACATAAGTTTAAAAAAACACATGGAGCAGTATACATGGCCTTTCGAATGTTAGTGACCATGACTTACAAAGCATGACTTAAAGCTTCATCAAACATATAGCAAACAATGACACTGAGGCAACAACATGCCCCAGTTATGGGTTGACACAAACCCCTGTACATAGAACAACGTTTTCCCCTTGTGGAGAAAACAATGTGACTGAGGAATGCAAACTTTGCAGACTTTTGGTCGTTTCTGGTTAGCAATCATATCCATGCCGTAGTTCAGACCGTAGCATCCAAACATATGATTCATAGTAGCAAGTAGCACAAAATATACTATTAAGAGGGCACACTTCAAGGAAGCACACTTAATTAATGGTCCGGACGTTTCCTCATAACATCCGGACATCAACGAGTTGAAACGTTGCTCAATACATGTCACCGCCACGGCCCACGAGGACACAGAACACACAAAAACACTTAACTGAGTATCCGGGTGCCTCCTGCGGCTGCCCCGGACCTGACGGAAGAGAGCGGATCACACATTAGCTAGCGTTCACTGCCGCGGCTCGGGAGATGCGAATGCCGCCACACATGGTCAGTGATAGTCCTTCAGCTGCCTTGAATTTCCCGCCTCCACCTCTCACTTCCCTGTTCCGCTGCTGCTGCTGCCGCCGCCCATGCTCTCCAACATCAATCATCAGCACCTGAGCATGGGCGAGCGGCCGTTAAGAGCACATCCTCCTAATGCAAAGTGCCTGCAGCTGTTTACCGGCGCGCTTCAGAAAACTACACCCATTCCCCATGCCTGCTGGGAATTGTAATGTTTTCCCCTATCTAGGTAATACACGTCTTCTCCTGCACTACAACCCCTGATTCCTGACAGTACCTTCCCTTCCAGGGCTCTTCCCAGGACCTGCTTTTTCTGGATATTTTGCATGAAACATTCTTACCAGGCGAGGAGCATGAACTGCACTAGCAGGTTCCCAGGAACAATCTTCAAGTCCGTATCCAGCCCACTGGATCAGATACCATAAAACTTGCCTTCTCCTTTTCGAATCCAAAATCTTCTTTACCTCATATTCCACCTGACCCTCTTTGTGGATGGCTCGAGGTGTCTGCGCACGTGTTTCAGGCACTGCAGGTTTAAGCAGACACACATGGAATACCGGGTGGATTTTTAAAGTTTTAGGCAAACGTAATTTTACAGCAACTTCTGACACATTTGTGACAATTTCATAGGGTCCAATAAATTTTGGAGCAAATTTTTGAGATCCTATTAGAGGCAAATTACATGTGGATAGCCACACCTTATCCCCAACCTTGTACTGAGGAGCCTCCCGTCTCTGTTTATCTGCATACATCTTATATTGAGTCTTTGCGTGTTCAAAATTGTCTTGAGCCTTCTATCTGATGGTCAGAAGCAATTGTTTTCTGTCTTGGAGTATTGGAAGGGTTTCTACATCTGGTAGATGCTCCGGTAACATTTCCTGTACCTGCCCATACAGGCACTCATTGGGAGCCATTCCCAGAGAAGCATGTTCAGTATTATTATAGGTGAATTCAGCTAACCATAATGCTTGAACCCACGACTCCATTCCGTCATGTAAATAACAGCGCAAGTATTGTTCAAGCGTCTGATTCACTCTTTCTGTTTGTCCATTTGTCTGAGGACCATAACTAGTGGACAGGGCACAATTGATTCCTACCATCTGACAGAAGGCACGCCAGAACTTTGATGTAAACTGTGGCCCCCTATCTGAAACAATAGTACGTGGTAATCCATGAAGTAGAACCACATGCTGCAGAAATAATTCAGCCAACTTCCCTGCTCCTGGAATGCCTCTACAAGGCACAAAGTGAGCCTGTTTAGATAAGTAATCCACTACCACCAATATTGTATCATACTGATCATCCGGTGGTAAGTCTGTGATAAAGTCCATTGATATGTGTGTCCATATTTTAGTTGGAGTAGGCAATGGTTTAAGTAGACCTGACTTCTTGGTATGATCTGCTTTACTTCGTACACGTTTCACATTCCTGCACGTACCTAGTTACCTCTCGTCTCATATTTGGCCACCAAAAGTATCTTTCTACTAGAGTCTGTGTCTTTTTACTACCCGAATGTCCGGCCAAGGGTGAGTTATGACACCAATGCATAGCCTTTCTTTGTAGTTCCAAATTAGGCAAATATAACTGCCCATCATAGTAAGGGCGGTTATTTTTAACTGTTTCCAAGGGATTATTCACTCCCCAACTCTGATTCTTTTGATTCCTCATTGCCTGTTTCACCTGCTTCATCAACTTGGAGACAACTGCACCTACCACCTTCTCCGCCGGGATTATAGATTTTGTCTCCGGTACCACGTTGTCCAAATTTTGTTGACGAGATAATGCATCTGCATTTCCATTTCTTTTGTCCGGCCTGAAGGTCGCCACAAAATCAAACTTGTTGAAAAATTGGGACCACCGTAATTGCCTAGGGCTCAATGTGTGAGCTGTCTTGAAATACTGTAGATTTTTATGATCCATCACTACCACCACCTGCTGCTTGGCTCCCAGAAAATAATGCCTCATTCCAAAAAGGCTACCCTAATAGCTAATAGTTCTTTATCTGTGATGGAATAGTTTTGTTCATATGGAGTGAGTTTTCATGAATAGTAGGCCACTGGGTGCCAAATCCCTTCTGGATCCTTCTGAGATAACACTGCATCTATTGCCACATTGGACGCATCAGTTTCCACTTGAAACATCCTATCAGGATCTGGATGTCGTAATACTGGG
Source organism: Ambystoma mexicanum (assembly GCF_040938575.1). Lineage (NCBI taxonomy): Eukaryota > Metazoa > Chordata > Amphibia > Caudata > Ambystomatidae > Ambystoma > Ambystoma mexicanum. Next base: position 1,004,190,078 of record NC_090928.1, on the reverse strand, counting down.
GCTGAGGTGAATGCCATCTTTAGTTCTTGAAAAGCCTTCTCAGCCCCCACATCCCAACAAAAACTTGTTGCCTTTCTTAACAATCTTGTAATAGGTGCTACAGTCTGTGAAAAATTAGTAATACAACGTCTATAGAAGTTATCGAAACCCAAAAAAGATTGGATATCTTTAATACACTGGGGTGTGGGCCAATCCAGAACTGCTTGCACCTTGCTTTTGTCCATAATTATCCCTTTCGGGGTCAATATGAAACCCAGGAACTGCACTCTTTTCACGTGGATAGCACATTTTTCTAATTTCACATATAACTGATGTTTTGTAATTTCTTTAACACTGCCCTTACATGGCTCACATGCTGCTCTTGTGAATTGGAATAAATTAAAATGTCATCAATATATACAATAACAAAAATGTCCAAAAACTCACTTAATACCTCCTGCATAAAAAACTGAAATTCTGCAGGAGCATTACATAAACCAAAAGGCATAACCAAATATTCAAATAATCCAAACTTAGTTCTAAATGCAGTCTTCCACTCATCCCCTTACTTGACCCGAATCAAATGATATGCTCCACGTAAATCAAGTTTTGTGCACACCACCGCTGTCTTTACTTGACCCAGCTCTCCAGAAATTAAAGGTAGTGGATATCTTTTCTTTACCGTCACCTTGTTTAATGCACGATACTCAATACATGTCCTCAACGTACCCTCTTTTTTCGGAACAAAAAACAATGGGGATAAGACTGGTGATGTAGAATGTCGAATAAATCCTTTCTGTAACATATCCAAATACTCTCACAGATGTTGATTTTCTGTTTCCGTTAATGCGTATATTCTACTACATGGCAATTTAGCCCCTGGTTCTAACTCTATGACACATTCATATGGTCTATGGGGTGGCAATTTTTCTGCTCCTCCTTTGTCAAATACATTCACAAACTCTTGATATTGAGCCGGTACCTGTAACCCCACTGCCCCACCACTTGAACTGCCGGTGGCTGATCTGCCAAAAACAATGCCGGCCTCACCTCATCCTCAATTTGACCTATACATTCTGGATTCTCAAAAGAAACCTCCCTAGCCGCCCATTCAATTCTTGGGTTATGCTGAGTCAACCAAGGAATTCCTAAAATAAGACCAAACTGGGGAGCTACGATTAAATCCAGTACAATTTCCTCCACATGTCCTGACTGACACCTCATTTCTATGGGTTGAGTTTGCTGACAAATGGGTCCTGATATTAAAGGAGACCCATCCACCGACTGCACCCCTTCCACCTGAGTCTTTTCTCTTAATGGCAACCCCAACCTTTTGGCCAAGTCAATGTCAATAAAGTTTCCAGTTGCTCCCGAATCTACCATGGCTGACACCATTTGTTTTGTACAGGCAAAAAATAAAGTTACTAGAATATACAAATGGGAGTTACCTTTTCGTGTAGTATTTGCTACCCAAGTGGGGAATCTTTCTACCACTGAGCCTGACACCTGAGTTCCCCCTAAGGCCGGCCCAAGCCTTTTCCCGACTCGCCTTTGCTCTTCTCTCCGCCACCTACCTTCTTGGGAGTGTTTGGACAAGTACGAATATAATGTCCAGGTTGACCACAGTACAAACACAAATTATTCGCTTTTCTCTGCTCCTTTTCCATAGCCGATAAGGCCCCCCTAACCCCTCCAATCTGCATACGTTCACCCTCACCATTCCTGTTCACCCTTCCTCTATCCAACCGTACAAAGAGTACCACCTCTGGTTTTTTCCTGTCTCCCTTTCGTTCATTCTTCCGATGATCCAACCTTAATGCCAAGTCAATCATAGCTGTACATGTGTTGGACTGAGGCTCTACCTGTGCCAAAGCATCTTTTAATTCTTCTTTCACTGCTTGATAAAACAAAACTGTCTGTTTATTTTCTGGCCAATCTGTTACAATTACCAGTCTATTAAAGTGTGTCTTGTGCCAATGACACTTCCCTTCGATCAAACAATCGCCCAAATTCTGCCAATAAATTATCCCAATGATAAAGTAACGGGTCATCTTTTTGTACCAATGGCATCGCCCGAGCTGCCGCATCTCCTGTTAAGTATGAAATTACAAAGGCAGTCCTCACTTGAATAGTCTCAAATGCAGAGAGTTTACAAAGAAAATGTAACCTACACTGGGTCAAAAACATCATGAATTTGTTAGGGTCTCCGGAAAATCTTTCGGGCGCTGCCAAGGGCACACTACTAGGAGCTTGAACCACTACAGTGGGCGCTCTAGCTACTGTTCTGCCGGTAGAGGACCCTGCTTCCTCCAACGGAGTCCCTTGTGCTAACAATCCTTGCACTTGAGCCTTCAAAGTACTAGATTCCTGTCTTACATGTACCAATTGCACCTGAATATCCTGTAGTGCCTTCAGCACTTCTGCTAAAGCGGGAGGGTTCTCCATTTGGCCTGGGTGGTTCAGTAATCCCGAAATCGGGGGCTGATGATTCTGTCACAATAGAACTAAGGGAGGAGGATATCAATCCCCTCTACCGAACCACAGAAGCTGAATGGATCGACCCTCCCACCGTGGGTGGCACGGGCGCCTGGATTTTTGAAGTACAGGTAGCCACGTGGCAGCCAATGGGGGGAAGAAGGAGTTAGGGAAAAGGGATGGACTAATAAAGGTAAGGAAGGGAAGACAACTAGACATAAACAGCAAAATCATATAAAATTCCTGACTTGATACTGTAATACCCTGGAAACCTAACCTGACTCTCCCTTCATAAACTAGTAGGACATAACATAAGTTTCACAAAACACATGGAGAAGTATACATGACCTTTTGAATGTTAGAGACCATGACTTACAAAGCATGATTTAAAGCTACATCAAACATATAGCAAACAATGACACTGAGACAACAACATGCCCCAGTTATGGGTTGACACAAACCCCTGTACATAGAATGACGCTTTCCCCTTGTGGAGAAAACAATGTGACTGAGGACTGCAGACTTAGCAGACTTTTGGTCGTTTCTGGTTAGCAATCATATCCATGCCGTAGTTCAGACCGTAGCATCCAAACATATGATTCATAGTAGCAAGTAGCACAAAATATACTATTAAGAGGGCACACTTCAAGAAAGCACACTTAACTAATGGTCCGGACATTTCCTCATAACGTCCGGACATCAACGAGTTGAAGTGTTGCTCAATACATGTCACCGCCACGGCCCAGGAGGACACAGAACACACATAAACACTTAACTGAGTGTCTGGGCGCCTCGTGCAGTTGCCCCGGACCTGACGGAAGAGAGCGGATCACACATTAGCCAGCGTTCACCGCCGCAGCTCGGGAGATGCGAATGCCGCCACACATGGTCAGTGATAGTCCTTCAGCTGCCTCGAATTGCCCGCCTCAGCCTCTCACTTCGCTGCTCCGCTGCTGCTTTTGCCCGTGCTCTCCAACATCAATCATCAGCACCTAAGCATGGGCAGGCTGTCAGGTGCATTGACCCATGTTCGAGTTATTATGCTGCAACATTTGGTGCTGTGAACTTAGAAAATCCAAGATGGCCGGAAAGCCCACATTTGCGCCAGAATCCAGGAAAACCGTGCAGTTTTTGCACACACCAAAATGGTCGTCTGACCTGCCACCCACCAGTGCGAGCGTGATGGGCCAGAAGCGCCATGAGTGAAACGTGGTGCCAAAAGAAAAACAGCAGTGCCTGTTAGCTCAAAAAGTGATTTGAAATCACCTTTGTTTCTCTGAATGCAAGCTCTAAATGCCTATTTCAAACATTGCAAGATATTCAACACCAGCAGACGTCTGGTAGAATGAAGTCTTGTGTGCATACAAAATCTGGAAAGATGAAGAGCCTAAAATAATGTTCATAACAAAACTGGCTGAGCTGTGGATGTCAGCAGCTTAAGTGAAATTGGATTTAAAGCCACTAAAATCGAAATGTTTAAAATAAATGAGTGACCTACTTTTGAGTGTTTAAATGTCATAGTTTTGAACTTAGAATTAGAGTTCTAGCTGCATGTGTAAAAATTGTAAGTTTGATTTGAATGAAGAAAAATGTGAACAAAAGTGACATTTGGCTGAAGCCTGGCTTAAAGGGATTGAATTCTCCCATGTGCTTTGGGACTTAACCACACCCATCTGGGCCAGAGCATAATTTTAAAAAGATGGATAATTCAAAGTACAAAATTGTCAAAATTATATAAATAATATCATTATTCCTGTGATTTTTTTGTGAACATTTTAAGAAGTGTTAGGACTCTGTGGTATGTTCTGGGGGGTAGTAGCGGAAAATAGGGTATCACTCCAAATGTCTGTATGTTAAAAATCTGACACTTCATCATCTGATGCCCATATTCCTTGCGCACATTTGTGTAAATTCTGGAAAAATGTAGCTATTGTGTTCTGGATGAAAAGGGCAGAATTCTGTCAGAAGTGGACACAACATCTTACAAAGACAGGCATCGGATGGTTTGGCGCTACAGAAAATATGTTAACCGGACATATAATATTAGAAAAATTGTACATAGATAAATATGCATTTGAATCAAAAATAGATTTGTGTGCAAAGTGACAAGGGGAGGATTCTCTGCCCCGTAAACATACCTCATCACAATGACACTCCATTTCCTTCCCCCAATCAAGGAAGAGAGGAGAATTTGGCCAATGATAAGTTGTGAGGGGCAGGCTTAGTTATGCCCACGCACACACCCATTTTGGTGATGCAATTTCTGCTATAAGTAAGGATGGCAAGCCTTAGTGGGAGGACTTCCAGATTCACTCATCACCTGAACATTGGCGGAACGCTCTGAATAAGAAAACCAGACTCCAGATTCCAGAACTTTGAAGCAGAGGGCCTACTGCAAGCTGAACCCTTCTCAGTTGGCCTTCCAATCTTGCAAACTGATTTTACCCCAGACTTCCAAGGGGCACATCAGAATAAATGTGCTGTTTCTGCTTCTGGCTAAAACTCTGTGCCAGAACCAGACCCAGAAAGCAGAGCTGTATCCAGAACTCGTCAGACCCAGACCAGACCGATGTGCAGTGCCGATAGCAGACCAGACCAGACCGCTGTGCAGTCCCAGACCAGAGGCCACGCTGTGAGCAGAACCAGTGGCAAAGACCATCCTGTGACGAGAGTGCAGTCCAAGGCAAGACATTTCAACTCCTTATAGTTTTTCTGTAATCGCGGTCAATGCAGTCGGAAAAAGTGCCGCGAATAGCAATTTGACTCCATTTCACCACTTGTAAAAAAATAAATAGCTGCTTCTTGCTTGCAACTGCTGATTTTCGTTTCACTCTGATAATCATTCCTGAATAATTGCTAGTGTTGACCTGAACTAATTCAAAGTAGCTATCACCTACCCTGAATCTCCTATAGGGAATTAAAATCATTTTTAGCGTATTTTTCACTTCATTGCAAATCACATGTAAAAGTATTTGGCCTGTGTTTAAAATCATTCCTGTTTCTCTAAGCTTGCTGCGGGAAACGGGAACTGACCTGCTTCTGATTGTATTCCTGAAAACCTGTGTGCCCTCATTTCCATCTCTTCATATTGCATAGGGGGGGAGTGAGGAAAAAGTGATGAGATTATCTCTTGTTGAAACCATATCCAGTTTATTCTGTGCTGCATTCTTTCCATCATTGCTTTTCCTTGAAACCATACAAAGTATTCTCTGCTACCTTATCCTTTCTATACCAACTCCTAAGTAATTAAAGAATTGTGCTACTGTAATATTATCCACTGTTAATCACTGTCATATTCATAAGAGTGCTATCAAATATTAATTTATTCATAAAAGTGTGATATATATATATATATATATATATATATATATATATATATATATATATATATATATATATATATATATTTTTTTTTAATTTTTCAAATAAATCTTTTAATTTGCAAAACAAGCCTACTTCTTGGCTCAGTGAGGTCAGGGGGACTCAAAGAGAGGGGCGTTATATAAGGTTTCCTCCTCCAGATTTATGAACTTGTCATAAAAATATATAAATAAGGGCTTCCATTGGGTATCCCAGACTAGGCATTGACATAGCTGGAGTGCTGAATTGAAGTCACTTACAAAGTGGGGGCTCGTCCTGGATCGTCTGGATTAGAACTACCACTTGTGCAGCTTAATACAGTGTACTAACTGACAGGATACATAAACCCTGTTGGATCACCACGCTGTGTTACACTGTAAAAGCACTCCTCAAAGGAACGCTCTAAGGAAACGGTCTGTTTTGCAAAATAAAATACTAACTTCTGTAAGTCAGGAAAGAAATCAATTTCCAGAATGACGACACTGGTAGACATCAAAATAGCCAGAGAGCACCTCTTACATAAGCTATTTGTGAGAAGCGAATGTAGGCAATCACACCCTAGATCACTGCAACAGGGTCAGATATATGGAGAGATCCCTTACATGTGGCCCTGAGTGAACTATATATGGCCCCTAAAGCCAAAGATGAGCACGACAAGATTGCCAGGATAGCGGCATATTAATATTTATATATGGGAGCCATACAGGACAAATGTGCTGAAGGCCAAGATCTGGCAAATAGGAAACTGATGGCATTAGAGAAGGCCCAATCTGACCTGGACTCTTCTGAGTAGAGGCTGCACAGGAGCCAGGAGTCAGAAAATGATAGCAGAGAGTATATCATTAAAATAAAAGAGGGTATGGATATCCTGCAACAGGAATAGGCAGACCAGGATACCAGAATTCTGGCCTTGCAGAAGGAGCATCAAGAAGGTTTGGACTCCCTACTGCAGAGCCAGAAAAAGCTGGAGCAACAGATAGATTTCAACAGGGCATGCACAAAGCAGGTAGCTACCCTGCAAAGCCAATTGGTTAGAGAAAAAGAGGAGAGCAATAAATTGATTTTGAAAGACCTGGATACCCAGGCAGAGTTTGATGAAGAGTGCCAGAAAGCTGGTGCCCTTCAAAGGCAGAGGGACAACCTGACGGCACAGATGCAGGCTCTTACTCAGGAAAGGGATACCTTAGGCCAGGAAGTCTGCCACTTAAAAAAGAAAATGGAAGAAAATCACCTGGCCCTCCAGGGACTGGGTGACCTCCAAATAGAGCATCAGAACTTGTTAGAGCACACCAGGAGGGTGGAAGATGCTCTGGCAAGAAAGGAGCAGGCGAGTAGGGACGGTACTCGGGGGTAACCCTCCTGCAGCAAAGACTGGCCCAGTACTCCAAGACTAACCAGGAAGCACAGAGAGAGAATGAGGCTCTCTGCCAGCACAATGATAGGCCCCAGTAACAGGTAGCCATGCAGGAGAGACTGATAGAGTCTAGTAAGGCCTTGATTGAGGAACTGAAAGCGCAGGCTCTGGCAGGGCAACAGGGAGCAGGGGCTGACAGAGATGAGGTTTGCTGGGAAAGGGAAACACCTGAGCATAACCTCAGGAGCCCTAGTACTAGTAGGCCTTCAACTCTCCAAGTCCTTGGACTCTGCCACCCCCATGTACCATGGCGCACATGAGCCCAGGGCCACGGGGATGGCAGATTACTATCCAGCCAAAAGTATGGGGCTCATAGGCCAGTAGCTCCCAGGAAAAATGGGAGGCATCCGGGTATGGGCAATCAAGTACAGCGCAATTTAGTGGGGAACCCCGGGAGAGTAGGCCCTTTAAGGGCATTCGGAAAATCTCTGCCCAGTTAGGTCTGTGGGGGGGTACCCATCAAATCCGGGCAGCAAGGAGGAATCTGAAGACTCCTCTTCGCGTCCCAGGACACAAGAGACTAGGTCCCCACATTCTGCTGGCCATTCCCAGGCTCGCAGAATTCGGGAAAACCTGGAAGATCAGACGGGCACCTCTGGGAGCAGTGCTTCTGAGTCAGAGAATGAATGGACCAGGGTTACCCAAACCAAGAAGGCCAATAAGGCAAAAAAGGGCCTTGCTTAAGGACCCCTTAAAACAAATTAAGGCAATAAGGGGTGTCATCATGCCTTATCACAAGAACGCCAAGTATTCTGAGTGGGAACACTTTGAGCCCTTTGAGCAAATGATGGAGACTTTCCATTTGAAAGAGAGCAGTAGCTGCATGCAGTACGTCAAATGGACATTCTCCCCAGAATACTCCAGTTTCTTTGCGGGGCTGGAGGACCAAAACCATTCAAGATGGTGTTATGAACTACAGAACACGCCCCTTTTGGACTTCCTGGTCCTTGTCTCAACGGGGCTTACACTCCCTTGTACTCCCAACATGGCCGTCCACTGTGAAACACCTTCCTCGCTCTACACCTTAGACGCAGCGTGTTCTATTTATAGACCACGCCTCCCGCGGCTCTGCGCGTCTCAATGCTATTGCGAAGTAGCGACCAGACGTGTGCTCCGTAGCTCGCGGTATTGTTTCCCTTGCTTCTTCCAGCCTACCCCATTCCTAGTCCCTTTCTTTCCCTTCTTGATTCCTGGACTCGTGTGCTAGTAGCGCACTCTGTTCATTTCCCGGATTCCTGGATCCTTGCAGAAGAGACTCGTGCAGCCTTATTCAAGACTCGATCAGTCCGCAAGAAGACATCGATCAAGAAATCCAGCAAAGATCGAACTCAGTTGAGAAGGGGGGAACTCCTTGACAGTTTGAGACGACAACCGACCGAACTCGATATGGACATGGAAGCGGCCATCCAGGACCTGATGCGTGGCATGCAAGAGCTATCAACCGAGGTGCAGAATCTAAAGGCGGAAAACGCTGCTCTCAAACAATTGGTTCTATCCTGTGATTCAGCCACAAAAGAAAGTGTGTTGCTGGGCGGCATAGTGGACAAATACGATGGCTCGGAAAAAACCCTTCGCGGATTCCTGGATTCATGTTTGGTCCACTTTACTTTTAAGCCCTACTACTTTTCAACTGCCAGGGCTAAGGTGGGGTTCATAATTTCCCACCTTTCAGGAAACGCCTTAACCTGGTTAAGCCCTCGTTTATTCCAGCGATGGTCTTCTAGATGACTATGATGGCTTCATACAAGCCCTTAAGACCATGTTTGACCCTCCAGAGCAGGTCTTTAGTACCCAGGAACGCCTGGTAGACTTTCAGCAAGGATCCCAGGATATGCTCACCTATGTTACCCAATTCAAGCAATTAATCAAGGAAGCTGATTGGTCCCCTGAGGTGAGTTTTACCCTTTTCAGGAGAGGACTGAATGAGGAGATTAAGGATGAGTTGGCCAGAGTGGCTCGCCCAAACTCATTCCAGGCTCTAATGGACCTTGCCATGCAAATAGATTTCCGTATCCAGGAAAGGAAGGCAGAGAAGAAGAAATCCAGGGATAATCCTCCAAAGCTGTCCTTTGAGAGTACTACCAAGACTGACACAAACCCAAGCTCAGTCTCTGAACCAGAACCCATGCAGATAGGAGCCTTCTGTGGACCTATATCTCCACAAGAAAGAATGAGAAGGATTCATACGGGGTTGTGCATGTATTGTGCCTCAGACAAACACTTGGTTAGGGAGTGTCCTCTAGCCCCTCCTCGGTGTTCGGGAAATGCCATCTCCCGATCCTAGATGGAGCAGAGCTTCGGGAGAGAGATGTTTGCTCCACATCAATTCCATTCTTGAACTCTCCTGGACAAAAGAATTTGGTGATACTACAGGCCTTCCTGTCGCCCTCCAAGAATAAGACCTATCCCATTCTGGCCTTGGTAGACTGCAGAGCTATGGGAATTTTCATTGATCAAGACTGGGTTGTTAGTCATCATATTCCATACGAGACACGAAGCATCATGCAGCCGGTGGAAGCAATCGACGGAAGACCCCTCACTTCAGGACCCATAAGCCTGCAGACAAAAGAGATCCAACTTTCCATAAACCATCACCAAGAGCGGATTACATTCAACATCATTAAGTCAGCTCATTACCCCATGGTATTGGGTATGCCCTGGTTACAGAAGCACAATCCGTATATCGATTGGACAGCAGGATCACTATTGCTTGGCTCAGAGTTTTGTATGTCCCACTGTCTATTCCTGGATCCCTCCTCGACCCCCCTAAAGAACCACTAAGAGACCAGAAAACACCACTCATGGTTTCCAATATCATACAAGTCCCAGAGGCCTATCAGGGATATGCTGATGTATTTTCAACTGCCATAGTGCAGGCCTTACCCCCTCACAGACCTGAAGACTGTGCGGTAGATACAGATCCCTCAGCAGTGATTCCTTTCGTGTTCATCCTTTCCGAACCTGAGAAAAAGGCCCTCCGAGAATACCTGGATACCAACCTTGAAAACGGCACCATAAAACCCTCCAAATCTCCAGCGGGTGCTTCGTTGTTCTTTGTTCCCAAGAAGGACACCAAGGAACTCAGACCTTGCCTCGACTATCGTGGCTTAAATCAATGCACCCTCAAAGATCGGTACCCACTTCCCCTGATCTCGGATATCCTGGAAGCTGTGAGAGGCGCCGTAATATTCACGAAGTTGGATCTCCGGGGTGCCTATCATTTGATCTGTGTCCGGGAAGGAGACTAACGGAAAACAGCCTTTAGAACACCCTTTGGTCACTATAAATATCTAGTCATGCCCTTCGGACTAGCTAATGCCCCGCAGTTTTTCACTGTTTTATGGATAGGGTGTTTTCTGACATGTTATTCCTCTTCGTCATTGTCTATCTAGATGACATATTGATCGTTTCCAAGGATCCTCTAAAGGATGAAGAACATGTAAAGGCAGTATTACAATGACTCTGTGAACACAAACTTTTAGCCAAACCCGAAAAATGCTTGTTTCACGTTACTTCTGTTCACTACCTAGGATTCATCCTCAGCCCAGATGGAATTGGTATGGACCCTTCAAAGGTAAAGGCCATACTGGCATGGCCCGCTCCCACGTCCGTGAAAGAAGTTCAATCCTTCCTGGGGCTTGCCAACTTCTACCGGAAGTTCATTTCTACCTTTTCCGAGATCGTTCAGCCAATCGTTGCCCTTTTGAAGAAAGACACCCCCTTTATCTGGTCTACACCGCAAGATAAGGCATTCCAACGTTTAAAGACAGAGTTCATGCAAGCCCCCATCTTGGTCCAACCCGACATAAATCGGCCATTCCTAGTGGAAACGGATGCCTCTAACTGCACCATAGGAGAGTTCTTGAAGCAGGAACTTGAGGATAAACTGGAACACCCCATTGCTTACCTCTCACGAACCCTGACTCCCAGTGAGACACACTATTCCATCCTGGAAAAGGAACTGTTAGCCATCCGCCAAGCCTTCACTGAATGGCGACATCTATTTCTGGGTGCTTGATATCCAGTTCAGGATCATTGGAATCTTCAAATTCTACAGTCGTTGGAGTGCAGGAACAGTCGTCAGGTGCGTTTGGCCTACTTCTTTGCCCAGTACCAATTCCAAATCACTCATGTTCCCGGATCACAAAGCATGATTGCTGACGCCTTATCTCGACGTCGTGACTATGTAACCACTGAAGACAAGGCCTATCCTAAGATGTTTCCCCACACGATCTTTGTAGCTCAAGCAGTCAACCTCCTGGAAGAAATTTGAGTGCAAACCCAATCCTCTGACCTCTGGAAAGATATTTCAAGGAACAATCCATGGAACCTAAGACTTAAGGAAGGATATGTATTCAAGGACAATGCATGCACTAGTCATTCCTACACAGAAATTACAACAAAGAATAATAAACCTCTATCATGATACCCTTCAATCTGGACATCGTGGCATAACCAACACCCTCCGTCTTGTACAAAGACAGTTTTGGTGGCCTGGAATGAAGACCAATGTACAGCAGTACATCAAAGCTTGTACCGTCTGCAGTCAAAATAAACATGATAACAAGAGACCGGCGGGTCTTCTACTGCAACCTACACTGCCAACAAGGCCATGGGAATTCATTGCTACAGACTTCATTGTAGAATTACCACCTTCCCGAGGGTACACGACCATCATGGTTACCATTGACTTGTTCACTCATATGGCTCATTTTACACCCCTGTGTAAGCTGCTATCCTCGCCCGAGCTTGCTGGAATCTTCCTGGAGCACATATTCTGTTTATATGGACTTCCTTCCAAGATCATATCTGATCGAGGACCTCAATACGTCTCTCAATTCTGGAAACATCTCTGTCGCATTTTGGGAATCCAACGTGCCCTCTCTTCTGGTTATCATCCCCAAACCAACGGGACTACAGAATGTGCTAATCAGACCCTGGAACAGTATCTTCAATGTTTCGCCACCAAGGTTCAGGATGACTGGTCGCTCCTGATACCCGTGGCTGAATTCGCCTACAACAATTCAGATCATTCAGCACTTAAGACCAGTCCCTTTTTATCGTAGCCAAGGTTTCAATCCTTCGGTTCTATCCTCTGTTCTTCCTCATCCTACACCAGTACCTACTGTCGACTCCTGGATAGAAACCCTCATCAACGTACACCACAAGGCCAAAGAAAACTTAGAGAGAGCCAGAACACAGACTAAGAGGTATGGGGATTTGAAAAGAAGACCAGGTCCTTCTTATGCAATCGGAGATCAAGTCTGGTTGTCCTCGAAATTACTACCCCGACATCTACGGCCAAACAAGTTGGCCCCTCGGTACTATGGTCCATTTCCCATCTAGGAAATTATCAATCCAGTTTCATACCGGATCAGACTACCAGACTCCTGGAAGAATATTCACCCAGTATTTCACACATCCTTATTAAAACCCTACACAAAATCCTCCCGGAAATCCTGCCGACCTCCTCCTCTACTGGTCGACAACCAATTGGAATATGAAGTATCCCAAATCTGTGGCTCCAGGTATAAACGGGGTCAGCTTCAATAGCTGGTTGAATGAAAAGGATATCCTCCTAGTGAAAGAACCTGGGAACCACTTTCTAATCTCAAGGCCCCTCGACTACTCAGAAGATTTCACCTTATACACCCGGGCAAACCCGGAGGAACGGGCCTTCGGAGGAGGCATGCTGTCATGAACTACAGAAAACGCCCCTTTTGGACTTCCTGGTCCTTGTCTCAACGGGTCTTACACTCCCTTGTACTCCCAACATGGCCGTCCACTGTGAAACACCTTCCTCGCTCTACAGCTTAGATGTAGCGTGTTCTATTTATAGACCACGCCTCTAGCAGCCCCGCGCCTCTCAATGCTATTGCGAAGTAGTGACCAGACGTGTGCTCTGTAGCTCACGGTATTGTTTCCCTTGCTTCTTCCAGCCTACCTCATTCCTAGTCCCTTTCCTTCCCTTGATTCCTGGACTCGTGTGCTAGTAGCGCACTCTGTTAATTTCCCGGATTCCTGGATCCTTGCATCCTGGAACTTTGAACGCACGCTGGAGTCGGAAGAGACTCGTGCAGCCTTATTCAAGACTCGATAAGTCCGCAAGAAGACATTGATCAAGAAATCCAGCAAAGATCGAACTCAGGTGAGAAGGGGGGAACTCCTTGACAGATGGTCCACATATAGGGCGGCCATCTTGAAACATTTTTCTGTTCACCGGAAACCCCAAGAGGCTCACAAGGCAGCCTACAATTTGCAATGTGGGGAGGATCAGGCCCGACAAGAATTTGTGCAGGAGTTGAAGCGTGCTTTTGCGCAGACTACCAAAAGGGTACGCACGGGCAGCAAAGAATTTGTTAACACTTTTTTCCATGCCTTGCCCAAATACATCATGACCCAGCTAGTGAGAGATTTTCATGAGAAAGGGTCACTAGACTGGGTCATTGAACAGGCCACGCGAATCTATGAGGTGCAGAAGCCCATAGAAAATAAAAGTAATGCGCAGAAAAGCCCCAAACCGAACAGCACCCCTGCTGTTGCCAAGGTGGCAGAGGTAAAGGTTGCCCCCATTTTGGATTTGGAGATGGGGGGGCCTAAAAACTTGCCTGCACAGAATAAGTCCAAGCCCAGAAGGCCCTCGGGCCAGTCACAGACAGGGAGCCAAGAAGGTAGTCCCACAAATGGGGTCCCTCACTCCCCTGACTATGTAAGTCCCCGCTACAAGGGAAACCGACCCATCCTCGGTTATGTGTGGACTCCTCCAGCCCAAGGGGGGATCCGGCCAAGCACCTAACCCAGGGAACTTCCCTCCTAACTTCCCCCAGGAGGGCAGAAATTCCCCAAATCCTGGGCAGAACTTTTTCCCCAGGTATCCACCCAACTTCCAGCCCCAAAATCATCCATCCTTCTTTCCCCACTTTCCTGAGCCCAGACCACCTAATCCAGCAGAGGGGAGGCCAAGGGTGGAGGGGTACCCAAATCTTCCAAACCCGGGGTACTACCAAAGAAGGGCTAGCTACCCTTCCTGGGATCAGCCCAGGGGTGCAAACAGAACCCCGTATCAGCCTGAGCGGGTTTCACAGTTAGAGCGCCAGGTCCAAAATATGGCACAGGAGCTGGGTCGCATGCTGAGGGCTCAGCTGAACCCCCAGATGAGCATGCCGGTGCAGAATGCCCCAAACTCTGGGCCTGGTGCTCCAGAACAATGATGGGAGCAGCACCCCGATAACCCACCGGTTCCCAGGGAGGAGGCACAAGGGGAAGGGTGGTGTAAAGCCTCGGAGGAAGCTTCCTTCCCCACTTGTGAACAGCCCCTGGAAACCCAGGAACCGGAAACAAAATCTCCTCCTGAAAGTCTGCCACCCAAGGAGTAGAGAGGAGGCAGGAGAAACAAAGGACCCAAACAGACTCACTTTGAGGAGGAGGTACAGATCTTCCAATTTGAGGGAGAGGGATCCTCAGAGAATCCTGGGAAAAGGATCTTCTCCTTCAGAGATGGAGGAACTCCTCCAAGGAAAAATGGGTCCCAAGGGATTCAAAGACAGACTGGGTAGATGTGGGGACTGAGCTAGCGCCGCCCATCATCTCATCCCAGAACCAACAGCATCAAAATCCCCTGGTTCAAACCCATTCTGGTGACTGCCTCCAAAAGGGGGGGGGGGCGGCCCAGTACCGGAACCAGGGGAACCCAACATTTCCCCCATTGTTGGGTGCAACTTTTTCTTTCAGATTCCCACAGAATTCTGCCCAAATCTCTTCTCTTTGCATGTCCAAAACCAGAAAATTGGCCCACCAGTTGTCCAAAAATGTGCATTATCTGTGCCCCCTTGAGGAGAAGGAGGGAAGATACTATGCCTCAGTACAAGTACAGGGGCAGGGTACAATTTTGGCACTGGTGAACACTGGATCCCAAGCTACACTTCTGGCCAAAAGAGCCTTTGACGAACTAAATGCAGGGAGGGGGGTGAATTACCAAATTCCTCTCACCTCGCTTCCTGGACAACTTCAGAACTTTGACGGGAAGGAAATTCCCGTCGAGGGGACTGCGGATTTGGATATTAAAATTGGGCGACACAAGGTGAAACACCCGGTCATAAAAGTGACTCTAGAGGGCACCCCTTGTTTACTAGGGAATGACCTCCTGAGAAGGTTGTCACCCCTAATAGATTGCGTAAACAAGGCCCTCTGGACCCAGACTAGCCGACCAATAAAATTAAAACAGAGTGTCAACCATGTTAGTTTAAACAGCACATGCCACATGGTTGAACAAAAATCTGACCAAGTAGAATTTCACTTCCAGAACAACCAAATTCCAGACGTGACAGTAATAGCAGTAGGACAACAGACTGGTGATGGGGGTCCTCTCTATTTCTGAAAATCAACCTTCCTTCTAGTTTAAGGTGGTATTCCACACTGGAAGGAAACACTCTGAAATTCTTTACTAATCCACAATCAGACATTCCCACTCCAATAGTCCAGAAAGATGTGAAATCAGCTCAGAGCCTGGCTGATATTCAGCAAAATGGAGAGCAATTGTTCATCGCTGTTCAGTTAAATGATGGGAAGGACTCTGTTCTCGCCCGAGTGTGTGTGAACAACGGTAAGAGCTTCATCAGCGAAGCCATGTTTCACCAACTCCCAAAAGATCCAGCCATTCCCACATTCAAACTGATAGACAAATGGGAAATGGATCTGGAAACACCCAATTCCAAACATCTCCTGCCAAGCAGGTGTATGCTCAAAATCTCCATTGGCAACAAGAGCATAGTCCATAATTGTTGGGTCGTGCGAGACGTCACTGCCGCCTTTTACACCGGCAGTGACATTCTCAATCGTTTTGCCATTAGTTTGGACGTAATAAACTTCAAAGCTTGGTCCCGATTAGCAGATAATCCCATGGGCTTTGATGATCCAGAAAAAGCATTTAGGTCAGCTCAATTGCTACCTTATGCAGTTGAAATTCAGAATAAAGTGGAAATCACCATTCCAGAAAGGACCCGACAATTCTCACTGGAAGTGAAAGTTAAAAGAGGAAAAACCCTGATGCTTATATTCATCTAAATGCTTCTCTACAACAGCAAGGGTTGGGGGTAAACCCAACACCATTAGTCAACATATAACCTGACACCATTCCAATAGAGGTGGATAACAGTGACTTAAAGAGTATTACTCTAGCCGCAGGCACCATTATTGGAATAGCGGTTGAAGACCGACATTTTTCCATTAATTTAGGAAATGAACTGTTAGGACCAATCCCTAAGGACTGTTTTGACAGTGACAGTGAGGACAATACAACACCAGACAGGATCTTTACCCGACATGGGGGGAACTTCCTGGTGTACACTTCCTGCCCTTATGGTAAGGAAGATGTGACTTGTGACTTCAGAGGGGATGAGGTGATTTTCCAGGTCCATGAGGGCTGCCTCTCCCACCTACAGCCACCGATACAAATCAGCACCCTGACCAGGGACTTCTCCACCCACCTGGAGGAGGCCGCTGAGATAGCGAAACCAGAAGTCTTTCCAAGCTTCAGGCAGATGGTGGAAGAGAGAGTCAACCTAGCTGATGCCTGTGTGACTCTGGAACAGAAGCAAAAGTTGAAACAAGTTTTCTTGGATTTTCAAGATCTCTTTGCGGTAGACTCATATGACTGTCGTCGCAATGACAACAATTCCCACAGACCCTGGCATGACTCCAGTGTTTGTGAAGCAATATCGCTTGCCTCTCGCATCCATGGAGTCCCTTACTGAAATAATTAAGAACCTTGAGTCCAGGGGAATAATCTGTCCAGTACACAGCACCTTCAATAATCTGGTGCTGGGAATATTGAAGCCAAACGGCCAGTGGAGACTCTGTGCCGACCTTAGGGAGTTTAACAAATGGGTACATACTTCCCGATGGCCTCTTCCATACATTGACCAAGGGCTGGCCCAGATCCAGGGGTCATAGGTATTCACTGCAATAGACCTGACCAACGGATACTGGACTGTGCCAGTCAGTATGGAGGACCAATACAAACTGGCTTTTACCTTTGGGGCCCAGCAGTACACATGGGCCCGGACTCTCTTCGGTTACCTCAACTCTGGCAATTAATTCAACATTTTTCTGCACAAGGCCATGCCAGACCTGGGTGCGAGGGGTAACCTGGCTTATGTAGGTGATGTCCTCATCAAAAGTTCATCTGTGGAGGAACACATAGCGAGATCCGTTATGTTCTGACACAGTTGAGGGCCGTTGGAGCAAAACTTTCCTTTCAGAAAGCACAGTGGTGTAGAACCCGTGTTAATTTCTTGGGGCACGAGATTACTCCTCAGTGTCTCTGTCCCCAGGAAAAGAAAGTGGAAGCACTTCAGAAATTGAAAGACCCCACAACTCTGCGGGAACTAAGGAGCCTCCTTGGACTGACTAATTCCAGCAGAAAGTTCATTGTGGGCTACGCAGAGATCACCAGACCCCTGATTCATCTCTTGAAGGGGGAGGTCAAGTGGGAATGGGGTCCAGAACAATCCGAGGCAGTAAGACAGCTCAAAAGAAGCCTCTCACAAGCGCCTTGCCTAGCTTACCCTGTCAGAAACAAGGAGTTTTTCTTGGAGACAGGGTTCTCTAATACATGTTTGAATGCAGTATTATATCAAAAGCATGACAAGGTCAATAAAGTAATCTCCTATGCGAGCAAAATTTTATTCTCTGTGGAGGAAAAATTCAACGATTGTGAGAAGGCACTCCTGGCAACAGTGTGGGCATTGAAGAATTACCGCCCGTTTATCCAGGGGGAACACATCATAGTGGAGACTCCACACCAGCCTCTGCAATATCTCCAAAGTGACAGAATCCAGGCCGGAAATGTGAGTAATTCCCGAATTACTTCCTGGATTCTGTCAATGCAAGGCTTTCCTATGGAGGTCAGATATGGCCAAAACAAGAAGAGTCCCCTTGCACAAGGTCTGGCTGACTTGCATTATTGTGCCAGAGAAAACTGTCTGGAGGACGAAAGTCTAAAAATCAAGGACAACATGGAGGCATACCTTAATTCCCCACACAAAGTCTTTGAAGAAGACAAGTGTGAGGGAATGCCCACTGTCTATGTGGACGGATGCTCTTACCATGTTGACAACAATGGGGAAAAAGAACTTGTGGCTGGCGTAGGGAATGCATTGGTGAATGAGTCCCCAGAACCCTTCTCTGGGTACAAGATTGGTCCCCGAAGTAGTCAGGTGGCAGAGTTGATGGCTGTACATCAAGCCATCCTCACTGTCCAACATCAACTCCACGAACTGGTCATAATCACAGATTCAGATTATGTACAGAACGGTTTCGTGAAGCACCTGGTTAATTGGAAAACCAGAGGCATGTTATGTGCTAATAACAAACCCTTGAAACATGGGAAGTTAATCCAAAACATTGATGATCTGGTCACCTCGAACGGGATGACCATCTACTGGAAAAAGATCAAGGGTCATTCCAGAGTAGGGGGACCAGACAGAACTGGAAATGACTTAGCTGATCAGCTGGCCAAAACCGGGGCCATCCAAGGAATAGAGATTGAGTCCCTGTTGGGGGAAATCCAGGTCACTGCTATGACTAGGTCCCAGACAAATGCTCACAATGATCTTTCAACTGCACAATGGAGTAAGGAGACCCCAGATGCTGATTTGATTACAGCTCAGAAGGGGGATCCAATAATTGGTAAGTTTTACCAACACATTGAGGACCCTGAGAACTTTCCCCTGACGGATACCGATTACATTGGGAAAGAGGACCTCAGAGTGTTGATGAAATGTCCAAAAATGTTCTGAATCCAAGACAGTTTGTTGGTAAGGAAATCCCAAGCTGGCCATGATCAGTGGGTGGTCCCTACCTCATTCCGAAGCCTGATGTTAAGTCACTGCATGATGCGGCCACCGCCGGCCATAGGGGGATTCATACATACAACACTTGAGATCTTAAGAGAGGTTGCATACTGGCCACACATGGGGCAGGACCTCGACCAATAAATGAAGGGGTATCTTGTGTGTGCACAATTTCAGCCAACATCCCTCACACACCGTGCGCCTCTCTAAAAGAGGGCGATGACACTGCCATGGTCAGATTTGCAAGTCGACTTCATAGGCCCGTGATTCGCTCCTCTAGGGGAAATAAGTACATGTTGACGGTGACATGCTTATTCACTAAATGGGTGGAATGTCTCCCGGCCCCAAACTGCAAGGCAGAAACAGCAGCTGCCCTGATGATCAACCACATCTTTTCACCTTTTGATCTACCCCAAAGGATTGAGTCAGACAGAGGTAGCCATTTCACCAGCGAAGTAATAACAAAGATGTGGGAGATACTTGGGGTTAAAAGGAAGCTACATATTTCTTACCGGCTAGCCTCTTCTGGTGCAGTAGAACGTTACAACTGAACCATTGTGAGCATCTTAAAAAAGTTTGTGGCAGTTTCGGGGCCAAGTTGGGATATTCGATTACCTCTTGTCCTAATGGCCATCAGATCTACCCCCTCATCTGCAACTAAAATGTCACCATTTGAGCTGATGACTGGACGCAGGATGGTGCTTCCCCAGCATTTGCTCTACAGAACCCAAGAGCAGACATTGATCAATGCCTCCACAACTCATGAGTATTTTGAAAGTTTAAGGAAACACCTTCAACATACTTTTGCCTGTGCTCAGCGAAACCTAGAAAGATCAGCCGATAGCATGAAGACTCACTCTGATTTGAAGACTACTAGGAAAGAATACAATGTGGGAGACAGGGTCTATCTATACAATTTCCAAAGGAACCAGGCCAAACAGCGGAAATGTCTGCTTACATGGAAGGGACCATTTGAAATTGTAGACAAGATCTCATCAGTTGCCTACAAGATCCGCATCCCCAGAGGCAGTTTGGCGGAAGGGGAAGACAAGTTGGTCCATATTAATCAGCTAAGTGTTGCCATCCCATGCACACTCTGCAGCAACTGGAGGAGTCCTCTGCAAACCCAGAGGGTGCCCCTCCAGATTAATACATTTCCAACCCTAAAATATCCCACATATAGTCTCTAAAATACAATGATAACAAGGCAAATGTCTCCTGATTGATAAAATGTATATGTTCACCCCACCACATTAATAGTGGCGGGGAAATGTCTACAAATATGTTTCTGCCGCTTTTGCTTTGTCATATAGGTGAGAAGAGAGAGAGATAAACCATGGAGACTCCCCAAGAAGGATGACCCAGGGACCGGGAGCAAAGATCCAAGGGGCCTGGGGTACTGGCCAATACTCCCAGTCAGAACCGGTTGGGAGAACCAGATGATCCAGCACCGAGGAGAAGAAGCAGATGACCCTTTCTGCGTGGATCAAAACATCCTTTGCACCCGACTCCCCCTCGACTCGAAATCAAAGCGCAGTCGGGTGGGGGGGCTTGTCAGGTGTATTGACCCATGTTCAAGTCATTATGCTGCAAAATTTGGTGCTGTGGGCTTAGAAAATCCAAGATGGCCGAAAAGCCCACATTTACGCCAGAATCCAGGAAAACCGCGCAGTTTTTGCGCACACCAAAATGTTCGTCTGACCTGCCACCCACCAGTGCGAGCGTGATGGGCCAGAAGCGCCATGAGTGAAACGTGCTGCCAAAGGAAAAACAGCAGTGCCTGTTAGCTCAAAAAGCCCTTTGAAATCACCTTTGTTTCTCTGAATGCAAGCTCAAAATGCCTATTTCAAACATTGCAAGATATTCAAAAATCTTACTGAACACCAGCAGACGTTTGGTAGAATGAAGTCTTGTGTGCATACAAAATCTAGAAAGTTGAAGAGCCTAAAATAATGTTCATAACAAAACTGGCTGAGCTGTGGATGTCAGCAGCTTAAGTGAAATTGGATTTAAAGCCACTAAAATCGAAATGTTTAAAATAAATGAGTGACCTACTTTTGAGTGTTACATAGGTTGCAACTGTTTAAATGTCATAGTTTTGAACTTAGAATCAGCGTTCTAGCTGCACGTGTAAAAATTGTAAGTTTGATTTGAATAAAGATAAATTGGAACAAAAGTGACATTTGGCTGAAGCCTGGCTTAAAGGGATTGAATTCTGCCCAGCAACTACCCCCGACAGGAGTTGAAAATTGCCCAGCAACTGCATTCACAGGCCTGGCCTGCCTTCCGCTGCCCCCACCAAAAGGAGATTACACCTCTCTGATTGAATCAGGGGAGGGGTACCTGGGACTGCAGGGAAACAGAACAATGAACATCCCTTGGCTCAAAGCAATTGCTAAATCAGGAGGTCGTAAATGGCTTCCTCTTGGAAGGAACTTTGAGGGGCACTGCCCCTGTGAGCTAGCTGAGCTTGGAGGCAGGGACAAACAAGAAATTCCCCCATGTGCTTTGGGACTTAACCACACCCATCTGGGCCAGAGCATAGTTTTAAAAAGATGGATAATTCATAGTACAAAATTGTCAAAATTATATAAATAATATGATTATTCCTGTGATTTTTCTGTGCACATTTTAAGAGGTGTTAGGACTCTGTGGTATGTTCTGGGGGCTAGTAGCGGAAAATAGGGTATTACCCCAAATGCTGTATGTTAAAAATCTGACACTTCATCATCTGATGCCCATATTCCTTGCGCACATTTGTGTAAATTCTGGAAAAATTTAGATATTGTGTTCTGGATGAAAAGGGCAGAATTCTGTCAGAAGTGGACACAACATCTTACAAAGACAGGGATCGGATGGTTTGGTGCTACAGAAAATATGTTAACTGGACATATAATATTAGAAAAATTGTACATAGATAAATATGCATTTAAATCAAAAATAGATTTGTGTGCAAAGTGACAAGGGGAGGATTCCCTGACCCATAAACATACCTCATCACAATGACACTCCATTTCCTGCCCCCAATCAAGGGAGAGATGAGAATTTGGCCAATGATAAGTTGTGAGGGGCAGGCTTAGGGTTGCCCACGCACACATCCCATTTTGGTGATGCAATTTCTGCTATAAGTAAGGATGGCAAGCCTTAGTGGGAGGACTTCCAGATTCACTCATCACCTGAACATTGGCGGGACGCTCTGCACAAGAAAACCAGACTCCAGATTCTAGAACTTTGAAGCAGAAGGCCTACTGCAAGCTGAACTCTTCTCAGCTGCCCTTCCAATCTTGCAAACTGATTTTACCCCAGACTTCCAAGGGGCACATCAGAATAAAACAGCCGGGCTGTGCTGTTTCTGTTTCTGGCTAGAACTCTGTGCCAGAACCAGACCCAGAAAGCAGAGCTGTATCCAGAACCCGTCAGACCCAGACCAGACCGCTGTGCAGTGCTGATAGCAGACCAGACCAGACCAGACCGCTGTGCAGAGCCAGACCCAGACCAGAGGCCATGCTGTGAGCAGAACCAGTGGCAGAGACCGTCCCGTGGTGAGAGTGCTGTCCAAGGCCCATTCCGGTCCAAAATTAGGAGGGAGTATCCAGCCAGAACTGTGCAAAGTCATCTCTTAGTCTAAAATAATCTCATCCCATCCATTTCAACCTATTTAGAATTGCATAGAAATCGTGTGTCCATTCTGTGATTTCAAAGCTGTGAAAGTGTCCTTTGTCATTCTGAATCTTTACTTCATTTCTGAAAATCTACCTCCACAAAAACGTCTGCATCTTTTGAACCGCACGTCCTAGAAGCAAAACTGCCATCTTAAAGCTAAGAATCTAAGCTTTCCAACAAACCCTCCTTATAGTTGTTCCATAATCACGATCGACACATTCGGAAAAAGTGCAGCGAATTGCAATTTGACTCCATTTCACCACTTGTAAAAAAAAAAGAGCTGCTCTTGCTTGCAACTGCTGAATTTTGTTTCACTCTGATAATCATTCCTGAATCATTGCTAGTGTTGACCTGAACTAATTCAAAGTAGCTGTCACCTACCCTGAATCTCCTATAGGGAATTAAAATCATTTTTAGCGTATTTGTCACTTCATTGCAAATCACATGTAAAAGTATTTGGCCTGTGTTTAAAATCATCCCTGTTTCTCTAAGCTTGCTGGGGGAAACGGGAACTGAACTGCTTCTGATTGTATTCCTGAAAACCTGTGTGCCCTCATTTCCATCTCTTCATATTGCATAGGGGGGAGTGAGGAAAAAGTGATCAGATTATATCTTGATGAAACCATATCCAGTTTATTCTGTGCTGCATTCTTTCCATCATTGGTTTTCCTTGAAACCATACAAAGTATTCTCTGCTACCTTATCCTTTCTATACCAACTCCTAAGTAATTAAAGACTTGTGCTACTGTAATATTATCCACTGTTAATCACTGTCATATTCATAAGAGTGCTATCAAATATTAATTTATTCATAAAAGTGTGATATATATATATATATATACATATATATATATATATATATATATATATATATAGTTTAATTTTTCAATTAAATCTTTTAATTTGCAAAACAAACCTACTTCTTGGCTCAGTGAGGTCAGGGGGATTCAAAGAGAGGGGCGTTATATAAGGGTTCATCATCCAGATTTATGAACTTGTAATAAAAATATATAAATGAAGGCTTCCATTGGGCATCCCAGACTAGGCATGGACTTAGTTGGAGTGCTGAATTGAAGTCACTTACAGGGCTGCCGTTAAGAGCACATCCTCCTAATGCGAAGTGCCTGCAGCTGTTTACCGGCGTGCTTCAGAAAACTACACCCATGTCTACTGGGAATTGTAGTGTTTTCCCCTATCTAGGCAATACACGTCTTCTCCTGCACCACAACCCCTGATTCCTGACAATCATTGTCGTTTTTCGATGAACTTTTACTCTTTGTATTTTTGAGCAGGACTGCTAATTGGCAATAACGTCTGTTGTTGAAACATGTGCTCATTATGCTAGCTTCATGCAGACAATCTGTTTCCTTTGAGCAGTTTGGTATTGTTCTAATGAACTCCCCAAAAGGTATACTCTTAATAAGAGATTGGGGATGAAAACTATTCCTATGGAGCATACTGTTGACATTGGTAGGTTTTCTGAAGAGTCGACTTTCTAAATGTCCTTCTATGATTTCAAAACAAATTTCAAGAATTTCGAACTTATACATATAGTGAGGAACCTGAGGGCATCCTCATTTCTACTCCCTCTCGATCCTCCTCTCAGATGAGCAGGGAAAGGCTATCACACTTGGATCTTGACCCTGGGAGTGCATATGCGAGAAAGGAACACCTCGGTGGAAGGACCTTGGAGAGTGGGGAGAGGATGTCTTCGGGTTAGATATTGTATCCCTCTTTCCCTTGTCAGAATGTTCCCTACCCTCCCTCTGCCTTTGTAGGATATTGTCAGTCATTCCCTCTTTTAAACACACAAAATATCCCGCAGCCATTTCCCTATATGACTGAGACGAGGAGGAGGCAACGGGGAGTGATGATCACTACCATTTATTCACAACACGTTGGTACTGAGACAAGGAAGAGGACTGTGAAGGAGTACTGCTGCAAGAGTCAGGTATGCCCAACTAAAAGGCTTAATTACGGTTAGGCAATTAGAGACAAGGACTTGCACCTAGAACCGTTTAACAGGCCACAAGTGCATAAAAGGAGAGACCGTTAGAGAACAGGGAGCGAAACCTGCCTGGAGGACAGGACGTGGCCGACAGGCATAGAGCAGGCTCGAGAGGGGATGGCAGGAAGGACACTGTGTGCAGCAGAAGGGTGAAAGTCACTGCAGAGCTGAGTGGGCCGTGAGAGGTTTGAGACACCTGCAGGACCCCTTGTCTTGTGCCTGCAGCTGGAGCTGTGGAACACTGAAGGCTACCGAGCACTGCAGAAGACAGGTAGCTTCCCCTAAGGGAAGCTTGGGCTACACCTAACAAGCAGCAAGGTTCAAAGGTGGCAAGTGCTGCTCACCAAGCTTTAAAAAAGCACAAATGGAGCAAAAGGAAGCTGGAAAGAAGACGCTGGGAAGAGGGGCTGCATGCCAGTGAGTGAAATAAAGGGAACACTCATACCGGGGCGCTGCATGGGCTGCAATCAGTCATATGTTAATGCCGAATGAACTGAAAACTATGACAGTTGGGTTTGGAACCTGAACTGAGGGTTTCTGAATGCCGAACAAGCTGCAATATGTTATGAGTGCATTTAAGAGTGCAACAACTAATATTGAAAATCAAACTAAAGTAAAGAAATAATGATCACATGAATACAAAGCAAGTGATGACTACTTGTCAACAAAGTGAAACACATGTGATGAATAATTATGAGCAAAGTGAAAAGCAAGTGCTAACATTTATGAACAACGTGAAAGGCAAGTGATGAGCACTTATGAATACTGTGAAAGCAAGGTGGTGAAACAGGGGTAACACCACAGAGTGAGTTGGTGGAAAACGCATTGTGGAAAATCCAAGAGTCTACCAAGGAGAATCAGAAATTAGTGTTAACCTCTTGATATTGATATTGATATTTTATTCCTATCGCGCTCGTGCACAAGTGTTTCAGTGACACAGGTGCAGTGAGAGAGAAAACCTGTGTTGGCAAGAAAGCCCAAGGAATACAGGAATACAGAGGTATAACAAAGTGCCAAGGGTTATCGGTTGCATGACCTGTAATCGGTTGACCAAGTGGTCCGACAACTGCACGTAGACCAAGTGATCCCTGCTTGGGAAAAGCCAAGGAAAGCAAAGAAACAGAATTTTATAACTAGGATTGCTGAAGAAAATGAGAAAGAGAGCAATCTGTGTGAACTATTACAAAGCCTGGGCGATTACAAAGTTGAACTGGAACTGTTTTTTTGAAAGCCAAGAGATTGGAACTAATTGTATGTTTTGAAGATGGAAGAGCTGACTTCTTGGGGCAGGGAACCCCGAGACTTTGTGAACTATGTTGACCTCTTGGGAAAGGGAACCCTGAGGCCTTTTTGGAACTGTTTGAACTTGGAGACGGGCAACCTGGAGAGTAAGCCAGAAACTGGAAGAAGCTGGGAACTATATTTTGAACTCTGTTTCTTTTGTTGCTAACATCCCTACACATTGTCTATCTTTAGTTCTGAGGGCAAGTGTAGGTTTTGGACACAGACAGAGTTTTGAGCTGAACTTACTGACATAGGCTTAATTTCTTTAGATAGGTAAATGTCACCTTAGCATGGGGCAAGTTAGGCCGTTACTCCATCCTGAGATTTAAGAAAATAAACCATTTTATTTATAACAATATAATCTGTTGTCTGTGTCTTACTTCATGATGCCTTCACAATATATATAAGTATATATTATAGGGTAGCGATAGCCACCCTATAGTTAAGGAGAGCCGGACTACCATAGGAACCCCTTAAAATTGTATTGTTAATAACCTTTGATTCGAGTAACAGTTTTCACCAAAATTCTGAAACTGATTAGGAACTCGCGGGCCATCCAAGACAGTAAAGTCTCTTAAAGACCCATTAAAAAATAAAAAAGTTATTAAGAACACAAAAGAATCATTTTTTCCAAAGTTGCAGACTACTTCACATCCATAGGCAAGCAAGGCCAATTCCTTCCAAAGCGCACAGCCCAAACTGCTAGACGGATTTGGAACAGGGGCGTAACAACTTGTGCACGAAGTATGAACTCCCGATCCATGCTTGGTTTGGGGTTATTCCATGCAGTAGTTTTTAAATATTTGCTAATGGCTATATATTGGGGAATTTACCCAAAACTGGGTGTTTTTAAAAATACAGCCACCATCTTGTTTTTCTCTCAATGTGAGAGGTATTTGAGGTTATAACTGAGGTTATGGGACAATAAAACGTAGGAAAAAAGCCATTTGCAGGCCAACAAAGATGCAAATGCGATCAGGCTAGTGGTGGGGGTGGCTAGAGGGCACCAAGTAAAATGTGGATGTTGGAGGGGGGTCTTGGCACTGAGTTTTAACACAAATATTTCTGTAGTTTTGGCTATAGCCTCGAATAGTCGACATCTCAAAGCAAACTGTGTCACAGAAACAGTGTGTGTTGTGGGGGAAAGGTAGATGGTAGGGGAGGTGAGGAGGCCATGTCAGGAGTGGGGGGAGCTGGCACAGATGAGGGGAGTACTTGATGATGGCCTAGGGGCAGGAAAGCATTTTTCCCCAGTGTTTTTCTTATATTCGCAGTTATTTTTCCAATTTTTGAGGCAAGAAAGGATTACAGATAGCCAAGGGTATGCTTAGTTCTGTAAACGCGATAAGAGTTTTGTTTTAAAAGATATTTTTAAAGCTATAGTGACATCAGGGGTGAAAAATCACTGGCCATGGCCAGTGACGCAATAGCCATCCAGGTTTCCCATCCATGCAGCAACCAGGACAGACCCTGCTTAGCTTCAAAATAAAGAAGGTGGCCAGGTACCTCAGGCCATGTTCCCAGATAGATGACCCAAATTTACAAGACCACTTAGAGAAACGGGTCGGCCCTTTCCTTCCTTTGAAGATAAGCAAGGTCAGTCCTGCTTTGAAGCTAAGCAGGGTCAGTTCCTGTTGCTGCATGGATGGGCGATCGAATGGGCATCCAAATTACTATTTTTTTAATCCGTGCTACTGTCAGTCCTTGAAGGTTTTGCACCCAGAGACCATTTTTTGCCTTTTGCTGAAAAGTTATATTTACAGCTACAGTGGGTATCCCATTCATGCAGTAACTGAGACCAACCCTGCTTAGATTCAAAGCGAGGATAATAAATAGCCCGCCCTTAAAAGACCCCTTAGAGCAGCATGGCCTAAGGGGGCTGGATCCTTCCTCGCTTTGAAACTAAGCAGGGTTGGTCCCGGTTACTGCATGGATGGGAGACAGTCTATAGTCCTGAATGCCATGTGTTTTCTTAGTTTTGAATATCTCATAACATACAGCATCCACATTCCTTTTTTCTTAAACCGTGCTACTGTCATTCCTTGAAAGATTTTCACTCAGACCATTGTTTTGCCTTTTGAGGAATTGCATTCTGGTATTTGTAGTCTCACATTCAAGTTGGGGGGAATAATGGCACAATTGGATACTTTTTGCCTAACATAGTTCTAGAAGGATTTATGTATTTCAGTGACACAATGGTATGTTTACTTTTCAAGTTATCTTTATAAAGCAGAGTATTATTGAATGCCATACATGGGGGTGAGGAAGGGAAATGATGAGACGGAAAGTAACTCATGAGTATTTGCCCACGATGTGGCAAGAGAGTTTGCAGTTCTGGACATTGGTGCAATTATTTTCCCTTGATTGTGGCTGCTTTTCAGGCCACAAGTAAAGGACACATGTGGGTGGATAGTGTAACTTTTTTTTTCAAAGGGAGGACACAACCCCTTGTTTTCTTTTGAGGTTGGCAAGTCTGCTCAAGTATTTGGCTTCCAGGATTTTACTCAGGTTGTCATGTTTCCAGTGCAGACAATTACCCACAAGACCACAAGCAATTGTTTCGTATTGGGATTTTGTTTTCCAGGGAATATTTCACTACAGATTGCCGGGTTTAAAAGGTGAGCACCTGTTGTACTTTGCCAACATATTTATTGGACGATTTCCTCTCTCAGGTTATTTTTGTGGTGTTGATTCCTTTTTTTTATATTCCATTGTATTTGGTCTTGTATTTTGTCTTGCACACTGTCTTCTAAGGAGAAGGTCAATTGAATTACAATTGTATATTTCACTTAAAAATATATGTTCAGTTACTGTGCATATAATCATGGGTGCCAGCTTTTGATTTTCGCTATGGTCCAAAAGTACCAGGGCATATATTATTCCTGCAGCTGGCATTTTTTTACCTTTTCCGTGCTGCTTAAATACAGTTAGTTGGGGTTGTGCGATGGATCATAACAATCACCAAGAGAACAGCCATAAAACAAGGGGTTTGTAGCAATCTGCTTAACCACAGTGTGTGACCTTCAGCAAATAATGCAATCTCACTGTGCATTGAATAAAAACATTGTGAGTTCTCAACGCATTCGATATTTTATACATAACAATACCACTGTAAAAACCCTTGAAATTCTTGCAGGGAAGTTAAAGTGAACGATATATTATAAAAAAAAAAACTTCCAATTCAAGGAAAAAACTTTAGTTACATGGACGTTAAGGTGAGAACATAATACACAAAACACCTGAAATTGAGCTAAAGCCGCCTTAACTTCACACCCCCTGTTGCGCAGCCTAGGTCTCGTATCTCGTCTATCGCATCTTTGGATCTTTGGATTGATTTTAATGATACATAAGGGACTTGCCTTATCGAATTACAGTCATTTCACCCATACATACTTTCTTATATAGATTGCCAATGGATCCATATCTAGCACAAACTACAGAGAGGAAAGAGGCCATCCTTGTCTGGTTCCCCATTACATGGTCGTCGTTTTTGAACTGTTGCCATTTTTAACCACTGAGGTCGTTGGCTTCGAGTATAGAAGTTGGAATAATTTTAGGAATTGTTCCCCAAGCCCAACCCTTTCAACATCTTGAAGGGGATTTTCTATTCAATATGATCAAAGATTTATTTGCATCCATCCATAGAGCAGCCTCTCCCTTTTCAAGTTTACAACCTTCATTTAATGTCAAGATCATTCGCCTCTGGTTTATAGCTGAATGCCTGTCCTTTACGAATCCTGCTTGATTTGGATTATCCAACCTGGGTAGGACTTGTTCCAAGTGTAGTGCTATTACTTTCCCCAAAATCGTACAGTCCATATTGATAAGACTGACTGGTCTTTGGCTTCCTGGCAGGTACAAAGAACATTCTATGTTCAGTATAACGCAGGTATTAGCTTGGCAGACAGTCACTGGTAGCAAACCAAACTCGCAGGAGGCACTGCACATACATATCATAAGATTGTAATCATGTTAAGGCATCATTTTGCAAGATTCCACTGTAAGAACATCTTCCCCTAGGCTTTTACTAGGGTTTAGGCTGTGGACTGCTTTCCTCTGTTCTTCAGTTGAAAGTTTATTTTGCAAGCAGTTCTTTAACCTCACATGAACCCTTTTGTTGAGTCACTTGTTTCCATAGAGTCTGGCATATTCGCATCCTTATTTTTGCTGTCAGCAGTATACAGACTTTCATAACAAGCATTGGGGTTATATGATTTGACAGATGTGTTTTTCTCACTGGCGCTTATTGTTTTGCTATTATTCATTTTCCGGAGCCGCCGATGTACAAGGAGGCAACCCCATCTCTTTCCTCTTTCAAAATACATACATCTTGT
The DNA here is from genome assembly GCF_040938575.1 of Ambystoma mexicanum. Classification (NCBI taxonomy): domain Eukaryota; kingdom Metazoa; phylum Chordata; class Amphibia; order Caudata; family Ambystomatidae; genus Ambystoma; species Ambystoma mexicanum. The sequence continues at coordinate 1,004,159,709 of NC_090928.1, read as the reverse complement.
CTTGAATCGTATATATTCTGCTTCTACTGTTATTATCATATTCAGATCATATGTTCTTATAAGCTCTCTTTTTGTTCGTCCATCAGGACAGTTCAAGTAGCTTTTGTTCAGATCGCTTACTAAGACATGAAGAGATCTCCTCTGTTTCCTTTTTTCTTTCCGTCGTTTGCTTGAGACTCCTATCAGGAGACACAGCATGCAGCATTTTAAGGTCTTCTATATACCATTGTATCTCTTACCTCACATCTCTATATTATGAAGTGCTCAGCCTCTTTTACAAAACGTCCCACCGTCTCCTCAGCATCCAGTCTGCTTGTGTCAAGGCTATTTCTGTTGTGATTGGGGCTTTATCTGAAATGTGCCTACCCTTTTCATGCGTAATGAAATTCTGTGTAACTTTACCATCTGTCAGTAAGTAATCTATGGTCTAGAAATTAACGGAATAAAAAAAATTGATTTAGAAATACCACCTGGAGACGGCACTCAGTTCTCGAACAGTCATGCCCCTGCTGTACAGGGGTGCATGCAGGGGCTGACAGGGGCTGACAGGAGCAGCCTGGCTGGACTGGAAGGCAGAAGTTGTGGGCGTTGAAGGTAAGTGTATGTGTGTGTGTGTCTGTATGAATTTAAAGGGGAGTGTGCCTGTGTGTTTCGTCCGTGTGTGACTATACTTGAGGATACGGGAGTTGAGGTGTGAACCACCCCCGCCCCTCTCAAATAGTCATTTTTCCGTGTTTTAAAGGCTACACAAAAACAGCCAAAAAAGTCGGTCTTTTTGGTGTGCAGCTTTAAACATGTGGAACAATCACATGGAACCTAATATGTTTGTGAGTACACATAATGTGCACCAGAGTTTAAGCTAGAAACCTAATAGTTTGGATGCTCTACTCTCCACACACCCATCAGATTACATTTGCAGCACCCTGAGAGCCTCCTGATTTCGTTTCTTAGTATTCCTGGCTATTCTATAGTTTTTGTCTAGCATTGTCTCTAGTACTTCACTCTAACCCCCCACCACCCAGACCCCCGAAAAGTATCTCATTCACTCAATGGACTTTACTGTGATACTCCTTGAAAACCTTCTCCTACAGACGGGGCAAACATATTAAATATTGTCATATTCATGCCTTGAATTTAGAGCATAACTGAGACAATCCTCCCTTCCGTGTCCTTGTTGTGCACCATTACTGTGATAGGTGCATTCTTCTGTAATAGAATTACCAGCCCTTTGACCTGGAATTGTTAACGTTTGTTCAGATTTTACAATATTTGTGTTCACAACCCTAGATTTAATTTGAAGGTTGGGGACATTAAAATGACAATAAGGCATTACCTCTTTTGGTACCTTAAAAAGGTCTTCCTTTCAGAGGAAAACTACTGTGCCTCACCTCAAGGAATCTGCTCACCACACTGGGCCCTGTCTCCTCCCGGGTGATCCCCCCACAGTACAGCACCCCCTGGGTTAGGATCAGGGAAAGTCTGCCTTTCCTTGGCCACCTGAGAGGAGACTTTAGGCTTGGTTTTAGTGAGGAATCTGAGGAATTCTTCACAGTGGCTAGAATGGCATTTTGGCACAGCGAGTCTAGTAATTTCTTACTGGGGCATGACATTTTGTACTGGGCATCTCTAATAAAGCAATCAGGGTAAGTGTAATTACCTGTCTAGACTGGCATTTGGGTGCAGCCGGCCCTTGCATTGTATATTTTTCTGGGCATCTAAGATAAATTAAGTATGATAAGTGTTATTACGTAGTCAGATCGGCATTTTGGAACTTTTTTACTGTTCATCGTCAAGGCTACAGCAAACATAAGCATTGTGTAGCCAGTTTTTACATATTTTCTTATGGTGGCATTACATTTTTAATAACAAAACAGTAAGATACCTCAGCGGGTTGAGCGTGCACTGCTGCAATCTGTGTGTGATCTGCAGGTTGCAGGTTCAAGTCCTGGCAAAGCCAACTCAACCTTTCATTCTTTGAAGGTTTATTAATATGCACCAACTTTGGTTGGGCTGATAAATATGTGCTATGCACCGCACTTTGGTGAAAGCGCTCTATAAATAACAAATCAGAATTATTAATTAAAGCATTAATGCTCCTGTGCACTCTAGTGATTTGCATCTATTGTTTTTTTGGATACTGTATTATCACAGCAACTGGCAAAGTAGGGGCGCTACTTTTCATATAATGACAATACCAGACATGCAGCTATAAGTGGCATAATATGTAAGTAACTGGACATACAATGCTGAAGTGTCATATCCATGGCAGTACCTCAGCCTATGTTTTTATATTGGGTCTAACCCTGTCATAAAAAAAAAAAAAATTGGTTGGTACAGGGGTGTGGAATATTTTCTTTTAAACTACTTGTCCAAGGGACAAATGACAATATACTTGACAAATGTACTTGTCCTGTAAAATAATATACTTACCATTATGTGCCCTCAATTTATTAAATGTGGCACACAGACAAAACATGTTATTTTGTATTTGATAACTGTCAAATACCAGACAGATTCATGCTTAGAAATGCATTCGATATAGCATGTTCAGCTTACTAGAACTTGGTCTATCAAAGTGTGTTCGTCCATACTTCAAAAGTGAAAAAGTAGGGGATAGCGTACGCATGGCATCTCCTGCATACTCCCCTGCCTCCCAGCAGTTTAAACGTTGGCACCTTGCTTCCACTCTTCCTTGATACTTCATATGCATTGTCGCTACTCTCTCTCTCTTCCTTTCTGTGACTTCAACCATTCCGGTTCACCTCTCTTCTCATGCCACCTTACCTTCCGATGCCCCTTGTTCTCAAAACCCCAATAATCTTATTTGGATCTACTCCACTTCTTTTCCTCTCTCTCTGTCCACTGGGCTACTCTGTGCCCGCTCTGTATGTAGTAAAACACATTCTCTCCTGGGTACCTTTTTTCACCTTAATCTTCATTGTATCTGTCTGACTGAAACCTGGACCTCACAATCGGACACAGTCACACCAGCCTCCTTTTTCTCACCATTTACTCGCATCTCTCTTTCCCCTACCTCCCTAAGACTGGAGTGGCATTGGCATTCTATTCCACTCCTCCTTTCTCCCTCTTGCACTCTTTTCCTCTCCTCCCTAATTTCCCTCATTTGAATTTCAATTTGTTGTATTCTCCATACCTTACCCTATCACCTTTCTCATTATCTACGGCCCCCCTGGATTCGTATCCTCTTTCTGCAATGACCTTCACTCACTTCTTTTCTCATTACTTCACGCCTCGTTTCCTTAGTTTCTGCTTCCTGATTTCAACCTCCATCTACCGACTACTCACACTATCTGTGCTTTTCCTTCCTCTCCTCCAATTGTATTCAATACTCATCTCCTACTCACATCTTGGGGCCCGACTTAGATCGTATTAGCTCTTCCACTCCATCTCTTTCCCTTATTATGTTGCCTCCTTATTCTTCTGATCACTCTCTCCTCACCTTCCCCTTCATCCCTCTTCTCCCATGTCTCACACTCTCCTGTTTATATCAGTTATAATCCAGATTCACTTGATACATCCTTCCTGTATCGCTTCATGAACCTTCTCTTTCATCCTTTTCCTCACTGCCCTCCAATGATGATCTTGCACTTCTCAATTCTACCATCAATTCCACCCTTGATTCGCTTTTCCCTACCCACCCTTTCTCCCCAGCCTGCAAACCTTCTCAAACCCTGGCTTGTACATGAGATCCATTCTCTGTGTGCAAAACCCCAGTGTGCAGAGCATCAATGGCAAAACAAAAAAAAGTGTTCTCCTTATGACTATATTTTACACTCATCTCTTTACTGCTTCTATAACTCTGCCCTCTATGCTGCTAAAAACCACTACCTATTCTTCTTATCTTGTCTTATTCACCCATCATCTTTATTCAACCTGTAGATCGCCTCATCTCCCACTCCTGAACCTGCTTTGCCCTCCCCGCTTCACTCACCTAACCTTGCTACTCATTTCTCCAGTAAATTTCTCTGATTATGCTTCTCTCTCACCTCTCTTACTACCCTACCACCTGATACTATTTTCTTTCTCCTTTCTGGTTTTCAGCTATTTTCTTGCTCCCATCCGATTCTGATTCTGCACATTTTCTTTTCTGATCCCCGTTCTGACTGCCCTCACACTCTTCCCTTTGTTCTTCTACCTTCTGTTCAGACTTGAAACACCCTACTACTCCGCCTATTCTGAAAATGACTTCACTTTATCATTCTCTTCCGTCTAATTTTTGGCCCATCTCTCTTCTCCCCTTTCTATCAGAACTTCTGGAATGTGTGGTCTATTCTCAGTTCTCTGCATGTCTAGAACGGCACTCGCCCTCCTCTGCATCAATACGGTTTCTGCCCAATGCACCCCACAGAGTTTATGAAAGGTGGAAACTGATCACTAGATTACTTTTTCAGAGATGGAATTACCTGCATCTTTTTATTATTGAATACAAATTAAAAAAACAGGGTTTTTTGCACCCTTGCCACATGCTATTTCCTCGCAGTCTGCTACTCAAAGAAAGCCAAACTTATAAAAAAAATGTCAAAATAACCAAAAACCAGTGAGCATTCAAATACAGGACTTTACACTTTTTTGGTCTCTTAGCTTATTTCCGGCAACTCCTTTTAATGCAACTTTCCATGATCCCTTCGAGTATTTAAGTCTCAGTCTGTGATGTCATTTTCTCTGATGTCACCAATTTCATTCCAAATACAAACCACAGGGTCCCACATATCTTTTGCCACCCAGTGCACCGCTTGCAAATCATGCGCAAATGCCACTTATGCATGCTTTATTGCATTAGTACTATGGAAAACACTGTTTACACTTTGGTCTGGTGCCAATCCAATAGCACATATGCAAACACTATTTGCGCACGCACGAAATACATTTGCACTCCTAATCTGACCTAAATGCTTAATTCCATAACAGATTCATCTTTGTAGACGCGGTACAGGTGAGACTAGCTCTTGGTAGATTTACTTGAAGTATTCATGTAAAATAATAGTTTTGTTTTTCTCTTTTCTGACTCTAACATACAGTCGTAACCAGGCACTTTCTAAAACTTAAAAGAGACCAACACACCTGCACCCTGTTTCATTAAACAGTGCAAAGTGTGTTTGGCAGTGCAAAGTCACTTTGCACTGCCAGAAATGACCTTGCACTAAATTTGCACTGCAAAAATACTCTTTGCACAGTTCCATGAATCAGTGTACTAGTCTTTTTCTTTGTCGTCCATTACCAATACAACAACATGTGCTATCATGCAGCTCATTAGTAAGAAGAGATTACTTAAATGGATGCGGGCAAATAGCACAGTAAAGGTCTCCTCAAAAAGGCAACAAAGCAAACCAAATACAAGTATCAGAGTAGCGCTCATATAACCCCTTGCTCTCATAAAATATTTAAATAATGTTGTGCATACATTGCAGAGTCTAGATACTGCGCCTTGATGCATGGATTTTCCTATACATGCAAGCACACATTTTTCATTATTGTGCAATGCAAGATCCTTCAAATATTTCAGAATTTCAAAAAATATAAAGGTAACTTTGTACCCGTCACAAAGTCAGAACAGCAACGTTTGGACACTAATTGCTCCGCTAAAATAGTCGTGATAGTACCAAGGCGACTGTGTAATCACACCTCTGCTCCGAAATGTTGCTCTCACCAAATAAAGAGCTACTTACAATCCTTAGACTTGCTTTCGAGCTGCAGTGATTAAGGCTACAGTGACCTAGAAAGAATCCCAAATGGAACTTTTTATTTTTCTGTCTACAAATAGAAAATGGTACCCAGGAAATAATTATCCTCGTTGTTCCTAAGGAAGCATTTGGATTTCAAAGACAGCATAGAACACAGTTTGCCCAATGACGGGGCAGTTTGACATTTAGTAATTATCAGCATAATAGTGCACTCAGAATTTGCAATGATTTCTATTGCTGTGTTTTTCGACCATATACAGGCTCCTAAAATAGTCCCCTTCAATAGTAATTTGTTTCATCGGGACGTCTTCTCCTACGCAGTCATCTTAAAGCGGCATGCAGTTTTTTGAAAATATAAAATATCTTTTCACTATTAATGTTTTATCTGTCAGCAAACCATCCGTCTTATGTTCAACATTTGTGCATGTATTTTAAATCCTCTGGCGGTCTTCCACTGTGTGCTCTGCTTTCAAGACCTTGAAAAGGAAGTGACAGATGAGAGCCGAAGTGCAATGATATTAGTGCTACTGCGACTAAAAACAATAGTAGCATTACTAGTGTACTACTATCATTAGAAGTAGGAGAACCACTAACCCCTTCCAGCAGTATTAGCATCTCTTTTGTAGTAGCAGCATGCATAGTAGCACTATTACTACTAGTAGCAATAGCATTACTACTACCATCATTGCTGACACAATAGTAGCACTATTACTACCAGTATCAGTAGTATTACTACTACCACCATTGCTGACACAGTAGTAGCACTATTACTGCCAGTAGCAGTAGCATTACTACTACCGCCATTGCTGACACATCAGTAGTAGCACTATTACTACCAGTATCAGCAGTATTACTACTACCACCATTGCTGACACAGTAGTAGCACTATTACTGCCAGTAGCAGTAGCATTACTACTACCATCATTTCTGACACAGTAGTAGCACTATTACTACCAGTAGCGGTACTATTACAACTACCACCATTGCTGACACAGACAGTAGTAGCACTATTACTACCAGTAGCAGTAGCATTATTACTACCATCATTGCTGAGACATTAATAGCACTATTGCTACCAGTAGCATTACTACTGCCACCAATGCTGACACAGACAGTAGTAGCACTATTACTACCAGTAGCAGTGGCATTACTACTACCGCCATTGCTGACACATCAGTAGTAGCACTATTGCTACCTGTTTTAGTAGCATTACTACTATCATCCTTGCTGACACTGACAGTAGTAGAAATGCTACAATTAGTAGTACTACTAATTCCACTACTAGAACACCACCACTAGAAACAGAGGTAATATTAGTGCCAGTAATTGAGAGGCCCTTGCTAAGGTGTTCAGAGCTTAGCAGGGCTGTTCCGTCAAGTTCTTGAGGGATTTGTGTTTAAACACTGGAAAAGGACATAAGACTCTGAAATCAGTCGATTACTTTACATTACTTCCTCAGATTGTTCTCATATGGATATTGCTTACAATTATCGAGATGTTGGTGGGAGATATGAATGTGAAAGCAAACTAAGAAAGATGCACCTTTTTGTAAATGTACTTGTAGCACGATATTAGCTTTGGGAGTGTAATACATTGCATTGGAAAACAAGTACACCACCTCTCAAACATGCATTATTGCTTTCATAATGTCAGACACGTCTACATTCTGCTGTGCAGATGCCGCCATAATATGAATTAGCCGCCTTGTCCCGTTAGAGCAGGGGTCTGCAACCTGTTGCTCTCCATATGTTGTTGACTACAAATACCAAGACCACTGACCATTGACTCTGCTGGCTGGAGATGATGAGATTTGTAGTACAAACCCCTCGAGAGCCAAAGGTTGCAGCCCCCTGCTTGAGAGTGAAGAAACTCGACCTGTGCATGCAGGGAGAACTTAAGGCCAAATCCCTTGTTTTGCGTCCCACAACACAAACTGCAAACTTCACAGTGTATTTCAGATTTTGTTTAAGACTACAGTCCGTGTGAAACGCTAACAGAGGTTTGCTATTGTTACTACCAGTTGTCTTGCCCATAACCTGGAAGGAAAGTATCATTTTTGGGTTACAGCGATTTATTCTCACAGAGTTTTGGACTAGGTGTAAGTTTAAACAAGTGGCCAGTTTTAACAAAGTTCCATTGTCTCCACCAAGACTCTAGAAACCAATTGCATTAGAAGGAGGGATTGCCTTTTAGAATTCCTTGCTGTCGGTCACTTATTTATAATGTGTTTGAGGAACAAGTCTCCTTGACATGCCTGGAGCTGCTCTTTTTACTGGAAATCGGCTAAAACTGAAAACCTCTTCCATTTCATTACTGCCTGTTTGCTGTCTCCATCTGCATCACCCATAGGGCATCTTAATTCACCAGAGTGAGAGTGAACTGCTAATGAAATCCACCGGTCTCCAAGCCCCCAGAAGCCGGAGTGTTCCATTTATAATCAAAAAGGAAAGGATCATCTTTCCAAATCGAAATCGTCAGGTCTCCTGGGAGAGAAGTAGAACCATTTAATGTAAGCATTACATGAGCTATGCTAAGAACACAGTACTTTGGCACAAGCCATTTAGAGCCAGGACACGTGCTTTGGGATGTATCCTATGAAAACAATGCCCATGAAAACACTAAGTCCAAAAAAGCAGGAGAAGCATGAAGTGGTTGAGAGCAGCGTCACTATTACACAAAGGGAGGGCGACATTTTATTGAATGCTTACTTCAGATGTCCTTCTTTGAGAGTGTCATGCATGCTGGACGTGGTCCTACCTCCTACGCTCGTAGAACAGCTAGACCGTTCTATTCCAAATGGCGGTTGTTCGATACGTTGCCGGGAAAACGACGTTTGCACTTTTCACGTCGCTAACTTCACGTGTATTCTGCTTCGTCACGTGAACTACGGCATTACGTATTTAAGCAGCGTGGAAACTTCACTCGCTGCTTCTGATCGAATCATTTGGCGTTGTGTAGCTGAACCTCCGGTCTGCTTCCTTGCAGGTTACTACAGCTACTTTTTGGGCCTTCTATAGCGTGTTTTCCGTCACACGCTGATTCCTGGAGCTGTTTGGTTGCGTGTAAATCCACACGCGCACGCTATCTTCAAACGCTGCTGGCCTGGTCTGCGTGAATCCTGTTCGCGTGTAATCCACATGCGTACGCTATCTTCAAGCGCTGCTGGCCTGGGCTGCGTGAATCCTGTTCGCGTGTAAATCCACACGCGCACGCTATCTTCAAGCGCTGCTGGCCTGGACTGCGTGAATCCTGTTCGCGTGTAAATCCACACGCGCACGCTATCTTCAAGCGCTGCTGGCCTGGACTGCGTGAATCCTGTTCGCGTGTAAATCCACACGCGCACGCTATCTTCAAGCGCTGCTGGCCTGGACTGCGTGAATCCTGCTCGCGTGTAAATCCACACGCGCACGCTATCTTCAAGCGCTGCTGGTCTGGACTGCGTGAATCCTGCTCGCGTGTAAGTCCACACGTGTATATTGTCTTCGAACGCTGCTGGCCTGGACTACGTAAATCCTGCTCGCGTGTAAATCCACACGCATATCTTGTCTTCGAACGCTGCTGGCCTGGACTGCGCGAATCCTGCTCGCGTGTAAATCCTCACGCATATCTTGTCTTCGAACGCTGCTGGCCTGGACTGCGTGAATCCTAATCGCGTGTAAATCCACACGCACACGCTCTTTTCTTTGCGGCTGTACAGAACCGCGTGAACTTTGTTTATACCTTAAAAGGAACGTTATTTCCAACTCCTGCACCTGTGATATTAACAGGGGGATTGATTCATTTCTATACTTTACTCTACGTGGGAAGGAAGCTTTTCAAGGATAATTGGAAGGTGACAGTGAACAGTACTTTGGACGCTATCCTGTGGTGCATCAACCCGGTATCTAGCGTGAGCCTCGTTCCATTCGGGATAAGTCTCCCTTACTAATCTTCCCTTCCTTGTCGTTTGTTCTACCTTGGATTCCTCAAGAGACTCTGCTGGATTCGTCTGCCCTAGACTCAAGGTCAGTGTGTGCATTCATGACATTTTCTATTCCATCATATCCAGGTTGGGGCAGTTATTCATGATACTTTATTTTGTTCTAGGCTGACTTCCTATACCTTACCCACGCCCTTTCCAGTGATCCATCGCTCTGCCTGTTTTACCGGTCAGAGAGTTGTATCATTTGGAAGGTCTTAACTTGACTTCACAACTATCAAAACGCGTGAACAGGGATCCGGAAGACCCTACCACCTGTATCCTTTTGAGTACCGTATCCTTTTCGGTTAATACTGTGGTGCTTTCTGACAGAGAGTCTGCTTTGGTGAATGGTAGCTCATTTTCCGTCTGAAGGCATTTTAAACTTCAGCAAGCAAGGGCTCAAGGGGGCACCTTTCCTTTCAATGTTAAAGTTTGACAGATGATCCGCCCACATTTCCAACCTAAGCGCCTCCCCTATTCCCCATCCCGCCCATTTGATATCAAGTTACTATGAAGTGGATATACATTTTATATCAAATTGATAAGAACCCCATTTTTTATATGAACATTTTTTATATCATTTTCAATCGAATGTATATAAATGTTATACATTTATAGTACTTTTATATAAATATGGATAAGAACCCCAATCATTTTTTATATTAATTTGATATAATTGATCAAACTATGCATAGTAATGGAGCCGGTTCGAAGTTTATGACGGCGCTGGGGCAGGGGCTTATAACGCTGCTATATAGCTTTTGTGGTAGGCCCAGGGAAACACAAGCGCTCTTCCGTCTTCTCTGTGGCTAACAGGCGTGGTATCCAGGAAACAACAATTATGAACTGCTTCAGTTACGAAGAGGGGAAAACGCCCTCCGGAAGCCCCAGGGATTTTAGCAATAGTTATGCCCCTGATTGTCTTAGAGTGTATGATGGGATGGAAGATGCTCAGGATTTAATGGCTAACTACGAAGCCAAAGAATGCTGGGACTATGATGATGTGGTTCTGGAGCCGTCGCTGGTGGTGGTTTCTGGCTGACCAGCTGAGGGCGAAGTGAACTCTGAAGACAATGGGCCTCATTACGAGGCAGGCGCTCCCGTAATGAAGGGTGCCGGTACGGGACCGGCAACGCTCATTACGGGACACCCCATTACGAGGTTCCCTTGCGGGACCCGGTAAGGACGCCTGGTAAAACCAGGCGTCCTTACCGTGTCCCGCAAGGGGACCAGGGAGCTAATAACGGGCCTGTTATTAACGGGCCCATTATTAGCTCCCTCCCCATTCCCATTGAGCCCTATAGGGGCTCACATGGGAATGGGGATTGGTTTTGTGAATGAGGAAATAACGGGTCCTGCAAGGTTGGAATGACCCGGTAATTCCTCATTCACAGAATCCGGAGCTGGAACCCGGTATCGAGGCAGCCATGCCCTTATTAAGGGCATGGCTACGCCCATAGTCGTAATGAGGCCCAATGACTATGAATCTATGGTTTTGAAGGCGGATGTGGCTATGATGCCGGAGAGTGACCGTGCACCCCCGGGACTTGGTGAAAAACAGGGGGCCATGTGCGGGAGTGAGGAGCACCAAGCTGTAGCAGAGAGTATCAATATTTATTGTGTTTGCTGTTCAAATCAACTTGAAAACCCAGGCGATCATGCTAATAGCATATGTAAGGACTGTATTTCGCTAATGGATACCAATAGCATTAAAGACAATTGGGCCTCATTAGGAGGTTGCCGGTGCGGTAACAACGGTAACGATGTGCTTGCGGGTACCGTTGTTACCGGACTGGAAAATCCGAGTTGGGTCGCAGGTGCCTTTCATTCTGCCAGGTCTGGAATGAAAGGCACCCGCGAGCACAGCATGCCTGTAGCACCGGCACCTAGACTAGAAATGTGGGTTGCCTCTTTTAAAGTGGTACAGCTATGGTGGGGGACTGATATAATGAAAACAAAGAATCCAAAAAGCTGTATAATGAATCAAAAATTAAATCCTCATACTTATTCTAGGCTGGTATCAAAAGATATCCTAATTGAATTGCCCTTTTGAACAAAACTCACTTGAAAGAGAGAGCGAATAAAAAACCGAAAAGGCTGGTATATAAGAAATAATGCTGTATTTCATTAAATATGATGGTTAACAAAAATCATGAAAACAATGGAAAAATATAGTGTTGTATGTGTTTTAACAATGAAAAAATAATCAACAAAACCAACTTCAAAACAGAATGCACAGTGATAAATGATGCGTGTGTTGCAGCTGTAAAATCAGTTTACAATTCTGGAACAACAAAGAAAATACATTGCCAAAATAAATGAGTGTGCCTTAATACATGAGGAAAACAAACAAAGCACACAGTAAATGTCAATTGAACAGGTCTGCCAGTACATGAATATTGAAAGAACAAACAATACATTTCAAATAACAGGTCTGCCTACTTAAAATTCTACAGTAACAGATATCCAAACCAATGTTCGAGAAGGTCCAGGATGTATTAAGTTCAGGGAACATAAAGAAAAGTTTCCAACTATCAAGGACCCAATTTACGTTTCGGCGAGCCACCTGTCGGCCTTCAAAATCTGAAAACACCTTCCTCGGGGCAGAATGAAAAGGAGTAGTCCCTAGGGGAAGCAGACAAATACACAGTGAGTGTTTTTGAAATACATTTTTTTTTCTCTTTTTCTAATCTACACTTCTCAATGAGTTAAGTTAAGGCCTAAGGGCAAGGGAACATATAACTTAATTTAGCATTAAAAGACTCCTGATTAGGAATAAAGGTCCGGAACGAGCCTTACCCAATGATACTGGGGGGATTCCCAGACAAAAATTACTTGAGACAGGTCCACGTCATGGCGGGCGAGCGTAACACATCAAATTCAAAGGGTCTAGGAAGCAAACAGCTGTTCCCTGTGCAGGTGAATGAATGATGCCATTACATTGCGATCACCTAAATTTGGATAATGTAAAGGTAAAAGAATTAGCATAAAGGGACAGTGTCCTACCTGAAAATTCAATGGCCCTCATTACGACCCAGGCAGTAAGTTACCGCCTGGGTCGTACCCTTACCACCATGGCGTAAACTATGTTTACGCCATTGTGGTTGGTGGATTTACCGCCCCACTCCAAGGTGAGTGGGGCGGTAAATCCCCATTTCCCATTTTACCCTTCCCCATTCCCATTTTCGCCCCATAGGGCATAATGGGAATGGGGAAAGGCGATAATTACGGCACCGTAAATTACGGTGCCGTAATTATTGCCAAGGTCCCTTTGCGGCATGGATTTTACCGGCTGCAAAAAAGCAGCCATTAAAAGCCATCCCGCAAAGGGAACCTTGTAATCAGGCGTTAAGGGTCGGCGCCGTTTACGGCACCGTAAACCCCTTAACGCCTGAGTTAGAATGAGGGCCAATGTATGGTAAACACAAAGAGCCTGGTGGTATCTTGTTGTTGGAAGTGAAACAGCTGGAAAATCGGACTGGAATATGCAACAGTCTGTGATCTAATTAGACAAAACATGTCTAGAATTAATTCTGTTGAAATGCAGCAAAAATAGTTACTACAAATGCCACCAAAGTCATGTGTTTTAAATTAAATTACGGCTAGCAAATAAAAATGACTTACTTATATTGGTCAATGAATAATCTATGTGAGCAATGTGGTAACTGATCGCTAGATGTGCGGTATGGACATCCGACACACGATAGGGGTCCCCTGTAGACCTAAAATGACAAAACCGAATGTTGACTAGCACCATTCTGTCATGTGTTCATAAAAACTAGACAACGGTCATAATTAGGGAAGTTGTTTATAGTTTTATGATTCCCGATAAAGATTCATTGCCGTTCGGTAGCATAAATCATGCAGTGAGCATTGCCTATTTGACCCACTGATGGTGCATAGAAGAAGAAACTATGTGCGATGCTTACCCGCGGTGCCGAGAATGCAGCCTGTGAGGTCTGACCGTGCAGCTTCAACAAAGCTGTGCTGTGAGGGAGGCCTGCCAGGCTGCCGGATCCTCCAAGGTATTTCCTGTTTAATGACGTGGCACCTGCTGATAGGATGGAAAAAATCATACCCTTCTATCAGTCAGTGTGCACGTTCCAATGTGATTGGTTGATTGAGTTGATTGTTCCCCTATACTGAAGAGGAAAATGGATTTGAGCACATCGCGGAACTGCATGTGCTTGCGAGGGCGTGCTCTGAAATGTGCCATGTGACACAAAATTAGAGACAAAAAACAACACGTGACTGCAAAAAAATGACTGGTGAGCACGTTATAGAAATGGTTCAAAAAAGTTGAATGAATGGGAACCAAATCTAAAAACAATGGAGGGGGGCCACTAATCTGACCATGCAAATATATACCCGAAAGGCTCAGTGGCGGAATTGCAATACTCACTGGCCCTCATTACGACCCTGGCGGAAAGTGACTGACCGGAGCGCCACAGCGTAAATAGCGTTTCCGCCATTGCACGAAGGAGCAAAGTGCGGCCCATTCCGACCCATCGGGCACGAGCACCACGCCACGGCGGAAGTGCAAAGTCCGCGATGGCGGAAATGACCCCAAAACGGTCCACACCGCCGCCGTACGGCGCCCTAGGTGCAATACCGCCACCCCTCTTAGCGGTCACCGCAGTGTGCGCCTACCGGAAAGTACGGTGACCGGAAATATACGGAAACGGAAGTAAAAACATGGGCCTGGAACGGGAAACATCCCGGCGTACACCTATAAAACCACTAAAACCACACAACCACTAAAATCACTACCCTGAAACACACCCCAACCCGTCACCCACCCTAGCGAAACCAAGACAAATGGGAAAAGTAGCGAAGAAAGCGTGCGACCGCAAGCGGCAGGTCCACTTCTCCCGTGAGGAACTCACCGTGCTAACAGAGACCCTCCAGGAGAATGCTGCCGTCGTCTTCTCCACGCAAATGACCAGAACGGCACTTGCAAACAAGAAGACCATATGGGCTCTGGTGGCACAGCGGGTAAGTGCGGTGGGGACCCCACCCCGCACCCCACAGCAATGCCGCAAGCGATGGGACGACCTGCGGATACGCGTCCGCAGCATACTCTCTGCCAACCGCAACATTGCCACAGCCACCGGGGGAGGTCCTGAATCACCCATCAAGTTGACCCCCTGGGAAGAAATCTGTGCCTCCACCATCGGAATGGAGAGCATAGAGGGAGTCGGAGGGATGGAGAAAGGAGTGCAGACATCCGAAGATTCAGGTAGGTGGGCCAGATAAAACAATGCCAAATCCACACAGTCCATCCATGTGAAGTACCATGCGTCCACATAGTGCAACAGAAAAACATGTCCAGGAGAACGTCCACACACATCGGCCTGATAGCGCACGTTAAAACCCACAATAAATAAATAAATAATTAAAAACCCCTAATACACGCACTACACGTGCAGCAGGCACACCCAAACTGCAGGCTGCCAAACAACTGCACCCTCACTACACACACAAATCAAAGCACCTCCAAGGACCCGACCCAAATCACCCTCAGGTACCACCCCAATGCATGTGATACAATGCCATTCCAATTCCCACAGACCCATCAATAACCCTCGCCCTCCTTTACTCCACCACAGGGTCCGATCCAAACGACGAGCTACAGGACACCCCTACCAGCACACCTGCAAAGAGGGCCAAGACCAACGGCCAGAGACCCTCCACCTCAGCTGCACGCATCAAGACACGGCAGCAGCACAAATCAGGTGGCAGCACAGAGGAGGGAACATCAACAGGCACCCCAGCAGCCAGCATGCCCACAACACCACCACCACAGGTCCCCCCAATGGATGCCACAGAAGGCACTGCCTCTGGTGGCAGCAGCACCATAGGTGACACCCCATTGATGGCAGCATGCTCGGACACAGAAAACGGGGATGCCGAAGTCAGATCCATCCATGACCTGTCCCAATCCCCCTGTCTGTCCCATCCCGTACAACATGAGGATACCACGCAGGGGCACCCACAAGACGACGACTGGCCATCCCCCACAAGCCCTGTGGCAAGGCAACATGAGGACAACAGCCCCTCTGTGACACCCCCGCAAATGGCCATGGCCCAGCAGAGGCAACAGTCCCTCGACCAGTTAATCGTACAACAGCAGCAACTGGCCACACTCCTCAAGGACCATGCCGATGAATGTGGGGGCACTAAGGCAGACATAGAAACATCAACTGAGACACTTAGGGCAGAAATGGAGAGAGGTACAGAGACGCTAAGGGCACAAATGGAGAGTAGCACCGAGAGCCTGAGAGTCCAAATGGAGAGTAGCACCGAGAGCCTGAGAGTCCAAATGGAGAGTAGCACCGAGAGCCTGAGAGTCCAAATGGAGAGAAGCACCGAGAGCCTGAGGGGGGAACTGCATGCGACGTCCAAAGACGTATGTGCCGAACTTGCCGCAGTGCGCCGTGTGCTCACTGAGCTCTCGCAAACCCTTAGGGACATGCTTGGACGTGAGCAGGCAGACACATCATCCGTTGCAAGTTCCGTCCAGGGCAGCCCCCAACGTAGATCTGGAAGGAACCTGCGCTCCACAGGCAGGGGTGCCCCTGATACCCGCAGAGGGGGCTTGCAATAGCGACAGCCCACTGACAATGAGCATCTTTGGACACTGGTGTTCGGGGGGGAGGTAGGAGGGTGGAGGGGGTGTGTTGGGCTCACTTGGGTGGCGGGTCGATAGGGTGTTCAACATGACATCACATATGCCATAAAAAGTGCACGATCAACCAATGAGATGTGTGGACATTGATCTTTGTGTACTAGGCCATCATAGGCGTACAGTCCATATTGTGCATGTCCCAGACACACGCAGTGCCACGAGTCCCGTGTCCATGTATCAGCCACCAGGCGTGAGTGCTAGAAGCATACATCAATGAGATGCTGACGAATGTCACGGGCCTCCGGTGCCTCGCAGACTCCATGAGGTGCTGCCACATCCCCACCCTCATCATGACCATCATCAGGTGCTTGCAGTTCTGCGTCAGGGGGCATGGGCACATTTCTACGTACGCACATGTTGTGGAGCATGACACATGCCATGACCATCTTTGCAACCTTCTCATGGCGGTACAGGAGTGCCCCGCCAGACCTGCTGAGGCAGCGGAAACGAGTCTTCAGTAGGCCGAATGCCTGTTCAATGACTACACGGGTACGTGAGTGGGCATGGTTGTAGTCCTCCTCATGCTGGTCCCGTGGGTTCCGGACTGGTGTGAGGAGCCATCTCTTCAGTGGATATCCTGCATCACCTGTATGTGGACGAGAAACGTATGATGTGGAATGCCATTGCTACGTACGCACACCCCCCCCCCTCCTGCCAGGTCATTGCCAAATCACATACCCCACATAATCATGCATGTAATGAGACTCACCGAGTAGCCAGGATCTGTTCCCTGCGTGTCGCTCCATGTAGCGTGGTATTGTAGAGTTCCTCAAGACCATAGAATCATGGGTTGATCCAGGGAATCGGGCACAACAATGTGTAATGATCCTGTTGGAGTCACACACCATTTGTACATTCAGGGAATGAAATTGTTTTCGGTTGCGGTACTGGGCCTCCATGGCATGTGGGACGACCAATTCCACATGGGTGCAGTCGATGGCACCAATGCAACCCGGTATGCCGGCAAGTGCATGGAATCCCACTTTTGTGTTGGTAATTTCCTGCTCCGAGCGTGGTAGAGAGATGTAGTCGTCTGCGTGCTGCAGGAGGGCATCGAGCACTTGCAATAGTGTCCGTGAGAACAGTGGCTGAGAAATGCCATGCAACTGTCCGACTGTGTGCTGGTAGGTGCCTGTGGCCAGGAAGTGGAGTACAGACACCACCTTCAGTAGGGGTGGGATGGTGGTTGGGCTATCTATCATGCTGACAAGGTCAGCCTGTGTCATGTCCACAATGGCGGCTATGGTGTCCCGGTCCAGACGGTAGAGGGTGTGGATCTGCTCATCAGTGAGGTTGAACGGATGTGCTCGGAGGCGTGGGATTGCGGGCTGCCTGCGTGGTGGTAGTGGCTGTGCTGGCGGCGCTTGCTGGCACTGCCTTGGCCTCCTCCTCCTCCTGCGTCTCCTTCGTGCGGCCGGTTGCAGTTGGTGTTCGTCTTCTTCTTGGAGTTGGAGTAGTTGCAGTGCTATCAGGTCCCCCAGGGCCAACATCGCGAGTCCTGCCGGTAGCATTTCGGTGTGGTTGTGGGAGGAGACTGGCTGTGCAATTTATGTGTTTTCAGGCTGTATGGCCTCCACCTGTGGTGATTAATTCCACCTGTGCAAACTGCTCTCCCCTTTGGCCGAGCACGTCCCGCGCACAACGCTGCAAATCGGGGAATGGCATCTTGCTATTGCAATCATGTATTTGTACCCGATGGCCGTGTAACATTGGTTGACATGTTCATTCTGCTGTGGTCCCATTGTTGCACATACTATCTGTGCAGTCGCGAACAGACTTGTGAAGGGTCAGTGGAACGTAGTACTCGAGTAACGGTGGGCCCTCATGCATCACTGTACCGAGTTGCAACGACGGGCGGGGCGTCCCATTTGTGGGTGAAGGCAGTTGCCATTTTCACACACAGCCGCACTCGATGGAATAATTAGTGATTTCAAACGGCCACAGATGCCTTTTCGGCGTGATGTTGCAAATGTGGAATTCGAAGGGCGGCGCTTTCGGTTTCCAGCTAGCGGCGAGGAGATGCCCACAGGTCTGACTGCAAATATAACGTTCTATTGTTCAATGTCCTTGAGACAGGGCCCATGGCGAGGTAGCAATGATTGATATGAATAGTTTGGGATGCGCAATTGCTACGTGGGCGATGAGGCCGGCCGTTCCCAAATACATTTTACTTCACAACACTGGAATTACGGGCTGGGGCACTGTGGATTTTGCAGGCTGCATAAGGCACAGACTCAATGGATGTTTCTAATGTTATGTGAGTAATTATTCAGGCGTTTTGATTCCGGGATGAGGGAATGATGAATGGATGCATGGGCAGGTGATTTGATACAGAGTTTGCCATGTACAGGGCTTCTTGGGATCTATCCGCCTCCCCTACGCTATGTGATGCAGGGCTGCCATGGTGGGACCATCGTCTATCTGGCCTTGTTGAGCCCTCCCTGTCTCGACGCGCCCTCAGACACTTGTGTCCATGCACGTTAACATTCCCATCTGATGGATTCTGTTTTGACAGACGCATGCACAGGTACACTCGTTTGTGATGGTGTTTGCACCTCGATATAGATGGTTAGGAGTCGCAAGTGGTTTTGGGGTGGTGATGATCCTTTGGAGTGGGCTAGCATGCATATGGCTGTGGATTTCGTGTGATCATTGAAGTGAGTTGTTGGAATGTAGTTCTGATGGCCATTCTGTTCTTTTTCTTTTCTTTTGGTTGACAGGTATCTCCTCCCCTTTTGCCACTGCCATCTGTATGCCACTCCTGCAGATGGGTTTTACTCCCGACACCTGCTGCTTCGTGTTAATCAGTGGAGCAGCATTACGATCTTATGGGACGATCGCCAATGGCCCACATGCCCTTACGCAGTACTGGTGGCTCGGAGCAACATTTCGGCCTTTCAGCTGGACTAGTGCCTCCCCATTGGGACGGCCCTGCGGTTCTGTGCGCTTCCATGTTGCCTTTTCGTACGTGAATGTGGCTCTGTGTACCATGAGGGAACAGGGCGACACACAAGTAGTGGCTGGTCATTTCTTGCGGATGCAGCCCACAATGGTGATTAGTGTTTAGGAGTTCATGGCCTGATGGCTGTATGGGCTTGGTGACTTTGATGTGCATTAAATTTCTATTCTGATTTGGCCCGTGTAGCGTTTTTCTTTGCAAGTGATGTGGCATATGCCTATTTGGGGGGCGATGTATTGTGAGGAGATCTGCATTGGGTTCCAGCTTCGGAGTTTAGTTGCGTGGTACTGTACTGTGCGCGTTTGCCTACTAAGCCCGTGAGGTCAGGGATGGGGGCTGCCAATATGACAGTTTGAATGTTGTCATGCTCAGGGGCGGGGGATTGGGTTTTGTGTAACAGATGCCGGTCAGCCAGGTGGACTGGTGGAATGATGTGATTCTCGGAATATTGCTGGTCACAGGTGCCTGTGTTTGCGTGCGTTTCTTGGTGGGGGACTGTGGTCATGTCCATTGGGATGGCTTCTGTATTCGTGCCATCTGTGCCCTGCAGCTCCCATTGGCCCCTCTTGTGTTTCTTTTGTTCGTTGCCATGCATGGGTGACTTGTACATTTCAATGGTTGCATTGTGACTTCATTGCACCTACGGGGAGTTGTACTTTGTGGGCAGGGAGCGGTGTACAGGCACTCAGTGGGGCCGTTTACGGTTGATTCGCGATGCCGTACTTCTCACCATGGCGGAATGGTACATTACGCCATGCCTGATGGCGTTAGGTACATGTCCGCTAGGGTCGGAATTGGCGTACCGTTGCGCCATGGTGGTGTTTGCGGTTTCGCATGGCGCGCGCGCGTGCTTGGTGCAGTTAGCGTTGGTGTTCACTACGGTGTCGCTAATGGCTTCGTACTTTGCGGTGACGGGTCATAGTCGCACCGAGCGCTATTCGATGGCGGTATTGCATTTCCGCCATCGTTTTCCGATTTCCGCAAGGGTCGTAATGAGGGCCACTGTGTTAACAGGTATAAAAGCTGTGAAAGCCTCTAAGAAAGATATGAAAGAGGTTGAATAATGGTCTTAATGGGAACCCTTATATGTAAAGCTGCCAAACTGCAGAAATGCACAAATGCAAAAATGCAATCATACCTACATAAAAAGGTACTAAGGCTAGTGTGGAATTTGCCAATGGAACTCCATCTATGCAGTGTTTCATGAAGATGAATCAATGGATAATTAACCCAAGTAGGTTCTATAAAGGACGGGTGAATTCTTCATTTAGACCTAGTGTTTGAGTCTCCATCCGGAAGATCCAGTGCGCTTTTTTTTCAAGTAGACTTCTGGAAACATTTGTGGAGTTCTTCATTACATCAAATACCCACCACATCAAATCATTTGGTGAGTACTTCAGTGCTATGTAATGAGGAGCTGAGATGGTTTTGCAACTAATGCATGAGCGATGTTCAGATAACCTAATGTGTATCGCTCTGCTTGTCTGTCCCACGTATTTTAGCCCGCAAGGGCACTCAATACAGTAGACCACTTGTTTGGTTTTGCAGTTGGTATGGTATGGTAGGTCCCATGTCCGGTCTCCGATCTTAAATTCTTTAATCTTACCAGTGAAGACACATGCTGTGCTTGAGCCACAAGGGTAGTGTCCTTTTGTAGAGCGTAGATCCCAAAGCCAGTTTTTGGAGGTTGTTTAAGAAAATGAGAGTGTACCAACTTCTCCCGGATGTTAGGTGCTCTCTTGAGAGCAAAACGTGGAAGAGGTTCCTCAAGTAAGTCTAGTTTAACAATGCCCCAGTGTTTGGAAATTATTTTCTTCAACTGAAAAGTGTTGGGACCATGAGTAAGCACACAGGTCATCCTGGTGTTTTCGGTTGTCATAGTTCTTGTGGTTAATAGAACATCCCGGTCTGTAAAACATGCACGTTTGCGAGACCGGTTAATGAGCTTCTTGGGATACCCCCTTTCTTTTAGTCTGATGTCCAATTCATCCGGTTTATTTTGAAGTCCTGCATGTCAGTACAGTTGCGCCTTATCTGCAAGTACTGTCCGTAAGGGAGATTGTCCCTGAAGTGATGAGGAATATCGCTGCTGTAGTACAATATAGTGTTTCGTGCACTCGCTTTGCAATGTAGCCAGCATTTTAGTCTGCCATTGTCATGCTGAATTTTGAGATCCAAAAAAATAACATGTGATATGGAGTATTCGAGGGTAAATTGGATGTTCCTGTCCACCCGATTGAGCCACGTTAAAAATGTTTGAAATTCAAATTCGGATCCTTTCCACCAAAAAATGATATCATCGATATATCGCTTCCAGTTGGTTATACATTTGAGGAAAGGATTCGTATCGCACAAAATATGTTCTGACTCAAATCTGGCCATAAATAAAATGGCCAGACTCCCATCGCTGTTCCTTTTATTTTAAGAAAGAAAGTGCCTTTGAACTCAAAATAATTCTTGCAGAGAGTTCTATCAGCTTCAAGATGAAGTTAGTGGGTACCCATGATGGATTTAGGTCTGTAAAATATTCTCGTATGCAGTCCAGAGCCTCTAACTGGGGAATACTGGTATAAAGAGATGTTATGTCCATCGTGACTAAGATTTGTTCCGTATGGTCAAAGCTCAAATTTTCAAAGATTTGGATGGTGTTCATGGTGTCTCTTAGGTAAGTGCATGTGATCATGCTCAGAGGTTTAAGAAACATATCAATACATTTGCAGAGTGGTTCGAGTATAGTACCACAACCGGATACTATTGGTCGACCAGGTGGGTTAACAGAATTTTTGTGGATTTTAGGTAACACATATAGGGTGTGGGTGCGTCCCTGACTGGCAGTCAGGAATTCACATTCGTTGTCAGACACCCATTTGCGGTCAAAGGCATATTTCACTACCTGTTCAATTTCTGCTTTGATGTCTTTAGTTGGATCCTTTTTCAGTTTTTTATAACTCGTAGTGTCCGCTAGTAATTGATTCACCATTTGAAGATATCGGGCCTCATTACACGCTAGGCGCTAAGGGATAACCGGTACCAGTAAGGGCGCTGGTGCCGGTAATCCCTTAGCGCCCTACTACGAGTTCCCTCAGCGGGTCCCGTCCTTAAAACCTGGTCTGACCAGGTGTTAAGGACGGTACCCGCTAAGGGACTTCAGAGCTAATAACGGTACCGCAAATTGCAGTACCGTTATTAGCTCCTTCCCCATTCCGATTGAGCCCTATGGGGCCGCAAATGGGAATGGGGAATGGTATTTGGCATGGGGATTTACCGGGTCCTCCAGGGTCGGAATTACCTGGTAAGTCCCCATACCGCCTATCCGGACCCGGTATGCGGTAAGGGAGTAGCCATGCCGCTAATAGCGGCATGGTTACCTCCTACCGTGTAATGAGGCCCATTGTGTGTTAGTCATCACGACTATACCGCCAACCCTTATCGGCCGGTTTTATCACTATGGTTGTGTTAGATGCCAGTTCTGTACAGTGCCTACTGGCACCGGCACCCTCGAAAAGGCAATTACCGGGTCCGGCGGGGTCAGAATACCCTGGCAATTGCTCATTCACAGGTGCCGGACTTTCATGCCGGTAAGCAAGGCTACCTCCAACCTGGTAATGAGGACCAATGTTATTATTTATGGTGCTTGCTGTTCAAACTGAATTGAAAACCCGGGGATCGCAATAATAGCCTGTGTGATGAATGTATCTCGCTAATGGAAACTGATATGGACATGATGAGTCTCTGCTGCACTGATATCAGGGCTAGTCAGGGTTTTACGGCTATAGCGGCAGGAGCATGTTTAAAACTATAGATTCCACATTATTAATTGTATTTGGCCCCTGAGTTCATGCATGGTTATGCAACTGTTACAAATGTCATCAAGGCCCAAAGATCCTTATTTCCACAGACCAAATACCTTGTTGTCCTTTAGTGATATTCAACCGTTCACTATATAAGGGATCCTTCCCTAGACTTGACTTTAGAAAATGTTGATCCACCGTATTGGGTACTAATTAGCAAGTAACATGGAATATCTATTGACCCCCAGTGGCACCAACTGTTTTAAAATATCATACCCCCTTATATTAAACATGAGCTCTTACTGCCATGCTTTCAGGAAGAAGTGCCTCTGAAGTCAACATGAAACACCAGTTGTAATTTACTATTTGTTCTACAAAACACATTCTCTACTCAAATAGGCCACGTATATGGACAGTGGTGACAAACCATTTGCAAAAGATAGCAATGTGATCACCATACTAGGAGGAGAAAGAATAATTGTTTATGAACCAACATCAGAAATTGACAAAACTACTTCCTCCCTTCTCGTTAAAAAAGTGTCCATCAATCCATCAGACATAGGAAACATCTACTCAATCTTACAGCTCCTGTTTTCAGATGTGCCAGAATATCTCCAAATTACAACTTTTTATAAAAGGTAATAACCTTCCTCAGCACGAACAAGCTGGATTCCTCTCTAGCAGACATACCAAATCCTTCCTTCTAGGGAACTATCAGACTAAAATGATAACTGCACCTTAATCCATCTTGATCATTCAGCTGATTTTAAAATGGCTGACCATTAAGAATTTGTGAGTTGACTCTGATGTTGCTATCTTGGATCAAATCCTTTTTAGTTCAGTTCAGTTTATTTTTACCACAGATATTTTTTTAATCAATGAAACCATCAAAAAGCGTTTGAAAACGACAAATACACAAATCAAAATCTAGCACATTATCATATAAAAGTAGTAAAATACATACAAGATACAATCCCATGGGAATAAAACACAATAGCCTAAACATCATAAATAGCAGCAGTCAGTTTGGACATGTATCTAGATCTTTCCTATTGGGCTGCCAAGTGATAGTGCTGCAAACACCAGCACGCACTCCAATAATTAACCTCCAGGAGATACAAATAAGCAGTCCTACACTGATTAAAATTCAGCAGTTTCACTACTGGAATGAAATATGTCTTGCAAGTTTGATTATACCAGGTACAAAAATAGAATGTATAATGTTTTCTCTGGAGAAATTATCACAACTACTTAAAGTAGATAATGTCAATTTCCACGTAGCTCTTGCAGTATGAAAGGGCAACTTGGGAAATCTTAATTATGTAGTCAGTTTCCTACTTGTAGATTCCAAATTGAGCCCCCATAGGGCTCAATGGGAATGGGGAGGGAGCTAATAATGGGTCTGCCCTTAGACAGACCTGCTAAGGGACCTCGGAATGTGGTGGTAAGGGGTTAACGGCACCGGCATCCTTACCGGTGCCGTTAACCCCTTACCTCCGCACTCATAATGAGGCCCATGGTCTGAGATTGGCAATAACATAAACTCTGAAACAATCAGTTCATTTTCAGTCATCGGTAGAACACCTATCATATGCTTCAAAGATTTCAGTTTAGCTTTTGCCACACACTCTACAGGTGAGTGACCCCTAGCACCAGATGAATATTGGTACATTCTTTTTGACTTAGCCTCAAAGACATTTATAACTGGTTGTCTTGTGTTGCCCCCAAATTCAGATGAACAGGTTAATATGGCAATATTGGGCTAAAATACCAAGACAGACTTTTTTGAATGTCCTTTCCCTATATGTTTTTCTGGAAACCTAATTCCAAAATAGCCAGGAAATGCTACTCAGGCCAATATAATATCATTTACACTAATATAAAATGCAGGGCCTTTAGTGCTTCTGTTTATAGTTACTATAACTTGTGATGTATAGATGTTGATTGAGAATAATCTTTTCTCATACACAACTAAAAATTGATTAAACTCTGCTTTCTTTGTCCAATCAATAAGAAATGCACCATCTGCATACGTTAGAGGTGGAACTGGCCTGCCAAGAAAATGAGGCACATCTACAGTTGATTCAAGGGGATAGCTTTCCAATTCATTGACATATAAATTAACAAATACCATGTGGTGTGATGCAGTGTGTCCTGAGACCTTCTTACCTGCTGGAGGTGCTGCTGGAGCTGTAGAGGAGTCTGCTTTCCATTTTGTTGCTTGCTGGAGGAGGGCGTAACCAAGAAATACACACATGGAGTGCAGAGCGTGCGCGCTGTGCTGCAGTGTGTCTTGAGACCTGCTCACCTGCTGGACATGTTGCTGGAGCTGTAGAGGAGTCTGTTTTCCATTGCATTGCTTGCTGGAGACAGGCTTAACAAACAAATACAGACCGGGAGTGCAGAGCGTGTGCAGTGTGCTGCACTGTGTCTTGTGTCTTCAGGGTCAGAAGGACGGTGAAGTGTTGACACGCCATCTAACCTTGCACCAACAGAGAAGTATTATGAGTGGAGACAGTCACTGAGCTGCCCCGCTGTGGCTTGGCATGAGCAGGGCGGAAATGGGTAAGAGTATTTTTTCAATCAAACTTGGTGGATAATTATCGTGGCTGTTGACCCACTTTAGCATACCTCTTGGTAGGTGATTAAGACCACATCCTACCTCTCCCTTCTCGAGTGCCCCGGGGCTCGGTATTGTTCATCTTGCTTGGTAGCTAGTTTAGATACTTGCCTAAGGATGCCACATCCACTAACTGCAGTTTACTAAAACTGAAGCAACATCCATACGGGCTGCACTGTAATACCCAGCGTAAAAGTAAACGCCATCAAAATTTGTTACATGGAAAACACAACCCGATAGGGCTCCCCTGCTCAAAGAAAGACAAAAAAGATCGATTGGGCCCTCTTGATTCTCTTCAACCAAAAATAAATATTTTCTGGAAGTAGCGTGTTCTGGGTCACTAGCAGGTCTGAGGATCACAGTGCCATTAGAGACCGGTGGAGCCATCACCCAGCTCTCACCCTGCTTCTTCACCATAGATGCTAAGGGCTCACTCCTGAATCACTGTTTAAATCTTTGCAGGGATTCCATGGGCACTGAAAAAGGCAAGCATGACAATGTAATAGGTTCTGCACTATCAGACTCAACAGACCTAGAAAAAGCTGCTCACGTCACGGGAATTCACTTCAAGTGATAGTGACTCTGACGGTGATAGCCCCCCACATACATCTGCTTATCAGGGCAAATCGACTCCAGTGAAGAGGTGTCTGCTAGACAAAATTCTAAATCAAGAGTCAAAAATCGATGCCCTGTTTCAACTGTGTTCAAATATAGCAGTGGATCAAAGGGGTCTAAAAGAAACTATGGGGACAGTAGTCTAAACAACCATCTCAAGGAGCACTAATAACTGCAAAGAACCAAAGAAGCAGAACTGAGAGCCACTCAATGGATCCCTGGGAAAGTCACCTAAGTTTCCTAGCTCTGGAGCTGTCCGAAAGACTCAGCATACATCTCCAACGTATATTTCTAGCACACAGCCCTCAGTACCAGCGCACCCCCACTTCCTCCAATTTCTATGGTAATCAACCCAGATCCCACACAATTTTACAAGCCTGAGGGAAAAAGGGCAGGAACGGTTATAGTGACGGCTGAGTCCGAGCAACAGGCATCAATGGCTTTGTGCACTGAGCAGTCAATGTTAAACACTCTACCTTCTCCGGACTTCATAACGCAATTAACAAAAAATAAAATTTGAAGAGCATATTGTTAATAGCTAAATCCAAGAAAGTATGTTTGCCGATGAACAGGACTAAGATCACCTCAACCTGCCCTACAACCAAGATGAAAGGCCCTTCTATGGTCATAAACGAGACAGGTTCACACATTAGAGATACAGGTTAAATATTTAGTTGTTATTCAGTTCTGTCCATAAATACATCCTATGTGGCCCTCTAACCATACTTGCTAAGTACTCATGTGGTAACTAAGACCTAGGGTGCAGTGGTATGCTGCTTATCCATGGTTAGGGGACAGGAGAACAGGCCTGCCCCAACTCACAGTAGCAATGTGAAGGACTGCCAAAAGTGGCTTATTTAAAAACAACTTGTGGGCATTTTTAATCAGGCTCTAACCAGTGTTGGAAGTCATTCAGGGTTCAGATTGTTGCTTTTAAAACCATCTTTTACAGCTTTGGGGCAGTAGTTTTTTTGGTTCTGATACACGAATGATGTTCATCCAGACGTATCTTCAGAGTTCGTGTCATCATACCAATGTATTTCAAGTTACATGGACATGTGACAACATAGATTACATTACTGTTATTGCAGTTAGTAAAGAAATTCTGTTGCCAGGGGTTGCTCCAGCCTATGTCTATGGATGTACTCCTTTTTGTGAATGAGAAGACACTGCATTGTCCACAGGGGGCATGTCCTACTGGTCCCAGTTGACTCCACAGGGTGTTGGTGACTTGTTCTGTGGGTTCTTTGTATGTATGGACTAAACAGTCCTGGAGGTTTCGTCTCTGTTTAATCGTGAATCTGGGGGTCTGATGTTGGATGTACCTACATTCAGCATTGGCCAAAGACTGCTGGTAACTTCTTTTTTAATCTGGTTCCCCAGTGGTGAGAATCTAAAAACTGCTGTGATGGTGTCAGGTATATCCGGCCTATGTCCATCCATCTTCCTAGAGGGGTGAGGGCAGGAGCTCCCCCATGCCAGAAGCGGATCCTGTGCTGCAAGGCAAGCTGCTGCCTCAACGGAGAAGGGCCTGCCTGACCCTGTCTCCATACTGTGCCTGACTCGCGCATGCCGGGCGCTGCGCGGCACGACAACGAGGCTGA
The DNA here is from genome assembly GCF_040938575.1 of Ambystoma mexicanum. Lineage (NCBI taxonomy): Eukaryota > Metazoa > Chordata > Amphibia > Caudata > Ambystomatidae > Ambystoma > Ambystoma mexicanum. Next base: position 1,004,131,769 of record NC_090928.1, on the reverse strand, counting down.
ACCTCGTTATAATTCGATTTGCTTCGCCGGTAGGCGGAGTCGCCGGTGGCCAGCCACGAAGGCCACACAAAGGCCCTGTTTGGCGCCCAAGTCCTCCACTCCATCCATCTTCCTAGAGGGGTGAGGGCAGGAGCCCCCCCATGCCAGAAGCGGATCCTGTGCTGCAAGGCAAGCTGCTGCCTCAACGGAAAAGGGCCTGCCTGACCCTGTCTCCAAACTGTGCCTGACTCGCGCATGCCGGGCGCTGCGCGGCACGACAACGAGACTGAACCTCGTTATAATTCGATTTGCTTCTCCGGTAGGCGGAGTCGCCGGTGGCCAGCCACGAAGGCCACACAAAGGCCCTGTTTGGCGCCCAAGTCCTCCACTCCATCCATCTTCCTAGAAGGGTGAGGGCAGGAGCCCCCCCATGCCAGAAGCGGATTCTGTGCTGCAAGGCAAGCTGCTGCCTCAATGGAGAAGGGCCTGCCTGACCCTGTCTCCATACTGTGCCTGACTCGCGCATGCCGGGCGCTGCGCGGCACGACAACGAGGCTGAACCTCGTTATAATTCGATTTGCTTCGCCGGTAGGCGGAGTCGCCGGTGGCCAGCCACGAAGGCCACACAAAGGCCCTGTTTGGCGCCCAAGTCCTCCTCTCCATCCATCTTCCTAGAGGGGTGAGGGCAGGAGCCCCCCCATGCCAGAAGCGGATCCTGTGCTGCAAGGCAAGCTGCTGCCTCAACGGAGAAGGGCCTGCCTGACTCTGTCTCCATACTGTGCCTGACTCGCGCATGCCGGGCGCTGCGTGGCACGACAACGAGGCTGAACCTCGTTATAATTCGATTTGCTTCGCCGGTAGGCGGAGTCGCCGGTGGCCAGCCACGAAGGCCACACAAAGGCCCTGCTTGGCGCCCAAGTCCTCCACTCCATCCATCTTCCTAGAGGGGTAAGGGCAGGAGCCCCCCATGCCAGAAGCGGATGTTGTGCTGCAAGGCAAGATGCTGCCTCAACGGAGAAGGGCCTGCCTGACCCTGTCTCCATACTGTGCCTGACTCGCGCATGCCGGGCGCTGCGCGGCACGACAACGAGGCTAAACCTCGTTATAATTCGATTTGCTTCGCCGGTAGGCGGAGTCGCTGGTGGCCAGCCACGAAGGCCACACAAAGGCCCTGTTTGGCCCCCAAGTCCTCCACTCCATCCATCTTCCTAGAGGGGTGAGGACAGGAGCCCCCCCATGCCAGAAGCGGATCCTGTGCTGCAAGGCAAGCTGCTGCCTCAACGGAGAAGGGCCTGCCTGCCTGACCCTGTCTCCATACTGTGCCTGACTCACGCATGCCGGGTGCTGCGCGGCACGACAACAAGGCTGAACCTCGTTATAATTCGATTTGCTTCGCCGTTAGGCAGAGTCGCTGGTGGCCAGCCACGAAGGCCACACAAAGGCCCTGTTTGGCGCCCAAGTCCTCCACTCCATCCATCTTCCTAGAGGGGTGAGGGCAGGAGCCCCCCCATGCCAGAAGCGGATCCTGTGCTGCAAGGCAAGCTGCTGCCTCAACGGAGAAGGGCCTGCCTGACCCTGTCTCCATACTGTGCCTGACTCGCACATGCCGGGCGCTGCGCGGCACGACAACGAGGCTGGACCTTGTTATAATTCGATTTGCTTCGCTGGTAGGCGGAGTCGCCGGTGGCCAGCCACGAAGGCCACACAAAGGCCCTGTTTGGCGCCCAAGTCCTCCACCCCATCCATCTTCCTAGAGGGGTGAGAGCAGGAGCCCCCTCATGCCAGAAGAGGATCTTGTGCTGCAAGGCAAGCTGCTGCCTCAACGGAGAAGGGCCTGCCTGACCCTGTCTCCATACTGTGCCTGACTCGCGCATGCCAGGCGCTGCGCGGCACGACAACGAGGCTGAACCTCGTTATAATTCGATTTGCTTCGCCGGTAGGCGGACTCGCCGGTGGCCAGCCACGAAGGCCACACAAAGACCCTGTTTGGCGCCTGTTCGGTGCATGTGTGGGCGGTGCGGACTGCACCACTGTACCGCAGGAACTGTAACCTCTCGAATGATGGGCCTCCAACACTACGGTAAGCCTTTGGGCGTTACTCTGCAAGATTAACAGGAACATTTAATTGCAAAATGTCCTCATGCTGAACTCTGAATCGTCATTGCCACCACCATTGCTGACTAAGTGCCATTCTGTAACCCCTGTCGCTCTGTACTGAGCTGAGCAGAATTAACCTTGCCTACTATCCCGTTGCTTATAAGCACGAGACTCACCTCTCAAAAATGGGCGCTCTGCTTAGGTGCCCGTTTGCCAGCTGCCACCCAGGCCCGGTCACCAGGTGCCTCAGACTGCGTGCCCGCACGCTAGAGTCCACCCACAGCACCCAGCCCACCCCATGAGCACCCGAAATGAACGTCTATGCTCCTGCACTATGCCCTCCACTATAGGTACTAACAAGGTCAGGATCATCCGCCCAACCGCCAAGCCCGCAGCCACTATAGCTACCCACAATATAGTTGTCAATGAATCAGCTCACCCCATTCCAAACTATATTACTTCTATATTAAATGTGATTCCACATGTGTCCACCACTACCGAAAATGAGGTCCCCAGTGCAAAATCTGTGATGTGCAATTCTTCTGCCCCCACTTTGAATGCTATTGTGCCAAATGTGATTCCACATGTGTCCACCACTACCGAAAATGAGGTCCCCAGTGCAAAATCTGTAATGTGCAATTCTTCTGCAACCACATTGAATGCTATTGTGCCAAATGTGATTCCACATGTGTCCACCACTACCGGAAATGAGGTCCCCAGTGAAAAATCTGTGATGTGCAATTCTTCTGCCCCCACCTTGAATGCTATTGTGCCAAATGTGATTCCACATGTGTCCACCACCACTGGAAAATCAGCATTGTGCAACTCTTCTACCACCCCCAGCGTAACCACGCCCACCTCTGCACCCACTCTCCCCATGGACCCCCCCCTAGCCGTTACAGAACCCCATCTCAAATGCGCCATGATCAACGCTAGGTCCATCAATGCCCACGCTCTGGACATCCATGACCTCATCACCACCCATGACCTCGATCTACTCATGATCTCAGAAACCTGGCTTCACGAGGCCTCCGGCCCCGCGCTCTCCCTTGCACTGCCCTCTGGTTACTCCATCACTAGACAGGATCGACTCTCTAAAGGGGGAGGTGTAGCAATCATTGCCAAAGACGCCCTCTCGATTAGAAAGGTAGAGAAATCCCTACACAACAACAGCGACTACCTCCAAGTCAAAATCAACATCTCTCCCCATTGTACCATTACTATTCACACTGTCTATTGCCCTCCAGGCCCAACAGGAGAGTTTCAAGCCTCTCTCACCCACCTCCTCTCCGACAACCTCAAAAAACACACAAAAGCCATTCTCCTTGGGGACGTCAACCTAGGCCTCCTGGACAGCAAGTATCCAGCAGCCAAATCCCTTGACTCAGCCCTCAGGGCACTAGGATACAAAAACACCATCTTCTGCCCAACTCACACCCAGGGCAGAACTCTCGACTGTGTCGCACAGCATAACTGCCCACTCATCATCACTGGAAACACTCCCACCCCCTGGTCCGACCACCACATCATCATCTTTAGCATCCTTACCACCAGCCCCTCCACTCCCGCACCACAACCCCTGCCTCCCTGACTCGCAAGAAGCTCCCGTCAGCTCACTAAGGAAAGGCTACTGCCCTTCCACCAAGGCCCAGCCTTCAGACCACCTTTTTCCACAGACCCAGAAACCCTCGCAACAGCCTATGATGTTGCCATCAAAGCAGCTATCAACTCCATTGCACCACTCAAACCCCGGAAATCCAAACCAACTACCCACTCCAACTCCTGGTTCACCCCGGACCTTCTCATACTCCGCAATGAGAAAAAGGCTGCACTTACGCAGTGGCAAACATCCCACTCCGACAAAGATAAGCTGATCTTTAAAACCCGCTCCACCATATACAAAAAGGCAATCACCCTAGCAAAGTCCAAATCCTTTGAATCCAGAATCTCAGAAGCCCAATCGAGCTCAAAAGAAATCTTCGCCATCTTCAGGGAGCTAGAGACACCCACTCCCGCCCCCCAGAACTTCACCAAAGACAAAGCCTGGTGCGATGAAATACAAATGGCCATGCAAACCAAATTGAAGACTCTCCAAAGCAAAATACTGGCTACCAAACTAGCCCTGCCTAATACACACATCCCTGTCCCACCACCAGCCTCGGACCCCCCCCCCCAACCTTTTTCCTTCAAACCCATACAGGAAAAAGATATCATCAACATAATGAGGAATATCAAACCCTCTAACTGTAAAGGTGATGCATGCCCAGCCACCATCATCAAGGACTGTACTGAAGCGCTGGCTCCCTTCCTGACAGCCTTTGTCAATGCGTCCTTTGCTAAAGGGAAAGTCCCCGCTTCCCTCAAAGAAGCCTGGGTCCGCCCTCTCTTAAAAAAAACAACTCTTGACCCAACATCCCCTAACAACTACAGACCTATCACCACTGTCCCTTTCCTCCTCAAAATATTGGACAAAGCAGCCTACCTGCAGGTCCAGCACTTCATTGAAGAGAACAAACTCCTGGGACTCCGTCAATCTGGCTTCCGCCCCAGACACGGGACTGAAACCGCCTTACTTGACCTGAAAAATCAGATGGACGATGCCAGAGACATGGGCAAACCAACACTTCTCCTACTTCTTGACTTATCCGGGGCTTTCGATCTTGTAGATCACGACATCCTATGCCACCACCTCTCCTCCACTGCCAAGTTCTCCCCTGACGCCACTGCATGGATCACTTCCTTCCTACAAGACAGAACCATGCAAGTATTCTCTGACCTAGCCTCCGCCTCACCCTCCTTCATACTATGTGGTGTGCCCCAAGGCTCCTGCCTCTCGCCCACCCTGTACAACATCTTCACACGGCCCTCGGACACTAACTATGCTGACGATACCCAGATCCTCCTTACCCTCACTGGCAACTACGACACTGACTCCTTGACCCTTAACAACCTCTACAACACCATTCAAGCCTGGATGGCAGACAATGGACTATGCCTCAATTCCGCTAAAACCGAATTCCTCCTGATAGGTTCCACCGACACACTAAGAAATCTAGACTCCCAATTCAGTCACTTCACCATCGACACCATCAAAATACCTGTCTCAGACTCAGTCAAAACCCTTGGAGTCTATTTGGATTCCAACCTATCCATGGAGAGACAAGTCAATGCAATAGCTTCCTCAGCTGCATATCACGCTAAACTAATCAACGCAGTCAGGCCCTTTCTCTCCAAAGAGAACTGCACAAACATAGCCAGAGCTATCACTGGCTCCAGGCTAGACTACTGCAATGTACTTTTTCTAGGAACCTCCAACAAAAATCTGGAAAGGCTACAAGTCATACAGAATAGTGCTCTCCGTGCAGCCCAAGGCATTGCTAAAAGAGAACACATCTCGGAGGCTAGAAAACTAGCCCACTGGCTCCCAATTAAGGAAAGAATCGTCTTCAAAGCTCTTACACTGACCCACAAGTGCATTCACCTCACTGCTCCCGTTTACCTCTCTGAAAGGATCCACCCTGTCTCCTCCACAAGGCCAACCAGATCACTCTATACCAACATGCTCTATGTGCCACTAGTAAAAAGAGCCAGAGCGGGTGGTTCCAGCTTCCCATATCTTGCACCCACACACTGGAATGCCCTACCTCCCACTATCCGAGGTGAGGCCTCCCTCATCGCCTTCCGTAAAGCTATGACAACCATCCTCTTCACATAAGGTCCCTCGCATCAGCATGAATACTATACATTTGACCCACTGCATAAACTGGAATGTAATGACCAATCACATAAGCTGTAATTATTGTATTATGTCTGTAATACTTATAATGTACCAACAACTGCTACCATTCCTGTACCTCTATAACTAAGCTCTCACAAGTAACAGCGCCTCAATGCCCGTGGGCTGATTGCGTGTTATATAAATTTAAATAAATAAATGAAATAAATAAATAAATATGTTTTTGTTGTTCTAAGGTCGTTTCTCTTGGGATATTTCTGGCACGGTTTTTAGCGTATTTGACAATGCCCCTGAGGTACCCTCGGTTTGTAAGTTTTAGTGCTAAATTGTTTGACTGTTGATCATAGTCATTTAAGTTGTACAGTTCCTTCTCTATCTAAGAAATTGTCCAAACAGTAAGTTTTCTCTTAAGCTTCTGGGATGCTAGCTCTGAAATAGAAGTAAAAAGTTCATATCTGTGGATTTATGGAAAACTGTGCTTTTTATTTTTCCATCTTCGCACTTAGTATCAAGTCGAGAAAGTTAACTTTGGAGCGACTGTGGGTGTCGCTGAATTTCAGGAATATATTCCTTAAATTGACCCATGTCATAAACTTAACGAGGTCACCATCAGTGCCCTCAAATACCATAAGGATATCATCGATATATCTGGACCATAGTCTGATTTTCTCAGGAAATTGTTTGATGGGGTGTAGCTATGTGTCTCCTCAAAGTCTGCTATGTAGAGATTTGACAGACTAGGTGGAAAGTCACACTCGTACCTGTACCCGATATTTGTTCAAAGTATTATCTTTCAAAGATGAAGTCGTTTTTGTCAGTGCTATTTCTGCCATTTGTATGATGAATGTGACTGGGGTCTGTATGGTATTTTGTATAGATTTGGGGCCTAGCGGTATTTTCTTACCGCCAAAATGAAAATAATTCAGTAATAATCACTCTTTGCATTCAGATTAGATTTGGTATATAGTACTACAGTATACATACATTATTTCAGCACACAGATACATTTAGTGGTATACATTATGTTGGTATGCGTTATTGGTGGTATTTCTGGTGAGCATAATTCCTTTGTTTTATATGCAGCCCCAATATCCAGAACCCCTTATTTTTGCTTAGTTTGTTCGTGTGATCACTAGAGAGGCCTCAGGCTTACATTTCAGGAACACCACATTTTTAATTGGAGTGCCCCCATGGGCTGTCCTCACTGACTTATCTATGACAGCGAGTTAACATGCGGTATTTATCACCAACTTATCTACATCGGTGAACTATGTCCACGCCTCTCTTTCTGCTGACTCATGTACCTCCAGCAGCAGTCTATTTTATTATATTATTATTGTGTTCCGTTCAGAAAACATACACTTATATACTGAATGGAATCATGCACACAGCTACCGCTAAGTCTTATTTTTAGCTAGCTTAAAAATGACAATTGCACTGTCTAAACCTCTCCCCATACTATCAGTACTGTAATGGTAGATGCACAAATGAAAGGGAAAAATGAAACACACTATCCGTCTGCTTTCAGATATTTTTTGTGTATTATAAAAAATTGCATTTCAACATGATCTTACTCTTTTTACAGAAATAAATGGAAATTGCACAGTAACAACCTTATCTGTAACACAATGAGAAAAGAGCAGCGAGAACATATTCAATTCGCAACATTAAACATGTTGATAAAACACTGGAGTTCCCTCTTCCACGCTGACTGAATAGTTTCGCACACATACACACTGCCCCCACACTCTGTAATATAATTACCAGGCCTGTCCAGCATGTGAAATTTGTCGGCTGGTCGCCTACTGGAAGTGGTTCAATGAATTCTTCTTAGATCACCCCAGCAAGGATGAGCATCTGCCGTCACTCAAACGGGGGCTTATTGACTGGAAATCCCAGTCTCTGCAGCAGTGCACTGGGATCTGCTTTTTCAATCAGGAAAATCCCCAGCCACCAGCCAGGTCTTTCTCCCAGCTGTGTAAAATGTCTTCTCCTCTCTTCTTCCCCGAGATTCATTAGCAAAGCTCTGTTACAGCCTGCCAAACGAGTTCAACCAATGAAATTCTATCATGTCCTACCCTCCTTCTTTAACAATGGCTTGGCTTATACAGTTGCAACTGTAACCAAACTGATTTCCTGCTTATTCGAGTCTTTGCTTCCTGCAAATACTGTGGACAGAGCGCAGATAGAAGCAAAGAAAAAAAATCTGGATGTGCGTTTAAAATGCCTTTCAGAGCCTGTCATTTTCCATTTCATTTTGCACTGGAGAACACATTATATTATTAATGAGTTAGAATCGTTAGTATTGTTAATGAGGTTAGTTCATTATTCCTCAAATGTGTCTCCTGCAACAGAGGAATTTCAGGTGAGAAAAAAAAATATGCTTTTAACTGTGAAAAAAAATTATTTGCATTTTAAATGTAGAAACCGTTTTTGACTGAATAGCCTGTTTTCATTTACATGTCCATGTCACACTGGCAACACATGCCTTGCTGTACCGCATTATAGCAATGCACCTAACCCATGCAGTGGTGCTGCATAAAAATAATGCTAAATACTCTTACATATTCCCTCCTTTTTTCTGAGAATTTTGCAGTCCAAGCCATAATTAGAGGAAAATCAACTTGCTCCCTTCCTTCTTTTAAAATGTAGCAATCCAACAAAATGAATATTCACATGCAAAAACGAAAAAGTTGAAAAACCACTGTCCAATCAACATAATATCAAAATTCATCTTTGGGTCCATATGTTCCTTCCCAATGGAAGTGTCCATAGTTCAGTGCTTCAATTTTATACTTGAAGTCAATCAAATACAATAAGATAAAACAAATCACTAAAACAAAGAATTAACATAACAGATTAAAATAATTAATTAAAATAATAAATACGTGGAACTCCATACGCCAGGACACTTGTCTGCCTCTGATATGTCCCGACCAGCGATGTCACATCATTTGGCTCATTCGGGTGTTCTTCCATCTTGGTCCTCTTGGATCCTTTTCTATAGAAGTCATCTTTTCTTTGGCATTCCGGTTATTTTGTCTTCACCTCCACCCAGAGGCAGGCATCATTCGATCTTCATCCAGGGGACTCCAGGACGCCATCGTCTCCCGTGACCTCCGGTACAAATATGTTAATATTCTAAATCAAATAGAAAAGAAACAGATTAAGTATATAGCACAATACTAACTTCACCCTTTTGCCAAAAATAAAACATGCTTTGTAAAACATTTCGCCCTTTTTCTTTCACCTTCTGAAATTAAGCACAGGTTATAGAGAACAAGCATACATAAAACAACATTCAATATTTAATGCATTTTCATTCTGCACACCGACTCCATAAACTTCAGCTTCTTTTTTATATTATATATATATTTACATATATTACAGTGTTTATGTGCCATTATAATCAACCATCGTTATTTAACTTCTCTGTCACTGCCTCCTGACTGTACCCATTTATTTTACCTTTTTGTGTTCAAGGGACTTTATCTGTTTCTACACGCTCCAGATTTTTTATCTCATGTCTTGGATGACATGGCTTGATTTGGTTTACATGCACAAATTGTTCTGTTGCTGTTTCACCTTCAGTCTTTAAAATTTTGTAAACTACAGGAGAGACTTTATCTATAATTCGGAATGGCCCCTGCCAGGCTGCTAGGAATTTGGAATTTTTCTGTTTACTTTTTCCAAAATGAAATTTATATACCTGATCCCCTACACGATATTCCTTTACTGTTGACTTTTTATCATAATATGTTTTAGCACTGTCAGCAGCCCTTTCCAGATTTCTCTGTACAAAAGCAAATGCATGTTGTAAATGCTTCCTCAGCTCATCAATGTATTCATGAACTGTAGATGCGCTTACACGTGTTTGCTCATGTGTTCTGTATAGCAGGTGTTGCGGCAACACCATTTTCCTACCTGTCAAGACCTCATGTGGGCTAATACCTGTTGCTTTTGCAGGAGTTGATCTGATTGCCATCAAAACCAACGGTAAACGTAAATCCCAGCTGGAACCTGCTTCAGCTACAAATTTCTTTAAAATGTCCACAACAGACCTATTACCCCGTTCAACTCCACCTGAAGAAGCCGCCCGATATGCGATATGTAGTTTCCTTTTCACACCCAGTATTTGCCATACCTTGCTCATTAGAGCACTTGTGAAATGACTTCCTCTGTCTGACTCAATTCTTTGTGGCAACCCAAACCTTGAGAACACATGATTCACTAGCAATGTGGCTGCTGTTGCGCACTACAATCTGGTGCAGGAATACATTCAATCCACTTCGACATCAAACATACCACACTCAAAATATAACGGTTTCCTCTGCCCGACCTTTTTAAAGGCCCTACATAGTCTATTTGCAAATCTGACCATGGAAGGGTTAGGCCTCTTTTCATTAGTGGAGCTCTGTGCATTGGTGAAGCAGGTTTAAATTGGGCACATACTAGACATCCTCTAGTATACAATTCCACATCTTGGGACATATGTGGCCAATAAGCATAATCTTTTAGTATTTCCAATGTTTTTTGTGAACCTCTATGGCCTGTAGTTATGGCATCATCTGCATGGTGTAGCATTAGCCCTCTAAATGAAAGGGGTACCACCCATTGTATCTGTCCTATTATGGACTCTCTAACCATGAGTCCATCCTGTAGTCTAATTTGTTTTTTATTCTTTAATAGCACCCTCAATTCCTCTTTTCCCACACAATCATCTTCTGTTAAAGGGTTTTGTCCAGGATCTATCAAATGGTTATGATAGATTCCCAAAATTCGATCATTCTTTTGTGCCTCAATCAAATCTTGGTCTGGAGTGTTGTAACTCCATTGTACCACTGATTGTTCTGTCTCCTTTGGTGCTTTAGAACGTGTTACTGCATCAATCTGTATTTCACCCAGTAAATGTTCAATAGGTAGCAATTCTCCCATCACAGCCCCAATTTTAGCCAGGTGGTCTGCCTTATCATTCCCCTATTTATCCTCTCCTGGAGTTTTTAAATGCCCACAAATTTTTCTCCAGTATATTGTCAAATTATTTTCTGACACTAATTTGTCTATGGCTTGTATCATTTTTCCATGTTTAAGTGGCTTTTTGTTGTATGTTTTCATGCCTCTCGCTTTCCAGCCAGGTAGATATTCCACAAAGCTGTTTTGTGCATAGTCAGAATCAGTCACCAGGACAATTTCACTGAATTTATTATCAATTGCAGTAGCAATGGCTTTAAAAATGGCTGCCAATTCCGCTACTTGACTGCTCCTAGCTCCAATTCTCATCCCTATGCTGGGGATACCTTCACATTTCAACCAGACATTTCCTATTCCTGACACTAATTGTTTATTACTGTCATTTTCAATGTGAAAAGCACAACCATCAACATATACAGTTGGCAAGTCCTTGCATGTTTTTTCATCAAAAGCTTTGTGTGGTGATTGTTCAAACTCCTGTAAATTAGGTTCTATTTCCATTTCGTTTGATGCTTGTTCAGCTGCACAGTCGTGTAAATCTGCTAAACGTTGAGCAATTGGGCTCTTTTTATTTTGGCCATATCTCACTTCTGCAGGAAAACCTTGTAATGCTAGCGTCCATGAAGTGATTCTGGACTGCGCTAGATTACCTGACCTAATTCTTTTACTCTCTAAGAATTGCAAAGGTTGATGATTTGTTTCAATAATCACCTTTTCTCCCTGAACAATAGGGCGGAAATGTTGTAGCGCCCACACAGTGGTTAATAGGGCCTTTTCACATTCATTGAATTTCATTTCAACTTGGGAAAATGCTTTACTTGCATAGGCAATGGTTTTGTGATTCACATCATGTTTTTGTGATAACACTGCTGACATACAATGTTCAGAGAAACCTATTTCTATAAAGAAATCCCTATCCTTTAAGGGGTATGCTAAACATGGTGCCTTTACAAGACATTCCTTCAATTTGGCTACTGCCTCAGACTGCTCTTTCTCCCATTTCCAGGGCGTATTTAGTTTTAGCAGTTTAGTCAATTGTTGAGTGATTTCAGCATAATTTCCAATGAACTTTCTGTTATAGCCTGTCATTCCTAATAAACTTTTCACCCCTTTCACATTTTTAGGGTCTTATAGTTTTTGTATGGCCTCTATTTTCTTCTTTTGTGGATTTAGTCCATGTTCAGTTACTTCATGGCCTAGAAAATTCACTTTTTTCTTGCACTATTGTGCTTTTTGTAAAGACACTTTGGCGCCTGCTTTCTGCAATTGGCCAAGCACATGCCTTATTTCATCAAAATGGTTTTTTAAGCTTTCATTTTTTTATCAGGACATCATCCACATAAACTATGGTTCCTCTTTCCGCTGCATCAGGCATGGCCTTCCTCAAAAATATTCCAAATTCACTCCCACTATTAACGTACCCGAACGGAGTTCTAACCCATGCGTATTGAGTCCTGTCAAATGTAAAGGAAAATAAATTCTGTATCTCCTCTGCCAATGGCACGCACCAATATCCAGAGTTGAGATCTAATGTGGTAAACACTTTTGAACCATGTACCTGAGCTAGGCCCTGATCAATGAATGGCAGTGGCCATCTGGACACTGGTACTCTTTTATTTAACTCCCTCAAATCTGCACAAAGCTGCCATTGACCATTTGGCTTTAACACACCTAAAATGGGCGTGTTGGATGTGCTATGGATAGGCCTGATGATTCCTCACGATTCTAAATTTTTAATAATCTCTGCCAATGATTCTAAACATGCTAGTGGTAGTCTATACTGGCGTACAAATACTGGACTTCTGCTACACCCTTCCGGAAGTGTGGCCACATGTAAATTAGTTAACCCGCAATCATAGGCATCTTTTGCAAATACATCTTTAAATTCCAAAAATATCTTCCTCAATTAGTTTCTATCCTCATCGTTGTCACACGCATCCGCTAAGGAGATCTGCTCTTCTACCATTTTGGAAAATTCCGGAAAATGTTCTGGTAGTGGAATCTCGGCGCTTTCCTCTAGCTGTGTGGCTGTGTCTCTTTGTAAAGCTGCCACTTTTAAATGTTTTGTCATGTCAGCTTCCATTTCAATGGGCTGATTTTCCATTTCATTTTCACTTAAATCAAATGTTATACAACTCTCTTGATAACAGCACACTGTCTCACTTGAATCATAAGGGTACACAGAATGAATTTTAAATATTCCTTCGGGCTGAGAGTCCAGGTATTCTGGCAACTCACCCTTGGCATCTACATACTTTTCAGGGATATTTCCAATCACCATGTTATTTAGATCTGCAGTATAATGTGATTTTTGTATGGCCATTCCTAATGGGGAGTTTTCCTCTAAGTGAATATCTTGACAACCCTTATTATTTACCATAATTCATACAGGCCCTTCACCAATATCTACCAATGGAATGTATTCATAATCCAGGCCTTGCTGTTTTATGGATTCATTCAGGCACACAAATGCATCAGAGTCTTATATCTGTTGTCCATTTTTGCATTTCAGTGTTATTGCAAACTGTTTTGTAAATGCAGGAATAATAGTATCTTTCTTCATTTGTAGTTCGATTGCATAAGGAACCAGTTGTGCACAATGATAAGCCCTTCTTTTGTCTTCAAATTCAGGTGCCGGCCCACCTAGGCGTGACCATATTTTTTGATTAAGGAAATCTAACACCATACACATTCTGTGCATGATGTCATTGCCCATGTAAAAATCATTTTGTGCTCCACTCACTATCCATACATTATGGTAAATTGTTTTCTGCCCAATGCTAATTTTAAGCATGCATCTGCCTGCAATTCGGTTTTCAAAGTCTGGACTGTCCAACCCAGAAACATATTGGTTTTTAATCCTAAATTTAGGGATTTCCTCCCTCTCCATTATTTTTTGCAACAATTTCTCATTAATGAAGCTCCTCTCCTGTTCAAGCGTTAAAGTGGCGTTAGTTGTCTTAAAACAGTCATTTATATCAACATGAACCCATGGTTGCTCATCTTCCATGTGTATTTCAGCAAGAGTGGTAATGTGTTTTTCTGAATCTGCTTTAGGAGTAATATTTTGTTTGCATATCTTTTCTTTTAAATAAAAACATAATGTGTGCTCATCTATGGCAGTCTGCCAATTTTTCCTTGGGTCCAAGTATATTTGTACAGGTAGTTTTTCATTGTCGCTCTGCATTTTGTCTTGACACATTAATATAACAGTGACACTAGGTATGCAACTATTCTGGAGATATACCTCCACAGCATCATTTGTTTTGGCAACGGTGTGACATTCATTTATGTTGCTGTTTTGTGATTTTAGTTTCTTAGGTCTCAATGGTTTTTTGGTTAAGGACCACAGCAATCCATTCACCCCATCTATGAGAGGAGACAATCTTTTCAGGCAATCTGTCCCCATCAGAAATGGAATTTCACAAATAGATGTGATCAATACCTCTTGTTTCATTCTGTCCTTTCCTATTTTTATGTCAACCTCAGTTACACCTATGATGGGCACCTCCTCCCCATTAAAGTTATGCACTGGACCTTGATTTTCCTTCACTGTGATCTGATTCTGTGGGGATCTCCCTTCATTGATACTCTTTACCAGCTCCTTGGACATAATTGTGGCCTCTGCGCCAGTGTCAATCATTGCAAATGTTTGGCATTTTTCTTCTACAGTGATGGGAGCATAATACCTGTCCTCAACTTCCTCTAATACACATAAGAATGTGAATTCTTACTGAATTCAGGACTCACCTTTCTCAGGCCTTTTTCACTTTTGGCTAAGCACATTGGTAAATGGAAAGACATGTTTCCCTCCTTTTTACCCATTTCTGCGCGAGAGATTTTATTCATTTCTCCATGTTCAGAGGTTTTTAGGAGTGTGGCCACTGTTCGCCTATCCATCCAGGTATCATCAGAGGCCACATTACAACCCTCCAACTGAACATGTGTAGCAACATCATTCAGCAATCTGTCATTGTTTAATGTTGTGCATTTGTGATCATTTAGTGTGGTACCATCCCTTTCAACCTCTTCAAAAATATGTGGCTCAAAGAATTCTTCAGGTGATTGGCATGTACCCTCCTTTGGAGTATTTCCTTTTTCTGCCTGTGTTTGGTCATTGTTTTGACTGCCCAGGGAAGAAATCATAGCATCCCCACTTACTCCCTGTTTACTGGTATTCCCCATGCATGAGTCATTTTTCTTAAATCTGTCTCTTTGTTCTCTTGGAGTTTCAGGTTTTCTTATTTCATTTGTACACATTTCCAATGTTTGATTTAGCTCTAGGTTAAACTGTACCTCTCTTTTAGAAGTATTTGCACTTTCTGTTACATGTTCATTTACCGGCATTTTCACTTTTAAATCATTAGACATCTCAGAGTCATTATGCAAAATTACATCAGAGCAATCTGTCTTTTCGGCGCTGTAGGTAATATGAGTACTTAGTCACTTTTCAGAAGAAGCCCCCCGGTCATTGCTATAGCCATCAGCCCCCTCCTTTGATGACTGTTTTTGTGCTGTATAAAGCTTCCCTATTTGTTCAGCTAACATTTTCACTTGGGCCTCAAGGCGCTGGAACCTTTCCATCTCTCTAGAATCCTCCCTCTGTGGCCTAGATCGATATTGGTTGCTTTCTCCCTGATTGGATCTATTCTGATACCTCTCAGGTGAGTGATTTCTATTGGGATAGTTTCTGAACTCTTGATTCATTTGTGGAGGGGAGCGGGGTGCACCCATCCTTTGGTTGTAGTCCCCTGGTGGGGAATCATTGTACTGACGTGGAGTATAATTCATGTTCTGTCTCATGCCCTCTCTCTCATGTTGTGGGTACTGACCCCTATGTTGATTCCCATTATCAGCAAATCGATCCACATATCGGGGTCTATCTTGATTACCATATATCATGGTGTTGGGAACAAATGTGATCTGTGTCCCCAATGTCTGGTAGGGACCATCATTTCTTTGATCTTGATTTTGTCTCTGATTATAGTTCATACCTGACATATCAGGCCGATAGCCTGCCCGGGGCCTATCTCCTAAATACCTAGGACTGATGTAGCTCTCCCTATTACTAAGATCATGTGATTGAAACATTGGTGCAGAGTGTGATGACCTTTGTTGATTAACCCTTTGTTCAGGTGCCGAATTATTTTTACCTGGACTTTGAGCAGTCTCAAGGGACATTTTGGCTGACCTGATATCCATCACTGTTGCTGAGGGTTCTTTAGATTTAGGTCTAGTATCTTTCATTTTATCACTTTCTCTACCCTGACAATAGAGTACCTCATATAGTTTTGTGCTTTGATGCACAATCCACTCAAGGGACTTGTCACAATCAAATTCACGAACCAATTGGGATATGATGTCTTTCTGTAGCCCCTAGAAGTAGGCGGTTTTAAATTCATTAGAATTGGGGTCAGAAAATACATCAAAGCGAGAAAATGCTCTTTTTAAGTCTTGTAAAAACTGGCGATGGGATGTATTAGGCCCAGCAGTAAGTGTGTAAGCAACTTTCTTTGCCTCCTGTAATGACTGGAAAGGAGAAAAATGACGCCTAATTTCTTTTTCAAACTCCACCTATGTCATATTCTGCTGTTCATTTAATCCCCTTATGATGCTGGCCGTCAGAGCATCTAAAGTTAAATGAAAATATTGTTTGTACTGTTCCTTAGGTATCTGGAGTGCTTTAAAAATGTCATGAACCGCTTCTAAGTGATCCTCAATGCAGCATTCCTCTCCTTTTTTAAATGGTTTGATCAGAGCTTTAATAGATTTTATTATTTCTATGGGGCTACTTGTGCATGGGCAATGCATGGAATAGCACTACTTGGTGACTCAATCCTGGTTCTAGGTGTATGGGATTGGTGGCTGCCCCCAATGGGAGTATCAAATCCCCCAAGGGCGCTGCAACCAAGTTCAGTCACTGGTCCAGTCACTGGAGCACTAGCTCTTTGGGCAGAACTAGAATTCACCTCCACTCCATTGAATGTAGTACCCTGCCCCCTCTCCTGGGACCTGGGAATGCACATTTGCTGTTCTAAGTCTTTGCACTTTTTAAGGATCCTGTGTGCTTCATTTTGAAGATAGTTGTTTTCATCACTCATTTTATTTATTACCTCCTGCATGTGACACAATTGCATTTGGCATTCATTTCATTCTTTGTTTCTCTTGTCTCTTTCTTGAATCATTTTAACCATTTCTTGCTCTGCACTTTGGAGATCACTTTCTTTTTCAAAATGTTCTTTTTGTAAAATATGCATTTCTGAAACAATCTCATCTTTATCCTGTCTAATGTGATCCACTAAGGCTTTTAAGTGTACCAATTCTTGCTCACTGTCTTCAAACTGTTTCTTGCTTTTGGACAACTGAATATCAAAATCTCTGCATTTTAATTGCATGTCTTTCTGACATCCTTCTAATTCTGTTCTTAACATCTCCTCTTTTTTACTTGCCCCATCTAAGTCAGTCTTTAACCTGTTAATTAGCTGGGTATCATTTTCTTGCATTCGCAGGGACCTATTCAAAACAAACCATATTTTGGCGCATAGCCATATTAAACAGTCTTTCTCTGCACTTTTATCGGCTGCATTCAATAACCTTGTAAGGCAGACCTGAAATATGCTGCCTTCTGCAAAAATATTGTCTGGTTTTTCTTTCTGCACCTCACCCTGAATGCGGTCATGCCATTCTGAGGTACTGTTTGATGACCACGTCCCATGTGCAAACAACTTTGCCTCTAAATATTGCACTAGGTCTGAGAATGTGGTTTCCCTTTGTGACATTCTGAAATTCGTTTTTGGTGACACACTGTTATTATGAAATGGGTTCCCTTTAATGTACAGATGGCAGTGTGAGACACACTTGCCACGCCCAGTAGGTGCTCTATAATCATTTTCCCGGCCTGCAACGCACCGTAAATATGTAGGGTATTTTGTATAGATTTGGGCCCTAGCGGTATTTTCTTACTGCCAAAATGAAAATAATTCAGTAATAATCACTCTTTGCATTCAGATTAGATTTGGTATATAGTACTACAGTATACATACATTATTTCAGCACACATATACATTTCGTGGTATACATTATGTTGGTATGCGTTATTGGTGGTATTTCTGGTGAGCATAATTCCTTTGTTTTATATGTGGCCCCAATATCCAGAACCCCTTATTTTTGCTTAGTTTGTTTGTGTGATCACTAGAGAGGCCTCAGGCTTACATTTCAGGAACACCACATGTTCAATTGGATTGCCACCATGGGCTGTCCTCATTGACTTATCTACGACAGCGAGCTAACATGCGGTATTTATCACCAACTTATCTACATCAGTGAACTATGTCCAGGGCCTCTCTTTCTGCTGACTCATGTACCTCCAGCAGCAGTCTATTTCATTTTATTATTATTGTGTTCCGTTCAGAAAACATACACTTATATACTGAATGGAATCATGCACACAGCTACCGCTAAGTCTTATTTTTGCTAGCTTAAAAATGACAATTGCACTGTCTAAACCTCTCCCCATATTATCAGTACTGTAATCAGGCGTTGAGGGTTTAACGGCGCCGTAAAAAGTGTCGGCGCCGTTAAACCCTCAAAGCCTGATTACGAGGTCCCTTTGCGGGACCCGACCTTAACGGCTGGTTTTTCCAGCCGTTAAAGTAGGGACCCGCAAAGGGACTTTGGTGCTAATAACGGTATCGCATTCCGCCATGGCGGACACCGGCATGGACCATGGTGCTAATAGCACCATGGTCCTCCGCCTGGGTCATAATGAGGCCCAATGCCTGATACTATGGGTCTCCCAGGTGGTGGATTGAAACCCTTATGTATTTTGGGTAGTGCATAAAATACAGGGCATTTAGGATTTACTGAGAGGAGGAATTCATGTTCTTTTTTGCTGATGTATTCTTCTAGTAATTCATCATCTATAGTTGGTACAATCTGTTGTCTGATTCTTTTCTGTGGGGTCACTCCCCAGCCTCGTATAGCTCTCCTGGTCATCCAGCAGAGCTTTTACCATGTTCCGGTACTTAGTCGTGTTCATAATGTCTGTTGCTCCTCCCTTGTCTGCCGGATTTGATAGTGATATTTTAACGATCAGACAATGGGCCTAATTATGAGTCAGCTGGTGCGGAAACAACGGTGGCAGAAAATCCGCCGCCAACGTTGATTCCGGACAGGCTGATTCTGAGTTCTGCAGGTGGGAGGTGTCACTACCGCCAGGTCTGACCTGGCGGGAGCAACGCCATGCCCCTGCAGGTGAAAATGGAAACACCGGCTCCATCATAGACAGAACCAGTGTTTCCATTGTCCCCATCCCCATGGAGTCCTATGGGACTCCATGGGAATGGAGATTTATGGAATTCCGCCTCCGGAATTACCAGGTCACCAGGGATGTAATGGCGGAATGGTATTTCGGGTCCGGTGGCAGCCTGCCGGATTTTCCGGCACGGTAACGGCCGGACTCAAAATGAGGCCCAATGTTTTGAGTGCCATCTTGTCTTTGTTGGAAAAGTTGGTGAAGCCTGGTGTGTGTTCCTTTTCGAGTTCATAAACTTTATTGTTAAGTGCTTTCTCGAAGGTAATGAATTCTGTACTGATCCCATTCGGTGGTGGGTAAAAGGTGGATTTGTTCTTGAGGTCAGTTGCGCTAGCCATTGGAGCAGCAACTTTGTCTTCAAAAAATTGTTTTAAACAAATCTTGCACACTATTTGTGCTATTTCAATCCTTGTTTGAAAAGGATTGTATATGGCAGTAGGTATAAAGGACAATCCCTTTTCTAGGAGAGCTGATTGGTCTTTGTTAAGAGACAAATCTGACAAGTTGACAACCAGACATGTGGCAGCTACTGGTCCATCTTCAGTAATAGTTTGGGGTATGTTGTGTTGGTGATTGTGCCCCCTTACTGCTGTTTGTTCCATCCCTGTCCTCGGCTGCAGATTATTCTGGGCGATTGGTTTTGCCATTGATTTTGCCATTTGTTCTTGCCCTTTGCTCTGCCTCAGCCCTGATATAAAAAAGGCCCCTGGTTGTGGTTGTCAAAGTTGCTGTTCATATCTTGGAAATAAACATTCCTGGTTATCTGGTTTGTTAGTGTATGATGGTACTGGAGGTACTCGGTCCACTATCATCCGAGCTGGCACTCGAAAAGTTCCAGTTATTAGGCCATGGGCGAGATGGATTGTTTCTTTTGAATAGGTCTATTAGTGATGCCTCCTGTAGGATTCTGGTCATAATAGTAAGTGTTTGTAGTGTAGGGATACACATTATCAACGGTGAAGGCAGCTATGTCCTTCTTGAGTTTAATTTCCTTCTTCTTGAGGTTACATTCTTTGAAATCTTTCATAGATCCCTCCATATCCTCCAGACTTTTCTTACACTTTGCTACCAAAGCTTACATCTGTAATCTGACAATATGTTATCCTATTTACAAATGAACTGTGATTTAGAATGTAAATGATAGCTGTGTGTATTACATTTGTATTGCCATTTTCATTGTAGAGCATGGCAGTACACATGCAGAAGCACCTTTTAGTCACAGTGAAATGCTATGAATAAGCTTTGATCATTGTTGTTTCATATATCAGTTAATGAAGGCAATAGAAAAATGAATGTATGTGTTTCTATGCGCAACACCATCACTCCATGAAAACTGAAAAGGAATCAGATAGTGATGAGTATAATCAATCAATGTGTGCAGCAACCATCAAAATAAAAATTCTGTGAAAGATTGCCATCTGCTGGGGAAATGCCCACTTCTTTAAAAATACATTCAGGAGTTTAAGAAAAGATATTCTGCCTACCAATCATCCTCAATTTCATAAAGCACACTTGGCCTCATTATGAGTTTGGCAGTATTTCGGCGGTCTAATTGTAAATGAATGTTACTGCCACTTGATCCCATAGATTTACCGCTGGATTGCAAGTGGTGGTTGGGTGGTGTAAATCCCCATGTTTAGAGTCCAACATATAGGGCCTCATTATACCATAGGTGCTCCCGTAATGAAGGGTGCCGGTACGGGACCAGCACCCTTCATTACGGGACAACCTATTACGGGGTTCCCTTTGCGGAACCCGGTAAGGATGCCTGCTAAAACCAGGCGTCCTTAGCGGGTCCCGCGAGCGGAACAGGGAGGTAATAACGTGCCGTTATTAACGGCCTAGTTATTAGCTCCCTCCTCATTCCCATTGAGCCCTATGGGGGCTCAAATGGGAATGGGATGGGTTGCTTCAAGGAGGAATTACCGGATCCTCCAAAGTCGGAATGACCCGGTTATTCCTCATTGAAGGAACCCGGTACTGGGACCCGGTATGGAGGCAGCCATGCCCTTATTAAGGGTATGGCTGCCTCCATGCTTGTAATGAGGCCCATAGTCCTTAATCAGTGACCTGCCATGCAAAGGATGGGATGCAGAATAACTCTTACATCAAATAATCAGACCGACTCAGGAAGTTGGCAAAGTCTCATTCGACAGTTTTATTATCAATTGTCTAAAACAGGGAGTTACAAATTACATCAACAGACACTTGCTCGAGCTCTCAACGCATTTCATAAAAAATTACATTTATATGGTAAAAACTCACCATAAATTAGATCATGCTACATGGCAAACTATAAAATATATGGTGTGTTGTGGTTGGCTCAAGGGGAAAATCTAAGTATACCTTCTAATATGGGATCGGGGTGTGATTGGGTCTCTACAGTCAGGTGGACAATTTATGCCCACCTCTAGTGCAAGTTATCTTCAATAGTTATTTGTCACAGAGCTCTTCATTGGCTATCAAAATATAAGGCTCTTAGTTATATGGCCCTCTATAGCTGGTTGGAATGCTCGTGTCATGTCTGGAACATTCAGCTCCTTAGCAGCATGTAAACTCATACCCAGGTGCCAAGGGGTGGACATGACTTTGCTTTAAACGCAATTAGCCCCTCATCTCTCATCGGCCATTCCTTCTGCCATGCCATGCCTTGAACGTGGCCTTGTAGGAGATTCTCTTCTCTTGGTGATAAAAGGAAGTTCAGGCACACGCTTATCACAGTTCTGGTCTACATGGCCAACTCCTGTTTCCATCCTTGGCTTACGTGACAGGAGACCACAATTTGGCAAATTTTCCAGCATTTTATTGTCTTGAATTAATAAACTTGACACTCATGGTGTTACTTATTTGCACCTTAACAAAGGATAATTCAGCTTCTCACGTTCACTGTTCTTTATGGATAGCTAAAAAGTTATGGGCTGCTTCAGCTTTGATACCAGGCCAAACAGCTTCACCCTTCATGTCCATGATCTTCAGCTAATTCTTTACTGCGACACACACAGCTCGAGATTCTTCTTTCTCTGTGGGTTTGAACTTACTAAAATTGTTACACCGATTTGTTCAGACAGTGCAATCTTCATTTCTGCTTAAGGATGTTCACTCGATTCCTTATTTCATCATCAGTTTCTATAAGGTCCATGCATTCTCTTCTTCAGCGACTCCTCTTGCGTCATGCTCATCTCTTGTGACGTCACCAGCTTCTCTTTCTTTTGTCTTCATATTTCTTCAGGGATCTCTTCCAAGAGATTATCATCTCTACGCGGGTACATCAAGAATGGCTTTCTTAATGGATACCTTTTCTCAAAAACTCTCTGTGGAATAGGCACAACTACTGGTGTCAAGCATGCTGAAGTTTCAGGCTTCCCACATACAGGCAGTAGGGGGGCGGCACTTCATGCAGAGGCACTACAACTCCCTGGTGATTTTGGCGTAATTACTGTCAGTAGAAATTCCACTGCTGTAATTTTGCTGACTTTTGGAGGAAAAGTGGAGTATTTACCTCTATCAAAACAATGAAGTTAAATACTCCACTCTCCCCCAAACTCAGTATTTGGCAGTGCGGTAAAAACAGTGGTATTACCATTATCACCAAATAAAAAGGTGGTAATTGAATTATCACCACTTCCGTAATGTAAAAAAAAGTGGTATTCATGGTTTCTATCTAGATGGACCTGACAGCCCATGTGGTGCATAACTGAATCACTGACTACTGTTTATTTAACACCAATGTATGTGTTCTGCAGTGTATACCTACATTTCACCGCATACAATTTCACCAAATCTTCAATTTTTTTTCTTCAAATTTGGTTGGGTAAGTGGTTAAATTGTAAAACATACATGGGGGTGGGGTAATGGTATAGGATACGGTGGGGGGAAGTGAGGGAGGGCGGGGGTCTTCCCACGCATAAACATTTGAAGACAACAAATTGAATATTTCACCTTTATGTGAAGTGGATTCAGTGAAATCACACACATCCGGTCTGCAGCACATCAGTTGTTTTGCAGGGACAGCAGGAGTTAGGACACATTTGTACCTAACATGATGTATTTATTGCAGTCAGCATGTGTAATTGAAGACCTAAATCAGCCTTCGTATAATTTTACAGTAAGAAATGGCTAATGGCTTTATGGTAAGAGCAAGCATAAAGTACAGTTGAAAATTGGTACCTTTGATATTGGTGACATCAAAGCCACTATGAAGGGAGAGCACGTTAATGACTTTAAATGACTTCTAAGACCCAACACTGTTTCAGTAGAATGGGGTTTGTTTTAAAAAGGCAACCTCTGCCTTTTTTATTAACTTTGAAGTTGCAATTGAGTTTTGTTGCCATATTTGCTAGAAAATTCACTGCAGCACACACATTATTAGGGTACATTTGGAGCCACCTCAAGAATGATGCTTGTAATGGATCTGCTTATAGTGTGCCCAAGGCAAAGGGATTCTCAAAATCACACAGGTCTTTTTGGAAATCTTTTTCATTATAAATTTGCCAATAAATACAATGTATCCATATACGTTTGTTTGTTTGTTTGTTTGTTCGTTTGTTCGTTCATTTGTTCGTTCATTCATTCATTTCTTCGTTCGTTTGTTTGTTTGTTCGTAACTGCTTCATTTCAGTATGTTTTACCATAAAAGCCAACATATTAAAAATCATCACATTTAAGATGAAGTGTCATCTCGGGATATCAAAACATGGAAAACACGTCATTCACAAGATAAAGGGGCTGATTCATGGAATTTGTGCACCGAAAAACAGAGATTTGTGCGCCATTCTGCCTGCAAATCCCTGTTTAAGAAATTGGGATTTGCGGGCAGAATGGCGCACAAATCCCCGTTTTTTGGCACACAAATTCCATGAATCAGCCCCTTAATCAAGGGTAATCACAGGGATTTTCAAAGATAAAATCATGACTAAACATTATTTATCATTCCCCTACAAATAATAATTGTAATTAATTATTGTTATTATCTTTATTGTTTTGGTTTGTTTAAACCTTTACAATTTTACAGAACCTACAAATATTTTCCAAAATTTTACAAAATTCATAAATATATATCAATAAAATATTAAAACATAATCATTCCTAAAGAACATAACATATAATTCGAAAGTATATCTTAATTATCTTAAAATGTTGGACCCAAGTGGATACATTTACGTGCAGTAATAACTAACATTTACAACATTCTTGACTTTAGAGTTCTTTTTCATAGCGTGCCTGCCTTTTAAAATACATACAACAAGCAAAGTAACTTCGTAATCTTAGTATTAGGTCAGAGGCAAGAAACACTGTTTCATCAAGGAATCAGCCTATATGATCATTCTAGTCCACATATAGTGTACATTGTAATTAAACAACAATTAAGATCACAAAGTGCAATGTGCTTGAAGTGCATGTTAGTTCAAGGAATAGAAAGTAGTAGCAGCATTTTCCCCCTTCAGGCCGGTGATAAACAGCAGATAGTTATTTAGCAGCAGGTGAGTTCATAAAGAGCAACTCTGCCTACAGTGCATGTTAATTCAGTGTGTACAAAATAATAGCATCATTTTCCAAACTCCTTCAAAGAGATATTTTAAACAGCAGTTGAAACTCTCAGAATGCCAATGTGCCAGTCACTTAGATCAGGCGGATGAACACACCTCTGGCAGGGTACAGCCACAGTAATGTTCACTGCAGTAGATCCTGGGGGTCTTAAAATGCAGTTATAAAACAAAAGAGGTGACAGCTGTAAGGTTTTGAATTATTCTTTACCTCTGGCATCGTTATGGGCAACCCTCCACATCATTGTTAATTAGCCTTGTCAAGCCATCACAGACAT
The DNA here is from genome assembly GCF_040938575.1 of Ambystoma mexicanum. Classification (NCBI taxonomy): domain Eukaryota; kingdom Metazoa; phylum Chordata; class Amphibia; order Caudata; family Ambystomatidae; genus Ambystoma; species Ambystoma mexicanum. The sequence goes on along the minus strand of NC_090928.1, from coordinate 1,004,106,851 downwards.
GGGAAAGCACATATGCAAATCAGGATTGGTCCCACCCCAAAAGGGGCAGTCCAGCCTGAACTGATTGGTCACAACCCTTCTGTATCAGACCACAAGCTACTCCAGACATGTTTCTGCCTTGTTCAGGTGCAATCAGTGAGGCGTTGTTATGTTATGTTAAAAAAAAGTATTAAGCGTACGGTCACCCAAAGGCATCATGGCGCTAGAGAGGGAGAACAGTGGACCATCAGCCCATCAGCGACAATCATCCAGAACAGATATGTTTTTAAAGCCTTTCTGAAAGCCAAGTGGTTTGAGAGATTTTTCACTACCACCGAAACAGCCCTACCTCCAATACGGGATCAGCGGAAGGATAGCACACATAGCAAACCTGCCGAGGCTGAGCGATTTGGGAGATAGCAGGCAAATTTAGTCTTGAGGTATTCAGCCCCTTGATCATGTAGTGCCCGATGGACAATGCAAAGTGCCTTAAACCCAATGTGCTGAGCCACAGGAAGCCAGTGCAGAGATCGTAGGACTGGTGAAATATGAGCCCCATAGGGTGAACCCGTTGCCACCCGTGCAGCAAGATTTTGTAGGCGCTGAAGCTGCTGGACTATGTCCTTAGGCTGAACCAAATAGAAGGCATTTCAATAGTCCAAGCGGCTCAAAACCATAGCTGCTACCACCGGTGGTTGCAGGGTGACCAGGAGCAGGGGAAGCACCTTTCTCAATATTTTGAGATGGAAGTGGCCAGTTTGGCACACTACAGACAGCTGAGCATCCATAGAGAGGCCAACATAACCACTCCTAAGATCTTCACTTTAGCCGCCGGAACGGGGAGAGGGCCAAGAGCAGAAGGCCAAAAAGAATACACCCAGAGTGAAGGATCGGTGGGAGAACCTACCACCAACCCCTCCATCTTGTCTCCATTCAATTTCAGCCAATTGTGGTTCATCCAGTCACCCACGCCCGTCAGGCACTGATGGAGGGACAATGACATCTCAGCCTGATCAAGATCTAAACGGATCAGGATCTGAGTGTCATCGGCATAGGAATAGCACATGCCGCCAAAGGAGCAGATGAGACACACTAAAGGCCAGATATAGATGTTAAAGAGAATGGGAGACAGGGTGGATCCCTGCGGCTCCCCACAGCTAAGGTGGCAGGAACTAGAGAAGAAAGGAGAGTGAAACGCTTACCTTGTGGTGTACTTGCGGGGGCGCCCGTCTTCGGTGGTTGACTGTGTGTGAGCAGCTCCCCCTCATGTTGCGGGTTGCAAAACACTCCGTCTCCACTGAGTTTGCCTACTGGCACCTTGGCCCGGCACACAGTGCAGCCTGGAGTGTTTTGAGGATTGATGCTCTCCCTGGTTGATATGAGGATGAAGGGCGCTGACTGGTCTGGTAATCTGGTTACTGTGTGACCTAAGGCCAATAAGGGAATGTGCTTAGCATGAGTCTGATTCTTGTCCCCACTCCCAGCCTCCCTAACCTCCCCTCCTAGACTGATGGCTGGCAATGGCACAGGCTCACCTTCATGTACAGCGGCAGAATCCCTGCTTGCGTGCTCCAACACTGAGTCCAGTTACTTCACTGGGCTGCTGTGGTCCAGAACAGCTGTGACACACGAATTTCCAGGTGAGTAGCAAGTCTTCAGGGAAAGTAGAGTCCCAGGGTGACGGACAGTCCTCAGCGACGAAGGCGCAAGGCTGTTAGAAGACTTTGTAGTGTCTTGAAGTGTAAGCGCTAGTTGCTGGCTGCTTTTGCAGCATTCTAAGCGTGAGTGCTAGCCGCAGACTGAATTGCAAATTTGTTTTGAAGTTCAACGTTATGCACAGTATTGTATTACTGCTGTGTATCTTCTCTCTGCATGCTGGCGTTGTATTCGGAATGCTGTTGGGCTGTTCAAGCCGGGAGCTGCGATCGGAGATAGTGGAGGTAACGGACTTGAACAGGGGGGTGGGCTGTGAGGTATTCTCACGTGCTGATCTGTGCTTGTTGTCCTTTCCCTTCTGCAATTTTCCTGTCACGCTCACCTGAAACTCTGCAGGAGCGATAGAATCCGCCGGTCCCAGATCTACTTCCTACACCACCCGGCATTATGATAAGGTTATCTGTCAAGAGAGGGAAAGATTAGGAGTTGATACCAGAAGACCCCCCCTTGGAACCCCTTTTCCCCCTTCTTCTATCCCCCTAAATATCAGAAAGCTGTGATTGTGTGGAGAGGGCATGGCTCACCTTTTAGATCAAGATGGTGGGCTCTCCATCCTGCATCTGCAGGGGTGCTATGGTCCGAAACCCTTTGTCTGGTTACTTCACTCAGTACAGGGTCTGTTTGCTGTGACGGCCGTGCTGCTGTCAGGTTGCGGCGGTGAGAAGACTTCTGTAGAAGAATGCAGCTAAACTGGATAAGGTCTGTATTCCCAGATTGCCACTTTTCAGGTAAGTTACTGCACTGGTTGAAAACAGTTGACTCACTGGAATTAAGAGTCCGGTATGCCAGGTAAGTTCGGTAAACTGAGGTTCCCAGTTACCTCACTGGGTCTAACGTAAGATAGTTCAGATAAGGTTGGTAAGAGATAACGGGTTGGGGCAAGAATTGTGCAACCAAATTCTAACCTGTGTTCTATTTCTCCTTTGCAGGTATCCAGAGTTGCTGTGGAGCCAGATCGCTGCAAGCATCTAGGAAAAGGCGGAGCGGAGAAGACTCGAGGGTCTGTGCATCAGGGTGAGGCCAGCTGGAGTCCCCGAAGATGTAAATTCCGCAATAGACTACCGGAGAAGTAAGTATGGAGTGCGGGTACTTCTTCCTTCTTCTTTAGGTGAAAATAGTTCGCAGTGTGAGCAAGCGCTCCGTCGGGCCGTGGAAAATGCTCGCTGAAGACAAAGGAGTCCAGGACAGGTAATCGTGTGCCAAAGGCATACAGAATGCACATGAAACATGGATTGTTCTCTGTGCGTGGCTTATATTGGCAGCCACACCCAGAGACTAGAGCATGCAGATCAGTTCTGACTGGCCTATACAGAACCATGTTGAAGGGAAACAGGAAGTGCTATTCTACTTTACTGGCATCGAGGTGCCTATGAGCTGAAAGGATGGGAAATTATGTCTGGCTTGCTAGGCCCTCATCCACCTTGTCCCTGCCTGCCTGTCTTCCTTGCTCCCATGAATTAAGAAGGAAAAAGGCCTGGATGTGGGACTCAGCCATGTACCCATGACATTTCCTGAAGTGGCGGAGAGCGGATCGAGTCCAAACAGGTGTGGATTGATGGGACAGAGCTTTCTGTGGCGGGCGATGACCAGAGCAGGTCTCTCCCGGTAAGTACTAACTTGCCGGAGCTCCGATGGGCGCTCCCACGACTTAGGACATGCCATGCAGGAGACAGCTGATAAGTGTTACCCTGCTTGTGCTGGAGCTAGAAAAAACACTAAGCGTGGGGTGCGGCCCAGGGCATGGTTTTATAGCCCTGGGCTGCACTCTGGAACACTAGACCACCAGGGATATTCTCAACACACACTTCTTGGCAGCCATCTTGAGTACCATTGACTGGCCCAGAATGGCGGTGGCCATCTTGGCATAGGCCTTCCAGTTTACTGCACTGCTGCTTGTGCAAGCCAGCCACTCTACCCACCCAAACCCTACCGATACTATAAGTGTGGGGAGAGTGGCTCAATGTCCTGATTGCTTTGGCAGAATTGCCATAAAAAAGGGATTTGTCTAGCCTTCCCCTAGGGATCATGACAGAGAGAGAGAGAGAGAGAGGATTTGAGTTCTATCAGCCAGGAATTAAGAGAACCAGCAAAACAAAAGAGTTGATGGCTGGAAGGTTTAGAATAAATCTTGACCTCTGCCCTTGCTATGGGCTACCCTCCAGACCATCGTTCTTCTCCTGCCAAGCCATTACAAAAGGGAAAAAAACATATGCAAATCAGGCTTGGTCCCACCCCCAAAGGGGTAGTCCAGCCTGAACTGCTAGGTCACACCCCTTTTAACCAGGACTAATGTCTGGCAGAGGGACTCCCAGGACCCCCTTGTTAATTTGCATATTTGAGTAACTTTGGGTCTCACCCTAAATTACTAGGGGAATCCAGACGTGGACCCCTTGCTCACTATTCTTAGAGAGGCACAGAGCCACCCTACTGATGAGGTCCAACCAGACTGAAACACGTGTCTGGGGTTTCTGTTGGTACTCTTGTTCAGAGGAGAATTGCCTAGCATTTCGGTGCTGGACTGCCCCAGGGCAGGACAAAGACTGATATGTTTGGGATATTTCTTCTCTGTGAAAGATAGTGAGCTAAAGACTCTGGGTAAGTCTCTCGTAACCAGGACTAATGTCTGGCAGAGGGACTCCCAGGACCCCCTTGTTAATTTGCATATTTAAGTAACTTTGGGTCTCACCCTAAGTTACTAGGGGAATCCAGACGTGGACCCCTTGCTCACTATTCTTAGAGAGGCACAGAGCCACCCTACTGATGAGGTCCAACCAGACCGAAACACGTGTCTGGGGTTTCTGTTGGTACTCTTGTTCAGAGGAGAATTGCCTAGCATTTTGGTGCTGGACTGCCCCAGGGCAGGACAAAGACTGATATGTTTGGGATATTTCTTCTCTGTGAAAGATAGTGAGCTAAAGACTCTGGGTAAGTCTCTCGTAACTAGGACAAATGTCTGGCAGAGGGTCTCCCAGGACCCCCTTGTTAATTATGAAGAGAACCAGGCCAACACTTGACCGGAGATACCAATCTGAGCCAGGCGGGTCAACAGGATGGGGTGGTCGAAAGTGTCGAAAGCCGCCCACAGATCTAATAAAATCAGGTCACCCACCCCCCTGCATCCACCAGCCTGGCCATGTCATCCTGGACCGAGACCAAAACACTCTGTACCCCAGCCGGGTGTAAATCCTGACTGAGGGGGGTGAAGTAGCTCAGACGACTTCAAGAAGGAGGATAGAAGTTGGGAAACCAAGTACTCTAGGAGCTTAATAAGGAAAGGCAGTAGAGAGATAGGGCCGAAATTAGAAAGGAGTGAGGGGTCCAGCAATGGCTTTTTCAGAAGAGGAATCACTGTAGCGACTTTAAGTTCTGAAGGGATGTGCAGGAGGTATTAATGGCCACCGTGATCTCCTCCAATAACTCAGGGGAGATGTCCTTCATGACTGGCAATGGAACCACACCTGAAGGAGCATCGGACTTGATTCATTGAATGCCAGACAGTACCATTGTCTCTGTAAAAAGAGGAAAGGACGAAAGTCCTTTCAGTGTCGTCAGGCCAGTAAAACCAGTTGCTCGGGTCTCTAGGGCCAACAGGCTCAGGACCCACGTCTGGGCATACCCGCCCAACTGCGGATGACTTTAACAAAACAAAAGAGGTGATGCCTAGAATATTTATTTTATTGTGTTTATAGTTTGTTACAAACTATAACACACAAACATTTTTCATTCATATTCTACAAAATTCATAATTCTTCACAAAATTCAAAAAATAAGAAAACGAGAGTGTACCAACTTCTCCCGGATGTTAGGTGCTCTCTTGAGAGCAAAACGTGGAAGAGGTTCCTCAAGTAAGTCTAGTTTAACAATGCCCCAGTGTTTGGAAATTATTTTCTTCAACTGAAAAGTGTTGGGACCATGAGTAAGCACACAGGTCATCCTGGTGTTTTCGGTTGTCATGGTTCTTGTGGTTAATAGAACATCCCGGTCTGTAAAACATGCACGTTTGCGAGACCGGTTGATGAGCTTCTTGGGATACCCCCTTTCTTTTAGTCTGATGTCCAATTCATCCGGTTTATTTTGAAAGTCCTGTATGTCAGTACAGTTGCGCCTTATCTGCAAGTACTGTCCATAAGGGAGATTGTCCCTGAGGTGAGGAGGATGATCGCTGCTGTAGTGCAATAAAGTGTCATGTTGAATTTTGAGATCCAAAAAAATAACATGTGATTTGGAGTATTCGAGGGTAAATTGGATGTTCCTGTCCACCCAATTGGGCCAGGTTAAAAATGTTTGAAATTCAAGTTCGGATCCTTTCCACAAAAAAATGATATCATCGATATATCGCTTCCAGTTGGTTATAGATTTGAGGAAAGGATTCATATCGCACAAAATATGTTCTGACTCAAATCTGCCCATAAATAAAATGGCCAGACAGGAAGCAAAGGCTGCTCCCATCGCTGTTCCTTTTATTTTAAGAAAGAAAGTGCCTTTGAACTCAAAATAATTCTTGCAGAGTGCAAGTTCCATCAGCTCCAAGAAGAAGTTAGTGGGTACCCGTGATGGATTTAGTTCTGTAAGATATTCTCGTATGCAGTTCAGAGCCTCTAACTGGGGAATACTGGTATAAAGAGATGTTATGTCCATCACGACTAAGATTTGTTCCGTAGAGTCAAAGCTCAAATTTTCAAAGATTTGGATGGTGTTCATGGTGTCTCTTAGGTAAGTGCATATCATCATGCTCAGAGGTTTAAGAAACGTATCAATAAATTTGCAGAGTGGTTCGAGTATAGTACCACAACCGGATACTATAGGTCGACCAGGTGGGTTAACAGAATTTTTGTGGATTTTAGGTAACGCATATAAGGTGGGGGCGCGTCCCTGACTGGTAGTCAGGAATTCACATTCGTTGTCAGACACCCATTTGCGGTCAAAGGCATATTTCACTACCTGTTCAATTTCTGCTTTGGTGTCTTTAGTTGGATCCTTTTTCAATGTTTTATAACTCGTAGTGTCCTCTAGTAATTGATTCACCATTTGAAGATATTGTGTGTTAGTCATCACGACTATACCGCCCCCCCCTTATCGGCCGGTTTTATCACTATGGTTGTGCTAGATGCCAGTTCTGTACAGTGCCGGTGCCACAGGCATCCCCATTCCCATTGAGTCCTATGGGGCTGAAATGGGAATGTGGATCTACTGGCACCGGCACCCACGAAAAGGCAATTACCGGGTCCGGCGGGGTCAGAATACCCTGGTAATTGCCCATTCAAGGGTGCCGGACTTTCATGCCGGTAAGGAGGTAGCCTTGCCACTCCTAGCGGCAAGGCTACCTCCAACCTTGTAATGAGGCCCAATGTTATTATTTATGGTGCTTGCTGTTCAAACTGAATTGAAAACCCGGGGGATCGCAGTAATAGCCTGTGTAATGAATGTATCTCGCTAATGGAAACTGATATGGACATGACGGGTCTCTGCTGCACTGATATCAGGGCTAGTCAGGGTTTTACGGCAATAGTGGCAGGAGCATGTTTAAAACAGAACTTTTTTACAGATGTGCTATGGACATAAAATTGATGATCCCCAACATGATGCTAACGAAAGTATGGAAATATTTTATGGGGATGATTTGCTACATAAAATATGTTACGTGTTGAGCTCAAATGCCTTATAGATTTGATGCAGCTGACGAAATGCTGACACTTATAAGGATTGGGGAAAAATGTGTGTCTAAAATATTATGGGCTATAGAATCAATGAATAACCCCATTCTGAAAATGAAGTAGTTCAGACACATGTGCCCTGAGAAGGATTGTTGAGAAAAGAGTTCGCAAGTGGGATAGAATTAAGTATATCTAATTCAGGATAGAAGAAACTGCTCCATAAAGATTGAGACTGTAGATATTTCACAAGTATTTACACTTACTTACAGGGAACAAAAAACAAAACCTTAATGGAATGTTGTCATGTTTACTTATTAAAGCAGTGCAATGCAGTGTGCCTGTGAAGTAATCACGCATAATGTGGAATCTATAGCCCCACTGATCTTTGCACAGCAGCTGACAAATTCAAACTATTTAATCTGGATGTTTTAAATGTTAATATTAATCTGTGGTTTATAAAACCTAGTTCTGTCTTTATGTTCAGTGGTTATGGGGTGAACATGTCGGCATGAAGCTGTCAAAAAAATATTGAAGGGGGTATTGGTAGTTACAGATGTGTTGACAGCCTGGGTCGTAAACTGTGAACCGATGGTGAGAAGGTGTCACAGTGCAGGCAACACATGTCTTACATGCTACACAAGCCAGCCCAGACACATTTTAAATGGTGAATGACCATGGGATCTGACATCTGACATCAATCAACAATGGCAGGCAGATATTATGGATTTGAGCCAGTTCCGAAAAGAGACAACTATGGTTTCCACTATATTGTAGACGTCATCGATGTCCTGTCTTTAAAGAACAACACGGTCACAGCGTGGCAACGGCTTTTAACCGTATATTTAACAAAGACCACACCCCCATTCAACTACAGACAGACACTGGTAAGGAGTTTTTAATAAGCCAATACCGAGTCTTCTAAAACAGCACAGGGTGCATCACTCCGTAACACTCTCCAAAGTTAAAGCGTCTGTTGTAGAATGTTTTGTACACACCTTTAAAACACAGCTCTGACAATTCTTCATGGCTAAAAACTCCAATAGATATGTGGAAGTGTTACCCACATGTATAAATGTGTATAGCAACACGCAGCATAGATCTATTAAAACCAGACGACCACCAATCTTAGTCAGGCTAGGGGAGATATGTTTAGGACTTTATGCCAATAATGCCCTAGAGTGGGGGGAATCATTTTGCAAACTCTGATTTCTCCAGCAACCACTTTAGGGGTTCCTGAATTGGCTGGTCCCACTAACTTCTAAGCTGTGCTCGTTCAGCAAGTTCCAGGAGGCACAGGGACAGAGGCCAGTTTCTGCATTGGGTTTGGGTCCAGATAGTCTGCAGTTCCAGGCTCTCTTGATAGGTTTCTGAAGACTGGTCAGATGCACACCCCTGCCATGAAAAAAGGAGGACCTCCAACGAACAACAAACCTCAGGAGACCTCCAACGCATGATGAATACGGGTTGCAGTGTCGCCACAGTCTGGCTGTGCCAGGGGAACCTTGTGGTGCGAACAAAAGAGCAGGCCCTGCACAGCTTCTCTTCTATCAGGAAGGCTGAAACTGCTGGAGCAGGCATCTTTAAACATGTTGAGGATCCATGAAGTTTTAAATATGCACTTGGAATGGTGACAGCTGCAGTGAGGTAGCCCCTGAGAGATTGGGTCAGGGACACTTCCAAAGACTTAGCAGGCACAGGTCCTTGAGCAGGGGTCGGCAGAGGTTAGCCCAACCAGACCAAGAGTGAGGAGTACAGCTTAACTGGTATTTGGATAGTGGCATTGCTGGTCAGTTGCAATGGTCATCCTCTGGTCTTTAGCAGGCTGAATTTCCTTGCAGCGGTCTGGGCTCCAAAATGGTCTGTTGAATGGGCATAGGATTCCTCTTTTCATCCACGTTTTGGACTGTAGTCACCACTAGGTCTACAGGTGGTAAGGTTCTGCACCATTCGAACTAGCAGTGGCTGTCCAATCAAGGCAGACCCATTCCCCTCATCCTTCCACAAACCCAGACTGTTACGTTGCCAGGTAAGTGCTTTCCATATATGTCAAGACCAAGGCCCAAAATGTCCAAAGACAGGTGAAAATTGCATTCTATGGGCTTTTTATAAGTATATGGTAGTCTAAATGGCATTATGACTAACCCGGTGGGTTACCGGCAGACTCGCCTTCCTATTACCGGCACATAATATCCTGGTGTTACCGGGATATTACAGGTGTTGGCAACAGTGTTAAATTCCCATTCCATGCAGTCCTAAGGGGTCTCATACTCCCATAGGACTCAATGGAATGGGCTTTTCTGTACCACTGGCACAGGTATTAGTGGTGCTGGTGATAGGGGCTATTCTTTGTCGGTAGCGGCCTGGACTCCCAGCAGGTAGGGTTGCTTGGAGTTCACTGCACCTACTGGCAAAGTCAGAGTGTGCCGGTCTGGAAAAAATGCCAGATCCGGTATTTCCAGAGATTTAAATTGCATTTTTCCTGTTCAATCAAGGCCAGGTATTTTTCATGTCCATGCAAAAATATGACAGATACTTCTTGTGCACTTCAAACTTGACATCTGTCCCTACGAAATAGTGTCACTCATGGGAAGGCAATATACTGCTGCACCATTAGGGCCTGATATTTTCTCTCCATTTAAAACTTTGCATATGGCCCCTATGGCTCTGCATTGTTTGGCACCCGGCTAAATCACATCTCGAGCCTAAGGTTCTGTAGTGTTATGTGCTCAAAATAAATGTACACTGTATCCCTAGGGCCGTGTATTTCCTCTACACTTCAACTTTTGAATTGATCCCTAAATATTTGAATTTTCACTGCATTCAAATTTTGATGTGGATCTTAAGTCCTTTATTGCTAAGAACCTAAAATTGCATTTGGTCCCTGAGTTCATGCAAGGTTATGCAACTGTTACAAATGTCATCAAGCCCCAAAGATCCTTATTTCCACAGACTAAATACCTTGTTGTCATTTAGTGATATTCACCCGTTCACTATATAAGGGATCCTTCCCTAGACTTGACTTTAGAAAATGTTGATCCACCGTATTGGGTACTAACTAGCAAGTAACATGGAATATCTATTGACCCCCAGTGGCACCAACTGTTTTAAAATATCATACCCCCATATATTAAACATGAGCTCTTACTGCCATGCTTTCAGGAAGAAGTGCCTCTGAAGTCAACATGAAACACCAGTTGTAGTACAAAACACATTCTCTACTCAAATAGGCCACGTATATGGACAGTGGTGACACTAGGAGGAGAAAGAATACTTATTTATGAACCAACATCAGAAATTGACAAAACTACTTTCTGCCTTCTCGTTAAAAAAGTATCCATCAATCCATCAGACATAGGAAACATCTACTCAATCTCACAACTCCTGTTTTCAGATGTGCCAGAATATCTGGAAATTACAACCTTTTATAAAAGGTAATAACCTTCCTCACCACCAACAAGGTGGATTCCTCTCTAGCAGACCTACCAAATCCTTCCTTCTAGGGAACTATCAGACTGAAACGATAACTGCACCTTAATTCAACTTGATCATTCAGCTGCTTTTGAAATGGCTGACCATTAAGAATTTGTGGGTTGCCTCTGATGTTGCTATCTTGGATCAAATCCTTTTTTAGTTCAGTTCAGTTTATTTTACCGCAGATATTTTTTTAATCCATGAAACCATCAAAAAGCGTTTGAAAACGACACACACACAAATCAAAATCTAGCACATTATCATATAAAATAGTAAAACACATACAAGATGCAATCCCATGGGAATAAAACACAATAGCCTAAACATCAGAAATAGCAGCAGTCACTTTGGACATGTATCTAGATCTTTCCTATTGGGCTGCCAAGTGATAGTGCTCCAAACACCAGCACACACTCCGATAATTAACCTCCAGGAGATACAAATAAGCAGTCCTAAACTGATTAAAATTTAGCAGTTTCAGTACTGGAATTAAATAGGTCTTGCAAGTTTGATTATACCAGGTACAAAAATAGACTGAATGTATAATGTTTTCTCTAGAGAAATTATCACAACTACTTAAAGTAAATAATGTCAATGTCCACGTAGCTCTTGCAGTATGAAAGGGCAACTTGGGAAATCTTAATTATGTAGTCAGTTTCCTACTTGTAGATTCCAAATTGAGCCCCCATAGGGCTCAATGGGAATGGGGAGGGAGCTAATAATGGGTCTGCCCTTAGACAGACCTGCTAAGGGACCTCGGAATGTGGTGGTAAGGGGTTAACGGCACCGGCATCCTTACCGGTGCCGTTAACCCCTTACCTCCGCACTCATAATGAGGCCCATGGTCTGAGATTGGCAATAACATAAACTCTGAAACAATCAGTTCATTTTCAGTCATCGGTAGAACACCTATCATATGCTTCAAAGATTTCAGTTTAGCTTTTGCCACACACTCTACAGGGGAGTGACCCCTAGCACCAGATGAATATTTGTACATTCTTTTTGACTTAGCCTCAAAGACATTTATAACTGGTTGTCTTGTGTTGCCCCCTAAATTCAGATGAACAGGTTAATATGGCAATATTGGGCTAAAATACCAAGACAGACTTTTTTGAATGTCCTTTCCCTACATGTTTTTCTGGAAACCTAATTCCAAAATAGCCAGGAAATGCTACTCAGGCCAATATAATATCATTTACACTAATATAAAATGCAGGGCCTTTAGTGCTTCTGTTTATAGTTACTATAACTTGTGATTTATAGATGTTGATTGAGAATAATCTTTTCTCATACACAACTAAAAATTGATTAAACTCTGCTTTCTTTGTCCAATCAATAAGAAATGCACCATCTGCATACGTTAGAGGTGGAACTGGCCTGCCAAGAAAATGAGGCACATCTACAGTTGATTCAAGGAGATAGCTTTCCAATTCATTGACATATAAATTAACAAATACCATGTGGTGTGATGCAGTGTGTCCTGAGACCTTCTTACCTGCTGGAGGTGCTGCTGGAGCTGTAGAGGAGTCTGCTTTCCATTTTGTTGCTTGCTGGAGGAGGGCTTAACCAAGAAATACACACATGGAGTGCAGAGCGTGCGCGCTGTGCCACAGTGTGTCTTGAGACCTGCTCACCTGCTGGAAATGCTGCTGGAGCTGTAGAGGAGTCTGCTTTCCATTGCATTGCTTGCTGGACGTAGGCTTAACACACACATACAGACCGGGAGTGCAGAGCGTGTGCAGTGTGCTGCAGTGTGTCTTGTGTCTTCAGGGTCAGAAGGACTTGCACCTTGCACCAAACAGAAGTATTATGAGTGGAGACAGTCACTGAGCTGCCCCGCTGTGGCTTGGCATGAGCAGGGCGGAAAGGGATAAGAGTATTTTTTCAATCAAACTTGGTGGGTAAATATTGTGGCTGTTGACCCACTTTAGCATAACTCTTGGTAGGTGATTAAGACCACATCCTACCTCTCCTTCTCAAGTGCCCCAGGGCTTGGTATTGTTCATCTTGGTTGGTAGCTAGTTTAGAGACTTGCCTAAGGATGCCACATCCACTAACTGCAGTTTACTAAAACTGAAGCAACATCCATACGGGCTGCACTGTAATACCCAGCGTAAAAGAAAACACCAGCACAATTTGATACATGGAAAACACAACCCGATAGGGCTCCCCTGCTCAAAGAAAGACAAAAAAGATCAATTGGGCCCTCTTGATTCTCTTCAACCAAAAATAAATATTTTCTGGAAGTAGCGTGTTCTGAGTCACAAGCAGGTCTGAGGGTCGCAGTGCCATTAGAGACCGGAGGAGCCATCACCCAGCTCTTACCCAGCTCCTTCACCATAGATGCTAAGGGCTCACTCCTGAATCACTGTTTAAATCTTTGCAGGGATTCCATGGGCACTGAAAAAGGCAAGCATGACAATGTAATAGGTTCTGCACTATCAGACACAACAGACCTAGAAAAAGCTGCTCACGTCACGGGAATTCACTTCAAGTGATAGTGACTCTGACGGTGATAGCCCCCGACATACATCTGCTTATCAGGGCAAATCGACTCCAGTGAAGAGGTGTCTGCTAGACAAAATTCGAAAACAAGAGTCAAAAATCGATGCCCTGTTTCAACTGTGTTCAAATATAGCAGTGGATCAAAGGGGTCTAAAAGAAACTATGGGGACAGTAGTCTAAACAACCATCTCAAGGAGCACTAATAACTGCAAAGAACCAAAGAAGCAGAACTGAGAGCCACTCAATGGATCCCTGGGAAAGTCACCTAGGTTTCCTAGCTCTGGAGCTGTCCGAAAGACTCAGCATACATCTGCAACGTATATTTCTAGCACACAGCCCTCAGTACCAGCGCACCCCCACTTCCTCCAATTTCTATGGTAATCAACCCAGATCCCACACAATTTTACAAGCCTGAGGGAAAAAGGGCAGGAACGGTTATAGTGACGGCTGAGTCCGAGCAACAGGCATCAATGGCTTTGTGCACTGAGCAGTCAATGTTAAACACTCTACCTTCTCTGGACTTCATAACACAATTAACAAAAAATAAAATTTGAAGAGTATATTGTTAATAGCTAAATCAAAGAAAGTATGTTTGCCGATGAACAGGACTAAGATCACATCAACCTGCCCTACAACCAAGATGAAAGGCCCTTATATGGTCATGAACGAGATAGGTTCACACATTAGAGATACAGGTTAAATATTTAGTTGTTATTCAGTTCTGTCCATAAATACATCCTATGTGGCCCTCTAACCATACTTGCTAAGTCCTCATGTGGTAACTAAGACCTAGGGTGCAGTGGTATGCCGCTTATCCAGGGGTTAGGGGACAGAAGAAGAGGCCTGCCCTAACTCACAGTAGCAATGTGAAGGACTGCCAAAAGTGGCTTATTTAAAAACAGCTTGTGGGCATTATTAATCAGGCTCTAACCAGTATTGGAAGTCATTCAGGGTTTAGATTGTTGCTTTTAATAACCCTGTTTTACAGCTTTGGGGCAGTAGTTTTGTTGGTTCTGATACACGAATGATGTTCATCCAGACGTATCTTCAGGGTTCGTGTCATCATACCAATGTATTTCAAGTTACATGGACATGTGACAACATAGATTACATTACTGTTATTGCAGTTAGTAAAGAAATTCTGTTGCCAGGGGTTGCTCCAGCCTATGTCTATGGATGTACTCCCTTTTGTGAATGAGAAGACACTGCATTGTCCACAGGGGGCATGTCCTACTGGTCCCAGTTGACTCCACAGGGTGTTGGTGACTTGGTCTGTGGGTTCTTTGTATGTATGGACTAAACAGTCCTGGAGGTTTCGTCTCTGTTTGATCGTGAATCTGGGGGTCTGATGTTGGATGTACCTACATTCAGCATTGGCCAAAGACTGCTGGTAACTTCTTTTTTAATCTGGTTCCCCAGTGGTGAGAATCTAAAAAACTGCTGTGATGGTGTCAGGTATATCCGGCCTATGTTTGTGTTGTTCTAAGGTCGTTTCTCTTGGGATATTTCTGGCATGGTTTTTAGCGTGTTTGACAATGTGCCTGAGGTACCCTCGGTTTGTAAGTTTTAGGGCTAAATTGTTTGACTGTTGATCATAGTCATTCAAAGTTGTACCGTTCCTTCTCTATCTAAGAAATTGTCCAAACAGTAAGTTTTCTCTTAAGCTTCTGGGATGGTAGCTCTGAAATAGAAGTAAAAAGTTCATATCTGTGGATTTATGGAAAACTGTGCTTTTTATTTTTCCATCTTCACACTTAGTATCAAGTCGAGAATGTTAACTTTGGAGCGACTGTGGGTGTCGCTGAATTTCAGGAATCTATTCCTTAAGTTGACCCATGTCATAAACTTAACGAGGTCACCATCAGTGCCCTCAAATATCATAAGGATATCATCGATATATCTGGACCATAGTCTGATTTTCTCAGGAAATTGTTTGATGGGGTGTAGCTATGTGTCTCCTCAAAGTCTGCTACGTAGAGATTTGACAGACTAGGTGGAAAGTCACACTCGTAGCTGTACCCGATATTTGTTCAAAGTATTATCTTTCAAAGATGAAGTCTTTTTTGTCAGTGCTATTTCTGCCATTTGTATGATGAATGTGACTGGGGTCTCTATGTCCGGCTGTCTGTCTCTAAGTATTCTCTCAATGACCCTCAAGGTCATTGAGAGATTACTTAGATTCAAGGATTCAAGATTCAATTTTCAATTCAATTCAAGGCCTGTGGAATCCTTGTGTAAAGAGACTCTATATCTAAGGTTACCAAAATGTGATGCCTCGGATCGAATTGGAGATCTTTCGTAAGGCAGAGCACTGCCGTGGGGTCTTTTTGGTAAGACTTCATTTTTGTCACCTCAGGCTTTAGGAAATAGTCTACAAATTGTGACAGAGGTTCTAAAATAGATCCAATGGGCCTCATTACGACCCTGGCGTTAAGGGTTTAACGGCGCCGTAAAAAGTGTTGGCGCCGTTAAACCCTCAATGCCTGATTACGAGGTCCCTTTGCGGGACCCAACCTTAATGGCTGGTTTTTCCAGCCGTTAAAGTAGGGACCAGCAAAGGGACTTTGGTGCTAATAACGGTATCGCAATTTGCGGTACCGTTATTAGCGCCTTCCCCATTCCCATTGAGCCCTATGGGGCAAAAATAGGAATGGGGAAGGGCCATGGCGGCATGGGGAATTACCACCCCACCAATCTCGGAATGGGGTGGTAATTCCCCATTCCGCCATGGTGGACACCTGCATGGACCATGCTGCTAATAGCACCGTGGTCCTCCGCCTGGGTCGTAATGAGGCCCATTGCCTGATACTATGGGTCTCCCAGGTGGTGGATTGACACCCTTATGTATTTTGGGTAGTGCATAAAATACAGGGCATTTTGCTGATGTATTCTTCTAGTAATTCCTCATCTACAGTTGATACAATCTGTTGTCTGATTCTTTTCTGTGGGGTCACTCCCCAGCCTCGTATAGCTCTCCTGGTCATGCAGCAGAGTTTTTACTATGTTCCGGTACTTAGTCGTGTTCATAATGTCTGTTGCTCCTCCCTTGTCTTCCGGGTTTGATAGTGATATTTTAATGATCAGACAATGGGCCTCATTATGAGTCAGCTGGTCTGGAAACAACGGTGGCGGTAAATCCACCGCCAACGTTGTTTCCGGACAGGTTGATTCTGAGTTCTGCAGGTGGGAGGTGGCACTACCGCCAGGTCTGACCTGGCGAGAGCAACGCCACGCCCCTGCAGGTGGAAATGGAAACATCGGCTCCGTCATAGACAGAACCAGTGTTTCCATTGTCCCCATCCCCATGGAGTCCTATGGGACTCCATGGGAATGGGGATTTATGGAATTCCGCCTCCGGAATTACCGGGTCACCAGGTTTGTAATGGCGGAATGGTATTTCGGGTCCGATGGCAGCCTGGCGGATTTTCCGGCACGGTACCGGCCGGACTCAAAATGAGGCCCAATGTTTTGAGTGCCATCTTGTCTTTGTTGGAAAAGTTGGTGAAGCCTGGTGTGTGTTCCTTTTAGAGTTCATAAACTTTATTGTTAAGTGCTTTCTCGAAGGTAATGAATTCTGTACTGATCCTATTCAGTGGTGGGTAAAAGGTGGATTTGTTCTTGAGGTCAGTTGCGCTAGCCATTGGAGTGGCAACTTTGTCTTCAAAAAATTGTTTTAAACACATCTTGCACACTATTTGTGCTATTTCAATCCTTGTTTGAAAAGGATTGTTTATGGCAGTAGGTATAAAGGACAATCCCTTTTCTAGGAGAGCTGATTGGTCTTTGTTAAGAGTCAAATCTGACAAGTTGACAACCAGACATGTGGCAGCTACTGGTCCATCTTCAGTAATAGTTTGGGGTATGTTGTGTTGGTAAATGTGCCCCCTTACTGCTGTTTGTTCCATCCCTGTACTCGGCTGCAGATTATTCTGGGCGATTGGTTTTGCCATTGATTTTGCCATTTGTTCTTGCCCTTTGCTCTGCCTCAGGCCTGATATAAAAAAAGGGCCCTGGTTGTGGTTGTCACAGTTGCTGTTCATATCTTGGAAATAAACATTCCTGGTTATCTGGTTTGTTAGTGTATGATGGTACTGGAGGTACTCGGTCCACTATCATCCGAGCTGGCACTCGAAAAGTTCCAGTTATTAGGCCATGGGCGAGATGGATTGTTTCTTTTGAATAGGTCTATTAGTGATGCCTCCTGCAGGATTCTGGTCATCATAGTAAGTGTTTGTAGTGTAGGGATACACTTTATCATGGGTGAAGGCAGCCATGTCCTTCTTGAGTTTAATTTCCTTCTTCTTGAGGTTACATTCTTTGAAATCTTTCATAGATCCCTCCATATCCTCCAGACTTTTCTTACACTTTGCTACCAAAGCTTACGTCTGTAATCTGACAATATGTTATCCTATTTACAAATGAACTGTGATTTAGAATGTAAATGATAGCTGTGTGTATTACATTTGTATTGTCATTTTCATTGTAGAGCATGGCAGTACACATGCAGAAGCACCTTTTAGTCACAGTGAAATGCTATGAATAAGCTTTGATCATTGTTGTTTCATATATCAGTTAATGAAGGCAATAGAAACATGAATGTATGTGTTTCTATGCGCAACACCATCACTCCATGGAAACTGAAAAGGAATCAGATAGTGATGAGTATAATCGATCAATGGGTGCAGCCACCATCAAAATCAAAATTCTGTGAAAGATTGCCATCTGCTGGGGAAACGTCCACTTCTTTAAAAATACATTCAGGAGTTTAAGAAAAGATATTCTGCCTACCAATCATCCTCAATTTCATAAAGCACACTTGGCCTCATTATGAGTTTGTCAGTATTTCAGCGGTCTAATTGTAAATTAATGTTACTGCCACTTGATCCCATAGATTTACCGCTGGATTACAAGTGGTGGTAGGGTGGTGTAAATCCCCATGTTTAGAGTCCAACATATAGGGCCTCATTATACCATAGGTGCTCCCATAATGAAGGGTGCCGGTACGGGACCAGCACCCTTCATTACGGGACAACCTATTACGAGGTTCCCTTTACGGAACCCGGTAAGGATGACTGCTAAAACCAGGCGTCCTTAGCGGGTCCCGCGAGGGGAACAGGGAGCTAATAACGTGCCGTTATTAACAGGCTAGTTATTAGCTCCCCCCTCATTCCCATTGAGCCCTGTGGGGTACTGGGACCCGGTATGGAGGCAGCCATGCCCTTATTAAGGGCATGGCTGCCTCCATACTTGTAATGAGGCCCATAGTCCTTAATCAGTGACCTGCCATGCAAAGGATGGGATGCAGAATAACTCTTACATCAAATAATCAGACCGACTCAGGAAGTTGGCAAAGTCTCATTCGACAGTTTTATTATCAATTGTCTAAAACAGGGAGTTACAAAGGACATCAACACACACTTGCTCGAGCTCTCAACGCATTTCATAAAAAATTACATTTATTTGGTAAAAACTCGCCATAAATTAGGTCATGCTACATGGCAAACTATAAAATATATGGGCCCTCATTACAACACAGGCGTTAAGTGTTTAACGGCGCCGTAAAGAGCGTCGGCACCGTTAAACACTTACCGCCTGATTACAAGGTCCCTTAACGGGATGGTGACTTTAACGCCTGCTTTTTGCAGGCGTTAAAAACCAACCCGCTAAGGGACCTTGGTGCTAATTACGGCAACCGTAATTTACGGTGCCGTAATTATCGCCTTCCCCATTCCCATTATGCCCTATGGGGCAAAAATGGGAATGGGGAAGGGGCCATTGGTGAATGGGGAATTACCGCCCCACTCACCTTGTAATGGGGCGGTAATTCCGCCATCCACCATGGCGGAATCGTAACCTTAGCGGCATGGACCATGGTCCTCCGCCAAGGTTGTAATGAGGGCCATGGTGTGTTGTGGTTGGCTCAAGGGGAAAATCTAAGTATACCTTCTAATATGGGATCGGGGTGTGATTGCGTCTCTACAGTCAGGTGGACAATTTATGTCCACCTCTAGTGTAGTCATCTTCAATAGTTATTTGACACAAAGCTCTTCATTGGCTATCAAAATATAAGGCTCTTAGTTATATGGCCCTCTATAGCTGGTTGGAATGCTCGTGTCATATCTGGAACATTCAGCTCCTTAGCAGCATGTAAACTCATACCCAGGTGCCAAGGGGTGGACATGACTTTGCTTCACACGCAATTAGCCCCTCATCTCTCATCGGCCATTCCTTCTGCCATGCCATGCCTTGAACGGGGCCTTGTAGGAGATTATCTTCTCTTGGTGATAAAAGGAAGTACAGGCACACGCTTATCACAGTTCTGGTCTACATGCCCAACTCCTGTTTCCATCCTTGGCTTACGTGACAGGAGACCGCAATTTGGCAAATTTTCTAGCATTTTATTGTCTTGAATTAATAAACTTGGCACTCATGGTGTTACTTCTTTGCACCTTAACAAAGGATAATTCAGCTTCTCACGTTCACTGTTCTTTATGGATAGCTAAAAAGTTATTGGCTGCTTCAGCTTTGATACCAGGCCAAACAGCTTCACCCTTCATGTCCATGATCTTCAGCTAATTCTTTGCTGCGACACACACAGCTCTCGATTCTTCTTTCTCCGTGGGTTTGAACTTACTAAAATTGTTACACCGATTTGTTCAGACAGTGCAATCTTCATTTCTGCTTAAGGATGTTCACTCGATTCCTTATTTCATCATCAGTTTCTATAAGGTCCATACATTCTCTTCTTCAGCGACTCCTCTTGCGTCATGCTCATCTCTTGTGACGTCACCAGCTTCTCTTTCTTTTGTCTTCATATTTCTTCAGTCATCTCTACGCGAGTACATCAAGAATGGCTTTCTTAATGGATACCTTTTCTAAAAAACTCTCTGTGGAATAGGCACAACTACTGGTGTCAAGCATGCTGAAGTTTCAGGCTTCCCACATACAGGCAGTAGGGGGGTGGGACTTCCTGCAGAGGCACTACAACTCCCTGGTGATTTTGGCATAATTACTGTCAGTAGAAATTCCACTGCTGTAATTTTGCTGACTTTTGGAGGAAAAGTGGAGTATTTACCTCTAGCAAAACAATGGAGTTCAATACTCCACTCTCCCCCAAACTATGTATTTGGCAGTGCGGTAAAAACTGTGGTATTACCATTATCACCAAATAAAAAGGTGGTAATTGAATTACCACCACTTCCATACTGTAAAAAAAAAAGTGGTATTAATGGTTTCTATCCAGAAGGACCTGCCAGCCCATGTGGTGCATAACTGAATCACTGACTACTGTTTATTTAACACCAATGTATGTGTTCTGCAGTGTATACCTACATTTCACCGCATACAATTTCACCAAATGAGAAATCTTCAATTTTTTTTCTTCAAATTTGATTGGGTATGTGGTTAAATTGTAAAACATACATGGGGGTGGGGTAATGGTATAGGATACAGTGGGGGGAAGTGAAAGAGGGTGGGGGTCTCCCCACGCATAAACATTTGAAGAAAACAAATTGAATATTTCACCTTTATGTGAAGAGGACACATCAGTTGTTTTGCATGACGGCAGGAGTTAGGACACATTTGTACCTAACATGAGGTACTGAAGACCTAAATCAGCCTTTGTATAATTTTACAGTAATTTTACAGTAAGAAATGGCTAATGGCTTTAGGATAAGAGCAAGCATAAAGTACAGTTGAAAATTGGTACCTTTGATATTGGTGACATCAAAGCCACTATGAAGGGAGAGCACATTAATGACTTTAAATGACTTCTAAGACCCAACACTACTGTTTTAGTAGAATGGGGTTTGTTTTAAAAAGGCAACCTCTGCCATTTTTTATTAACTTTGAAGTTGCAATTGAGTTTTGTTGTCATATTTGCTAGAAAATTCACTGCAGCACACACATTATTAGGGTACATTTGGAGCCACCTCAAGAATGATGCTTGTAATGGATCTTCTTATAGTGTGCCCAAGGCAAAGGGATTCTCAAAATCACACAGGCCTTTTTGGAAATATTTTTCATGATAAATTTGTCAATAAATGCAATGTATCCATATACGTACGTTCATTCGTTCGTTCGTTCGTTCGTTCGTTCGTTCGTTCTTTCGTTCGTTCAGTCATTTGTTTGCTTGTTTGTTTGTTTGTTTGTTCGTAACTGCTTCATTTCAGTGGCCCTCATTACGACCCTGGCGGAAAGGTGAAAACGATGGCGGAAATGCAATTCCGCCATCGAATAGCGCTCGTTGCGACTATGACCCGTCACCGGAAAGTACGAAGCCATTAGCGACACCGTAGTGAACGCCAACGCTAACTGCACCAAGCACGCGCGCGCGCGCCATGCCAAACCGCAAACACCACCATGGCGCAAGGGTACGCCAATTCCGACCCTAGCGGACATGTACCTAACGCCATCAGGCATGGCGTAATGTACCATTCCGCCATGGCGAGAAGTACGGCATCGCGAATCAACCGTAAACGGCCCCACTGAGTGCCTGTACACCGCTCCCTGCCCACAAAGTACAACTCCCCGTAGGTGCAATGAAGTCACAATGCAACCATTGAAATGTACAAGTCACCCCTGCATGGCAACGAACAAAAGAAACACAAGAGGGGCCAATGGGAGCTGCAGGGCACAGATGGCACGAATACAGAAGCCATCCCAATGGACATGACCACAGTCCCCCACCAAGAAACGCACGCAAACACAGGCACCTGTGACCAGCAATATTCCGAAAAACACATCATTCCACCAGTCCACCTGGCTGACCGGCATCTGTTACACAAAACCCAATCCCCCGCCCCTGAGCATGACAACATTCAAACAGTCATATTGGCAGCCCCCATCCCTGACCTCACTGTGCTTCGTAGGCAAACGCGCCCAGCACAGTACCACGCAACTAAACCCCAAAGCTGGAACCCAATGCAGATCTCCTCACAATACATCGCCCCCCAAATAGGCATATGCCACATCACTTGCAAAGGAAAAAGCTACACGGGCCAAATCAGAATAGAAATTTAATGCACATCAAAGTCACCAAGCCCATACAGCCATCAGGCCATGAACTACAAAACACCAATCACCATTGTGGGCTGCATCCGCATGAAATGACCAGCCACTACCTGTGTGTCGCCCTGTTCCCCCATGGCACACAGAGCCACATTCACGTACGAAAAGGCAACATGGAAGCGCACAGAACCGCAGGGCCGACCCAATGGGGAGGCACTAGTCCAGCTGAAAGGCCGAAATGTTGCTCCGAGCCACCAGTACTGCGTAAGGGCATGTGGGCCATTGGCGATCGTCCCATAAGATCGTAATGCTGCTCCACCGATTAACACGAAGCAGCAGGTGTCGGGAGTAAAATCCATCTGCAGGAGTGGCATACAGATGGCAGTGGCAAAAGGGGAGGAGATACCTGTCAACCAAAAGAAAAGAACAAGAACAGAATGGCCATCAGAACTGCATTCGAACAACTCACTTCAATGATCACACGAAATCCACAGCCATATGCATGCTAGCCCACTCAAAAGGATCATCACCACCCCAAAACCACTTGCGACTCATGACCATCTACATCGAGGTGCAAACACCATCACAAACGAGTGTACCTGTGCATGCGTCTGTCAAAACAGAATCCATCAGATGGGAATGTTAACGTGCATGGACACAAGTGTCTGAGGGCGCGTCGAGACAGGGAGGGCTCAACAAGGCCAGACAGACGATGGTCCCACTATGGCAGCCCTGCATCACATAGCGTAGGGGAGGCGGATAGATCCCAAGAAGCCCTGTACATGGCAAACTCTGTATCAAATCACCTGCCCATGCATCCATTCATCATTCCCTCATCCCGGGATCAAAACGCATGAATAATTACTCACATAACATTAGAAACATCCATTGAGTCTGTGCGTAATGCAGCCTGCTAAATCCACAGTGCCCCAGCCCGTAAATCCAGTGTTGTGAAGTAACATGAATTTCGGAACGGACGGCCTCATCGCCCACGTAGCTATTGCGCATCCCAAACTATTCATATCAATCATTGCTCCTTCGCCATGGGCCCTGTCTCAAGGACATAGTACAATAGAACGTTATATTTGCAGTCAGACCTGTGGGCATCTCCTCGCCGCTAGCTGGAAACCGAAAGCGCCGCCCTTCGAATTCCTCATTTGCAACATCACGTCGAAAAGGCATCTGTGGCCGTTTGAAATCACTAATTATTCCATCGAGTGCGGCTGTGTGTGAAAATGGCAACTGCCTTCACCCACAAATGGGACGCCCCGCCCGTCGTTGCAACTCGGTACAGTGATGCATGAGGGCCCACCGTTACTCGAGTACTACGTTCCACTGACCCTTCACAAGTCCGTTCGCGACTGCACAGATAGTATGGGAAACAATGGGACCACAGCAGAATGAACATATCAACCAATCTTACACGGCCATCGGGTACAAATACATGATTGCAATAGCAAGATACCATTCCCCGAATTGCAGCGTTGTGCGCGGGACGTGCTCGGCCAAAGGGGAGAGCAGTTTGCACAGGTGGAATTAATCACCACAGGTGGAGGCCATACAGCCTGGAAACACATAAATTGCACAGCCAGTCTCCTCCCACAACCACAGCGAAATGCTACCGGCAGGACTCGCGATGTTGGCCCTGGGGGACCTGATAGCACTGCAAGTGCTCCGACTCCAAGAAGAAGACGAATAACAACTACAACCAGCCGCACGGAGGAGACGCAGGAGGAGGAGGAGGCCAAGGCAGGGCCAGCAAGGCCCAGCAGCACAGCCACTACCACCACGCAGGCAGCCCGCAATCCCACGCCTCCGAGCACATCCGTTCAACCTCACTGATGAGCAGATCCACACCCTCTACCGTCTGGACCGGGACACCATAGCCGCCATTGTGGACATGACACAGGCTGACCTAGTCAGCATGATAGATAGCCCAACCGCCATCCCACCCCTACTGAAGGTGGTGTCTGTACTCCACTTCCTGGCCACAGGCACCTACCAGCACACAGTCGGACAGTTGCATGGCATTTCTCAGCCACTGTTCTCACGGACACTATTCCAAGTGCTCGATGCCCTCCTGCAGCACGCAGACGACTACATCTCTCTACCACGCTCGGAGCAGGAAATTACCAACACAAAAGTGGGATTCCATGCACTTGCCGGCATACCGGGTTGCATTGGTGCCATCGACTGCACCCATGTTGAATTGGTCGTCCCACATGCCATGGAGGCCCAGTACCGCAACCGAAAACAATTTCATTCCCTGAATGTACAAATGGTGTGTGACTCCAACAGGATCATTACGCATTGTTGTGCCCGATTCCCTGGATCAACCCATGATTCTATGGTCTTGAGGAACTCTACAATACCACGCTACATGGAGCGACACGCAGGGAACAGATCCTGGCTACTCGGTGAGTCTCATTACATGCATGATTATGTGGGGTATGTGAATTGGCAATGTACTGGCAGGAAGGGGGGGGGGTGTGCGTACGTATCAATGGCATTCCACATCATACGTTTCTCGTCCACATACAGGTGATGCTGGATATCCACTGAAGAGATGGCTCCTCACACCAGTCCGGAACCCACGGGACCAGCATGAGGAGGACTACAACCATGCCCACTCACGTACCCGTGTAGTCATTGAGCAGGCATTCGGCCTACTGAAGGGCCGTTTCCGCTGCCTCAGCAGGTCTGGCGGGGCACTCCTGTACCGCCATGAGAAGGTTGCAAAGATGGTGATGGCATGTGTCATGCTCCACAACATGTGCGTACGTAGAAATGTGCCCATGCCCCCTGACGTAGAACTGCAAGCACCTGATGATGGTCATGATGAGGGTGGGGATGTGGCAGCACCTCATGGAGTCTGCGAGGCACCGGAGGCCCGTGACATTCGTCAGCATCTCATTGATGTATGCTTCTAGCACTCACGCCTGGTGGCTGATACATGGACACGGGACTCGTGGCACTGTGTGTGTCTGGGACATGCACAATATGGACTGTACGCCTATGATGGCCTAGTACACAAAGATCAATGTCCACACATCTCATTGGTTGATCGTGCACTGTTTATGGCATATGTGATATCATGTTGAACACCCTATCGACCCGCCACCCAAGTGAGCCCAACACACCCCCTCCACCCTCCTACCTCCCCCCCGAACACCAGTGTCCAAAGATGCTCATTGTAAGTGGGCAGTCGCTATTGCAAGCCCCCTCTGCGGGTATCAGGGGCACCCCTGCCTGTGGAGCGCAGGTTCCTTCCAGATCTACGTTGGGGGCTGCCCTGGACGGAACTTGCAACGGATGATGTGTCTGCCTGCTCACGTCCATGCATGTCCCTAAGGGTTTGCGAGAGCTCAGTGAGCACACGGCTCACTGCGGCAAGTTCGGCACATACGTCTTTGGACGTCGCATGCAGTTCCCCCCTCAGGCTCTCGGTGCTTCTCTCAATTTGTGCCCTTAGCGTCTCTGTGCCTCTCTCCATTTCTGCCCTAAGTGTCTCAGTTGATGTTTCTATGTCTGCCTTAGTGCCCCCACATTCATCGGCATGGTCCTTGAGGAGTGTGGCCAGTTGCTGCTGTTGTTCGATCAACTGGTCGAGGGACTGTTGCCTCTGCTGGGCCATGGCCATTTGCGGCGGTGTCGCAGAGGGGCTGTTGTCCTCATGTTGCCTTGCCACAGGGCTTGTGGGGGATGGCCAGTCGTCGTCTTGTGGGTGCCCCTGCGTGGTATCCTCATGTTGTACGGGATGGGACAGACAGGGGGATTGGGACAGGTCATGGATGGATCTGACTTCGGCATCCCCGTTTTCTGTGTCCGAGCATGCTGCCATCAATGAGGTGTCGCCTATGGTGCTGCTGCCACCTGAGGCAGTGCCTTCTGTGGCATCCATTGGGGGGACCTGTGGTGGTGGTGTTGTGGGCATGCTGGCTGCTGCGGTGCCTGTTGATGTTCCCTCCTCTGTGCTGCCACCTGATTTGTGCTGCTGCCGTGTCTTGATGCGTGCAGCTGAGGTGGAGGGTCTCTGGCCGTTGGTCTTGGCCCTCTTTGCAGGTGTGCTGGTAGGGGTGTCCTGTAGCTCGTCGTTTGGATCGGACCCTGTGGTGGAGTAAAGGAGGGCGAGGGTTATTGATGGGTCTGTGGGAATTGGAATGGCATTGTATCACATGCATTGGGGTGGTACCTGAGGGTGATTTGGGTCGGGGCCTTGGAGGTGCTTTGATTTGTGTGTGGAGTGAGGGTGCAGTTGTTTGGCAGCCTGCAGTTAGGGTGTGCCTGCTGCACGTGTAGTGCGTGTTTTAGGGGTTTTTAATTATTTATGTATTTATTGTGGGTTTTAACGTGCGCTATCAGGCCGATGTGTTTGGACGTTCTCCTGGACATGTGTTTCTGTTGCACTATGTGGACGCATGGTACTTCACATGGATGGACTGTGTGGATTTGGCATTGTTTTATCTGGTCCACCTACCTGAATCTTCGGATGTCTGCACTCCTTTCTCCATCCCTCCGACTCCCTCTATGCTCTCCATTCCGATGGTGGAGGCACAGATTTCTTCCCAGGGGGTCAACTTGATGGGTGATTCAGGACCTCCCCCGGTGGCTGTGGCGATGTTGCGGTTGGCAGAGAGTATGCTGCGGACGCGTATCCGCAGGTCGTCCCATCGCTTGCGGCATTGCTGTGGGGTGCGGGGTGCGGTCCCCACCGCACTTACCCGCTGTGCCACCAGAGCCCATATGGCCTTCTTGTTTGCAAGTGCCGTCCTGGTCATTTTCGTGGAGAAGACGACGGCAGCATTCTCCTGGAGGGTCTCTGTTAGCACGGTGAGTTCCTCACGGGAGAAGTGGACCTGCCGCTTGCGGTCGCACGCTTTATTCGCTGCTTTTCCCATTTTTCTTGGTTTCGCTAGGGTGGTTGACGGGTTGGGGTGTGTTTCAGGGTGGTGATTTTAGTGGTTGTGTGGTTTTAGTGTTTTTATAGGTGTACGCCGGGATGTTTCCCGTTCCGGGCCCATGTTTTAGCTTCCGTTTCCGTATATTTCCGGTCACCGTACTTTACGGTAGGTGCATACTGCGGTGACCGCTGAGAGGGGTGGCGGTATTGCACCTAGGGCGCCGTACGGCGGCGGTGTGGGCCGTTTTGGGGTCATTTCCGCCATCGCGGACTTTGCACTTCCGCCGTGGCGTGGTGCTCGTGCCCGATGGGTCGGAATGGGCCGCACTTTGCTCCTTCGTGCAATGGCGGAAACGCTATTTACGCTGTGGCGGTCCGGTCAGTCGATTTCCGCAAGGGTCGTAATGAGGGCCAGTATGTTTTACCATAAAAGCCAACTTATTAAGAGTCATCACATTTAAGACGAAGTGTCATCTCGGGATATCAAAACATGGAAAACACGTCATACAAAAGATAAAGGGGCTGATTCATGGAATTTGTGCGCCGAAAAACAGGGATTTGTGCACCATTCTGCCTGCAAATCCCTGTTTAACTCTAGTTACTATCCTCAATCCTTGAAAGATAACCTTCCTTTTGGCCAGTTTTTGCGCAATGGACGCCTCTGCAGCAGAACAGACGAGTACATCAATCAGGCCAAAACCCTGAAAAACCAACTGGTACAACGGGGGTATCCGAAGAGAATCATACATGATACCTACAAAAGGGGCCAACCATATACCCTGCGCATGCACCCTTGAGCAACATTACAAACCAACAGAAGAAAACGTAATCACAGCAGTATTCAGCTATTCACCTGTGCTCAACAAACTGAAGAAAGGGATCAAATCCATATGGTCTATTCTGAATACAGGGACATCAAACATTGCACCCCCGCGCTTTGTGCTCAAAAGAAGACGCAACCTGAGAGATACTCTTGTCAACACAATACGTCCAGAAGCCAATACAGCACTAGGTACGCAGAATGTTCTATGGAACCAAGCCCATCCCACGGGACACAGCCCATGTGGACAATGCTCCATGTGCACCCAAACTACACGCAGCACTACCATCGACACAGGCTGGACAACTCTGTGGGTTCAGAAAACCTTTACAAATTGCAACACAAGAGGGGCAGTGTACATGATTACATGTCCATGCAATTTAAGATACATCGGAATGATGGCCCGTGAGGTAAAAAAGCGCATGATCGAACACAAATCATGCATCAGAACCAGAAAATAACAGCACCAATGGTCCCCCATTTCTTGGCAGAAGGCCATACAGCAGATTCTTTCAAATGGACTATTCTCGAGAAAATCAAACGGCCCAAGAGGGGAGGAAACTATCATGCTATGTTGTTCACACAAGAACAGAAGTGGATTTTCCGCCTGCACACATGCAACCGAGGCCTCAACGAAGCAATGCAATGGCAGGAACTTGCAGTCTTGCAGCACTAAACCACCTGCTGCTGCAAGCATTACACCTTCTTGGAGCTGTCTGATGCCAAATTGATGTACATTGACTCGAGAATATTACGTATGGTATATGTTCCCAGATCCACATGTGTCTTATAGCATATATGCTGCTGTTCTCTCTATTCTCTCTGTTTTCCATTTCAGGATTACTTCCCATCTAGGATTTGAATTCCCAGGCCTAGGCGCCTTCAACATTATGCACACTGCCTGACACATGGACATCTGCTTATGTTGGAAATGTTGCATTCGGTTTCCATCTGTGTGTCCTCGCTCTAAACAGAATCAGGTTTGGATTCCCTCAGCTTGGGGTCCAACAAATAGGGGTGGATACTTTCACCCACACACCGGTGCCAGTGTCCGC
This sequence comes from Ambystoma mexicanum, assembly GCF_040938575.1. Taxonomy (NCBI): domain Eukaryota; kingdom Metazoa; phylum Chordata; class Amphibia; order Caudata; family Ambystomatidae; genus Ambystoma; species Ambystoma mexicanum. The sequence goes on along the minus strand of NC_090928.1, from coordinate 1,004,077,742 downwards.
TTTCCCCCCTTTATCCCCCTCCTGACCATCCAGTCCCCAGACGTCCTCTCACCATTTTGGTTTTGTTTTTATCCTTTCCCCTCCCCTGGCTGGCAACAGTCGTGGCCGCACCTTCCATACTTTGTTTGCTCCAAAGCTCTGGACATTGTTCTTTGCTCACAGCAGCGCCTTGCCCTCCGAGGCCCCGCTGTTTGCACACAACCGCGGCCTATCCATATCCATTGGAAAAGGGCAGCAATGACGCTCGCACAGACACACCCCCAGGCCTGGAGATCCCATTGGACCTTGCTGGGCAACCAGTCACGCCCCCTCCCCATGCGTCACACACGGAAGAAACATATACCGTTATCGCTCCTTCCGCTTTTTGAAGTTGACGCATTTTCACACAGCCTCCAGCGCTTCGGCAAGGACATCCGATGTGTCCCACCTTCCCTCTAGCATATGCTGAGCCAGCTCGCTTTGTTCTCCCGGCGGCTCATTATAACAAACATTTTTTTCACTCCACTCAGAAGCAGCACCGGGGCACTTCCTATTGCTTTGGAAGTTTTTCAGCGGTTCCTACACTGCCTCCACCATGCCGTTTTAACCACACCAGGTAGGAACCTACCGGTTTCAATTCACCCCCACCCCCCTCGCCTTTCATTCCTTCCAAATGCACTCGCACCCTGGATATTGCACTCATCCTCCCCCCAGGTTTTTCCGTTTATAGCACTCCCCACTCTGAGGAGCTCCCCTCTGCTCCCTCACTGCACACACCCGCAAAGCCACCTATCCCGGTGTTTTGGGTTTAGGGTTCTACAGGTTGTTATCCTAGCCACTACTAGGTGGCCATGCTCCCAAATTTAAAGAGCACCTACTCCTTGCAGAATAGCCATTGAGACATGATCATGTATGTTCTGTAAGAATTTGCAACGCAACATTGCCACTAGAGGTTACTGATGTCCTCTTTTGCAATGCTCCATTATGTCTCCTAATTCAGGATTCTGTGAAGCCTGCTCAGGCTGTGTATGCTGTCCTATCTACAAGGATAGCGAGTGACTGTGCCACTAAAGAAAAAATCATTCGCCCTGAAGAAGATAGTTCTCATCTGCATATAACCATCGAAACCGTTCGACCTGACCTGTTGTGGCCCCTCCACAACATCTCATGATATCTCCAAAACAAGGAGGGGATATCAAGACACGAAAGACTGCAACCTAGTACCAGTGCGGAAAAAGTGACCCTTTCCTTTCTAAACAAACCATCTTTGTGATTACCTATATCTCCCTGTTTTTAGAAAACGTTTTTACTTTGACAATCACCCGCATGAAAGGGATTTTGAGACATTTGGGTCAATAAAGGTAGCATATGAAAATCCTGATGCCCTGAAATCATTCATGTCAGCCAATAGGCGGTTGAGTCATCATGACGAGAGGTTTCTTTTTTTTTTTCTTTCTTTCCTCTCCAAGCAACTTATCACCTGATGGGTGGTTGCCATCTGGCAGAACATTTCCCGATCTAGCGTCCTTGTTGGACTTCCTCAATCTGATTATTATTATTATTATTATTATTATTATTATTATTATTATTATTATTATTATCACTTACCAAGGGCAACCTTGCCTTTTTGATAATTGTTCCCCATAGAACCGTCTTTTGTGTACCACTATACCCCTACGGTTAGGGACGACAATAATTGTTGCTTCAGCCCAAAGTGGCCACAATTTGCCCTGATGTTTATTCCTACAAAATAATAGCATCATTTTCCATACTCCTTCAATGAGATATTTTAAACAGCAGTTGAAACTCTCAGAATCCCAATGTGCCAGTCACTTAGATCAGGTGGATGAACCCACCTATGGCAGGGTACAGCCACAATAATGTCCACTGCAGTAGATCCTGGGGGTCTTAAAATGCAGTTATATAACAAAAGAGGTGACAGCTGTAAGGTTTTGAATTATTCTTTACCTCTGGCATCGTTATGGGCAACCCTCCACATCATTGTTAATTAGCCTGTCAAGCCATCACAGACATGGGAAAGCACATATGCAAATCAGGATTGGTCCCACCCCAAAAGGGGCAGTCCAGCTTAAACTGATTGGTCACAACCCTTCTGTATCAGACCACAAGCTACCCCAAACATGTTTCTGCCTTGTTCAGGTGCAATCAGTGAGGCGTTGTTATGTTATGTTAAAATAATGTATTAAGCATACGGTCACCCAAAGGCATTATGGCGCTAGAGAGGGAGAACAGTGGACCATCAGCCCATCAGCGACAATCATCCAGAACAGATATGTTTTTAAAGCCTTTCTGAAAGCCAAGTGGTTTGAGAGATTTTTCACTGCCACCGAAACAGCCCTACCTCCAATACATGATCAGCGGAAGGATGGCACACATAGCAAACCTGCCGAGGCTGAGCGATTTGGAAGATAGCAGGCAAATTTAGTCTTGAGGTATTCAGCCCCTTGATTATGTAGTGCCCGATGGACAATGCAAAGTGCCTTAAACCCAATGTGCTGAGCCACAGGAAGCCAGTGCAGAGATCGTAGGACTGGCGAAATATGAGCCCCATAGAGTGAACCCGTTGCCACCCGCGCAGCAAGATTTTGTAGGCGCTGAAGCTGCTGGACTATGTCCTTAGGCTGAACCAAGTAGAAGGCATTGCAAGAGTCCAAGCGGCTCAAAACTATAGCTGCTACCACCAGGGTCGCAGGGTGACCAGGAGCAGGGGAAGCACCTTTCTCAATATTTTGAGATGGAAGTGGCCAGTTTGGCACACTACAGACAGCTGAGCATCCTTAGAGAGGCCAACATAACCACTCCTAAATTCTTCACTTTAGCCACCGGAACGGGGGGAGGGCCAAGAGAAGAAGGCCAAAAAGAATACACCCAGGGTGAAGGATCAGTGGGAGAACCTACCACCAACACCTCCATCTTGTCTCCATTCAATTTCAGCCAATTGTGGTTCATCCAGTCACCCACGCCCGTCAGGCACTGATGGAGGGACAATGACATCTCAGCCTGATCAAGATCTAAACGGATCAGGATCTGAGTGTCATCGGCATAGGAATAGCACATGCCGCCAAAGGAGCAGATGAGACACACTAAAGGGCAGATATAGATGTTAAAGAGAATGGGAGACAGGGCGGAGTCCTGCAGCTCCCCACAGCTAAGGTGGCAGGAACTAGAGAAGAAAGGAGAGTGAAACGCTTAACTTATGGTGTACTTGCGGGGGTGCCTGTCTTCGGTGGTTGACTGTGTGTGAGCAGCTCCCCCTCATGTTGCGGGTTGCAAAACACTCCGTCTCTGCTGAGTTTGCCTACTGGCACCTTGGCCCGGCACACAGTGCAGCCTGGAGTGTTTTGGGGATTGATGTTCTCCATGGTTGATATGAAGATGAAGGGCGCTGACTGGTCTGGTAATCTGGTTACTGTGTGACCTAAGGCTGATAAGGGAATGTGCTTAGCATGAGTCTGATTCTTGTCCCCACTCCCAGCCTCCCTAACCTCCCCTCCTAGACTGATGGCTGGCAATGGCACAGGCTCACCTTCATGTACAGTGGCAGAATCCCTGCTTGGGAGACCCTCATCCACCTTGTCCCTGCCTGCCTGTCTTCCTTGCTCCCATGAATTAAGAAGGAAAAAGGCCTGGATGTGGGCCTCAGCCCTGTACCCATGACATATCCTGAAGTGGCAGAGAGCGGACCGAGTCCAAACAGGTGTGGATTGATGGGACAGAGCTTTCTGCGGCGGGCAATGACCAGAGCAGGTCTCTTCGGGTAAGTACTAACTTGCCGGAGCTCCGATGGGTGCTCCCACGACTTAGGACATGCCATGCAGGAGACAGCTGATAAGTGTTATCCTGCTTGTGCTGGAGCTAGAAAAAACACTAAGCGTGGGGTGCGGCCCAGGGCGTGGTTTTATAGCCCTGGGCTGCACCCTGGAACACTAGACCACCAGGGATATTCTCAACACAGACTTCTTGGCAGCCATCTTGAGAACCATTGACTGGCCCGGAATGGCAGTAGCCATCTTGGCATAGGCCTTCCAGTTTACTACACTGCTGCTTGTGCAAGCCAGCCACTCTACCCACCCAAACCCTACCAATACTATAAGTGTGGGGAGAGTGGCTCAATGTCCTGATTGCTTTGGCAGAATTGCCATAAAAAAGAGATTTGTCTAGCCTTCCCCTAGGGATCATGACAGAGAGATAGAGAGAGAGAGGATTTGAGTTCTATCAGCCAGGAATGAAGAGAACCAGGCCAACACTTGACCGGAGATACCAATCTGAGCCAGACGGGTCAACAGGATGGGGTGGTCGAAAGTATCGAAAGCCGCCCACAGATCTAATAAAATCAGGTCACCCACCCCCCTGCATCCACCTGCCTGGCCATGTCATCCTGGACCGAGACCAACACACTCTCTGTACCCCAGCCGGGCGTAAATCCTGACTGAGGGGGGTGAAGTACCTCAGACAACTTCAAGAAGGAGGATAGAAGTGGGGAAACCAAGTACTCTAGGAGCTTAATAAGGAAAGGCAGTAGAGAGATAGGGCGGAAATTAGAAAGGAGTGAGGGGTCCAGCAACGGCTTTTTCAGAAGAGGAATCACTGTAGCGACTTTAAGTTCCGAAGGGATGTGCCCCGACTGGCAGGAGGTATTAATGGCCACCGTGATCTCCTCCAATAACTCAGGGGAGATGTCCTTCATGACTGCCAATGGAACCACATCTGAAGGAGCATCGGACTTGATTCTTTGAATGCTAGACAGTACCATTGTCTCTGTAAAAAGAGGAAAGGACGAAAGTCCTTTCAGTGTAGTCAGGCCAGTAGAGCCAGTTGCTCAGGTCTCTAGGGCCAACAGGCTCAGGACCCACGTCTGGGCATACCCGCCCAACTGCGGGTGACTTTAACAAAACAAAAGAGGTGATGCCTAGAATATTTATTTTATTGTGTTTATAGTTTGTTACAAACAATAACACACAAACATTTTTCATTCATATTCTACAAAATTCATAATTCTTCACAAAATTCATAAAACATCCATCAAATTATCCTTCCTAAAACTAGCATTCCAAATCTTAATTAATTCTATACATACAATATAATTCTGATAAAATGTAATTCGCAGTTTACCACCGCCACCACCATCATTTACCTTTTCATCCTATCCAACCCACTCCACAAGGCCATACTACGTTCTAATTGACTGGCCCAGATAAACATTTCCCCCCAACTTTGTATTTATTACTGTCATGATGCACACTACTTCATTTATCACTGGAGTGGACATTCCATACAAGAACCTGGTCCACATAACTTCGCTCTCCAAGTCCTATATTACCCTTACAACATTTCCCAACCACTTTTTCCTCAAACCCAAAGTTTTGCTGCATTCTGTCAGCCAATGATTTAAAATTTTGTGCCACCCCCCCATATTACAAAGAAGGCAATTTCTTTCTTGTCTCAGCAACCCTCTTATGGGGCCACACCTTTGTGGAGAGCGTAATAAATTAACGGAAAAGCGCTTATAAATATACCAGTATTTGTCCCCTGGAATTCTTATCACGTATGGCTGAGATTCATTATACTTCCACAAATATATTGTTTGTTCCCTCTGTAGTTTATACAATGACATTCTCTGTATATCTTTCCCCCATTGTATTTCTGTTTGTTATATAACTTCCACAAACTCTCCATCAATCTAAGATTATTGGAGTATGCATCTGCAAGAATCTGGTCACAATGCTCCCCAAGGTAACTCAAGGCATTATCACTCTTACTGTTCAAAGAGATATTCAGATCTTTAAATTGCAAGCCTACAGATGGAATCAATATTTTATAGTACATTCTCAATTTAGCTGTCTCCACATGTGTTTTCCAGGACGCTAAACCTAATTATAGTCAAATTGCCACCAAAGTGATAGACAGGGGTAGTCTAAGTATTTTTTCAAGAATCTCCCCTCTTCCCTTTCCAGCTCTTTCCAATCAATTTCAAATATCTGTAAGACCTTACAGAACGTTTGGGATATGTTATGATATTTCATGAGTGTTATGAATCTGAGCACACTCATGTCATGGTATGTGTGAATGACAAGGAGGTATCGATGATGGCTGATTCCAGACCAAAGATTTCCCTCATGTCTAGATTGGTATTTGAGCATGAAATAGGTGTTGATGTGCTGAATCTGATGGAGCCTGATGTGAAACCAGGGGGTTACAATCTAGATAAGATTCAGTTACTGATGTATTTCAATGCCATAGTATGAATTTAAAGGAAAGAGTGCTCAAGGAAAAGTGTATGTTAGAAAGAAAGGGGCAAGTTTGATAGGTTGGAGGGATAAAAAATGCAAATAAGGCTAGATCTTCACATGCTTGAGCAAGTATTACATGTAGGTTCCTCATTATGCAAGAGGTTCAGAAAAGTGTTCAAGAAGGTTGTGGGTAAAATAAAAGGGTTGAGACATCAAATCATATTGAAGAGAGGAAGTGTGCCTATAACGAAAAAATGACATTCAGTTCCAATGGTGTCGAAAGATGGGGTAAAAAAAAGAGCTTGAAAACATGCTCAGCATGGATATAATTGAGAGGGCTGGTGAAGTTCAGTGGATTTCACCTTTGGTGGTTGTAAAACGTAATCTGGACATCTTGGGTTGTGTGTCAATCTCCGTGTAGATGTGTGTGTGGTGGTTGATAGACCATATAACCAGATAAAATTGGAGGGGGAGTGTAGAAAATTGGCAGGCTATTTTCCAATTTAGAAGGATGCTGTTTGGCCTTGTGTCAGCATCGTCTGTATTCCAAAAAGTGATGGATACATTTCATGCATTATAAAATTCTGGCGCAAGTATAGAAAATTCTGTAACAGAAAGGTATTACTCTAAGAGAAGAGAAATGTGTGTTTAAGAAGGACAAAGTTGAATATTTGGGTCCTGGGTGCACTTGGACCCCCCCCCCCTCCCTGCATGATCTGACCATGCCATACCTTGAAGATTGTCTATCTATCTTCCCTGTCTCCCCTCCTTCCATGGTGGCTTTTCAATGCACTTGGAAAAACTGCAGAATCTTCGTCAGACCTATTTGCTGTTATCTACACTGTTAATTGTATTATATTCCTGTGCAGACTTGTATACTTCAGAAATTCAAGGGCTCTGAATGACTATTGTTTTTTCCCCTTGTTCCCTCCCTTCTTGATCGCTTTGAAACACTTGCCTTGTGTGTAGGCGCTTTACAAATAAACATTACCATACCATACCACACCATAGAATATCAATGGATAGTGTGAAGCCGAAGAGTGAAATGGTGGATTCGATAAAGAGGGTCAAAAAGCCAGGGTCAAAGGGTGAACTGCACTCATTTCTAGGCATGATAGAGTTCTGCCAAAAGTTTGTAAAAAAATATGCAAACCACATTTCAGAAATAAGGAAATTTGCTTAAAAAGAGTGAGGAATTTGTCTAGAGCGAGGAGTCTGATAGCAAATTTTGTGCATTAAAAAAGGAAATTGATTTAGCTCAGGCACTGAAGAGCTTTGATACACACTGAAGGAGTGTAATTACAGTTGATGTTAGCAATAATGACATTGGAGCCCTGGAGCTGTGTTGTTGCAGCTGGGGAATGATGAGGTGATTATTGCACATGCCTCAAGAGCTTTCAGAGGTTCTGAAAAGAATTACTCTGTCTTGGAGAAGGAAGCGTTGGCGTGCCTTTGGGCGGTTGAGAAATTTCAGAATTTTGTATGGGGTACTGAAATGGTTATAAGGACAGATCATAAACCTCTCAAGTGTATTTTTGAGTGAAAGTTTCTGGATAAGGCATCAAGGCATGTTACAGGTTGGGTGACGTGAATGCAGAGCCACACATTTGAAGTACAGGTTATTCCAGGAATGAAAATGTAATGGCTGATTGTCTGTCGAGGATGGGTAGTCACGGTGAAGAGGGACATGTTGCAGACATATCAGAAATGATCTTTATGAATTATGAGGGAATTGTAAGCATGGAAGAATGGGTAGAGGCCATGAAGGATGAGGAGATTTTTATGCGTGTCAAAGGATATGTGGAGTCGGCTTGGCCAATAAAAAATGAGTTACGTCACGTGAGAGGCCCTTAGTTAAGTGTAATAAATGATGTGTTGTTCCGGTCGGAACGCTCTGTTGTTTTTGTGTTGATTAGGAAGAAATTAGTGGACTTACCAAAAAAAAATTGTACGTGAGATTATTGGAGAGAGCATTGACAAATTTATTAAAGAGCTTTTTGCAAGAGCGGGTGTGCCTGGAAGTATTTTGACGGATAATGGTACACAGCCTACTGGAGGATATTTTGTGGAGTATGTGAAGAGATGTGGAATAAAGCATAAACGATCAACTTTATATCATCCTGAAGGGAACGACATGGTGGAGAGGATGAATAGATGTATCATGGATGCCATTCGCATGGCTGGCACATGCGGAAAGGATGCAAACATGATAATTCAGGGAGGCTGAATGCTCTATGTATGTCGCCACATGTGGCTAAAGGCATAAGTCCTTTTGAATTGATGAGAGGTCGCAAAGCAAACACACAGGTGGTGCCCCCATGGCTTGGAAGAGCAAAGGAATCAGATTGTGCTGTGGATGAATTGAGGAGGAGATTAACACAAATTAAGAAGTGTGGTTCATGAGGGAGAATAAAAAGCATGGAAAGAAAGAGTTGAGAGTGTTGTGTGGTGATTGGGTGAGAATAAAGAAAGGTGTGGTGAGGTGGAAGTTATATATGTTGTACTCTGACCCCGTTTATGTGGAGGCTGTGTTGAAAGGGGCTGTGAGGGTAAGTGGTGTTCAGGTGTGGAATACAAATAGAATTGCAGTGGCAAAAGGGGATATGGAAGGGAGGGAAATAAGTTATGATAAGTTCTAGATGTTGGTGGATGGATTCTGAGACGTTGAACACTCCAATGGAATGCATCTAATGATTTGTGTTCTGAGTTCTATGCACAGTAGTTGGAGTATTGAGCTGTGAGGAGGGAGCTTTGCTGGGGCTTTTGTTACATATCTTTCTTAATAAATCACTTTATTAAGAGACAACGTGTGGTGATTTACCTTCACATCAGGATCACATTTCCAACTTAGAATCTGATAATCGGTAGTAGGGAATAGTTACACAATCTCAGATAAATCTTCCGCTTTAGCATACAAGGGAGCAATCCTTAACCTGACTCTCACAAAAATATCCCTTTTACTTCTAAAGTGTGTATTGAGAAGCCACAGTATATTAATTCTCAGACTGTCCTTATTCATTTTCCTTCAGATACCAACCACAAGATAAAGCTACTTTCTTACTATTTGTGCAGATTAGAATGGCTATTTTATTTGAGTTTACATTTAGCTTATTTTCTCCTGTATAGTGATTAAATGTAGTTAATTCTCTCTGCAGGCCTATCCTTGTCCTCTTGCTACTAGAAAAATATCATCAGGATATAGGAGTAACAGCAGGCTTAGCAAACTAATTCTAGGTGCAAAGATTCACCATTTATCTAGCACTATGGACATGCCTGAAAGGTATAAATTGAATAATATAGGTGCCAGTAGATATCCTTGCTGTAGCTGTGAAAAGTTATTAATAGTTTTCCATAGATTTCTCTGGCTATCTAACCTTATCTGCATCTGTGGGTGTGAGTGCAGTCCTATTAGCATTCTCAACAGACCAGCCGGGATGCACCACGCATATAATTTGTTCCAGAGCATCACACGGTTGACCCTAATGAATGAACTTGCAAGGTCAATACTGGCAACTTACAAGGGTGGAGCATTCCTTTCATTGGTTGGGGCTATTAACAGCCATATGATAAGACCATTCAGCGAGCACCAGAAATTCCTACGGACCCAGTTTGACATTCATGAGGTTTCCCCACTGCTTTGGCCCATCTCTCTAAGTCTTGTAGTAGCACTGTAGCAAATATGTCTAAAGATGTATCTAATAGTACACTTGTGGCATAGTTCTCTGGAGCATTCAGATCCCCTTTTTTATAAATTGGAACAATATAACTTAGTCTCTATGATAATGGGATTAATTCACTCCTTGCAATGCCAGAAAATAGATCTAGTAGAATATTAGACCAAAGCGAGCAGTCCATTTTCAGAATTATATTCAGATTTTATCAGGGCCGGCAGCCATAGGGGATTTAGCTTTTTTCTTTAGGTGCTCTATATCACTCCTGTCCATATTACATTTCGAATGATTTAACAATTCTTTTCAAAATGTAACTGTGACTTACTGAGGGTATCAAACTTTCCCTTCACGAAGCGGTTCTATTTCATGGCTGAGATTGTATTAGCCATGGGTAAATCACTGTACACATTTTGGTACCACTTCAATTCACTAATTGGCAGAACCTCTGTTGCACTTCACTAGTACTTCAAGTATTCTCCTGCTATCTCTCTCATCCATCATATACCTGTAGGACTTCAACCAGTTTCAGTATATTTGTTTAATTATACTTATCTGTCTTCTTTTGCTATTAGCCTGCAAAGTTTGTAGCAAACTGATCTGCCTAATGGAATTTCACATTGCTTTTTTCCTATCTTGTATCTTAATTTGAAATCTACGACGACTAGAGACAGTCTTATGGTTTTTCTCCTTAAAACTTCTCTCCATACGTTTTACAACTGATCCTAGCTATGTCATCTAGTCTTCAACGTCTAGACCCCTATCATCTTTTAACTTCCACTGCCTCATGGCATGTTTTATGTTGTATTTGATCATGAAGGAATGTGTCCATCTAAGTCCTGTATTTTGTCTTTGAGTTATAAGGCCACCCAGGCCCACTTCATGCTCCGCTTTGCTCCACTTACCCTCCACATGTAATACTATGAACGCATTCTCACTTTGTGAAGAAAACTTATCTGACTTTTGGATAGTTTCTTTAATTCGGTTTTCTGAGATGAACTCATATTCTATATGTTAACTGGATGACCCTCTTCTCCAGGTTGGCTTGCTCGGCTTTTCACTGCTAATGTTCCCATTCATTTTACAGAGGGCCCACTGATCGAATGCATTTGCTAATTTCACACCCATTTCCATATGTCCCATTCCATACCCCCTGTTCCCATCTTTGACCCCCACTTGCCAATCATCAGGTATTCTACAAATGATATCACCCATTAGAATCAGCATTATTGACGTCACTGAACCAAACAACTCCTCTAAAAGTGAATTAAGGCAAACCAAGAAATCCTGCTCTACCGTGGTTCTAATATGCCAATAGATCTTAACAATTAATATGTTGATTTCCTTTTCCGGCTTCTCTTGAGGCCATTTTTGTTTTTTTGTTAGGATATCTGGTGAATACAAATCCTACCTTTCAATCAAAGGGCAAACCATCGTACCAATTATCAAACCCACAGAGGCAATACCGGCAATCCTTTTTTTTGCTTTATTCAGGCAGAAGTGATAGCCATCTGTTACTTGTCCATTAGCCAAATATCCTGAAGGGTGAATATCTTCTCACTCATTTTAGGGGCATTATCACAGGGGTATATGAAGCTTCTATTACCTCTACAGCTGGTATGCTCTCCTCAAGCACATCTCTCTCAGGTAGCTCAATTATGTCCTTTATCATATTATCATAACAGGTTTTAATATGATTATCCATCTTCATTAAAAAAGAAAGAATGGTCTTGATCCATCTGCCTGTGTTGCCACAGGATTTGGTTTATCCCCTTCACTCATCTTTTTCAACTCCTTTTAACTTTCCTGCCCTCTTCAGTTACATTCATTTGTTCTGACTTTCCTGGTATAACCATTACCTCAAGATTGTCAGGATTCAGTGCTCTGAAAAACGTCTTAGAGTTTCTCCTTTTGGTCCCTTTGCCTGGACCAGCTTTTTTCTTGGACCTTTTCTTCCCTTTTTCCTTCACCTGACTATGACACTGAACCAATGGTATCTCGATAGCAAGACAATGTCTCATCCTATCATTGACCCCCATTTAATGGTCCCACTTTTGTATCATGGTTAATTAACTCCACAAGTTGGATAATATGATGAGAGGCAGGTTCTTCTGTTATCCTCTCCACAAATTGGAGAGGAAACCTCCGAGGTGATTTGCCATGCTCAATTGTACTTTAGCCCTTATTCAAGGCTTGCCACTTCTGTACCCTAGGAGAACACACTGGCCTCTCCTTACACCTGCAACTCCTTCTTTGACTGTTCTCCCATATCTGATCCACTTTTGTGAAATCAGCTTCAATTCTACCTTAAGTGTGTCATATATTCCGACCATAGACTCCAGCCTGACATGCCAATATGGATGTTGCACCTGAATGTCCACCATCTTATATGCTATTCATTTGAGGGTTTGGTATGCCACTCTTATATTCATAACTGACAAGGCCCTACCCTCCTTTCCTATTATCCCCACCGTCATTAATTATATTATTTCCTATAGTCTCAAAGAGTACTGGGATTATAAACATTGAGTCAAATGTATGTCTCTGCCTATCCCTGGACTTAACACTTTCCACGCTTTGGCAGAGCTGAATGAAAGATATCTCCACTTCCACCAGTGGTGCTTCAGCCCCATTTCCGTTCTGATAAGTGGCTTCCAGCTGTTTCTCAACGATGTTAGACAAATTACTGGTACTCATTTTCCCCGGCCTGGACTCCCTAATAGGATGTTGCCTATCCAGAAATTCACAATGGTTCTCCACAGTTAAAGGGGCTAGATTCTTCACTGGCCAGCAAGTACCTGACAGTAATGATTCATCCGCCAATAATGCCTTTTTGTGAGACTCAGGCGGATTAGAAGGAGCGCTCAATAGATTGTATCTCAATGTGATGCAACAGCAACTTACTACACTACTTCCCCAATGAGGCTAGTGCAAAAGGTTTACCTTCTTCTCAAAGGATTTAGACATCACTCACCAGAAGTTGACAGAAACTGTTCACTCTCTTGTGCACACCACTATTAGCTTCAACCAAAGGGCTGGGCTTTGTGATGCCTCCATGCTGTCTCTGGTGACTCAGACGCCCTTGGCTCGGTGACTGCCCTTATGCGCAAAGCACACCCACTCCTTAAGCATGGGTCCTTTCTCCATAGCAAAGACCCTTGCTTCATAGCTCAATAGATCGGAAGATAGCTCTCAGATGTCACTTTTCACCACCTCATTCAGCACACAGCGTTTAGCAAAGAACGCTGCTGCCCTACTCGCTGCCTCTCTCATTGAGCGGAGCTGGGCCTCTGAGGAAAGGACCCAATAGTGTTAGGTGCATTAGGTGCATTAGAAGCATTAGACAAATGCCGTTTAAGAATTAATCTTAATGTCCGGAATCGTTCTGGGTAACCCTCCAAACCATTGTTCCTTAGCTTGGCAAGCGATTACAGAAAGGGGAAATAGTATTTACATATCAGGCTTGGAATCATCTCAAAAGGGGTGGTCGAGCTCATACTTCTTGGTGGAGTTATCTGTGATTACAAAGTCCAGAAAGGTTCTTTTCAAATGAGCAGGCCTCATAAAACTGTACGTTGGAAACAAGTATATTTTTTATTTTGTGTTTTGTGCAAGCAGTAGATCACAAATTTCCACATTTGTCTCTGGCCTATTTCTTCTTCCTCCCACTCAATCAGGCTTTCGTCCCTGCCACTCCACTGAAACAACCCTAACTTGCGTGACTAATTCTCTTCTCACAGCTCGTTATTCTAAACACTCCTCTGTCCTTATCATTCTTGGCTTATCTGCTGCTTTCGACACCGTTGATCACTCTTTGCTTCTGGACTCTCTCTCCTCATTTGGCTTTGGTGGCTCTGTTATATCATGGTCTGCTCTTAATTATCTAACCACACTTTCACGGTCTCCTGGGGTGGCAACACCTCCTCACCTTTTCCCCTCAATCAGGGTGTTCCTCAAGAGTCAGTTCTTGGTCCTTTTCTATTCTCTTCATATACTTCTTTTCTTGCCCCTATAATCTCCTCTTTTGTATTATCTCAACACTTCTATGCTGATGACACTCTGCTTTTTCTATCCATTTCCGCTTTCACGCCTGCCATTCACTCTACTCTCTCAACTTGCCTGTCTGCTATCAAATCCTGTATAATCTCCCATTATCTCACTCTGAACGCCGGAAAGACTGAAGTCTTAGTCTTTCTCGCTAATACTTTCTTACCACAGTCTCCTCCCTCATTTATTTCTTTTCCTCCCTCCAATCTACCCATCTCCTCTACTGCCCGAAATCTTGGTCTCTACTTCGACTCTAACCTTTCCTTTGCTCATCATATCTCTCTCACATCCCGTGCCTGTCGATTTCATCTCTACAACATTTGCAGAGCCCGCCCTTTTCTCAATTTCCACGCCGCTGAACATCTTTTCTCTTTGTTAATCTTTTCTCAACTTTTCTATTGTTCTGTCACCTTCTTTGGTCTTCCCCACTCACGTCTTGCTCCTCTTAAATCTATCTATCAATCGTCTATTTGATCACTTTGTCTTCTTTCACCTCGTGACTCGATCTCTTGTGCTATTACCTCCTAGTGTGTTGCATAAAAATGGTGAAAGCAATTTAATAAAATGTATGGGGAAACGTTTGCATGTTGTGATTTAAAATAATTAAGGGGCTGATTCATGGAATTTGTGCACCGAAAAACAGGGATTTGTGCACCATTCGGCCCGCAAATCCCCATTTGTTCAACAGGGATTTGCGGGAAGAATGGCGCACAAATCCCTGTGTTTCGGCACACAAATTCCATGAGTCAGCCCCTTAGCCTTCTACCATAAACAGTTCCTTGTCAATTAATTTGAAAGTAATTTCCAGGCTTTTATACAGATATTGCAGGCTGCCATGCATTAAATGAACATTCTCTGCAGGCTGCATTCGGTTATCGCAGGCTGTCATGCATTACAGTGGCATTACATGCCGACCGTGGACTAACATTTGAATGTTGTACAGCTATAAAGTATCTTGCACGGTTAGGAGCACAGGACACACAACGCATTATTTGTTTCAGTCTTTTAGTGCGAAAATGAAGGAAGACAACAGTTATCTTGCAGCAAGAATGCTTTTGCGAGTACAGCTTTTGGTAAGGGATAGGGCAAAGTCAGCCCCCCTCCTCATGCACCCAGGAATGCATTGATGATGAGAATAGTTCTTACACTCAGACTCAGGGCCTCATCAGGTGTTGGATGGTATCCTGTCTGGGATACCGACCAACTTTATTTGCGTTAGTGTACACCTGTCTGGCGGTATTACCGCCGGATTAGGGGTTGGGCGCTAACCGTTACTCCCCCATTGGACCCAATGGGGATTTTTCAGTGCAAATTACCGTGCAGTAATACTGCTGAAAATGAGTAGTTCTCTGGCGTGCAAATTACCGTGCAGTAATACTGCTGAAAATGAGTAGTTCTCGGCGTGTTTACCCCCAGCTATAAGATGGGGGTAAACACGCCAGACTCGAGATTGGGCAGAGTGGCAAATGCAGTTGTAACACCGTTACCGCCGCATTTAAGGGCTACCACCCAACTCGTGATGAAGCCCTCAATGTTCCTAGTGAAAGAGATGCTCACAGAAGTCACTAAGCAGAAACCAAGGTGCAAAAAGGTAAAAAGAACATAATGCTTTGGAACAGACAATGAAAATGGGAAAGGTGGGGAATGTCCATTCAAGTGTTCATCAGTCTTTGAGCAATAGAGTTGGCACAATAAAGAAAAGTCTAAGAGCAACAGCCTCCGATATCACAGGAAACATAATGAGCGGATGTATCACTTCAGTGGCTGCGGCTTCTTAACAGCAAGGATTTGGAGTCGTGACTCCTCGCTGCCCTCGAGGACTGAATAATTTAGAGTTCTGCATTGTTCAGTAGGCAGGAAGCATTGCCAGGACCAGGAGAATGCAGCATGCTGGTTCTACAAACAGACATATTTTTTCTTTAAAGAAAAGCCTATTTGTCCTATGAGGACAGAGACGCATCAATTCATAGCATGAGCAGCAGTGCGTTCGACTGTCGGAATGAAAAGCAATTTAATGAGCGTGTTTGATCAAGCACCCCATGATATTTCAATCGGATGATGCTGAGATGACAGGTGCATCAATACGTACTGCGTGGTCTTGAAGACCGCGTGTGTCTAATATCGATGGCAAAACACATGCCATGCAAAACTATGGCAATGATAAAACAAGAACAAAACATCCTTCCTCACCATTCAGAAACATGGAGTGATCCTCTGGCAAGGAAGGGAGGTCAGTGAGCGATTCAAGACTGTGATTTAGAGAATCTATAACAAGGATGCTGCGGCTTTGCTTCAGAGATGCTAGTGAGCCTCAGCATACAAAATTTATATGAACAAATGAGTTTGCATATTAACGATTATTTTAATTACTAATAAAGGGTATGGGAAGGAATCTCACTGTTTGACACATCAATTTTACAAACCTTGCAATCTGAGAAATGTAACAAAGCCCGGATTTTGAATATAGGGCTTTCTCCCCCAAAACGGCTTACTTGTATGACGCCTCTGAAACTAATAGTGTTTATGTCTGTCCACAAACCACAGAATTATTAGAGGAATGTGAAGTAATGCTACAAATAATATTTGTGCCAGGGAAAGGGTGTTCAGCCAATCAGGTGGCTGGAAATGTAGACAGAGACTGGCAATGTTCCAAACTGCGTTCCACCAGAACGGTCACCTCTTATCCACCACAAGCCTCCCCTTCCTGCACGACATATCTCATCTTACACATCACCAAATAGCCTTTAGCCCACTCTTAATTATCAACTGTTCCCCAATATAGACACACTGGGCCTCATTCCGAGTACGGCGCTAACCAATGGCGCTATTAACGCCTTGGTTGACGCCGTACCCGGACCGGCAGCGCCTTGGTGGATGGCGGAATTACGGCCCCATTCCAAGGTTGGCGGGGCGGTAATTCCCCATTCACCAAGGCTCTTCCCCATTCCCAAATGAGCCCCCATAGGGCTCAATGGGAATGGGGAAGATGCAAATAACGGTGACCGTTCATTACGGTCACCGTTATTGGCTTGGAGGCCCCTTTGCGCCCTCGACTTTAACACCTGCTCAAAGCAGGCGTTAAGGGCGAGGGCGCAAAGGGAACTCGGAGTATGGCGGTAAGGGATCACCGCCACCGGTCTCGTTACCGGTGGCCGCTATCCCTTACCGCCATACTCGGAATGAGGCCCACTGAGTTGTGAACTGTGTTGCTTAGCCATTTATCACTTCTAGGAGATCTGTAACTGATATCCCACTTCTAGATGGACTATAATCTAACTGTGCTAATTAGTGCAGGCAAATTGTGAATATTGGCTGGCATCACACCCAGAAAGGAATGTGAATAGTAGCTTGTGTCACATCTAGACAGGAATGTGACTATTACCTTGCGTCACATCAAGACAGGAATGTGAAATTAGTTTGCGTCACATTTAGACAGGAATGTGGATATTAGTTTCTGTCACTTCTAGACAGGAATATGAATATTAGTTTGCATCACATCTAGACCGGAATGTGAATATTAGTTTGTGTCAGATCTTGATAGTATTGTCTACAACCAGCCCTACTAATGAACACTCATCCTTCTGAGTACACCTTTTAAACTCTAAACCAAACACAAACACTCCTCTAAAGCATAACAAAGCACACACACTTCACTACACTGCAACAACAAAACAAACCACACATAGCCCTCCACAGCAGCACATGAAGGTAACAAACCGAAAAATACACCTAAGCTCATCTCAGCGAACAGTCTAAGCCGAACTGAAGCTGCCAAAAGCACACCACAGCTCTCTTGCTCTTTCTCCTGCTCGGTCCTACTAACCTACCCTACCCTCTTACCTTTCAGAGCCGCCAGAGCACCAGAGGACCACTCCGGTGGTGACAGTGCACGGTATAAATATCCTTTAACATTAACATTAACATCATCCCCAAAACCCTCTCCCCATTCCAAAAACACCTCTCATCTCCCTGTCGCCCCATTTAACTGTTGGAATCTCAGCATCTGTCAGGCCACCACAGAAATAGAAAAAAGTCCCTTTTTTATTTGCTATGCCAGCAGGCATCTGATTTTTTAAATTGTACAGCCAATTGGGTTTGGCAATAATACACTTGGAGTTAATCTCCAGTACACAAAACAATAATACATACATAAATAAAACACTATTTGCACTTCAGACAGAGCATCAGAGTGCCAATAGCTATCACCCCCTTGTCGGGGGAAATTCCAGAGCTGCTAACAGCCCTGAGCACTCACTGAGACCCTCACCTTGCACAGGTCTGCCTAGGCTTTGGTTGGCAGGCCATTACCAGCCTTGGTGGCCTCCCTGATGGGTAGAACCTATTGTAGAAAATCATAATTTAGAGAGCATAGAGTCACTAATTGCCATCCAGAGTTCATTGATTGTTTGTTCACTAATATGAACAAAACGCTTGTAGAGGGTTTGGTATTTGTAAATACAGGACTAGTGCAAGCAATTGAATTGAATTGATATTTTATTTATATCACGCTCGTACTGTAAGAGGATTCAATTCAACACTACAGCTAAGTCAACGCCTAGTCTGGAATACTGAATGAAAACCCTTATTGATATATCTTTAGGTCCAGTTCATGCGTTCTGGATGACTACCCCTATATAACACCCCTCTCTTGGAATCCCCCTGACCCCACTGAGCCAAGAAGTAGTTCTGTTTTGCAAGTTTAAAAGGTTTATTTGATAATTTACAATATATATTATATCACGCCTTATAATAAATTAATAATTGAATAGCACACTTAATCTGATATGATAAAGATTGACAACAGAGAATCTGGCACTAGCACACTTCTTTATAATTACTAAGGAGTTGAGATGAAATGGATAAGGTAGCACACTGGTAATTAGGAACAAAAGTATAATGTGGTAGAGGATGCTTTATGTAAGCTCAGGTGGATGCAATATTCAATGAATGCAGTACAGAAAATACTCAATATGATTTCAACCAAACAATGTAATCACTTTTCTCTGGCTATTCACTCCCCCCCTCTTTATGCAATGC
Organism: Ambystoma mexicanum; assembly: GCF_040938575.1. Lineage (NCBI taxonomy): Eukaryota > Metazoa > Chordata > Amphibia > Caudata > Ambystomatidae > Ambystoma > Ambystoma mexicanum. Next base: position 1,004,058,760 of record NC_090928.1, on the reverse strand, counting down.
AAGGAAATGGGAGGAAAGCACACAGCTCTCAGAAATGCAATCAATGTAATCAGTTCAATCCAGCAAGCTTAGACAACAGAAAACAGATAGGAGTTTTGAAATCACAGGCCCAAATTGCTTTGATATGTGCTGGCAATGAATGAGAAATATGCTGGAAACGCTTTTAATTCCCTTTCAGAGGTTCAGGGTGAGTGGTATCTAGTTAATATTAGTCCAGACTCACACTAGCAATGATGCAGGGATAGTTAGCAGGTTAAACGAATTTCTGGCAAATGGAAAGCAAACAGCAGCAGTTTTTACATGTGAAGAAATTGCAAATCGCGGTAAAATTCGCGGATGCGTGTTCCGCGATTGCGGTAAAACTATAAGGGGTAGGAATGCGGTTCTTGGTGCGATTCAAAGCTACGATTCTAAGCTATCAGAGGAAAGTTACTGCAAGTCTCTAGCCCAAACGGTCGCGGAGATATGAGCGATTTAATAAAGGTCGTTTTTGGGTTTGCAAATTTCAAAAGCTCAAAATGACAAGTGCAGCTTGCAACTAGAAATGACAGGTGACAGCTAGGAGGCAGTTCTACTTAGGTTAAATAGATTGAATTAGATGAATTTAAACTAAGAGATTGGTTCTACACAGTTCTGCTGGGTACTCACACTATATTCTTGAATTAAATGGGCCTCATCACGGATCTGGTCAGGGTTTTAGACTGGGCTCTGGTCACTCTCTCTGCTGGTCTGGGTCTCTCTCTCTGCTGGTCTGGGTCTCTCTGGGTACAGCACTGCTTTCTCTCTGGTTCTCTTAGTTCTGGATAGATTGAAGTCTCTAGTTTGGCTTTCTGGAGGTTGATGGAGGTAAGTATGGATTTTTCCGGCAGAGCGTCCCGCTGCAGATGGATTTGGAAAGGTCCCTATCTGTCCTGTCTGTCTGCTTTTATGTGTTTAGAATGTGGGTGTGTTCTAGCATCACTGACCCTACCTCTCTCTTAGCTTCTAATTGGTCAAACTTCCATTTATCATTTGATTGGGGAATGAACTGTGAGTCAGAGGGATGTCATTTTACAGCCTGCAGAAAGTCCACTCCTCCTGTCAATTTACACACAAATCTAGATTTGAAACAAATACATATTTGCAGAGGTACATATTGTTTTAAAATCATATGCACCCATCATGCATTACAGGAGGTATACCCTGTTCAAACTCTGCTCTTCCTGGGAGCTTGCATTCAGAAATGGCACATATTTCACTTTTTAACTGATTTTTCAATTTCTGCCATTGACCCAACTTTACATACATGTGTGCAGGGAGTATGGACATTAACTGAAGAAGTTTCAGATTTTTAACATGCATACAGTTAGAGTAATATCCATTTTTCCGCTAAAACCCCCCTGAACATGCCACCGGGTCGAAAAACCTCTTAAAATGTGGGCAGAAAAATCACAAGAATTATGGTATCATTTATAAAATTTTCACATGTCCGCTCTATGAGTTATTCATCTTTTTAAAGTTATGTTCTGGCTCCAAAGGGGTGTGGTTTCCCAGGTCACATGGTATAGAAACCAGTCTTTCCAGTTTCTGCCAAGCCAGCTTGCTCTCACAGGCAGTGCTCCTCCCAGCTCCTGCCAAGAGGAAGCTACAATTTACGACTGCGGTAATAAAAACCTTTGCCTGAGTGAAGAGGGCTTTGTTCACTCTCTTGCAGAGCACAGGTAATTCAATTATCAGATAGATGGCATATCCTTCGTGTGGGCAGCAAAAGGAAGGTTGGCCTGGGAACACAGTGGTGACTCAAATTTCACTCCTGATGGGGGTAGTTGCCAGGCAGAATCAAGTTCCTTAAGCCAGACTTTCAGCTACTGTCATGTTATTTGTTGCTTTTTAAATTAACTTGCAATTTTACACATGCAGCTAGAATGCTGATTCTAAGTGCAAAACTATGACATTTAAACAATTGCAACCTATGTGACACTCAAAAGTAGGTCACTCAGTCAATTTAACATTTTCGATTTTAGTGTCTTTAAATCCAGTGCAACTTAAACTGCTGCAATCCACAGCGCAGCCAGTCTTGTTATAAGCATTTTTCTGGGCTCTTCATTTCCCAGATTTTGTAGGCACACAAAACTCCATTCTACCAAATGTCTGCTGGTGTTCAGTGAATATTTTGCACATATTGCAATGTTTGAAATAGGCACTTTGGCTTGCCTTCAGAGAAACACAGGGTGGTTTTAAAACGCCGGCTTTTGGATAGTGGTGAGTACTGGTACTGCACCCATTTTTGGGATTTAAGAAATGAATTCCCCACAATTCTAGGTTGCATTTGGCAATCAGCATTGCCATTCCCAATGGTTTCAGACTACTGTGCGGGTAGTCCAATGGTGGTTTTAGGCAGTGTCCTTCTGTGCCTATAACATCGGCAAAAATGAGTGGCAGCCTATTCTTCATGCATTTCCCTGTGCATTTTCTGGGAAGCTCTGGCCATCATGAGTTTTCCATGTCAGTACTGCACAGTTTTGAGGTATGGCTCGGATGCATGGGTAAATACATCCCACAAGCCCCCCTCTTGCGATGGCCATTCTATTTCACGAATGGGACTCGCAAGATCTGGGATGTTTCCTCATCTTCTTCCAATAGATGGCACAGTTCAGCATCTTTTCCTCCATCCGGTACTGATCGATCAGTTCTCCTCGCCGGTCCTGATGGGAATATTGGGCGGTCCACTGGGCCCATTGGATCTTCGTTCCCGGTCTCCGGATCGTCCTTCTTGGTCATTCTTCATGGTTTCATCTCTCCTAGGATGATAAAGGAAGAGCGGCAATACCTACTCATAGACGTGTTTCCACCACTGTTGAGATGGTGGGACAGCATATGCATTTCATCATGACGAAACATTACATTCTTATTTTGATTAAAAAAAACAGTATAACTAAGAGACAGTTTCATGCAAATCACAATATTTTAGAGACTCGATGTGGTATGTTTTATGGTTGGAACTGAATTAGTCTGATACAGTACCCGCTAGGATTCCAGAGGATTCCTCCAGTTGTTGCAGAGTGTGCCTGGGATGGCAACACTTCAACTGGTTTATGTGTACCCACTTGTCTTCCCCCTCTGCCGAACCGCCTTTGGGGATGCGGATCTTGTAGGCCACAGGGGAGATCTTATCGACGATCTCAAAGGGTCCTTTCCATGTAGGCAAAAATTTGCGCTGCTTGGCCTGGTTCCTTTGGAAGTTGTATAGATAGACCCGGTCCCCCACCTGATATTCCTTCCTGGAAGTTTTCAGGTCATAGTGGGTCTTCATGCTATCAGCTGATCTTTCTAGATTCCGCTGAGCATAAGCAAAAGCATGTTGGAGGTGTTTCCTTAAATTCTCTACATACTCATGAGTAGTGGAGGCATTTATCAGTGTCTGCTCTTGGGTCCTGTAGAGCAAATGCTGAGGAAGCACCATCTTGCGCCCAGTCATCAACTCAAATGGTGACATTTTGGTTGCAGATGAAGGGGTAGATCTGATAGCCATTAGGACCAGAGGTAATCGGATATCCCAACTTGGCCCAGAATCTGCCACAAACTTCTTTAATATGCTCACAATTGTCCGGTTATATCTCTCTACTGCCCCAGAAGAAGCTGGTCTATAAGCAATATGCAGCTTTCTCTTGACCCCCAGTATCTCCCACATCTTTGTCATTACTTCACTGGTGAAGTGGCTACCTCTGTCTGACTCAATCCTTTGAGGTAGACCAAAACGGGAAAAGATGTGGTTAATCATCAAGGCAGCTGCAGTTTCTGCCTTGCAATTTGGGGCTGGGAGACATTCCACCCACTTGGTAAACAAGCATGTCACAGTCAACATGTACTTATTCCCCCTAGCCGAGCGAATCACAGGGCCCACAAAGTCGATTTGTAAATCTGACCATGGCAGTGTCATTCCCCTCTTTTGTAAAGGCGCCCGGTGCGTGAGGGATGATGGCTGAAATTGTGCACACACAAGACACCCCTTCAAGTATTGGTTGAGGTCCTGCCCCATGTGTGGCCAGTATGCAACCTCTCTTAAGATTTCCAATGTTGTGTGAAACCCCCTATGACCGGCCGTGGCCGCATCATGGGCGTGACTTAACATCAGGCTTCGGAATGAGGTAGGAACCACCCACTGATCGTGGCCAGCTTTGGATTTCCTTACCAGCAAACCGTCTTGGATTCTGAACATTTTTGGACATTTCATCAACACTCTTAGGTCCTCTTTCCCAGTGTTATCGGTATCCGTCAGGGGAAAGTTCTCAGGGTCCTCAAGGTGCTGGTAAAATTTACCAATTATTGGATCCCCCTTCTGAGCGGTAATCAAATCAGCATCAGGGGTCTCCTTGCTCCATTGTGCAATTGAAAGGTCGTTGTGAGCATTTGTCTGGGACCTAGTGATAGCAGTGACCTGGATTTCCCCCAACAGGGACTCAATCTCAATTAGATCCCCTTGGATGGCCCCGGTTTTGGCCAGCTGATCAGCTAAGTCATTTCCAGTTTTGTCTGGTCCCTCTACTTTGGAATGACCCTTAATCTTTTTCCAATAGATGGTCATCCCATTCGAGGTGACCAGATCATCAATGTTTTGGATCAACTTCCCATGTTTCAAGGGTTTGTTGTTAGCACATAACATGCCTCTGGTTTTCCAATTAACCAGGTGCTCCACGAACCCGTTCCGTACATAATCCGAATCTGTGATTATGACCAGTTCGTGGAGTTGATGCTGGACAGCAGTGAGGATGGCCTGATGCACAGCCATCAATTCTGCCACCTGACTACTTCGGGGACCAATTTTGTATCCAGCGGAGGGTTCTGGGGACTCCTTCACCCATGCATTCCCTACGCCGGCCACCAGTTCTTTCTCCCCGTTGTTGTCAACATGGTAAGAGCATCCATCCACATAGACAGTGGGCATTCCCTCACACTTGTCTTCTTCAAAGACTTTGTGTGGGGAATTAAGGTATGCCTCCATGTTGTCCTTTATTTTTAGACTTTCGTCCTCGAGACAGTTTTCTCTGGCACAATCATGCAAGTCAGCCAGACCTTGCGCGAGGGGACTCTTCTTGTTTTGGCCATATCTGACCTCCACAGGAAAGCCTTGCATTGACAGAATCCAGGAAGTAATTCGGGAATTACTCACATTTCCGGCCCGGATTCTGTCACTTTGGAGATATTGCAGAGGCTGGTGTGGAGTCTCCACTATGATGTGTTCCCCCTGGATAAACGGGCGGTAATTCTTCAATGCCCACACCGTTGCCAGGAGTGCCTTCTCACAATCGTTGAATTTTTCCTCCACAGAGGATAAAGTTTTGCTCGCATAGGAGATTACTTTATTGACCTTGTCATGCTTTTGGTATAATACTGCCGTCAAGCACGTATTAGAGAACCCTGTCTCCAGGAAGAACTCCTTGTTTCTGACAGGGTAAGCTAGGCAAGGCGCTTGTGAGAGGCTTCTTTTGAGTTGTCTTACTGCCTCGGCTTGTTCTGGACCCCATTCCCACTTGACCCCCCCCTTCAGGAGATGAATCAGGGCTCTGGTGATCTCTGCGTAGCCCTCAATGAACTTTCTGCTGTAATTAGTCAGTCCAAGGAGGCTCCTTAGTTCCCGCAGAGTTGTGGGGTCTTTCAGTTTCTGAAGTGCTTCCACTTTCTTTTCCTGGGGACAGAGACCCTGAGGAGTAATCTCATGCCCCAAGAAATTAACACGGGTTCTACACCACTGTGCTTTCTGAAAGGAAAGTTTTGCTCCGGCGGCCCTCAACTGCGTCAGAACATAACGGATCTCCGCTATGTGTTCCTCCACAGATGAACTTTTGATGAGGACATCATCTACATAAGCCAGGTTACCCCTTGCACCCAAGTCAGGCATGGCTTTGTGTAGAAAAATGTTGAATTCATTGCCGGAGTTGAGGTATCCGAAGGGAGTCCGGGTCCATGTGTACTGCTGGCCCCCAAAGGTAAAAGCCAGCTTGTATTGGTCCTCCTTACTGACAGGCACAGTCCAGTATCCATTGGTCAGGTCTATTGCAGTGAATACCTGTGACCCCTGGATCTGGGCCAGCCCTTGGTCAATGTAGGGCAGAGGCCATCGGGAAGTATGGACCCGTTTGTTGAGCTCCCTAAGGTCGGCGCAGAGTCTCCACTGGCCGTTTGGCTTCAATATTCCCAGCACCGGATTATTGAAGGTGCTGTGGACTGGACGGATTATTCCCCGGGACTCAAGGTTCTTAATTATTTCAGTAAGGGACTCCATTGATGCGAGAGGCAAGCGATATTGCTTCACAAACACAGGAGTCATGCCAGGGTCTGTGGGGATTGTTGTTGTGTGGATGTCAGTGCGACCACAGTCATATGAGTCTACCGCAAAGAGATCTTGGAAATCCAAGAAAACTTGTTTCAACTTTTGCTTTTGTTCCAGAGTCACACAGGCATCAGCTAGGTTGACTCTCTCTTCCACCATCTGCCTGAAGCCTGGAAAGACTTCTGGTTTGGCTATCTCAGCGGCCTCCTCCAACTGGGTGGAGAAATCCCTGGTCAGAGTGCTGATTTGGACCGGAGGCTTCAGGTGGGAAAGGCAGCCCTCATGTACCTGGAAAATCACCTCATCCCTCCTGAAGTCACAAGTCACATCTTCCTTACCATAGGGGCAGGAAGTGTACACCAGGAAGTTCCCCCCATGCCGGGTAAAAATCCTGTCTGGTGTTGTATTGTCATCACTGTCACTGTCAAAACAGTCCTTGGGGATTGGTCCTAACAGTTCGTTACCTAAATCCATGGAAAAATGTCGGTCATCAACCGCCATTCCAATAATGGTGCCTGCGGCTAGAGTAACACTCTTTAAGTCGCTGTTATCCACCTCTATTGGAATGGTGTCATGTTCTAGGTTGACTAATGGAGTTGGGTTTACCCCCAACCCTTGCTGTTGGAGAGAAGCATTTAGATGTATGTAAGCATCAGGGTTTTTCAACTCTTGTCCCCTTTTAACTTTCACTTCCAGGGAGAATTGTCGGGTCCTTTCTGGGATGGTGACTTCCTCTTTGATCTGAATTTCAACTGCATAAGGTAGCAATTGAGCTGACCTAAATGCTTTTTCTGGATCATCAAAGCCCATGGGATTATCCGCTAATCGGGACCAAGCTTTGAAGTTTATTAGGTCCAAACTAATGGCAAAGCGATTGAGAATGTCACTGCCTAAGTAAAAGGCGGCAGTGACGTCTCGCACGACCCAACAATTGTGGACTATGCTCTTGTTGCCAATGGAGATTTTGAGCATACACCTGCTTGGCAGGAGATGTTTGGAATTAGGTACTTCCAGGTCCATTTCCCATTTGTCTATCAGTTTGAAGGTGGGAATGGCTGGATCTTTTGGGAGTTGGCGGAACATGGCTTCGCTGATGAAGCTCTTACCGTTGTTCACACACACTCGAGCGAGAACAGAGTCCTTCCCATCATTTAACTGAACAGGGATGAACAACTGCTCTCCTATTTGCTGAATATCAGCCAGACTTTGAGCTGATTTCACATCTTTCTGGACTATAGGAGTGGGAGTTTCAGATTGTGGATTAGTATAGAATTTCAGAGTGTTTCCTTCCAGCGTGGAATACCACTTTAGACTGGAAGGAAGGTTGATTTTCAGAAATAGAGAGGACCCCCCATCACCAGTCTGTTGTCCTACTGCTATTACTGTCACGTCTGGAATCTGGTTGTTCTGGAAGTGAAATTCTACTTGGTCAGATTTTTGTTCAACCATGTGGCATGTGCCGTTTAAACTAACATGGTTGACACTCTGTTTTAATTTTATTGGTCGGCTAGTCTGGGTCCAGAGGACCTTGTTTACACAATCTATTAGGGGTGACAACCTTCTCAGGAGGTCATTCCCTAGTAAACAAGGGGTGCCTTCCGGGGTCACAACTATGACCGGGTGTTTCAACTTGTGTCGCCCGATCTTAATGTCCAAGTCTGCAGTCCCCTCAACGGGAATTTCCTTCCCGTCAAAGTTCTGCAGTTGTCCAGGAAGAGAGGTGAGAGGAATTTGGTAATTCTCTCCCCTTCCTGCATTCAGTTCGTCAAAGGCCCTTCTGGACAGAAGGGTAGCTTGAGATCCAGTGTCCACCAGTGCCGAGATTGTACCCTGCCCCTGTACTTGTACCGGGGCATAATATCTTCCCTCCTTCTCCTCAAGGGGGCACAGATAATGCACATTTTTTGACAACTGGTGGGCTAATTTTCTGGTTTTGGACATCGCGAGAAAAGAATTTTGGGCAGAATTCTGTGGAGAGCCTTGGGAATCTGAAAGAAAAAGTTGGCAACTGGAGATCAGAGCCATTGTGGGTTCCCCTGGTTCCGGTTCTGGGCCGCCCCCCCCTTTTTGGAGGCAGTCCCCAGGATGGGTTTGAACCAGGGGATTTTCTTGCTGTTGGTTCTGGGATGAGATGGTGGGCGGCGGTAGCTCAGTCTCCACATCTCCCCAGTCTGGATTTGCATCCCTAGGGACCCATTTTTCTTTGGGAGGAGTTCCCCCCTCTCTGAAGGAGAAGATCCTTTTCCCAGGATCCTCTGAGGATCCCTCTCCCTCAAATTGGAAGATCTGTACCTCCTCCTCAAATTGAGTCTGTTTGGGTCTTTTGTTTCTCCTACCCCCCCTCTGCTCCTTAGGAGGCAGACTTTCAGGGGCAAGAGATTTTGTTTCCGGTTCCTGGGTTTCTAGGGGCTGTTTACAAGTGAGGAAGGAAGCTTCCTCCAAGGCTTTACACCCCCCTTCCCCTTGTGCCTCCTCCCTGGGAACCGGTGAGTTATCGGGGTGCTGCCCCCGTCATTGTTCTGGAGCACCAGGTCCAGAGTTGGGTGCGTTCTGCGCCGGCATGCTGATCTGAGGGTTCTGCTGAGCCCTCAGTATATGACCCATATCCCGAGCCATGTTTTGAACCTGGCGCTCTAACTGGGAAACCCGCTCAGGCTGATACGGGGCCCTGTTTTCTCCCCTGGGCTGATCCCGGGAAGGGTAGCTGTCCCTCCTCTGGTAATACCCCGGGTTGGGAAGATTTGGGTACCCCTCCACCCTTGGCCTCCCCTCTCCCGGATTCAGTGGTCTGGGCTCAGGGAATTGGGGAAAGAAGGATGGATGATTTTGGGGTTGGAAGTCGGGAGGATATCTGGGGAAAAAGTTCTGCCCAGGGTTTGGTAAATTTCTGCCCTCCTGTGGGAAGTTTGGAGGGAAGTTCCCTGGGTTAGGTGCTTGGCTGGATCCCCCCCCTTGGGCTGGAGGAGTCCACACATAACCCAGGATGGGTCGATTTCCCTTGTAACGGGGACTTACATAATCAGGAGAGCGAGGGACCCCATTTGTGGGGCTGCCTCCCTGGCTCCCTGTCTGTGACTGGCCCGAGGACCTTCTGGGCCTAGCATTATTAGGTGCAGGTAGGTTTTTAGGCCCCCCCATCTCCAAATCCAAAACGGGGGTGACCTTTACCTCTGCCACCTTGGCAGCAGCAGGGGTGCTGTTGGCTTTGGGGTTTTTCTGGGCATTGCTTTTATTTTCTATGGGCTTCTGCACCTCATAGATCCGGGTAGCCTGTTCAATGACCCAGTCTAAAGATCTTTTCTCATGAAAATCTCTCACGAGCTGGGTCATTATATATTTGGGCAAGGCATGGAAAAATGTATTGACAAACTCTCTACTATCTGTGCGCACCCTTCTGGTGGTTTGCGCAAAAGCACGCTTTAACTCCTGCACAAATTCTCGTGGGGCCTGATCCTCCCCACATTGCAAATTGTAGGCCGCCTTGCGAGCCTCTTGAGGATTTCTGTGAACAGAAAAATGTTTCAGGATGGCCGCCTTATATGTGGACCATCTTAAATGATTTTGGTCCTCCAGCCCCGCAAAGAAACTGGAGTATTCCGGGGAGAATGTCCACTTTACATATTGAATACAGCTTTGGCTGTCCTTCAAATGGAAAGTCTCCATCATTTGTTCAAACAACTCTAAGTGCTCCCAAACAGAATACTTAGCGTTCTTATGGTAAGGCGTGATGACGCTCCTGATCGCCTTAATCTGCTTTAAGGGGTCCTTAAGCAAGGCCCTTTTTGCCTTATTGGCCTTTTTGGTTCGGGTAACCCTTGTCCATTCTTCCTCGGACTCAGAGGCACTGCTCCCAGAGGTTCCCGTCTGTTCTTCCAGGTTTTCCCGGATTCTGCGAGCCTGGGAATGGCTGGCAGAATGTGGGGACCTGGTCTCCTGTGTCCTGCGCAGTTCAGAGGAGTCTTCAGATTCCTCCTTGCTGCCAGGATTTGATGGGTACCCCCTCCACTGACCTAACTGGGCAGAGGTTTTCAGGATGCCCTTAATGGGCCTACTCTCCTGGGGTTCCCCATTGAACTGTACTGTACTTGGGTGCCCATACCCGGATGCCCACCCCTCCATTCCTGAGTGGTACTGGCCTATGAGCCCCATACTCTTAGCTGGATAGTGATCTGCCATCCCTGCGGCCCTGTGCTCATGTGCGCCAGGGGACATGGGGGTGGTAGAGTCCAGGGACTGGGGAAAATGAAGGCCCCTGGTGTTAGGGCTCCTGCGGTTATGGTCAGGAATCTCTCTTTCCCAGCGGACCTCATCTCTATCCGCCCCTGCTCCCTGTTGCAATGCAAGAGCCTGCATTTGTGCTTTCAGTTCCTCTGTTAAGGCCTTACTCGACTCTATCAGTTTCTCCTGCATCGCTACCTGTTGCTGGAGCCTATCATTGTGTTGACAGAGGGCCTCATTCTCCCTCTGTGCTTCCTGGTTGGTCCCGGAGAACTGGGCCAGTCTTTGCTGCAGGAGGTTTACCTCCTGGGCAATGTCCCTATTGGCCTGCTCCTTTCTTGCTAGAGCATCTTCCACCCTTCTGGTGTGCTCTACCAAGTTCTGGTTTTCTTTTTGGAGATCACCCAGCCCCTGGTGGGCCAGGTGATTTTCTTCCATTTTTCTTTTTAAATGGCAGACTTCCTGGCCTAAGGCGTCTCTTTCCTGACTAAGAGCCTGCATTTGTGCCGCCAGGTCGTCCCTTTGCCTTTGGAAGGCACCAGCTTTCTGGCGCTCCTGATCAAACTCTGCCTGGGTATCCAGGTCTTTCAGAATCAGTTTATTGCTCTCCTCCTTCACTCTATCTAGGTGGCCTTGCAGGGTGACTACCTGCTCAGCACATGCCCTATTGAAGTCTAGCTGTTGCTCCAGCTTTTTCTGGCTTTGCAGTAGGGAGTCCAAACCTTCTTGGTGTTCCTTCTGCAAGGCCAGAAATCTGGTATCCTGTTCTGACTTTTCCTTTTGCAGCACATCCATATCCTCCTTTATTTTAGTGATGTACTGTCTGGTCTCATTTTCTGACTCCTGGCTTCTGTGCAGCCTTTGCTCAGAAGAGTCCAGATCAGATTGGGCCTTCTCTAACGCCATCTGTTGCCTTTTTGCCAGATCATGGCCTTCAGCACATTTATTCTGTATGGCTCCCATGTATAAATATAAATATGCCGCTATCCTAACAATCTTGTCGTGCTCATCTTTGGCCTTAGGAGCCATATATAGTTCACTCAGGGCCACGTGTAATGGGCCCTGATCTCTATATATATCTGACCCTGTTTCAGTGACCTGTTGCGTGATGGCCTGCAACCAGATTGTTTGGTCCTGGTGAGTCCATTCACCTCTCACAAATAGTTTGTGTAAGAAGTGCTCTCTGGCCATTTTCATGTCTACTAAGGTCGTCATTCTAGAGATTGGTCTCTGTCCTGACTTACAGAAGTTTGTATTTTATTTTTGCAGAACAGAACTTTTCTTGGAGTGTCCCTTTTGAGGAGTGCTTCACAGCGTAATGCCGCGTGGTGATCCGACCGGATGTATGTATCCCGTCAGTTAGCACACTGTATTAAGCTGCACAAGTGGTATTCTAACCCAACGTCTCGGCTCGAGCCCCCAATTTGTAAGAGGATTCAATTCAACACTACAGCTAAGTCAACGCCTAGTCTGGAATACTGAATGAAAACCCTTATTGATATATCTTTAGGTCCAGTTCATGCGTTCTGGATGACTACCCCTATATAACACCCCTCTCTTGGAATCCCCCTGACCCCACTGAGCCAAGAAGTAGTTCTGTTTTGCAAGTTTAAAAGGTTTATTTGATAATTTACAATATATATTATATCACGCCTTATAATAAATTAATAATTGAATAGCACACTTAATCTGATATGATAAAGATTGACAACAGAGAATCTGGCACTAGCACACTTCTTTATAATTACTAAGGAGTTGAGATGAAATGGATAAGGTAGCACACTGGTAATTAGGAACAAAAGTATAATGTGGTAGAGGATGCTTTATGTAAGCTCAGGTGGATGCAATATTCAATGAATGCAGTACAGAAAATACTCAATATGATTTCAACCAAACAATGTAATCACTTTTCTCTGGCTATTCACTCCCCCCCTCTTTATGCAATGCAAGGAAATGGGAGGAAAGCACACAGCTCTCAGAAATGCAATCAATGTAATCAGTTCAATCCAGCAAGCTTAGACAACAGAAAACAGATAGGAGTTTTGAAATCACAGGCCCAAATTGCTTTGATATGTGCTGGCAATGAATGAGAAATATGCTGGAAACGCTTTTAATTCCCTTTCAGAGGTTCAGGGTGAGTGGTATCTAGTTAATATTAGTCCAGACTTACACTAGCAATGATGCAGGGATAGTTAGCAGGTTAAACGAATTTCTGGCAAATGGAAAGCAAACAGCAGCAGTTTTTACATGTGAAGAAATTGCAAATCGCGGTAAAATTCGCGGATGCGTGTTCCGCGATTGCGGTAAAACTATAAGGGGTAGGAATGCGGTTCTTGGTGCGATTCAAAGCTACGATTCTAAGCTATCAGAGGAAAGTTACTGCAAGTCTCTAGCCCAAACGGTCGCGGAGATATGAGCGATTTAATAAAGGTCGTTTTTGGGTTTGCAAATTTCAAAAGCTCAAAATGACAAGTGCAGCTTGCAACTAGAAATGACAGGTGACAGCTAGGAGGCAGTTCTACTTAGGTTAAATAGATTGAATTAGATGAATTTAAACTAAGAGATTGGTTCTACACAGTTCTGCTGGGTACTCACACTATATTCTTGAATTAAATGGGCCTCATCACGGATCTGGTCAGGGTTTTAGACTGGGCTCTGGTCACTCTCTCTGCTGGTCTGGGTCTCTCTCTCTGCTGGTCTGGGTCTCTCTGGGTACAGCACTGCTTTCTCTCTGGTTCTCTTAGTTCTGGATAGATTGAAGTCTCTAGTTTGGCTTTCTGGAGGTTGATGGAGGTAAGTATGGATTTTTCCGGCAGAGCGTCCCGCTGCAGATGGATTTGGAAAGGTCCCTATCTGTCCTGTCTGTCTGCTTTTATGTGTTTAGAATGTGGGTGTGTTCTAGCATCACTGACCCTACCTCTCTCTTAGCTTCTAATTGGTCAAACTTCCATTTATCATTTGATTGGGGAATGAACTGTGAGTCAGAGGGATGTCATTTTACAGCCTGCAGAAAGTCCACTCCTCCAGTCAATTTACACACAAATCTAGATTTGAAACAAATACATATTTGCAGAGGTACATATTGTTTTAAAATCATATGCACCCATCATGCATTACAGGAGGTATACCCTGTTCAAACTCTGCTCTTCCTGGGAGCTTGCATTCAGAAATGGCACATATTTCACTTTTTAACTGATTTTTCAATTTCTGCCATTGACCCAACTTTACATACATGTGTGCAGGGAGTATGGACATTAACTGAAGAAGTTTCAGATTTTTAACATGCATACAGTTAGAGTAATATCCATTTTTCCGCTAAAACCCCCCTGAACATGCCACCGGGTCGAAAAACCTCTTAAAATGTGGGCAGAAAAATCACAAGAATTATGGTATCATTTATAAAATTTTCACATGTCCGCTCTATGAGTTATTCATCTTTTTAAAGTTATGTTCTGGCTCCAAAGGGGTGTGGTTTCCCAGGTCACATGGTATAGAAACCAGTCTTTCCAGTTTCTGCCAAGCCAGCTTGCTCTCACAGGCAGTGCTCCTCCCAGCTCCTGCCAAGAGGAAGCTACAATTTACGACTGCGGTAATAAAAACCTTTGCCTGAGTGAAGAGGGCTTTGTTCACTCTCTTGCAGAGCACAGGTAATTCAATTATCAGATAGATGGCATATCCTTCGTGTGGGCAGCAAAAGGAAGGTTGGCCTGGGAACACAGTGGTGACTCAAATTTCACTCCTGATGGGGGTAGTTGCCAGGCAGAATCAAGTTCCTTAAGCCAGACTTTCAGCTACTGTCATGTTATTTGTTGCTTTTTAAATTAACTTGCAATTTTACACATGCAGCTAGAATGCTGATTCTAAGTGCAAAACTATGACATTTAAACAATTGCAACCTATGTGACACTCAAAAGTAGGTCACTCAGTCAATTTAACATTTTCGATTTTAGTGTCTTTAAATCCAGTGCAACTTAAACTGCTGCAATCCACAGCGCAGCCAGTCTTGTTATAAGCATTTTTCTGGGCTCTTCATTTCCCAGATTTTGTAGGCACACAAAACTCCATTCTACCAAATGTCTGCTGGTGTTCAGTGAATATTTTGCACATATTGCAATGTTTGAAATAGGCACTTTGGCTTGCCTTCAGAGAAACACAGGGTGGTTTTAAAACGCCGGCTTTTGGATAGTGGTGAGTACTGGTACTGCACCCATTTTTGGGATTTAAGAAATGAATTCCCCACAATTCTAGGTTGCATTTGGCAATCAGCATTGCCATTCCCAATGGTTTCAGACTACTGTGCGGGTAGTCCAATGGTGGTTTTAGGCAGTGTCCTTCTGTGCCTATAACATCGGCAAAAATGAGTGGCAGCCTATTCTTCATGCATTTCCCTGTGCATTTTCTGGGAAGCTCTGGCCATCATGAGTTTTCCATGTCAGTACTGCACAGTTTTGAGGTATGGCTCGGATGCATGGGTAAATACATCCCACAGTACACAAGTGTTTCAGAGTGTGACAAGACAAGGGAGGGGAACAGGGGAGAACAAAACAATGATCTTACTTGGCCCAGTGACATCGAGAACGTGCAAGTGCATGGGAATGGGAAAAGGGGAAAACTGCATGGAAGGGGGGAGAATTGGAAAGAGCGGAGCAGAAGAAAAACAGATAAATAATAATGAATAAATAAAATAAATAAATAATAAAGGCAATAAAACGGTAGTAGTGCAGCCAGCAAGTGGCAAGTGCTGAATATAGCCGACAGGGTATATCGGATAAGTACAGAAGAAAAGACAGGGGGTGGGGAACTTTATGGGTACAGATACAGACCCCAGTGCAAGGGGTGGTCCGGAGGCAGTGCAGAAGGGTTGCAGGGTGAGCAGGTACCTGGGTCTGGAGGACAGAGGGTGGCCAGGTGCATAGTGCCGAGAGAAAAATAGATCAGCAGAGGAGAAGGGGGCAAAGGCCGAATCAAAGAGGAAGATCTTGAGGTGCTTCTGGAACCAGAGATGGTTCTCCTCAAGTTTCAGAGTAGCAGGGAGGCTGTTCGAAAGGGAGGCTCCAGCTGAAGACAAAGATCTACCCCCAGATCTACCCCCAGCTTGTTTCTTAGATAAACAACTGACCCTGAGGGATTCCGAGGTAGAGGAGTGAAGAGCATGCAAGGTGAGCTATTTACGGAGGGATAGTTGAAGGTATTTTGGACCCAGGCCACAGAAAACCTTGTGGTCAATGCAAAGGGTTTTGAATTTAATCCTTTCATCCACTGGGAGCCAATGAAGGGATTTCAGAGCTGGAGAGATACAATCCCAGGGCTTGAGGCCGAGAACAAGTCTTGTGGTCCTGTTCTGGATTAAAGGGTGGAGAGTAGAGGCAGGTAGATTTAGAAAGAGGCTGTTACAATAGTCCAACCTAGAGGGAACCAGAGCTTGGGAGACAGTGAGCTTCTGGGGGAAGGAGAGGAAGGGCAGAGCACCTCTGATGAGGTGCAGTGAGAAGTTCTACTTTTTAGAGACATCAGAGATGTGGGCGGAGGAGGAAAGTGTGGAGTCAAAGATGACCCTGAGGTCCTTAACCTCGCAGATAGGGGTAGGAGGAGGGCCAAGGATGGCCAGCCAGAGAGTAAGGTGAAAGGATGGTGAAGGTGTACCGATGAGGAGGATCTCGGTCTTGTTGGCATTTAGACAAAGATAGCTGGTGGCACACCGATTTCCATTGGCAGTTAGGCAATCAGAGATGAGGGAAGGAGAGGAGGTGGCTCAGTTCAGCCTGAAGATGAGTTGAGTGTTTTCAGCGTAGCACTGGAAATCTGAACAGAAAATGGCAATGCAGTAGTCAAGAGATGCCAGGTATTGGTTTAAAAGCCAGGGCAAGAGGTTAGACCCCTGGGGAACACCACAGGTAGAGAGGGAGATAGATAATAGGAAGAACCCAAGTTGGACCTTGGAGGGTTGATCAGAGAGAAAAGAGGTCAGCCAGGCCAGAGCTTGATCAGTGATACCCAGGTTATCACAGAAACGGTTGGGCAGGGTGATATGGTTGACCGTGTCAAAGGCAGAAGAGAGATTGAGTAGTATGAGGACAGATGGAATGTTAGAGTGAAGGTTGGAGAGCAGATCTTCATGGATGTTCAGGGGCGCAGTTTCCTTTGCTTCTGGCAGCTCTGAAGCCAGACTTGTGGTTATGGAGAGAACCAGCAGAATCAGAATGAAGGTTTAGCTGATGGATGGCCAACTTTTCAAGGAGTTTACCCAAAAAGGTAGTAATGGAAATTGGGCGATAGTTAGCCGGACAAGTGGGATCAGCTGTGGGTTTCTTGAGAAGGGAATGCACAAGGGAGTGCTTTAGAGGGGGAGGGGAAGGATCCTGAGGCAAAGGAAAGGTTACAGAATTCAGCAAGGGCCGAAGCAAGGGTTTCACTGTGGTCCTTGATGGTTTTAGAGGAACAGGGATGAACCTATTTTGATGTGACTTTCATAGATCGGACTTGTCTAGCGACCTCATCAGGGGAGAAAAGAGGAAAGGATGAGAAAGAGGTTGGGGGTGGCTGAGGGAGGGTCAGTAAGTGCAGACAGAGAGCAGAGATGGGGGAGGCGATGAGAGGGTGGACAGGATGTTCTGGGTTTTTGAAATAAAGTGAGTGGCACGGGCATTGCAAAGAGCCTGGGAGGCAAGAGGAGGGGTAGAGACTGCATCAGGGTTGGCCAGCTCCTGTCAAATTTTAAAGAATTCGGCCGCGTTGTTAAATGGTGCAGAGACACATGCTTGAATGTGGACTCTCTTCTTGGTGAGGATAGAAAGTCGGTATTGCCTTTGGAGCAGGCGACAGACCAGTTTGTCAGCGGATGAACAAGAACCCTCCATTTCCTCTCAGCCACCCTACACTTACATTTAAGTGTAGCTAGGTCTGAGTCATACCAGGAATTGCACTTGGCTTTAGACTTCAAACGGATCCTCATGACAGGGGCAAGAGCATCAAGAGTATCAGAAATAGCACAGTATAGAAGGGACAGGGCTGTGTCAGGGTGTGAGTCAGCCAGGGGTGGAGGAGTGGGAGAGAAGGTGGCAACAAAAGCCTCAGCTGACAAACGCCTCATGGGCCAGATGTCCGAGAAGGTAGGTGGCAATTTTGGCGTAGGCTTGGCTTGGGGGGAAGAGAGGGAGAGATGAGAGGAGAGGAGGCAATGATCACTCCAGGAGAGAGGAGTGGTAGAGCGGCAGAGGGGGGAGACCAGAGGAGATCAAGACATCAATTGTATGTCCCACATAATGAGTCGGACCAGATGGGAGAATAGAAAGGGAGAGGGAATCGCAGAGGTTCGCTAAAGAGTACAGAAGAGGAACAGGGAGAATCAAGATGGATGTTGAGGTCACCAAGGAGGAGGAGTTGAGTGGTAGAATCTAGGAGGGAGGAGGAGAGGTCTGCTCACTCAGAGAGAAATGAGGTGAATCGACCAGGGGGCAGTAGAGAGTAGCAACAGTAAGAAAGTGGCTAGGAGAGAGAGAGCCTGCAGACAAGGCATTCAAAAGAGGAGTAAGTCTGAGTGGGGATGATAGAGGTAGGAATCCACTCAGGAAAGATCAGGGCTGCACCACCCCCGGGCCGGGTGGATCTGGGTGTTGAGAGGATCTTGTAACCATCAGGGAGGACAGTGCCAAAGCTTGTGACAGAGCTGGCTGTGAACCATGACATCAAAGTCAAGTTCTTCCAAGAGGTGGCAGATGTCAGAGAAGTGTTTGACAGCAGAGTGAGAGTTGAGAGTGGCAAGATGAAAAAGATTGCCAGCCTTAAACCCTTCCGGGGAAGGGTACAAATCAGAGGTATGCCCTGCGGAGGTGTGGAGGGAGCCCGAGTTGGGGCAGAGGAGGAGGGACAAGAGAGCAAGGTAGCCAAGGGAGGGGAGGAAGGGACAGCCAGAGATGAAAGGAAGTTGATGAGGTGAGGGAACCACCTATCGAAGAGGAGGATTAATGCAACCTTGCAAACTTACATTTTTGGCACTGTCTCCCTTATAAAAAGGTTTTTGGTTTTATGTCTAATGTTGTGCCCCTTTCAACTCCCATAGTGCTGGCGACCTACCAGTCTGACTAACATTTTTTAATGTAGCACTGGCCCTATGCAATTCAGATTGCAGTTAGGGATCAATAGTTCACCCAGCCATGCAGCTTAATGACCAGCCACTGAAATAATCTAATTATAATTTAAATGGGGATACATGGATTACATGTTAATGACCCTATATTAAATTATGTTCTGTTATGGGGATGTATACAGTGCTCCACTACAAATGCTATGGGCTTCAGGCGCTCTGGTGGATCTGAAAGGGAGGGATGGTATAGGTTAGATGGTTGGGAGGGAACCTTCAAGATGGATTTGTTTTGAGTTGGTGTCTGGAGAACAGAATTACCCTGAGACTGTGTGCTTGTGAGTTTCTAGCAGTTTATAGAAGCTTTTCTGTACTGAGGGGAGCTTTATTTACCTGTGCTGCAAGGCTGCATTGAACAGAACTGTGAAATGTAAGTTGGTGGTTCAGGAGCAGTGTTTTGATGTCTTGGGAAGGGTGTTCAATTGGCATTTGTCGGTGGCCTAGTTTGTATGTGGATTGTGTCTTGGAACATAGAATTTGATCATGCTAGTTTGAGAAGTAGACAGTTGAGACCTCTTATGGGAAAACTGGTGAGTGGCACTGACATTTTAAAGCCAAATTCTCCAAACCATTACGTAGCATAACAACTATGGTAAAAAGGTATGAGAAAACATTCAAATAGCATGAATGCATTAGGAGTCATGAAAAAATAAAAGCATGCAGGAAAAGGGCCTTAGAAAATGAATCCAGTGGCGGAAAAGAGAAATGCAGAGGGAAATCTGGGAGCTTAGAGCTAGTAATCTGGGGGAGATAGACAAGGCAGAGCTGATCAGAAAGCCTAAGCAAGTCTATAAAAACTGGATTAAATACCACAGGCACACAATGGCTCAAAAATAAGGGGAAAGGATGTTGAAAGCTATCCTACTAAAATCCTTCCAAAACATCTGGTGCATCGTTAATGAATGTAAGGATAGGGATGTTCCGGGATTGATAAATCCTGTCATGGAAGAAGTTTGGAAGAGGTATTACACTGAGTTTTATAAGCCAGTTACGACTGACATTAGCGTGCTGGTGGATAACTCTAGATGAGACATAGATATCTCTAAGGAAAATCTCTGTGTGATAATTAAAGCATGGTCTAGTTCCCGGGCCCGGGCCAAATGGGTTATGTAATTTAATTTGTGGGATAACATCTTAGTCAGTTGGTTCCCATTTATACTTAACAATTGAACCATTCCCCAATCGTGGCACACTTAGATCATTGTGCCAGTGCATAAAAAGGGGGATAGAAGCAAGCCCACAAATTATAGGCCAATAGCCTTACTTGACGTAGAGAGAAAAACTAACCAGCATTGAGAACTGGACGATGGCAACACAACGTGTATCTAAGATCCAGACAGGCTTTCGGAAGACGACAGGAATGGATGCCAGTGGTTTGTTTATCCAGTCCTTGATAGATCAGGCGTGCAGGGAGGAAAAGGATACATTGTTCTTAGCTCGTGTCGACCTGAGTCTTGCCTTTCAAAAAGTTGACAGAGCAAGGCTCTGGTCCAAACTCTTGTGTTGGGGCATGCCCAGGTTCATGTTGAACATCCTGAAGCAGGTACACGTTGGGGCCTATTCCGACTCAGGCGTTAAGGGGTTTACGGCGCCGTAAACGGCGCCGACCCTTAACGCCTGATTACAAGGTTCCCTTTGCGGGATGGCTGTTTAACGGCTGCTTTTTGCAGCCGTTAAAATCCATGCCGCAAAGGGACCTTGGCGATAATTACGGCACCGTAATTTACGGTGCCGTAATTATCGCCTTTCCCCATTCCCATTATACCCTATGGGGCAAAAATGGGAATGGGCAAAGGGGCCATTGGTGAATGGGGAATTACCGCCCCACTCACCTTGGAATGGGGCGGTAATTACGCCATCCACCATGGCGGAATTGCCACCTTAGCGGCATGGACCATGGTGCTAATAGCACCATGGTCCTCCGCCAAGGTTGTAATGAGGCACATTAACACCGCACTGAGAGTAAGACTGAATGTGAATGGGGAATTCACGGATCCAATAACAACAAAGCGGAGTCTTCGATAGGGGTGTGTTCTCGCTCCCTGCCTGTTTAATTTATACCTCACTGATCTGGGAGAATACTTAGAAAGTGGCACCTTCATGCCACCCAAGATAAAAGGAGACCATTGTTTCTGGGTGTTGTATGCGGATGACCTAGTACTCTTAGAGGCCCCTATAGGCCTGCAGAGACTCCTGAATCACCTATGGGAATATGGGACAGAAAACCATCTGAGTGTAAATCCATGTAAGTATTGTAAACTGTGCTACAAAGGTAGGACATTTAGTTCAACACCATAGAGATGGACTTTGAATTCCTCTACATTGGTGGTGGTCCCCACAGTTAGATACTTGGGATTCAAATTGTTTAGGCCATCAGAGTCTGCAAAGGCGAAAAAAAATGCTATGGGCAAAAGGTAACCAAATTGCATCACAAATGTTCATCATGTGTAGGAAGCTTTGTAGATTCACTATGACCCCGCTAATACACTTCTTAGCAGGACAAGGTCATTCCGGCTCTATTTTATGGTCTTGAAATTACATCAACACATGAGAAACTGAACCTGAATAGATTGAAGCATGTGATCTGGAGAAGGGCAATTGCCATTGCACGCATGTGTACTTACTATTATGATGCAGTATGAACTGTAACTGAACTCAATGACTGTCTGGGTCGAATTGAGACTATTGATGCTTTATCGCAAACTACTGACTGCTAAAGGGAATTCCCTCTATGCATTGATGGGAGGGTGTTCACCTGATTCTCATGGAGGTCTGATTTCCTCCTTCAAGAAAAAATGCAGCAGCATTTCCTAGAAACATGATGTGACTTGTGTAGCCCTGATGGCAAATCCCGAAAAATGTGGAAAGAAAATTGTTGGACAGAGATTGGATATTCACTTGTGAAAAGAGAACAGGATATAAGTCTTATGTTAATATTTCATAGAATTTAAAAAAAAGGGTTTAATCTGATTCATACAGCTGAAGTGTTATCCATAGGAGGTATGAGGGATCATGCTAAATGTCGGTTTTGTGTGTGATCATAAAGAAACATTAAGACATCTGGTTACCTGTTTGCAGGAACCAAGGAAAGAGCACTTCAGTCGATTCTTTATTCTGACGTTATGAGTGATGAATTACTGTGGCGTTTTGTTTTACTCGGTAGGCCTACATCCGTTTTATTTAGTAAATATTACAGTAACAAAAATGTATTGTTTATTTTTAATTTGTTTAGTTGTATAAGGTTTGTAATAAACCACTTGTATAATAAAAAAATGCAACATAACCTTTTCTCCTTTCTGCACCGTTCACTTTCCCACTATACTGCTGCAAAAACTCTGCATCTCTCTCTCTACCTGTATCTCTCTGACTCTCTTTATATTCCCTCCTCTCTCTTAAATTAAGAAATGGTACCCCATGTCAACAAAGGATTTGACAATTGGCAAATAAGGGTAGCGTATAGTCTGATCACCTCACTGATTACCAAAAGCAGAGTGGTAAGGGTTGTTGAAGGCATGAATGCTTGGTTTAAAGAAAGGGCTGCCTGAGACTTGAAAACCCTAGGTGGTCATTTGACATTCTTTAGTATGTTGTTGGCTGGCTGAGATCCATTTCAAACCTTACTCTAATTTTCTCAGGCACTGTGCTCAGTGGGCCTGCTCAGACGTTTGGCCATCTGGGCAACACCAGTTGGGCAGCCAACAAGGTTTGCCAGGGGTTCATTAGGCAATCGGGGCTGTCTCAGTGTCTCCTTCAAACATCAAACACCTCTCACTTTTTACAAATAGGGACACAACAAAATGAATTCCCCCTTGTTCTCGTGATTTATGTGGTGTTGTGGCGTTTTCATAGCTTTGTTTTTCACAATGTTCTTCCTGAGGAGGTTCATTAAATGAGAAGCAGGAAAGATAAAGAGGATGTATTCCCCAAAGTGCCCAAATGAAGTGGGCGCACCACACTTCAGCCTAAAAGGGGGCGGGGATAGGGCAGAGTGCCGTGGCGATGCTCTAGAGGTGGAATGAATAGATTAAATGTAAGAAACCCATCCACCTTCAGCTGCATCTCAGCTCTTTCACATCATGCTATGCCTGCTGAAAAAGGTTGCATGGAATTAGACTTGGCACAGCAATGACGGCACAAACCCTGAAGAAGTGTGGATGTTTCGCTGCATAAAGAGTTAAGCATGCTCCAATAGTCAACTGACGAACTATGTGGTCGATGAATCGCATGCACAATTTGTAAAGCTGCAGAATGCATTGCATACACAAGATGGCCATGTAATGTAGGGTTGCAGTGATGCAACCCCCTTGCAACCCAATCCGTTTGCTTGATATAAATGGAAATGTGTACTGCCAGTCCTGCATTGTCTATTCAAATGAACCTTTTCCACATAGTGCCTCACTGATACTACACTGCTTTGCAGTGTTGCACTCCCATCAGCTTATGCACTGGCATTTCTTTTGCTCTTGTGCTGTGGTGCATCAGGTAGACTGTACAGCATACTTCATGAATACCCCAGCTTTGCAGGAAGTTTAGGATGACTTATTATGTTGACCTCAGGGTACAGCAGGGCAAATATGCAGAATCGTTCCTACCTTCACCAATGAGTTCACTGGTATTGAGGTTTAAAGGCGCTTGCTGCGGGCTGTCCCAGGCTGGTGAGGAGGGTTGATGCAGACAGTTGTGGTTGTTTGGTCTTCTTACTTGTCTAGGGGATAGTGTGTGCCCATTGCTATGACTGCACCCTTCATAGCAGCACCTTTCCTCTTAATTGCAGTATTTTATTTATGATGCAGGTATAGGAGATCAAGCTGTAGTTATGCATGAATGAATCAAGCTGGCAATAGTAGTCATATTGCATTCTTCAAGTTACAAACACGCACATCTGTCATCATTCAGAATAGCAGACCACACCCACGGGGCATCCATTCATCAGCACACAGGATCACATGACACATAAGGAACTCTCTAACTGGTGACATGCCCAGGGTTCCATGCTTGCTCCTACTGGTGACATTATTCACTCTCAGTCACTCTTGTGTACATTCACTCATGATACCCCACAGGCATGGGAGCTAGAAGGGATGTCTGCTACCATGGTCATACTCATGTGTAACTGGCCTTCAAGTAGCGATGCGAGGGAAGCTGTCATGGGTGATGCTGCCAAGGTTGCTCTGCCATGGGGCATGCTGCATTGTGGCCAATAGGCTCAATAGTCATATTGGGCAGGCAGGTTGCAGAGGGGCGGGAGGGGGCACTTTATGGATGATCTGTGAAGGTGTGGAGGAGAAAACATTTCGTGTAGGATTGGCAGTGAACTTTGATGCTTCTGTAGTAGACAGCTGTGATAGCAGCCATATTTTGTTACTCTCCTGACTTTCAGTTGATGATATGGTGTAATCAAAAGAGGTGACCCCTGCCAGCACCTACTTTTTTTCTCCCTGCTGCCTTGCCTGGGCAAGCACCTCTCCATGTCCATTCTCTCTCCTTTTTTTTTTTTTAGTGTTCCTAACATGGATGTGGTACAGGAGTTGGCACAATATAAAGAGTAAGAGAATAGGATGAAATAAAAAAAATCTTTATGGGGATCAGTCTAGTCAATGGAAAAGAACATTTCTTTGAGGTGAGTGAAGTTTTGTTGGGAATGTGCTTCTTTTTTTAAATATATTGTATATGGTTTGCAAAAGAAACCTTTACAATTACATTCAATAAGAAAAGAACAATAAAATGCATATATGCAAACACTACAATAAATTTGATTAGAGATATAGTACAGCCCCAGGATCCTTCCTCTAAAAGTAGGAGACATAGAATAAACTAATAAAATCAGTGCAGAATTAAAACCAATACAAAATTCCAAGTCATACTTCCCTCTGCGTACAGAAATAGCAAAAATACCATATTTATATACATATACAATACATTAGATGGTATAAAAGGTTTAGAATTTCATCATACAGGTAGATCATAGAGAAGGCGCATACAAATCTAATGACTTAATAAAACCTGCCACCGCAAGTCCATCTATGGTTTTAGAGATAGAGGGACAGTGAGACCTGATAAGATTTTCTGCACCCAAGAGTCCCAGAGTATTGAATATGCCTAAGTAGATGGCCCTAAGAACTTTCAGTGCTGCACAGTCTAAGAAAAAGTGACAGGCAGATTCAGTAACCCCAGGGTTGTGGCAGAAATGATATGTAAGATCCAAGTCACTAATCTCCTTCCTTCTATATAAAATTCCCTTAGTAGGCAAAATATTCCATCTGAGTTTCAGGAGTAGTGAACGGTAATAGCGGTTAGGAAATTATCTCAGGATAAAAGACAAGCAGCCTTCCTTCTTATGATCAGATTTTTTTTAAGTATATGATTTTTCCAGCATACCATTCCAGTCACAACAGAAAAGGAGCTCTTTAACTTTGTTTGGATTGGTCAGCAAAGTATCCCTATCGGTAGACATATCTAATAGGGTCTTGTCGCAGAGGTCCCTACATTTTAAAAGAAATAGGTTTCGGTCAAGGGATCCCTGTGAGAAGAGAATCTTACCCACATCATCATAGAGTGTATCATATTTAGGACAGAGCAGGGCAGAAAAAAATGCAAGAGCCCTCCAAAGGATTCTTGCTCGTAGAGAAACAAACCCAATTTAAACCTTATAGCCGCAATCTGGACACAATTCGACAATTTGATGACCTTTCTCCAAAAGATACCCTCAAGGGTGTCGTAAAAGGTCAAGATAACCAAATAGTGTAGTTCCATTCCATATTTTAATTTCAGAATCACCTTTTCCTTGAAGAAATCTACCACTGGCTTAAAAGAGAACCTGCCATATTTGTTATCTAACTTGATGGATTGTGAGATAAGCGAAAGTATTTTATATCTGAGTGAGCGTCTTAGTTCAGCGGCCGATGGTTGGGCCAAAATGAGGAATCCCAGATAGACAATTTCATGTGCTCTCATAATGTTTTCACCGCCAATTTTCCACATTTGTTTATTCCCTTTATTCACTTTAGAAAAGACTATTGTGCAGGTTTCGCTCAGGTTAATTTTTAACCCATTAAGTGTAGCATATTCTTCAAACTTGCATATAAGTCTTTGCAAGCCCACTTTGGTCTGATTGAAGAGAAGGAAATCATCAGCATATGCCAACCAAGAGAGCCTGAGATCCCCCAATTTTGCGTTCACCAAGCCTGCATTTCCGAGAAACTCCCCTACATCTGCCAATTAGAGAATAAAAAGGCAAGGAGCTAAGGAACAACCCTGTCTGACCCCAATATGTGTCCTTATTCTTCTGGAGAGCGTTCCTTCTAAATCAATCCTAATATGGACCCCGAGTTCTCATACATTGCCATAAGTAGGTTGAGAAGACCTGCCGGGATCCCCCACTTAGATAATTTTGCCCAGAGCCTTGACCTAATTACCAAATCAAATGCATTTGACAAATCGATTGAGACAACATAGAGAGTACCACCAAAATGTCCCCATGTTGTGCTTTGTAAAGCAGTTAGAATAAACCCATTAAGGTTAGTTGAATGGCCAACCCTAAATCCTGTTTGTTGTTTTGGGAGGATATGGTTTTCCTTGATCCAAACATTGAGATGAGAAAGAAGCATAGAAGCAAAAATCTTACAGTCCGCATCAATAAGAGAAATTGGTCTGTAGTTCTTGACCAAAGTCTGTTGACCGCTCTTAAAAATGGGAACAATATGGACAGTCTGCCAACTGGTTGGGACATTACCGGTATTTGCTACATCTTGAAATAGCAGACACAGAAGTTTTGCCCAGATTTCTGTTTCCGCTTCCAATGTATTGTTCGTAAAGCCATTAGGGCCAGGAGCCCTGGATTTCTTGGCTTTGGTGATTAACCCAACTATTGTCTCATAATCAATGATGGGCTCCCACCTAACGTTTAGTGCATCCTCCCCAATTGTACAGAGTTCTAGCCCCTCTTCCCCTTTACCAAAGAGTTTTGTGTGATAGTCTACTCATTGAACCTCCGGATGGCATTCAATTGGTCAACAACCGCATCCTGGTCTTGGGCTGAGAAGATAGCCCAGAACGCCCTAAGATCTCTTTTGACCAGGACTATTAGCATAAGCTCCGCATCATTTTGCAGCAAACTAGATTTTCTTGATTTGCAGTAATTTTTATATTTTTGAAGAATGGATTTAATTTTTGCTTTTTTGTTATCCCAGTCAGTATCAAGCAATTGGACTTCTCTGTTAAGTTTCAGAGTATGGGCCTTTTCACTGGCCAACTCCTGATCAAACCTATGGGCATGAGATCTTTTGGGATTACCCTTTCTGAGTGAGTCATAGATACTACTATGAAGAACATTCAGGAAAGTGTTGAAGTGTAGGTTATTAAAAAACACTTGTTTCCACAAAAGGGAAGTATGTGCTTCAACTTAAAGACTTGCTGGGAGAGTGGGGAGAGTGTAAATGAGACCAAAGAAGGTAAAACCTTCAATAACAAGGATGACATGTGAAGTATGATCCTTGGTGGATAACCAACATTCAAAGTGAGGTAGTATATGCATTTTCCAATAGTTCTGTTTTGTTCCTTGGTTGAAGAGTTTCCCTGTGCAGAGGACATGCACATGCAGTACTGTACCGCATTTTCAACTCCTACAAAGCCAACACAAAATGTACCAAATAGGCAAAGGAACTGGAAAAAGAAGCACTGTTCAGCACAGTAACTTATCCTCAGGGATATAGAAGAACATGCACTTCCTCATAGGTAGCTTAACTTCCCAACACCTGTCTGTCAATGCACTTCAGCTGTTTCCATGGCATGGTTACCATAGAAGAGGCCATTGTGCTTACTGCCTGCTTTGGCACCTCAAAACCCGCCTATGGAACAAGACTTTATCAACTGCGGCAGACATAAAAACACATCAAAAAGACCTCACCTAACACCTGGGAAGCCTTGTAACTTTCCCCAGCACTCACTGAAACCCATCCAAACACATCCCTGCACAATAACCTTTGATTAAATGCACATGCCATTTATAAATGATTGATTGCACAACATCTCACATTGAGCCCTCTAAAGCTGCATGCAGAACATGACTGCATCCATTCTGCTATGCACAACTTCACTTA
Source organism: Ambystoma mexicanum (assembly GCF_040938575.1). Classification (NCBI taxonomy): domain Eukaryota; kingdom Metazoa; phylum Chordata; class Amphibia; order Caudata; family Ambystomatidae; genus Ambystoma; species Ambystoma mexicanum. Next base: position 1,004,030,994 of record NC_090928.1, on the reverse strand, counting down.
AGAACTAACACGATAACTAATGCACGTACAAACATTTCATTTGTGAAGTATAACAATACCGTTTTGTGAACTTCTGTTAATATCATGTATCCCACTGATTAAAATTGTATAAATACATGTCAGCACTTCTCATTCACAGACCTATTCAGTAACTGAGAAAAAATCAATCACAAACATTGGTCACCATATGTTTTAGATTGCATATATCTGGCCCGTATAGGTGCCCAACCACCCCACTTACATAGCCATCTAGAAATTGAACCTCATCCCATTACTAGGTGACCAAACAGCTAAGACCCAAAATGAAACCCACAGTGAACACCAGAGGCACCAATTTTAGGTTCACGAAGACAAGCATATGTTAAGCTTGTAGGAAACAGTGCAATCCCACCAGCGATGCACAATTGCAAACCATTTTGTAACAACTAAAAAAAACTAACTTGATACAAAGGAAAACGAAATACAAAACATGAACAAGAAAAGGTGGTCAAAAACAATAACAAGTAGACAGGGGAAGTGCAAAATGAAAATATCTCCTTACAGATGCATATTTAGTCATTACATTAATTAATCTGTTATACCGCTCTTCATAGCAGAGACCGGTTTATGCATGCTTTAGATTGTTTGCGGCACTAAACGCTAAAATCCTTTCCGGCTGCCTAAAGTAGTGGCAAATATATGTACGGTGAGAGTCTTTTTAATTGTACTAACTGTCAATACACTTTCTGGTCACTATTACTTTTGATGTGACTTATTTTTCTGTTTCCTATTCTGTTCTTCTATATTTAGTCACCTATTTACTTGCAATTATTTGAAACCGTATATGTGGTATGATGTTTTTGCACTTTTTAAAATGATTTTCTTTAATTGATACTGAGATATCATTGCATTATCCACTTCAGTTAATTTACAATTAAGTAGTCATTGCGTGATTTGTCCTTTCATGGGATTTTCAAACATGTAATGATGCTCCTGAGGGGATTTTATGACACATCTTTGTGTTTCAAGAGGTATTTATATATGTAAGCAACACTGAATACATTGTGATTTCTCTGTGACCTTTATTCCTTGCACTAATAATGAAAATGTATTCTTCAATTTTGTGGCAGTTTATTTTACAGAATGTTTACTGTTGGGATGGACATCCTACATCCCAAAAATATAAATTGAGAAAACCCATGAAGCACGAGTCATAGTATGAGACTATATTTTTGGTGGTATTATAATAACATAAGTTTTGCTCTTGAAGATCTTTACCGCGACTTCCTTAGGTCAAAATCTTGACCGGAAGAGTAAGAGAAATGAGAACACTACAAATGTATTTATTATTTCTGACTACAATATCTGTGTGACTTTATCTGATCTGATCTGATTGTTTATTTATATAGCGCCTAAACACAATGGGCCTCATTACACGGACGGCGGTAAGGGTTAACGGTCACCGTTAATGGCAACGGTGACCGTTAACCCTTACCGCCGTACTAAAAGGTCCCTTAGCGGGTTGGTGCTTTAACGCCTGCTTTTTGCAGGCGTTAAAAACCAACCCGCTAAGGGACCTCGGAGCTAATTACGGCACCGCAAAATTGCGGTGCCGTAATTAGCGCCTTCCCCATTCCCATAGAGCCCTATGGGGCAGAAATGGGAATGGGGAAGGGCAATGGCGGAAGGGGGATTTACCGCCCCACCAACCTTGGAATGGGGCGGTAAATCCCCTTTCCGCCAAGGCGGTGCCGGTAATTTACCGGCATGGTCCAGGGTGCTAATAGCACCCTGGATCACCGCCTTCCGTGTAATGAGGCCCAATGTGTTTCAAAGCGCTTCAAGGCAAGGGAGGGAACAAGGGAAAATACAACCACATTCTTACAGGCCATGAACAGTAAGGATGTGAAATTAACTATCATACTCGGCCTGACGACATTTCAGATAGTGCAAGAGCTAAGACATAGATAAGGAAGGGATGGGGAGAGTGGGAAGGAAATGGAAACAGACAGGCGACTACCGTACTAGGCCTGACGACATTTCTGGTAGAGCCGGAGAAAAACAAAAGGTGAGGGAAAGGGCTGCAGAAAGGGAGGGGAGGAAAAAAACAAGCAACTATCATAATCGGCCTGACGACATTTCAGATAGTGCTGGAGGGGTGATGGGGAGGAAAAAAACAGTAATGGGAGGGTGGAGGAAACAGACGAGGTTGCTATCATATTAGGACCAGGGACAATTCTGATAGAGTAAGTGCATAGAAGAAAGTAAGGGGAGGAGATAGGAAAAGGGAGAAGGGAAAGGAGTAGAGAACAGAGAGTAAGCAGTCAAAAAGAGTGGAGAAGCAAGAGTGGAGAGCAAATTTACATAGTTTTGAGTTGTTTTTCTCATCAGTGGAATTGTTCTTTAGCTGCATATTTGTGTCAAGAGAATATTAAGAGCATCATATGTGACTAAATATAAACCCCGTTTAATTTACTTCAAGTTTTACAGTTTGTACATTACATTACAAATGTCCCTGACTGATGTCTGTCTGATGCATATTTGTCCCGGTTTGGAGCATAAGATCAACGTTTCACGTCTTTATCCAAATAAATGGAACATCCAGAATGTATTAAATTGTAATCTATTATATTGTTGCAATATTTATGCTACTTATTAGATAATCTTTAAATTGAGTCTTCTTACCATATTGATATTTCAAATGGGTTACTCACAAGCTGCTGCCTTTTTAGTGCAGTTGTTTTTTCTGCCACAAATAATCACACACCGAATATATGTTTCTCAACATGTGTCCCAGTATGAGGAGGACCCGGGGGCTATATCAGTATTCCTTATGCATAACTGTTATCAATCTGCTATAACGCTGCTATATTTAAGATCTCATTATTGATGTACTGCAAACCGATTTAAAAAAAGAAAAGATTGTCATAACTGTGTACAAATATATCTGCTTTGATTGATAGAATGGCTTTGCCCAAAGTAGAAACAACAAAATAAAATATTATAGTATAATAATCAAGACACATGCTTTGTGTTCTATTATTCAACACCTTTTTCGAAAACAAAAACATCTTAACATTTTAGTCTCTTGACAGTTCTTACAACAACAATACACTTTGTTGTGGCAGGATTGATTACCTAGTGCCTTGCTTCAAATCTCCAAGGCTCACCAGTTAGAAAATGTGCTCCTACAAGCCCACTGCAATCTTCATCAAACACGTATAAACTTGTGCAGATAATGCTCCATTTATAAATAAGAGGAGAAATAATTCCAACATGTACACAACCCCAGAAAAACAAATGATAAAAACAATTAGATATATACAAAAATAAATGCAGGCAATATACTTGTTCATACACATGACATTCATTAAAATAGTCATCTCACTTTATATGGAACATCATTTCATCCATACCTACATAGAAACGATCATCTCACTAGACACGGACCAACATTTCATTCACAAATCTATTACATATACTATATTCTCTGAAACAATCATCTCACTACTGGTGGCACATCATTTCATCCATGAGGGTACTTTCAAAACTATGGGGGTAATTCATAGAATTTCACACACAAGTGGCGGACGCGGCTGGCACACAGTGTGCGTGTGCGAATGTCTGCACCAGCCGCGTGCACTGAAATCGATTTCCGCGCACAGCGTATTCATGGATTTCAGCCTCCAAAACCAGCCTTGGCGCAGAGTGGCGCAGCGACCCTGCAGCAGCGCCAGTTATGCCCCCAAGAACGCCCTCGTGCAAGGAATAGCCATCAAAATCCCTAATCCAGCGCAAAGGGTTGCACTAACCCTGGACCAGTTTACAGGGCTGCCAAACAGCAAACGCCAAGCGGGGAACGTGTATTACTGGGGTTCGCGTGAAGTTTCACATGCGATAGGCCCTGTGCGAGCGGGGTACGTGGATAACGGGGGTTTGCGTGAAGTCTCACACACGATTGGATCTGGGTACGTGTATTTCGGGGGTGTGCTGGAAGTTTCACACGTGAAAGGGCCTGTGCGAGTGGGGTACGTGTATAACTGGGGTTTGCGGGAAGTTTCACACGCAATTTGAGCAGGGTACGTGTATTACGAGGGTTCGCGGGAAGTCTCACACGAGATTTGATCTGGGTATGTGTATTTCGGGGGTGCGTGGGAAGTTTCACACGTGATAGGACCTGTGCGAGCAGGGTATGTGTATTACTGGGGTGCGTGGGAAGTTTCACACACGATAGGCCCTGTGCGAGTTGGGTACGTGTATTACTGGGGTTTGTGGGAAGTTTCACATGCGAAAGGGCCTGTGCGAGTGGGGTACGTGTATAACTGGCGTTCGCGGGAAGTCTCACACGGGATTTCAGCAGGGTACGTGTATTTCGGGGGTGCACGGGAAGTTTCACACGCAAAAGGGCCTGTGCGAGTGGGGTACGTGTATTACTGGGGTTCGCGGGAAGTCTCACACGCGATTTCAGCAGGGTACGCGTATTCCGGGGGTGCTTGGGGAGTCCTACACATGAATTGGCAGTGTGGGTCCTCCCAGGTGTTCCCTCTACACCCTCCACGGCCCCTGCAGGCAGCCCACACCACAGGGGACTACCCTGCACCCCTGGTCATGTCCCGGCAGGCAGCCCATCCACCATGGGCATGCCCCCCAGCAAAGCCATATGTCAGCTTGCAGTACTGATCACCAACGCATGTCCCCCTTCACCCCCACCCCCCAGCAGTGCAGGGCACCTGCCAGCAGGCCCCCACTCATGTCCCCCTGCACCCCCCAGCAGTGCAGGGCACCTGCCAGCAGGCCCCCACTCATGTCCCCCTGCACCCCCACCCCTCAGCAGTGCAGGGCACCTGCCAGCAGGCCCCCACTCATGTCCCACTCATGTCCCCCTGCACCCCCACCCCTCAGCAGTGCAGGGCACCTGCCAGCAGGCCCCCACTCATGTCCACCTGCATCCCCACCCCCCAGCAGTGCAGGGCACCTGCCAGCACTCATGTCCCCCTGCACCCCCACCCCCCAGCAGTGCAGGGCACTTGCCAGCAGGCCCCCACTCATGCCCCATTCATGTACGCCAGCACCCCCACCCCCCAGCAGTGCAGGGCACCTGCCAGCAGGCCCCCACTCATGTCCCCCTGCACCCCCACCCCCCAGCAGTGCAGGGCACCTGCCAGCAGGCCCCCACTCATGTCCCCCTGCACCTCCACCCCCAGCAGTGCAGGGCACATGCCAACAGGCCCCCACTCATGTCCCCCTGCCCCCAGGTCATGACGATCCTCAATCATGGCCCTTATGGCCAGCCTCCCCAGCCCAAAGACCCAACCAAGTATTGCATCCACCCACATAGAAAAGGCAATTACATGATACAACCCCAATGGCAAGTATGCAAATGACCACATGTCCGTCACACACACACAATGGGTGCAAGTGAATGTGAAAACCCATATCATGACATCCATGAAACCAATGAGATAATACCACACATCGAAGTATGTAGAAAAACATTTATTAAACACAACATGAATGTAATCAAAATCCAACACACAACAATGGGAATAATAAAAGAAAAGCTGCATGTCTGTAAAAGAATAAAAAACAAGAAATCATAATCCAAAGAAATCTAAAAGAAATGGTGTCCAAAGTCATAGTCCAACAAAGCAAATCCAAGGAAAAAAGAAAGTGAAATCCATTGCTCCATGGTGAAAATAAAAAAAAAAAGAGAATAATCCAATGGTGAACTATGTTCAGATGAACAATCCAGGGTCCATGAGCCCAACTGATGAAATGAAACCTACCAAAAATACTACCTAATAAAAAACTATATACAAAAACGTGGTGCATTGTCCAAGCGCAACCAAAATAAAAAAGAAAAGGAAAGGAAACCTAACACTATCTAACTATATACAATGGCGGCGGGCAAGTCCAGTGGCTCACTCTGTGGTGTCCCGGGCCAGGGCATCTGTCCTGGCCACGAGGTCTCGCATGGAGGCACTCATGGCCTGTTCCAACTCCCTGCAAGTTGCCTCGAGGCACTCTGCCCGCCTCAAAGCCCGACGCATGGAGAACTCCGCCCTGACCATGGTCAGCCGCGCCTCTTCCACCCGCCGCCGCTGCGCAGCTATCTGCTGGCCCAACCGATGCAACACGGAAGACACTCCCATTCCTGGGTCCTCCTGCCCTCTGGCCGATGCCTGCCCCTCCGATGTTGATGGCCCCGAGCCATCATTGCTCCCACCTAGAGCCTGCTACTGCTGCTGCTGTCCATGTGCCGTGTCTGATGGTGCCTGCACATCTTGCATCAGCTGGTCTCCAGTTGTGGTGTCCACCCCTGCTGGGCCGCCGACTCCCGACTGTGGCAGGGATGTGAGTTCCACCAAGCTGGCTGTATTGGTGGGGCCAGGTCCACAGGCAGCCCTGGTGGAATCTGGGTCGGAAGACAGTGTGGAGAACGACTGGCGCATAGTCTCCACAGAGGAGGAGAGGTCCGCCAGAGTGCGCGACACATGTAGGAACCCACTAACCAGGGCCCCTCCCAGCAGTGTCACGTCGCAACGCTGCTCTCCGTGATGACGTGCGTTCTCCGCCCAGGAAGAACGCACGTCATCAAGAATGACACGCGTGCGCAACGCAACCCCAACCAGGACGGAGCCCATACGTTCGTGGGACACCTCTTCTGCAGGTAGTGGAGAGGCAGATGACATGGCACTCTCCCCTACCTGCGGACGGGCCTGGGACGGGGTCTCCCTGCTGGTGCATGGTGGTGCAGTCACAGGGTCAGGGACAGCGACATGCACAGGCCCCTCCGCGGTGACCTGTGCTGCCTCCTGGCCCTGGACTGCACCACTTGCACCAGTCACACCTTCCAGGATTTTGCGGCATGAAATGGCAAATTTTGCGTCATGAAATGGCAAATTTTGCGGCACAAACCTATATTATTGCAGCATTTTTGCGGGACATTTTGTATTAACTGGAGGGTGTAAGATTGCCACATTGCAGGAAATAGGCAGAGTGCAAGGCTACATGAGAGCCATGGTATCATTATTATGTATCTTTTGTATTAATTTAATAGGAAGAGTCCCAGATGTCTCTGGCTTGGCAGAACAGTGTTTGATTTGGCTACATGTCTGGTTTAATGTTCATGCCTATTTAATAGTATTAACTAAATTGATCATCATCAATTGTAATGCTGAAAATATTCCCCTTCTATGTTCTCCAATCCCCCAAACACCCACACACCTCTCTCACCAACACACATCTCACCAACTCTCCATCACAACTTACATTCCTTAACCTCTCACTCTGTCATACAAATACTCAGGTGCTATGTCACACTGTCAAGTCACAATTTGCACTGCCCAGCCCCTGCCACACTCCAAATCATACTCCCAACTGACACCGTACACTCTACAATTCTTCCCGCAATATACAGTCCTTCATTCTTTTGTGCTGCTTCTGCATCTTGCATCCTTTCTCCCATTCTATCGCACTCTTCCCTCATCTTTTTTCCCAATCTGCAACTCACTTCCTCTTTCTGGCCAACCACTTCCTCTCTGCTTTCTGGCTCACTGACCACACGCTCCCTCTACTTTCTGTACCTCTGCCCGCTCTCAGATTTCTGGGCCACCGCATCACTGCTTCCTCTGCTCTCTTGTGCTGCGCTTCCTCCTCTGACCCACTGCTCTCCCTCTGCTTTCTTGCCTATCACTTCACATCTCACCCATCACTCTCCCTCTCTCTCATAGTGTAACCATTTTTTATTTTTTTATGTAGATTTTGACCCAGTTCCTCAAATAATGGGGCATTTAAAAAAAAGAACGGAGGATATGCTATTTTTAGACAACCCATATTTGGAAATGAGCAGGTCATCTTATTCTCAAAGGTGACCGGCGCATTTCCACAGGCTTGAGCTGTAGCGCAAATTGTGCGCTGGCCAGCTGCCTTGAATGGTGTTCTGGGTTGTTTGACCGAAATGTCATTATTTGCGGCGGAATTGACTGTAGTCAATTTCGCTGTGAATTGATTTGCACTTCAGTCAAACAACCCAAAATGTACCTTTCAGCACCACCCCACCCCCTCCCCTACTTAACTGCTTGGTCACTGCCGCTTCCCCTGCAACCCTGCGGTGCCAGATCCGTCCCTCTAACGCGGGTCGTATCCGACTCCGCAGGGTCCCTTTTTTGTTATTTTCTTTTTTTTCTGTCCCTGCCTCCAATTTTGAGGAAAAAGGGGAAAACACTTCTGCAACCACCCTAGACCAAAAATACTGAACATGGGGAGCGGGTAACATCCACGCAACACATGTTCAGTATTTATAAAAATCGATCGAATAGTACTGGACGAAATAGGTCAAATTGTAACATTCGATAGATTTCTGTCATCAAAATGGGCAGTACTTTGAATAGAATCGCTCTCCCGACAGTGTTCTGTAAGCTCCCAGCGCCTTTCATAGGGACAGGCCCTCCAGGTGCCTGCGCTGTAAAATGCGACCCAAAAAATGCATTTTTATCCTGTTTGAGGAACAGAAATGCAAGTGACACAACAGCGGTTCATACCTTAAAAGAGATGCATGACAGGGTCAGGAAAGACCCTGTCATGCAGTGGCAGCCCCACATCCTGTGCGCGTAGGGTTACCTACAATTTCTGCACATTTAAAAGTGCATCTTGCTTGGAAATGAGGGATGTGCTTTTAAATTGACAGAAACGCCACTTTATTCGATCAAGGAGGTGAAAAAGGCCATCTGAATGGCCGCGCATATAAAATGTGCCCATTCATGTGTCCCTTGTGGATTGGGCTGCACTTTTTTGGGGCGCAAGTGATGAGATGTGTTAGCGCATTTCATTTCTTGTGTAAAAAATTTGAGAACCTGGCAACCTGAGTATTATTTTTTTTTAAACAGTCATTTTTGCAGATTACTTTAAAAAGAAATGTAAAAAATATACATTTTTTTTTAAAGATGCTGTTTTTGCACAAAATGGCAGTTTTTGCGGCATTTTGCGCAAAACGGCCGTTTTCGCGGCATTTTGCGGGATCGCAAAATCGCTATAAGCTGGAGGGTCTGACCAGTGGTCCTACCCCCACCAGGCCCCATGTACTGCTCAGTAGCGGGCTCCTCCTCCTCTGTGGAGACCACCAACCTGGATGTCTCCACACTGTCTTCCGCCATTGGAAGCCCCTGTGGGGGCTCACCCGGCCCTTCTGCCACAGCCGTTGTGGCAGACGCAGCACCAGCCCCCTCGCTCCCGGATGATGGTAATTCCTGGGAGGGTGGCTGGGCCTCGCGTCGCCGCCAAGTGGAGGCATCCCCAATACTTGGCTCCACAGCGCCGTCTCCGCCCTCTTCTTCACTTGACTCTGCGTAGAGGGAGACATAGAAAACAAGCATCAGGGTGCAGTACAAAATACCCTAGACAGGAAGCAATAACACATGAGTGGCACTGTCAAATGTCACTTCCATCCTGTCATTCCACAACACATGGGTGAATGCACACAACACACATGCAGAAACAGTCCCGGCGCCTGCAATCAACATCAACATCCATGTAGAAGGGCCCCTGTAAACCAAGATGTTGCCTTCAAAGTCACATGCATTCAGGCACACACACACATATGCACCATACATGTACATGACATCAGAACCCATTCCTCACCCCCCCCTTCATGTCCAGGAACAGAGACAGCCATGCTTTCATGTGTGCATTCCGCATAGAGCTCCCCATGTTGCATTAAAACACATGCACCAACCATGTGGTTCACACATAACTGGTCTCACATGCATGACCATGATGTCCCTGCACACACACATCCATACATGGCCTATGTCACACATACAGGCAAGCATCAGACTACCAGCACACTGCAACATGCCCTGACTCACACAGCAAAGCTTGGCCACTTACCGCTCAACTCCAGGCGGGTCTGCCTCCGAAGGATCTGGGCATGGAGCGCTGGGCCTACGCGTTCCAGGACCCTCATCTGGATGTTACTCATGCGTGCCCGGCCCCCCTCCGCGAGGCGCCAGGCCTTGTGGAGGGTCCTGGACCTGAAGTCCTCCCAGCGCTTCTTGACGTGCTTGATTTCGAGGGTTGCCACCCCGTTCGCGTTGATGGCAACCACTACGTCGTCCCAGATCCTCTCCCGTCCTTCCTTGTTGGCGCATGATGTTCCGAAGAGGGCATCATAATGCCCCAGGACATGCTCCACCAGGACACCAACTTCGGTGGCAGTGAAGCTGGTGGCCCTCTGCCTCTCTGGCTGGGGGTTGCCAGTGGTGCCAGATGGAGATGTGCCCAACATGGCAACCCCAGAGGCAGGAGTGGGTGGGCAACTGGGTCCTGGGGCGGGGCTGTGGAGCGATGGTATCCCAGTCGGGAGTCTTCTGTTCCAGCAGAGGTGGACACTGCAACTGGACCCCTGCAGATGGCTGATGTGCATGCACCAAATAGCAGGGCACATGGGCAGCAGACAGTCAGGCAGCAGCAGATGGCAGGTGGGAGCGTGCTCGCGGCTCTGGGGGGCAGGAAAATGGCCTTCAGGACAGGAGTGTGGTCTACCGTGTGTGTATGCGTGGCCAGCTTGATACGGAGTGATTTGGCACGTGAAAAAATTGCACGTCAGCGTGTAATTCGAGGAAAGGCCCTTAGAGCAAAAAGCGTGTCAGCACACGTACGCGATTTCATTGGACCAAAGGCCCTTAGCGCGTAAGCGCGTCTGTGATGTATCACGCATGGGTGTTGCCCTTTCGCGTGTAAAACTTCACGCGAACCCCAGGAATACACGTACCCCACTCGCACAGGGTCCTTTCGCATGTAAAACTTCACGCAAACCCCAGGAAAACACGTACCCTGCTCGCACAGGGCCCTTTCACGTGTAAAACTTCACAGGAACCCCAGGAATATTGGCCCTGTGTGAGTGGGGTACGTGTATCCCTGGGGTGCGCGGGAAGTTTCACATGCGAAAGGGCCTGTGCGAGTGGGTACGTGTATAACTGGGGTTCGTGGGACGTTTCACACGCGATAGGCCCTGTGCGAGCGGGGTACGTGTATTACAGGGGTTCGTGGGAAGTTTCACACGCGATAGGCCCTGTGCGAGCAGGGTAAGTGTATTTCGGGGGTGCGTGGGAAGTTTCACACACGATTTTTGCTGTCAGAGTGGTTTACTGAATTTCGGGGGTGCGTGGGGAGTCCTACATCTGAATTGGCAGTGTGGGTCCTCCCAGGTGTTCCCTCTACACCCCCCACGGCCCCTGCAGGCAGCCCACACCACAGGGGACTACCCTGCACCCCTGGTCATGTCCCGCAGGCAGCCCATCTACCATGGGCATGCCCCCCAGCCAAGCCACATGTCAGCTTGCACTACTGATCACCCACTCATGTCCCTTTGCACCCCCCAGCAGGCCCCCACTCATGTCCCACTCATGTCCTTTTGCACCCGCACCCCCCAGCAGTCAGGGGCACCTGCCAGCAGGCCCCAACTCATGTCCCTTTGCACCCCCACCCCCCAGCAGTCAGGGGCACCTGCCAGCAGGCCCCCACTCATGTCCCACTCATGTCCCTTTGCACCCCCACCCCCAGCAGTCAGGGGCACCTGCCATCAGGCCCCCACTCATGTCCCACTCATGTCCCACTCATGTCCCCCTGCACCCCCACCCCCCAGCAGTCAGGGGCACCTGCCAGCAGGCCCTCACTCATGTCCCACTCATATCCCCATGCATCCCCACCCCCCAGCAGTCAGGGGCACCTGCCAGCAGGCCCCCACTTCTGTCCCACTCATGTACCCCCCTACACAAAATAAAGATGCACAGTCATGGCCCACTTCTACACCAAAAAATACCACATCACGCCACCCCATTCTTGAGACGCAATGATTTCCCAATCCACCCCACACTGACATGCCTATCTCAAGACACAGACCAAAACTCAACTATGTACATCAACACATGTCCATCACAAACATACACTGGTTGGCATTGCCTGTATAAACCCACAATTTCACACGCATCAACCCAATGAGCAAATCCCACACATGGAACTAAAATATGAAATGAAAAGCATGTGAAAAAGATGAAGGAATGAAAATGATAAGCAATGCAAAAAAATTTGAAAGAAAAACAGTCCAAACTCTCCCTCCACCAACGCAAATCCAAAAAAAGGTAAAAAAAAGATATCCATTGTTTCATGTTTATAATGATAAATAAAAATGCGAAATCAATCCAGTCTATTTACAATACATTGTCCTGAAAAAAAAAAACTTTACTCCATGTCCATAATGAAAATAAAAATCCAATTGAATCCATGATGTAACTATATACATTCCATTGTCCAAAATAAAAATCCATTGATCCATGTGCAAAAATCCCAAAAATAAATCAATCCATTGTCCAATGATGTAAAGGGTCCATGAGCCCAACAAAACAAATGAAACCTACCTAAGAAACTACCTAAAAATATAACTATATACAAATGTGTGTGGCATTGTCCATTGACCACAAATAAAAGGAAAACGAAAAGGAAACCTAACTCTAAAAACTATTTACAATGGCAGCGGGCTAGTCCGACGGCTCACTTTTGGATGTCCCGGGCCAGGGCATCATCGAACTCCTGCTCAATGTCCTGGAGGCGGTCCTCTTCCATGGCCCTGAGGGTTCGCAGGGACGACGACGTGTTCTCCTCCGACTCCCTGCGAATTGCCTCGAGGCACTCGGCCCGCCTCAGGGCCCTCCGCATAGAGTTCTCCGCCCTGACCATCGTGAGCCGTGCCTCTTCTGCCCACTGCCGCTCCGCATCTATAGCATGGCCTAACCGCTGCCACACGGAAGACACTTCCAGTCCTGGGTCCTCCTGCCCTCTGGCCGATGCCTGCCCCTCCGATGACGAAGGCCCACAGCATCATGGCTCCCACCTTGTTGCTGCTGCTGTGCTTCTGCCTGTGCCCTGGCTCTTGCTGCCTGCACATCCTCCTCCGGCTGGGGTGCAGTTGTTGAAGTGGCCACCCCTGCTGGACGTCCGACTCCCAACTGTGGCAGGGATGTGTCCTCCACCAGCCTGGCCGCAGGGTCAGAGGCAGCTCCACAGGGTACCCAGGTGATACATAGATGGGAAGATGGCATGGAGTACGACTGGCGCATAGGGGGTTCAGTTGAGGAGGGGGTCGGAACAAGGTCCAGCAAACGGAGGAATCCGGCCCTGGTGAGCTGTCCCAGTAGGTCAACGCGGTCAATGAGCCATTCGAGATGACGTGCAGTCTCCTCATGAAAAGACTGCAGGTCACCTCGCATGGCCCGTTGATGCAATGCCACCCCACCTGGGACAGGCTCAACCCGGTCCCAGATTGCCACGTCTGCAGGGAGTGGGAGGCCAGTTGTTGTAAGCGGATCCCCTCCCTGAAAACGGGTCTGGACGTAGGCATCCCTGCTGGTGCGGGATGATGCAGTCACAGGATCGGGGACAGAATTACACACAGGCAGCTCCGCGGTGGCCTGTGCTGCCTCCTGTCCATGCCCCTGCACTGCACCTCCAGACCCTGTGTCTGTCCCTTGCATGGCCTCCTCCTCCACCAAACCCCCCACCAACCTGGATGACTCCGTGCCATCTTCCTCCGTCGGACCCTGTGGGTTCTCAGCTGCCCCTTCTGCTACCGAGGAGTCCAACTCCAACCTCCGCCTCTTGGACATTCCCTCAGCAGCAGCAGCAGTCTGGGATGCGGCACCGGACTCCTCACTCCCCGACAAGATGACAACCTGGGTGGGGAGCCGGGCCTTGCGTCTCCGGCTGGCTGAATGATCCCTGGCGCTGTGCTCCACAGCACCCTCTCCGCCCTCTTCTTCAGTTGACACTGCAGACAGGGAGAGATAAAACACAGGCATCAGGGCACTGTACAATGGACTGATACACACATGACAGTTGCACATGAGTGGCATTGTTTAACTACAGACACGGCATCACACTCCACGACACACATGTCATTTTAACTCACACACATGAACATTTCAACAGCAATATTGCACCAGGCAGCACCATCCATACAAATACAACAGCATGAACAGCCAAAGGTGAGCCTGACATCACATGAAACACAAGGAGTGCACTAGACATGCACACACGCCACCACACTTACATGCATGTCTACATCTCCTCCAACTGTTGCAGTGATGAGATCGACATACATGTCACATCTGCCATTCATCCTTCTACATATCAGTGTCATGTGCATCCATGTTGCATCACAGTTGCACACTTGTCAGATACACATACATGCACATGTACACAGTGCAGATACATGCATTATGAACCACCATCCATGCCACAACCATGCCAATGTACATACACAGAAATTCAAACATGTGTACTCCCACACCTGCATTTGCCCAGCATGCTTACCAACACATACACCATCAATGTGTCTCACAACTGAGAGGACTCACATGTGGCAGCCTCACGCCCATGTTCATACACATCCCTACATGGCCCTACATAAACAAATGTGCAACCTGCGCACTACTGGCACACCACGACACGCACAGCGTACTATCAACATGCATGTACACTTACCACTCGACTCCAGACGGGTCTGCCTCTCAAGGATCTGGACGTAGAGCGCTGGGTATATGCGTTCCAGGACCCTCATTTGATGGTTCAACAGCTGGCCCCGGCACCCCTTGGCATCCGCTGCCTTAGCGAGGCGCTGGGCCTTGTTGAGGGTCCTGGACCTGAAGTCCTTCCAGCACTTCTTGACATGATGTAAGTCACAGACTGCCACCCCCTCCGTGTTGATGGCAGTCACAATGTCCATCCAGATCCTGGTCCATCCTTCATTGTCGGCGCGCAAACTTCCAAATAGGGCATCATACTGCCCCAGGACTTGCTCCACCAGGACACCAACTTCGGTGGCAGTGAAGCTGGCGGCCCTCTGCCTCTCTGGCTGGGTGTTGCCAGTGCTGCCAGATGGTGTTGTGCTGGACAATGCAACCCCAGAGGCAGGAGTGGGTGGGCAACTGGGTCCTGGGGCTGGGCTGTGGAACGATGGAATCCCAGTCGGGAGTCTTCGTTTCCAGCAGGGGTGGTCACAGCAACTACACGAGGGGGTAGCCGCCTAACAAAGTTACACCATACTATAACTTATTGTGAAGGGTTTTGACCCATACTGAATCAATAGACTGGGTAGATGTGGGGATGAGCTGTCGCCGCCCATCATTCCGTCCCAGAGTCCGGGAGAACCGCGCAGTTGTGCGCATACCAAAAGCGCCAGGGGTGAAAGGTGGTGCCAAGGAAAAATAGCAGCACCTGTCAGAGCAAAAGCGCTTTTAAATCGCCTCTCTTTCTTTGAACATTATCCATTGTTGATCACTGTCATATTTTAAGTGTGATATCCAATATTAATTTATTATAAAAGTGTGATAGATATATATTGTTATATTTCTCAAATAAACCTTTTAAATTTGCAAAACAGACCTACTTCATGGCTCAGTGGGGTCAGGGGGATTCTAAGAGAGGGGTGTTATATAAGAGTTGTCATCCAGAGTAAATGAACTGGACCTAAAAATATATCAATAAGGGTTTCCCTCAGCATCCCAGACTAGGCATTGACTTAGCTGTAGTGTTGAAGTGAGGCCGCTTAACAAAGTGGGGGCTCGTCCGGGAGATTCTGGGTTAGATCTATCACTTGTGCAGATTAATACCGTGTGCTAACTGACAGGCGACATACATCCGGTCGGATCACCACGCTGTGTTACGCTGTAAAGCACTCCTCAAAGGAACGCTCTAAGGAAACGGTCTGTTTTGCAAAAATAAAATACAAACTTCTGTAAGTCAGGAAGGAACTCAAATTCCAGAATGACGACACTGGTAGACATCAAAATAGCCAGAGAGCACTTCTTACATAAGATATTTGTGAGAGGTGAGTGGACTCATCAGGACCAAACGGTCTGGTTGCAGGCAATCGCGCAACAGGTCACTGAAACAGGGTCAGATATATGGACAGATCAGGGTCCCCTACATGTGGCCCTGAGTGAACTATATATGGGCCCTAAAGCCAAAGATGAACATAATAAGATTGCCAGGATAGCGGCATATTTGTACCAATATATGGGAGCCATGCAGGACAAATGTGCTGAAGGCCAAGATCTGGCAAATAGGCAACAGATGGCGTTAGAGAAGGCCCAATCTGATCTGGACTCTTCTTAGAAGAGGCTGCTCAGGAGCCAGGAGTCAGAAAAGGACAGCAGACAGTACATCACTAAAATAAAGGAGGATATGGATGTGCTGCAACAGGAAAAGGCTGACCAGGATACCAGATTTCTGGCCTTGCAGAAGGAGTACAAAGAAGGTTTGGACTCCCTACTGCAGAGGCAGAAAAAGCTGGAGCAACAGTTAGACTTCAATAGGGCATGTGCTGAGCAGGTAGTCACCCTGCAAAGCCACCTAGATAGGGAGAAGGCAGAGAGCAATAAACTGATTTTGAAAGACCTGGATACCCAGGCAGAGTTTGACCAGGAGCGCCAGAAAGCTGGTGCCTTCCAAAGGCAAAGGGACGACCTGGCAGCACAGATGCAGGCTCTTACTCAGGAAAGGGATACCTTAGGCCAGGAAGTCTGCCACTTGAAAAGAGCACACCAGGAGGGTGGAGGATGCTCTGGCAAGAAAGGAGCAGGCCAATAGGGACACAGCTCAGGAGGTAACCCTCCTGCAGCGAAGACTGGCCCAGTACTCCAGGACCAATCAGGAGGCACAGAGAGAGAATGAGGCTCTCTGCCAGCACAATGATAGGCTCCAGCAACAGGTAGCCATGCAGGAGAGACTGATAGAGTCTAGTAAGGCCTTAACTGAGGAACTGAAAGCGCAGGCTCTTGCATTGCAACAGGGAGCAGGGGCAGATAGAGATGAGGTTCGCTGGGAAAGAGAAACTCCTGAGCATAACCTCAGGAGCCCTAGTACCAGAGGCCTTCATCTCTCCCAGTCCCTGGACTCTGCCACCCCCATGTCCCCTCGCGCTCATGAGCCCAGGGCCACGGGGATGGCAGATTACTATCCAGCTAGAAGTATGGGGCTCATAGGCCAGTACCTCCCAGGAATGGATGGGCGGGCATCCGGGTATGGGCACCCAAGCACAGTGCAATTTAGTGGGGAACCCCAGGAGAGTAGGCCCATTAAGGGCATCCTGAAAACCTCTGTCCAGTTAGGTCAGTGGGGGGGGTACCCATCAAATCCTGGCAGCAAGGAGGGATCTGAAGACTCCGCTGAGCGTTACAGGACACAGGAGACCAGGTCCCCACATTCTGCCAGCCATTCCCAGACTCGCAGAATCTGAGAAAACCTGGAAGATCAGACGGCACCTCTTGGAGCAGTGCTTCTGAGTCCGAGGAAGAATGGACCAGGGTTACCCGAACCAAAAAGGCCAATAAGGCAAAAAAGGGCCTTGCTTAAGGACCCATTGAAACAAATAAAGGCAATAAGGAGTGTCATCACGCCTTATCATAAGAACGCCAAGTATTCTGTTTGGGAACACATGGAGCTCTATGAGCAAATGATGGAGACTTTCCATTTGAAGGACAGCAGTAGCTGCATCCAGTACGTCAAATGGACCTTCTCACCAGAATACTCCAGTTTCTTTGCAGGGCTGGAGGATCAAAACCATTCAAGGTGGTCCACATACAGGGCGGCCATCTTGAAACATTTTTCTGTGCACAGAAATCATCAAGAGGCTCGCAAGGCAGCCTACAATGTGGGGAGGATCAGGCCCCACAAGAGTTTGTGCAAGAATTAAAGCGTGCTTTTGCGCAGACCACCAGAAGGGTGCGCACGGGTAGCAGAGAATTTATCAATACGTTTTTCCATGCCTTACCCAAATACATAATGACCCAGCTCGTGAGAGATTTTCATGAGAAAAGATCTTTAGACTGGGTCATTGAACAGGCTACCCGGATCTATGAGGTGCAGAAGCCCATTGAAAATAAAAATAATGTGCAGAAAACCCCCAAAACCAACAGCACCCCTGCTGCTGCCAAGGTGGCAGAGGTAAAGGTCACCCCCGTTTTGGATTTGGAGATGGGGGGGGCCTAAAAACCTACCTGCACCTAATAATGCCAAGCCCAGAAGGCCCCCTGGCCAGTCACAGACAGGGAGCCAAGGAGGTAGTCCCACAAATGGGGTCCCCCGCTCCCCTTACTATGTAAGTCCCCGCTACAAGGGAAACAGACCAATCCTGGGTTATGTGTGGACTCCCCCAGCCCAAGGGGTGGATCCAGCCAAGCACCTGACCCAGGGAACTTCCCTCCTAACTTCCCACAGGAGGGCAGAAATTCCCCAAACACTGGGCAGAACTTTTTTCCCAGGTATCCACCCAATTTCCAGCCCCAAAATCATCCATCCTTCTTTCCCCAATTCCCTGAGCCCAGACAACCTAATCCGGGAGAGGGGAGGCCAAGGGTGGAGGGGTACCCGAATCTTCCCAACCCAGGGTATTACCAGAGAAGGGATAGCTACCCTTCCCGGGATCAGCCCAGGGGAGAAAATAGAGCCCCGTATCAGCCTGAGCGGGTTTCCCAGTTAGCGCGCCAAGTCCAAAATATGGCACGGGATCTGGGTCACATACTGAGGGCTCAACAGAACCCTCAGATGAGCATGCCACCGCAGAATGCCCCAAACTCTGGACCTGGTGCTCCAGAACAATGACGGGGGCAGCATCCCGATAACCCACCGGTTCCCAGGGAGGAGGCACAAGGGGAAGGGGGGTGTAAAGCCTTGGAGGAAGCTTCCTTCCCCACTTGTAAACAGCCCCTGGAAGCCCAGGAACCAGAAACAAAATCTCCTACACCTGAAAGTCTGCCTCCTAAGGAGCAGAGGGGGGGTAGGAGAAACAAAGTACCCAAACGGACCCACTTTTAGGAGGAGGTACAGATCTTCCAATTTGAGGGAGAGGGATCCCAAGAGGATCCTGGGAAAAGGATCTTCTCCTTCAGAGAAGGAAAAATGGGTCCCAAGAGATTCCAATCCAGACTGGGTAGATGTGGGGATTGAGCGGTCGTAGCCCATCATCCTATCCCAGAACCAACAAAACCAAAAACCACTGGTTCAAACCCATCCTGGTGACTGCCTCCCAAAAGGCAGGGGTGGCCCAGACCGGAACCAGGGGAACCTAAAACCGAATCAACAGACTGGGGAGATGTGGAGACTGAGCTACCGCCGCCCATCATCTCATCCCAGAACCAACAATACCAAAATCCCATGGGTCAAACCCATCCTGATGACTACCTCCAAAAAGTGGGGGCGGCCCAGAACCCAAAACCATTTCCAGTTGCCAACTTTTTCTTTCAGATTCCCCAGGCTCTTCACAGAATTCTGCCCAAATCTCTTCGCTAGCAATGTCCAAAACCAGAAAGTTAGCCCACCAGTTGTCCAAAAATGTGCATTATCTGTGCCCCCTGGAGGAGAAGGAGGGAAGATATTATGCCCCGGTACAAGTACAGGGGCAGGGTACAATTTCGGCACTGGTGGACACTGGATCCCAAGCTACCCTTCTGTCCAAAAGGGCCTTTGATGAACTAAATGCAGGAAGGGGGGAGAATGACCGTATTCCTCTCACCTCTCTTCCTGGACAAATGCAGAACTTTGACGGGAAGGAAATTCCTGTCGAGGGGACTGCAGATTTGGACATCAAAATTGGGCGACACAAGGTGAAACACCCGGTCATAGTAGTGACTCCAGAGGGCACCCCTTGTTTATTAGGGAATGACCTCCTGAGAAGGTTGTCACCCCTAATAGATTGCGTAAACAAGGTCCTCTGGACCCAGACTAGCCGACCAATAAAATTAAAACAGAGTGTCAACCATGTTAGTTTAAACGGCCCTGCCACATGGTTGAACAAAAATCTGACCAAGTAGAATTTTACTTCCAGAACAACCAAAATCCAGACGTGACAGTAATAGCAGTAGGACAACAGACTGGTGATGGGAGGTCCTCTCTATTTCTGAAAATCAACCTTCCTTCCAGTTTAAGGTGGTATTCCACACTGGAAGGAAACACCCTGAAATTCTTTACTAGTCCACAATCAGAAACTCCCACTCCTATAGTCCAGAAAGATGTGAAATCAGCTCAGAGCCTGATTGATATTCAGCAAATTGGAGAGCAGTTGTTCATCCCTGTTCAATTAAATGATGGGAAGGACTCTGTTCTCGCTCCAGTGTGTGTGAACAACGGTAATAGCTTCATCAGCGAAGCCATGTTCCGCCAACTCCCAAAAGATCCAGCCATTCCCACATTCAAACTGATAGACAAATGGGAAATGGACCTGGAAGCACCTAATTCCAAACATCTCCTGCCAAGCAGGTGTATGCTCAAAATCTCCATTGGCAACACGAGCATAGTCCATAATTGTTGGGTCGTGTGAGAGGTCACTGCCGCCTTTTACTTAGGCAGTGACATTCTGAATCGCTTCGCCATTAGTTTGGACCTAATAAACTTCAAAGCTTGGTCTCGATTAGCGGATAATCCCATGGGCTTTGATGATTCAGAAAAAGCATTTAGGTCAGCTCAATTGCTACCTTATGCAGTTGAAATTCAGATTAAAGAGGAAGTCACCATCCCAGAAAGGACCCGACAATTCTCCCTGGAAGTGAAAGTTAAAAGAGGACAAAAATGGAAAAACCCTGATGCTTACATTCATCTAAATGCTTCTCTCCAACAGCAAGGGTTAGGGGTAAACCCAACACCATTAGTCAACATAGAACATGACACCATTCCAATAGAGGTGGATAACAGCGACTCAAAGTGTATCACTCTAGCCGCAGGCACCATTATTGGAATGGCGGTTGATGACTGACATTTCTCCATTGATTTAGGAAATTAACTGTTAGGACCAATCCCCAAGGACTGTTTTGACAGTGACAGTGATGACAATACAACACCAGACAGGATTTTCACCCGGCATGGGGGGAACTTCCTGCTGTACACTTCTTGCCCTTATGGTAAGGAAGATGTGACTTGTGACTTCAGGAGGGATGAGGTGATTTTCCAGGTCCATGAGGGCTGCCTTTCCCACCTGAAGCCTCCAGTCCAAATCAGCACTCTGACCAGGGACTTCTCCACCCAGCTGGAGGAGGCCGCTGAGATAGCCAAACCAGAAGTCTTTCCAGGCTTCAGGCAGATGGTGGAAGAGAGGGTCAACCTAGCTGATGCCTGCGTGACTCTGGAACAGAAGCAAAAGTTGAAACAAGTTTTTTTGGATTTCCAAGATCTCTTTGCGGTAGACTCATATGACTGTGGTCACACCGACATCCACACCACAACAATTCCCACGGACCCTTGAATGACTCCAGTGTTTGTGAAGCAATATTGTTTGCCTCTCGCATCCATGGAGTCCCTTACTGAAATAATTAAGAACCTTGAGTCCCGGGGAATAATCCGTCCAGTACACAGAACCTTCGATAATCCGGTGCTGGGAATATTGAAACCAAACGGCCAGTGGAGACTCTGCGCCGACCTTAGGGAGCTCAACAAACGGGTCCATACTTCCCGATGGCCTCTGCCCTACATTGACCAAGGGCTGGCCCAGATTCAAGGGTCACAGGTATTCACAGCAATAAACCTGACCAATGGATACTGGACTGTGCCTGTCAGTAGGGAGGACCAATACAAACTGGCTTTTACCTTTGGGGGCCAGCAGTACACAAGGACCCGGACTCCCTTCGGATACCTCAACTCCGGCAATGAATTTCCTACATAAGGCCATGCCCGACCTGGTTGCGAGGGGTAACCTGGCTTATGTAGATGATGTCCTCATCAAAAGTTCATCTGTGGAGGAACACATAGCGGAGATCCGTTATGTTCTGACACATTTGAGGGCAAGAGTTGATGGCTGTGCATCAAGCCATCCTCACTGCCGTCCAACATCAACTCCATGAACTGGTCATAATCACAGATTCGGATTATGTAGGGAACGGGTTCGTGGAGCACCTGGTTAATTGGAAAACCAGAGGCATGTTATGTGCTAATAACAAACCCTTGAAACATGGGAAGTTAATCCAAAACATTGATGATCTGGTCACCTTGAATGGGATGACCGTCTACTGGGAAAAGATCAAGGGTCATTCCAAAGTAGAGGGACCAGACAAAACTGGAAATGACTTAGCTGATCAGCTGGCCAAAACCGGGGCCATCCAAGGGGATCTAATAGAGATTGAGTCCCTGTTGGGGGAAATCCAGGTCACTGCTATCATTAGGTCCCAGACAAATGCTCACAATGATCTTTCAACTGCACAATGGAGTAAGGAGACCCCTGACGCTGATTTAATCACAGCTCAGAAGGGGGATCCAATAATTGGTAAGTTTTACCAACACATTGAGGACCCTGAGAACTTTCCCTTGACGGATACTGATTACTTCGGGAAAGAAGACCTAAGAGTGTTGATGAAATGTCCAAAAATGTTCCGAATCCAAGACGGTTTGCTGGTAAGGAAATCCAAAGCTGGCCACGATCAGTGGGTGGTTCCTACCTCATTCCAAAGCCTGATGTTAAGTCACGCCCATGATGCGGCCACTGCCGGTCATAGGGGGTTTCACACAACACTGGAAATCTTAAGAGAAGTTGCATACTGGCCACACATGGGGCAGGACCTCGACCAATACTTGAAGGGGTGTCTTGTGTGTGCACAATTTCAGCCATCATCCCTCACACACCGTGCGCCTCTCCAAAAGAGGGGGATGACACTGCCATGGTTAGATTTGCAAATCGACTTTGTAGGCCCTGTAATTCGCTCGTCTAGAGGAAACAAGTACATGTTGACCGTTACATGCTTGTTTACCAAGTGGGTGGAATGTCTCCCAGCCCCAAACTGCAAGGCAGAAACAGCAGCTGCCCTGATGATTAACCACATCTTTTCCCGTTTTGGTCTACCTCAAAGGATTGAGTCAGACAGAGGTTGCCATTTCTCCAGCGAGGTAATGACAAAGATGTGGGAGATACTGGGGGTTAAAAGGAAGCTACATATTGCTTACCGGCCAGCTTCTTCTGGAGCAGTAGAGAGTTACAACCGAACCATTGTGAGCATATTAAAAAAGTTTGTGGCAGATTCTGGGCCAAGTTGGGATATCTGATTACCTCTGGTCCTAATGGCCATCAGATCTACCCCTTCATCTGCAACTAAAATGTCACCATTTGAGTTGATGACCGGACGCAAGATGGTGCTTCCCCAGCATCTGCTCTACAGGACCCAAGAGCAGACACTGATAAATGTCTCCACAACTCATGAGTATGTGGAGAATTTAAGGAAACACCTTCAGCATGCGTTTGCCTATGCTCAGCAGAATCTAGAAAGAACAGCTGATAGCAGGAAAACCCACTACGACCTGAAGACCACCAGGAAGCAATATACTGTGGGGGACCGGGTCTATCTATACAATTTCCAAAGGAACCAGGCCAAACAGCAAACATTTTTGCCTACATGGAAGGGACCGTTTGAAATTATAGACAAGATCTCCCCTGTAGCATACAAGATCCGCATCCCCAAAGGTAGTCTGGCGGAAGGGGAAGACAAGTGGGTACATATAAATCAGCTAAAGTGTTGCCATCCCAGGCACACGCTGCAGCAACTGGAGGAGTCCTCTGCAATACCAGAGGGGACCGCTCCAGATTAATTCAGTTCCAACCCTAAAATATTCCACATATAGTCTCTAAAATATTATGACGCTTGTAAGCCACTGTCTCTGAATTATATCTTGTTTTTCAAAATTGGAATGCTATGTCTATTAAAGTATAAAATGTATATGTCCCCCCACTATATCAATAGTGGGGGAGTAATGTCTATGAATAGGTATTGCCGCTTTCCTTTGTCGTCCTAGGAGAAAGAAAACCTGGAGACTGGCCAAGGAGGACACCCAGGGACCGGGAGCAAAGATCCGAGGGGCCCGGGGTACCGCCCAATATTCCCATCAGGACCGGCGAGGAGGACCGATCGATCCAACTGGGTGGAGGAAAAGATGCTGAACTGTGCCATCTACAGAATTGGAAGAAGATAATGTGGACATACCAGCGCAAGGGCTCAAAACCTCCTTTGCACCCGACTTCCCCTCGACTTGAATCAAAGCGTAGTCGGGTGGGGGGGTTTGTGAAGGGTTTTGACCCATGCTGAATCAATAGACTGGGTAGATGTGGGGATGAGCTGTCGCCGCCCATCATTCCATCCCAGAGTCCAGGAGAACCGCACAGTTGTGCGCATACCAAAAGTGCCAGGGGTGAAAGGTGGTGCCAAGGAAAAATAGCAGCACCTGTCAGAGCAAAAGCGCTTTTAAATCGCGTCTGTTTCTTTGAGGCCAAGCTCCAAATGTCAAGTTCAAACATTGCAAGATAGCTAATACCAGAGACCTTTGTTCAAAAATCCGTTTTACTGATGTCAAAAAGTTGCTGAAATCATGGGCACAAGACCACTCTAAATATTCAACATTCTTGTGGGGGGGTTCCACATAACCACTCTAATGTAAGGATGCCTATCAAAATAATAGCAAAAATCTCCTGTCAAATTCAAGACAACTCAAAAATGGATGCAGTACCGACAAATTCCACAAGGCGGCGCTAGCGGTTTAAACTCTGACAGGAGAACTGGCTGACAAAGGGACCTGAGTCAACTGGACTTCAAAGCCTGTGGGTTAATTAAAAAATCTTAGCCACCTGCTGTTCCCAGTAGCCAAGAGGCTGAGAACTCTTAACACCCCAGAGACTCACAACAGGAGGCAGGATATCACATGGCCCTTCTGAGTGAGAGGGAGGGGGTCTCCCCTTCAGCCTGGAGGAGAGAGACAATAGCCCCTTTCAGTTGAATGGGGTATGTTAATTTTGAGTGTTTCCTGTCAACAGCCCTCTGCCAGCAAGGAGAGACATGTGATCACTGACCCACCCAGACTTCTGGAGGCGGATGCAAACACTTTGGGGAGTTGAATTGCAACAAATATATATTTTATAGAAACTGTGATAACTTATTGTAACCAAATGACAGGAATGTACAACTTTGAGAGTCTTAGTATGAAAATTGCCCTCACGATTTGAGTCCAAACTCCAATTTGTACCATGTTCTGGGGCAAAACCCCGCTAATTATGAATATTGTAGACACTGTATTTAAGCTAGAGACATGGAAAGTTACTGGGATATATGTGGAAGGGAAATGTACTTTTGTATAATTTTTGATGAAAATCCCATATTGCAAAACCCACTAAAATCAAAAATAAGTTGCCATTTTTTAAAGCTCCTAGAAACGCCAGAGTCAGAACAGAGACTACCTTAAGCAAGGTGTAATATGTACATGTAATGTTAACCACTTGTGTACCTGGGAAATATGTATTTGGATCAGAAATAGATTTGTGTGCACATTGACAAGGGGAGTTTCTTTCTGTAAGCCATAAAGATGACACACAACCCAGCTCCCCAATCAAGGGAGAGGGGAGAACTGGGCCAATGACAAGTGAGAGGGGCAGGCTCAGTTATGCCACGCACACACCCACTTCCAAAACACATAAAAAGAGACTGCTGGGACAGGTAGAGACATTCATTTTCCATTTCTGTGGAGCATTTTGACGGCCGACAACCCATCCAGACAGAGACCAGAACCAGAGACCCATAGACTACAGAACTTTGAACCTAGAAGGCCCACTGCAAGCAAAAGTATTCTCAGCAGGCCTTCAGAATCCAGCAAACCTAACCAAACTATTCAACAGCCGGGCGAGCTGTTTGAATTCTTTGCCAAGAACTTTTGCCGGAACCGCAGACCAGACCCAGACCGCTGTGAGCAGAACCAGATATCCGGATCGCTGTGAGCAGAACCGGTGCCTGATTGACCCGCCGAGCAGAGAGAACCGCCGCTGCACGTTTTGACCAGATCCGTGACAACGCCCATTCATTTCAAAATTAGGATTGAGTATCCGCCAGAACTGTGCAGAACCCAATCTCTTAGTTAAAATAATCTAATCCAAACTATTTTAACCTAATTAGAACAGCCTCCTAGAAATTGTGTCATCTGTCATTTTTAAAGCTGCACAACTGTCACCTGTCAATTCTGCAGCTGCAAGCTGTCACCTGTCATTTTGAGTTTACTTTAAATCCGAAAAACGACCTTCACAAAGTCGTCCGTATCTCTGGAACCGTTTGTCCTAGGAACGAGATTTAACTTGCCTTAGAATCTAAGCTTTCCAACAAACCTAGAACCGACTTCCTACTCCTTACACTTTTACCGCAATCGCGATTTACGCACTCGCAAAATTTACCACGATTTGCGATTTGGCCTGATTTCATCATCTGTAAAAAGATAGCCGCTTTTGCCTGAACTGCTAAAATTCATTTGCAACCTAATAACCATCCCTGAACCATTGTTGGGGCTGACCTGGACTGATTTAAAGTGTCTACCCCTCACCCTGAACCTCCTACAGGGAATTAAAAGCAATTTTAGCATTTTTCACTTCCTTGCCACCACATTACAAAGCACTCTTGCCCGTGTTTTAAAAAGCATACCTGTTGTCTAAGCTTGCTGGGAGGGGAACCGAATTCCGTATTGTATTTGATTGTATTCCTGAAGACTGTGTGTGTTACTTCCATCTCCTTGCATTGCATATAGGGGGGGGGTGAATTGCCACCAGGGGAAAAGTGAACATATTATCTCTTGTGAAACTATATCAGTTTATTTTCTGTACTGCATTTATTCCACCTTGCATGTCCTTGAAACCATAAAACATTTCAGCTACCTCATCCTCTATACTACTTCTAAGTAACCAAATCAGTTTACCAGTAGAACATTTTCCATTGTTGATCACTGTCATATTTTAAGTGTGATATGCAATATTAATTTATTATAAAAGTGTGATAGATATATATTGTTATATTTCTCAAATAAACCTTTTAAATTTGCAAAACAGACCTACTTCATGGCTCAGTGTGGTCAGGGGGATTCTAAGAGAGGGGTGTTATATAAGGGGTGGCATCCAGAGTACATGAACTGGACCTAAAAATATATCAATAAGGGTTTCCCTCAGCATCCCAGACTAGGCATTGACTTAGCTGTAGTGTTGAAGTGAGGCCGCTTAACATTATGTATGTGGTGGATATTATAAAATTGGTGGTCTATGCAAAAATTTAGCTTTGATTCATCCTAGTGATGTAATCTAAAATCCCCTGGGGGTTGAAAACAAGACAATATGATTTGTATTGTATAGGCAAGTTCTATTACAAGAAACCAGTTTTATATGGTGCAGTTTTTTTAAATTTTATTGCACTCAATTTTCTTTAACAAAACAACTGAAACAAAAATGCAGTGTCCTGATATGATGGAGAAGCAAAAAAGTTGAGGCAGTAATAGAGCATCAGTCTCAAACCTGAAAGAAAAATTGCTTATAGCATCATCATTTGCATGGTAGGATTCTTTACCAGCAAAAACAGGGTAATACTTATTTTAGGTAAAAGAAAAGGTTTAACAAATTGTTTTCCCAATTGGGGAGCTCTGTAACACAAAATAAAGCATGACAGAGTGGTGAATGTTAGTAGAGTAGTGTACATTTACATATAGGTGGGCAACAATTTTCCTCAAAATATCAATGGTGAATCCTATATAGTTGTACACTTGTATGCAGATCTATAAGTGACCAATCCTCAGTCGGTCAGTCAGCAAATGGCAGGGCACGTGGGCAGCAGGCAGTCAGGCAGCAGCAGATGGCAGGTGGAAGCGTGCTCGGGGCTCTGGGGGCAGTAATTTGGCCTTCTGGGAAGGAGCGTGGTCTTCCGTGTGTTTTCGCATGGCCAGCTTGATACGGAGTGATTTGGCATGTGAAAAAATTGCACGTCAGCATGTAATTCGAGGAAAGGGCCTTAGCGCGTAAGCGCGTCAGCACAAGCTCGCGATTTCATTGGACCAAAAGCCCTTAGCGCGTAAGTTACATTATGCACACGGGCGTTTCCCTCATAGCACGTGATGACAGAGCACACGTGGAAAAACTGCACGTCCGAGTGTCATCACGTGTAATTGGAGGAAAGGGCCCACGTACATGCGTATCTGACGTGTACGTGTGGGCCGGTTTAAAAGCTACGTGTAGGACGCCATTTCCTTGTACGTGCTTTTCGTGGAGAGCGAGTGGGTGAAATTTGTACTTCTTGTCGGTTCACACGCGATTACTTCACAGCGTTTCTAGTTCTTACTCCCTGTTACCTCTGACAGCTCTTTTCAGATTTTTTGTTGGGCCTGTTTCCTCAAACAGAGTTCACTTCTCCTTTTGTCCTGTCTCCTCAGACAGCGTACAATCCTTCTTTAGGCGGGGGTGTTGCAAAGGTGGCCGACCTTCAAAAGGTGGGTGTGGTGGGCGCAGTAGGGGGCGTGGCTGGGATTTCAGGGTGCCCCTATACCCCCATGTGTGGAGGAACAATCAGGGACACCCTTGCCCCCCCATGGTTGAGGGAAACATGGCTGACACCATCCCAGCTCAGCCCTTGTTGGACCAGCCCATTGTGGCACCTGACCTGGCACAGGATGACTGCCAGGCTGACTTCCAGGTCAGCAAGTCTAGGCCACGTGTGGCGGTGCAAGTTGTTGTCACCAAGCCACGTGGATCTGGGGCAGCTATGTCATCTGCTGCCCCAAGTATGCAGGGTGGGGAGGCTGCAGGGACAGATGCAGCTCCATCCGCCCCAGCTCTGACTCTCCCAGCCAGGACAGTGTCAGTCCAGGTCCATCAAACTGAAGTTCCCCCTGCCAACATTACCCTGCAACCAATGCCTGCATCAAGACCTATGGTCATTGTGCATTCCCACACTCCTACTACCCAGTCCACTGGTGATTCTGCCCCTACCGACCAGAGCGGTGTAAGCCACTCTGGCTCCGTTCCACCTTTAAAGAAGAGGAGGAAGGGTGCTCTGGCACGACAGGCTGAGACCCCAGACACAGCTACACACTTGTCAAGGAAGCCTTGCTTTAATGACGCGGAACTTGATGCACTTGTGTCCTATGTGTCGGCACATAGCCGCAAAATGTTGGTGACTGCAGGGTGCAAGACCACACCTGGTCAACATAGGGCACACTAAACAAAGAAGCAATCCAATGTGGATAGCCACGTCCCCTGCACACTTTCTAGACAGCCAATCTAGGCCTTTTGAACATTTTTTGTAAATGACATTCTCTAGATTTATCTAAACTGTCTGCATTCTGATAATTCCCTTGCCAGACAAATTTTTTTGCCATTTAGACGAACACCAGAAAGCACACCCAATAATCTATGGGACTAATAACATTGTTTTTAATTGTTCGTTATGTGCCTAACTCTTTCTTTTATACATACCTTCTGATCGTGATTTACATCACCTAGTCTTTACAAATACTGTTCAACTTCATGACCATCCTTATCACTCATAATTCTTTTATGGCTCAAATCCAACCCGGTCCCCTAAAACGTATTTACTTGGTTTGTTTATGTCTTGGTGCTTGTGCGCGGGTGACATCACGCTTTTCGTGACGTTGCACGCACTTGCGCGCAATGACCTCACAGCCTCTTTTCAGTGTATAAACAGGGACGCCGAGTGAATACATCACTCTGGTGCGGTTCCCGATCGTACTCGGACTACTCCTGGACGCAGATGGATACTGAACTTGTAAGTTCCTTTTGAGTTAGAGGCTGGACCCTCTCGTTTGCGCTTATTATTCCGCTCAGCTAATTTAATAACCGCTTGGTTATACCATTATCCCATTTAGATATCCATATCCATCAAGGCTTCACCAAAGTCTTCTTTCCATGAGATGCACTACATAGTGTCCGCTTGACACCTGGATCAGCTCTGCTAATATTCCATGAGCCTAATATATGTTCCTGGGTAAGATGGTTGCCCATTTTTTCACATTCCGAATGCTACTATTTGACCCACCTCTCCTAGCCTGTTTCTCTCATCACTTCCTCCGTATACTCACAGTTGCTTAAGATATTATACCACGTTCTCCAATTCTGTGTACCACAACTATGGATACATAAGGCACATTACCCCACATTCGAAATTTAATAAGAAACTATACGCCCATACTAGACTTAGGTCATTTGCATATCAACCTTAATTGTTGGTTTTTGACGAAATCGTATAGCTTGTAGCCCTGTGGGAGATGGATTTAAAATGAGTACTGAAAAATGGGATGCTGCCCTATAGACCAGGCTGACTGCCTTGTAAACAATTTATTTGTTAAAATTGATCTAAAACTTTGATATGAGGTTTTTCAAAATTGTGTAAAAACTGCTTTAAGTTCAAACTAATTGAAGTATATATCTATTTTCTTTTGTAGACTTTAATTTGTTGAAAAATGACACCCCTGATGAAGAGTTTTTTATACTCGAAACCTGTTGGGCTCACCAAAAGACAAATAAAAAGCAAAAATTGTTTTTTATAAAACAGAAAGTTTCAACTGAATCATTTATGGACATTTTCTACAGAATTGATTGAAAGTTATCAATATTGTATTTAAAAAAATGTACAAAAAATGTTCAAAAGGCCTATCTTGGCCGTCTAGAAAGTGTGCAGGGGACGTGGCTATCCACATTGGATTTCTTCTTTGTTTTTTGTATATAACCAGCCTAGGTACCAAGGCTGTGTCTTTCTCCCCCGCACCTCGAATTATTTACTAAAGATTACCATTCTGTTTAAACCTAACTAAATTACATTCAAATTGGTGTGCAAATGTACTTACCTGTGTTAGTTAACATAGGGCACACTGGCAGACCATCGCGGACCGAATAAGTGCCCTTGGATTTGTGAGGCGCACAGCTGATGATTGCTACAAGCGGTGGAATGACCTGAAACGCAGAGCAAAGAACAAGCTTGCCTCAAATCATGCCGCTACTCTGGTGACTGGCGGTGGGTCTCCACAAGAGGACAACAAACTCACTAAACATGAGTCTGTTGCTTGGGCCTTCGTCACAGAGGAACAGATCCAAGGTGTGGGAGAACTACCTGATTATGATGCATTGTCCGGTGAGTGCCCATGCATGTGTGTGTAATGCATGCGTATGTTGTTTGGGTGACGGGTTCTGATTGAGTGCCAGGTGAGGGTGTGTGTGCCTGGGTGGTATGGGTCACCCATGTGCTTCATCCAAAACATTCAGCGGCCTTGGATTTGGGTGTGACAGTATCCCTTCTGCCCACAGTAGTAATTTAGCGGAACATTACGGCAGTTGCCCTTGAAGTGGCATCTTGCAACAACATTGTTTGTATTTTTCAGTGTTCGTTCAGGCTGATTGTTTCAATTCTCCCACTTTTGCTACGCATTCCTCAGCCCTATTGTCACATTTGTGACATGCTTCTGTCATTGATGAACCCCACATTGGCCCACATGTGTTACCTTGTTAGGTGAAGGATTTAACCATTCAGTACCAAACACACAGGGATTTCTCAGCCATTCGGCCTGTTATTCTTTGTTCAATAAATGGATATTTGTAGGTAGAATGGTTTACAAATCAATGCTTGATTTGGTGCCCAAAAAAAACAACACAAGCAGCCTCTTTCAGGAGTAGTTACAATATGAAGGTTGTACTGTACTTACTTTTTTGTGCAAGATGAGCAGGTTTCTTCGGATATGTCGTCTGCACTGTAGATGCTGTTGATTCTCAGGAGAGTAGTCTTCACTGCGATTCAAAAAAAGAAACTCAATTACTTTTTGTGTTTGCAGCAGTGATGATACTGCACACATTAATTGTGCTTCTTTCATCAGAGCATTCAACTTTAATATTTCACCCCAGTGCACGTGTACATTTCACTTCACTCTGTGCAGTCTTTGCATGGTACTTGCAATATGGTACTTGAACGTCCTTCAAAATAGCTTAAACTTTTAAGGGTATGGAAATGCCTTGTTGTTTACAAAGTGTACTATGCATAGGAGAGAGGTTTGTAAGCGATAGGGCATAGTATTAGATGGGGAAACATTTTCTACTTGTAAATTAAAAGCACAATGGCGAAAAATCGGGAGACCCTCAGAAGGAAATGTCACCACCGCAATCTGGAGCGCTTTCTATTCTCATACGATCACATTGCAAGTAGCATTACTGTAGGCCATACAGAGTACACAACTCTGACATTTTCACATACAAAATTGAATTCTGCCCTAAATAGGAATGCTTGCAACGTATGTACAGGTTATGCGGACGACAGTAAGCAGTCGTGCGATTTGTGAATGACAAATCGGACATCTTGCACTTTAAAGGGGGAACGTTGTTATGTATTCCCTATGGAGATTTAGCGGCATCATTTTGTCTAAATTAAATCATAAGTGTTCCACATGTTCTCTGATTAAAATATACATACCTGTTCTCTATACTCATGCATGTGCACATGAATGGAGCTGTATGTAGAAATTCGTAATATTTGCACAGTAGCTTGTCAAGTAGGTGCTTTGCAATGATATGCGACTTCCATTCAGAATCATGGACAGTAATTTTGAAGTGCGCAATGTTGATGTCAGAGTTAAAATTTGCGATGTTCAATGTGATTGGTGGATGAATGTGCGACTGCTTAGTTGTGTCCAATGAGGGACTTGCTTTGGTACCGCTGTAGAAAGGGTGGAAGGACTGGGTAAGAGTTACGTGCCGCACGTAGGCAATGCTTGTCCTCTGCTAGGGCGTGTCACATACCGGTTTCTACAGCAAATCCTGCATGGAAAGGCGACTTTAGGCATCAGCCAATCAGATGTTCACATTACTCTTTTGTGTCGAAACACGGTGCGCGCACTGAAGATGGCAGAGGTGGAGAGGGTCAGGGTTTTGATGCTTGGATCCATTTTTCTGCAAGGCTTACAACACTATGCCGAGAGTAGGCATGTGGCACACCATTTCGATGTGAGAGGAGTGCAGGTGGTGTGGAGCGCTGACACTGAAGCCAATGCTGCAGCAATTCTGCAAGTTTGTAGAGACATGCGTACAATGACCACTCCTCATGTGGTAATTTTGCACTACGGTGCTTACCATTTGGGATACGTGACTTCACATACTTTGTTGGCAGATTTGGCACAGTTGGTTGAAGCACTCATGACCATCTTCCGAACAACGAAAGTAATTTTTCTACTTTACTCCCTAGAGTACAATGGAGCAACAATTCTGTTTTCTGTCCAGATCAAAGCATCCGGAGGTGTATCATCAATCGCGGCATGTGTGCATTCATGCTACGAGCTTATACGTTTTTTTGCTGCCACGATAACATTGCTCCAAGCAATGCAGGTTACTTTGAAGGAGCTGGTGTTGGGAAATGCGATGTTCTTTTGGAACGTATGGCTTGCTTTAGAGAAGGTTCTTTAATGTTTGCAAGAGTAAAGCAAGGACAAAAAATACAAAAAAACCTAAAATACCAGATGTCTGTACGGTATCTGGCCAAAAATTAAAAAAAAACTGCTCTTTTCAGAGCCTACCTTAAAGGGGAAATAGGGGAATAGTACTTTAATGTACCGTTGTCACGCTCTGATCCTCTACATGTCCGCGAACATGGCGGTAGTTTGCAGCCAGCACATATCACCAACGGAGATTCAGGGGTGGAGACATATGTAATGAGAATGAGCAGAGCTAGGGATTGGTCCATAAAGTTCAGTAGGTGTGTTGTGACCGACATACTTTAGTAAGACTGTCTTCTCCCTCACAGGAGACCACACAGCCATGGCTTTCCATGCTTGAAAACAGATTATCTGGATTTTGGGAGACTCATGGATACATTGGTCAAAGGTGCATGCAGAAAGCTGCAGTTTATCTACAAATCTCGGATTTCCTCATGTGGAAGTGCACTGGCATGGCGTGCGTGGCATGAGATGGCTGGCTTGGTACCTCTCTGTGTTACTTTACTGACAGAGCGTCCTCCAGATATACTGCTCATTCATTGCAGAGGAAACAGTTTAGGCCATGTATCTGGAATTTCTTTGCAATTTGCAAAGAAGGAAGGACTTGCAAAGCTCGTGGACATGTTTCCAAATTGTCAAATACTTTTTTCCCCTATTGCCCAAAGACAAATATGGCTGCGTTCTTCTGCGTTTGGTCCACAAATGGAGAAAGTGAGAGACGCAATGTGAATAAGGCTGCGTGTGCATTTTTAAGAGATGTTGGCATGTCCTCTTTCCACAATGAAAACATTTTGTTTCGCAGCACTTTCATTTTCCGCAGAGATGGAGTCCACCTCACATATGCTGGCAATCAGATTTTTCTTCGCAATGTACAAAATGCATTGCAACCTCTTTTGCAATCACACTAACCTATCTGACATTCCATTTTCACCAATCCACAGTTTTTGACCCACACAACGCACCACTGAAAGGCTCTTTTCAGAGCCGCCACTTACTCCCAGCGTACACTTAATTGTGTTTGCTCCGCTTGTACCCTCCCTTTTTTCCATACAACTATCCGCAAACTTTTTTCAGAACTCATAATTTTTCAGAACTGTAATTTTTGCTGTTTTCATTTTTATTGCTTAACAGCACACGGCACACTAGGAGAAGAGGCCAAAGGAGGGTAAGGCAGGGACACCAGCCACGGGGATAAGAAAGGGCAAATGAGCAGCGAAAGATTTAGGCTGAGCTTTATTTAGGTAAGGAGCAGATCTTCTGGTGCTCTGTGACTGCAGCCTCAAAAGCACTTTGAAAACTCTCCCCCCTGCAGAGTACTGCATCACAATACATTCACACTACTGTCACCTTTGAAAGGTAAGGGTCAACAGCATTGCAAATAGCTTGTGAGGCAGCTGGAGGGTGGCGCCCCCCCACAGGAGTGTCTCTTGTGGTAGGAGGATCGGACACAGAGGATGCTGTGGAGGAACTCATTTGACTACACTCTTCACATGGCACCACCTTGCGAATGTCCGCAGTGTGGAACGAAGTGAGGTGTTGCTTCATGGTTGTCAACCAAAAGTGTACACCCCAAATCTCCTGTGACTCAGCACCACCTCGCACTGGTTACACTTCACCAGGTTTGCACGTGCTTTTGGTACGTTCCGATAAATGGAAAACAACCACCACACCCACAACTCCCGCCGAGTGCTCCTAGTGCAGAGTTCCTCCACTTCATTCTCTTCCTCCTCTTCTTCCTCGCTCTCTACATCCTCACCCATATATCTCTCTGCAGGCCCTTAGGGAGGTGGTGGTGGTGGCGGGTTTGGGGGTGGGGCAGAGGCTAATGATCCAACAGCAGCCATGGAAGCCATACTGATTACTTTCCTTTTGGTCACTACAGCAGTAAAGGCAGTACATCTCTAGAAGGACAATGAAGATGCGCTCGGGGGTGTGGCCATTTGTAGGGGTGGAGGGGTGTGCCTCGTGACCGTCTACATCCATACACAGTGGTACAAAACTTTACACAGCAAGTCCTGAGGTCACCTACTGTATGGATATGTGAAATTACAGTTTTACACTCTACAATACTTTGCCTTGTGTCTACAAGTTCTTTTCTACTGTTGTCGAAGCACACCAACCACGCAAATTAGTCCCAACGCTCAGCGTGGGTGCGGTCACATAATGACATCCTCAACACATCCGCGCCAGTAATGAAAGTCCCCTGGGCAGCAAATGCAAATAATTAAACGTGCGTATGCGCACAAGTGTCCTGCGGACAGTGTTCGGGTTCTCAAAGTAATTCAAATTGCGACACAAGTTAGATGGACAGTTACGGACAGGCGCGATGTTCGCTATACTTACGTTTGTACTGCGCATGTGCACGCATGCTATGTTCACTGTACGGACAGTTCCAGTGTCCTTAGAACAACTCCATTTTGTTTGCCTACAAACTTGCCGCCCACCGTGCCCGTTCTACGGACGGCATCATTTTTGCTGCGCCCGATACGGACAGCTATAACGTCCTTCTCACACTCCCATTTTTCTCATTTACACCCATTCCGGAAATTTGGTGTGTTCTACGAACATGTATCATCTCGCTTCCAAGCGGTACAGCGAGGTATAATATCCTTTGGACACCCCTTCCTGTTTCTGTACGCACAATTTCAACAGATGGTGCAGTCAAACATCAATTCCATCTTACTTGACATTAGTAACGGTAGGTGTTCTGCCTTTACAGCACCCACATTCCATTCCTTATGGATAGGTCGAACAGGCGCGCTGTTCGCAAACAATTTATGTCTTTTTAAAAACAAAATTAAACACAAACTCTTTCTCTACAACTACTGTACAAAAACATTTAAAACACACACACATCATTCTAAAGAAATACCGGGGGAAGCGGAAACTGAAACAAATATGGGGGCATTAGGATTCAACACGGGCTGGTTATGAGGAGCAGATTTGGGAGGGGAAGAAGGGATGGATATTTCATCAAAACATATATTTTCCTCTTGAAGGTTTGGGGATGAGTCACTAGGGAACGGAGAAGCAGGGCAGGTGCAGGTGGGGCAATGGTAACAAACCTTTCCTCTCACAAAGACCTCCACAAACTCCCATAAACTTTTAAAATTCTCGTTCAATATGTCCATTTTCTGCTCTATCCTTTTTATCCTGTATTCTTCTGTCTCATTTGTTGCCCTTTCCTCTTTTTTTCCTGGCTGTTGAAAAGATAAATACATAAATTAAATGTCTATAAAATACTGCTCACTATTTTACATATGCAGAGCAATGTGTACCATTATTGTCGCTATCTTCAGAAATTTCCCCATGCGGGAAATACTCCTCCAGCCACTCCAAAATGCTAGCCATTTCTAAGTCAAAACAACAGAAAGAAATTATTACTTCTGCACCACATACCAAAAAAAAAACACACCCATATAAAAAAAACTGACCTACACTCATTCTTTTGCTGTAATCTATGTTCGTCCTACTGCATCCGTCCACTGTCGTTCCAGGATTCCGAGTTTCTGTGAAGTGATTACGCCAGAGGCATCCTTTTTCATTTTTATGGTACCATCCTCTTCATTCTACATGATCATTAAATGTATCATTTTCTTTTCCCAGCTTCAGGTTTCCATATTTACTTATTACTACTTATAATATCTTTATATCCTTCTTCTACGTTGCACACTTTTTGTGTAAGACAATAGTACATTTTCAGCTACCCCCTGCCTCTCTGGTTAATGTTGATCCTGTCCGCCCCCGTCCGCAAACAGGCGCTCATTCTGTCCCTTTCCAATATCAATAGCGAGGGGGTTCTATATGTTCTATGTTAAATATATGTCAAGTACGTACATTACACTACATATCTCTCAAAATCATATGATTACAGTGTATATTCTGCACAACAACTTCATTGCCACAATGTCATCCTTAAGTTACACCTTCCAAAAACCTCTACAATTCCCTACAAAAAAAACTTTGTTGAGGGGATGTTATGGCTAAATTGCCCTCACAAAAACAAGGAAAATCCACTGCAAATTGTTTTTTGTTGAGGTGACGTTATGGTTAAGTTGCCCTAACAAAAACATGTACAGTTCACTACAAAAATACTTTCCACCTCCCCTTTATGCTTCAAATTAAAACCGGAAAAACTCGACAGTTACGGTAAACTAAGCCCCCAACCCTGCCACCGCCCCTGTGCACTGCTAACACTAACACCCAGACCATGAAAGATGTCTTCTCAAATGTCAATGATGACATCAATGACGACATCACTTGTTTAGCCCCTTTCTTTTCCTTCCCTGTCATACATGCTGTGGATTTTGAAAGTCTAACATAAAGACAAGATCACAGAACTTGATTGATTTTGAAATCTAATTTTCCTAGCAGCTACCCTTTCATTATGTACGATACCAGTCTGAGAAAGTTTTGCATTACGTTTAGATCGCCCAGGAATGCGAGGAGGGCCATCCATTGGTCATTTCATGGCTTATTGAAACTATTGTGAAGGTGCATAGAAGCTGCAGGTACGCATGCATGGAATGTATAAAGCCTGAACTACTGGAAAGCAATTTAGTGCTGAACAAACGAATACACCCACAGGTTATGAGAGGGTGAAGATGAAGGGGGAGCTGGAAAGGGGTGAATTGCAGAGGGAGAGCATAGAGTTAAGTTTGGTGATCGCCAATTGGTGAGATGTTCTTTAAAGAGTATGGTCTTTAGGTCCTTCCTGAAGCGTAGAATGGAGGTGGGCTGCACTTACACCTTTCCGATATAACGTGCCTATCAGGAAAAGGCCTGTTTCCTGTTTTTTCCCTCTTGCAGTTCTTTGTTTCCAGCCTGGTGAAGTTATGGCTTCTGGTAGTGTGCTGGATCTTTCCATTAAGACTTTCTCCTTCACTAAACCATGAAGGCTGGTGAAAATTCAAGCCTTTGATCAATACTGGCCATTTGCTGAACCTACCATAGAAAGATAATCTTCATCACATTTACAATTTTAGCACAAGTGTTCCAGTTTCTCATTTTACAGTGATTCCACTATGGCTGCAAATTCAACCAGTTATAGCATGGCATGTATCTAAGAACAATCTTTAGGGCACTAACTTCAAACATAATTGATGCCCATGCCCCCATACCATCAAAGAATTGCTTATTTACTAGAGTCCATACAGGACTGACCATTGCTTTATGAGTACTTCAGTCTACTTCTTTCTCACCCTGCTTCCTTTTATATCTCACACTTCTGCTGCACTATTGGAGTGAGAGAATCTGGCCATCTCCTTGCGAGTAAGTAAATGTCATGGTAAAACCCAGAAGCACATAACTGTGTCCAAATAAGTGTCATTGAGCCAATTCAAAAACATTTGCCAAATTCCACCCAATTTAGCACCTGGCTCAAACCAAGTG
The DNA here is from genome assembly GCF_040938575.1 of Ambystoma mexicanum. NCBI lineage: Eukaryota > Metazoa > Chordata > Amphibia > Caudata > Ambystomatidae > Ambystoma > Ambystoma mexicanum. Next base: position 1,003,992,327 of record NC_090928.1, on the reverse strand, counting down.
TGCTTATAAAATATTGTGTGTCCTCATTAAGCCTGGGGCAAACTGTGCTGAAACAATTAGATTAACTAGAATATTGTCTGTTTTGACAAAACAGGATGTTCCAAACTAAAGGTATGCGTGGTTTGATTTTGGGATCAGTCTTGTTTTTGCAGGGACAGGAGGTTGCAGAGTAGTTAAGTGCATAGTATTTAATTGGGGTGTAGAACATGAATGGGATTTTGTTGAGGAGGTGGTAGAACGTTGAAATAGGATAGGCCATCTAAGGGGAGGAGATAATCCCATTGTACACCTTGCATGATATAAATGATTCTGACTTTTCTTGGCAGAGTAAGGAGATGAACATTCCAGAATTAATGGAAGGAATGAGAGAGTATATGAAACTGGTTGTGCCTTCCTTTTGTGGTGAAATATACTATCTGTTGCTTGTAAAGAAGCAGAAGTGACAGGAATACATTCCATTGAGTGGCTGCAACTGTATTTTCCATCTTTTTGTGATGAGACAAAATACGAATTGCGTTCATAAAATGTGCCTACATACCTACACAAAAAAGGCCTGTACTTATTTCAGTGCATGAGAGTGCGTCCAGTGTGTGTAACTAAGTGTGGCAGGAAAGATAATCATTTGGAGACAGGAATAGTGTTCAATGGCTGCATATGTTTTGATTGCATAGGAAAGGTCTTAGAGTTCTTTAGAAGAAAGAGGAGATTATACTCATTTGCTGTTAATCGGTGTGCCATCTTTTTGTAAAGTTACGAAACAGTTGCTTGCAAGTAGACCCTTTGGTCTGCTTGTTTCGAGTTCTGTAGAAGCAGGAAAATGCATTCATTATCAGTAGCTGAGTGTACTATCTTTTTGTAGTCAGATAATACATTTGGTGAATGTGAGCATCCACCTTGTGTGATATACACAAACCTGGCATTTTGTGTCAGTGGGCGGAGAAATAACCATTGTATGGTTCAAAATGTAAGTGGCATCTAAAAGTGCCAAAGGTGGAGGTATGAAGCTAGAGACCATTCTACATCGACCACAGCAGATGCGGGGTACACAACCGGAGGCAACAATTTGGTGTGGCAAATTGAAGAAATCAATATAGCATTCATCAGCACCGGCTGCACAAGATATACTAGTACATGCTCAGGCATTGGAGTCAGAGGAGAAGGACCTTTAGTCCAATGTCTCTGGGGTAGAAGGTAGACAGGTGCAAATTGCCTCTACTAATGTGCCCGGGCAAACAATACACAGTGTAGCAGTGTAAGATAGTGTAGAGCAGTGTGAGAAGCCAGGTGAAACAGCATGCTGTGCAGAGGAGTTTGATGAATCTGGACAAACAACTCACATACGAGGATAGTGGGATCTCCTTGTCTCTCCTGTAACTTCTGTGTATGGTGTCTTTTAAACAAAACCAATGCTTTCTGAAAGTGCAACACTTCAGCGTGTGGTAGCCATCCCACCAAAGCGAGCAGCGCTACCCACAGCACCATATTCACAGTCTTATGAATGTAGCAGGCATGCCTGAGCCCATCAAGAAAATCCAAAGTGTGGATTTGTTCAACCAGGAAAAAGACCAACATCTAACCTCCTGCACCATCTGAAGAAAAGTGTGTGCTAGGGAATCCTTTGACCATCTTGTGTACCACATCTTTGTGTTACTATATGATGTAGCACCCTTTCTAGGGCTGAGTGAGAGACCCCAACTGCAACTGACCCCCATATTACCCCGGCCCATACCCCACCCTAGAACACATTGCTACCCCACCCAGCTTTCTTACCGAAGCTGGGTCCATGCTCAATAAATACCCTAATAATCATAATAAAAAGCCAACTATACAGGAGCAAAATGCAAGCAACTCAGTAAACACTACTTTATGAGTTAATGCTTTCTGTGACATCTGATAAAAGCTCTGCAAGCAGAGCATGCCATGTTGGTGCTGTGTACTGGAAGATGTGGTGCAGCATGCAATGCTGAAAGACACATCACAGCTTGTTGTCTGTGTATTATGTGACTTGGTACTGTGCAGTTACAGCCATGATGTTCGTGTTCTGCACACTCGCCATCATATCCATGGTGAGGTGCACTGTAAATCCCTTTGACAGTTCAAGCCAGCCCAGGAGATTTCCCTCGGCTGCAAAAAGCAGTCGAGGCAATGCCGCTGTGCTGGTGTCGTTACTCCATAATGAGTGATCGTTCTGGTGGGTCCGTGCCCCCTCACTCATTATGGACGAGCCTCCCCTGTCAGGGGGACATCTTCAAGGAAACTAGCAAGGTAGAATAAATCATACAATGGCCTTATGTAACCGCTATCAAGGAATACAGTGATTCCATGGCTTTATCTTTACCAGTGTGTTAATCTAGCCTTAGCATAAATTGTTCAATTGATTAGAAGTCTGCTCTGATGGGGAAAGAAATATGAGTGATCAGCAGAAGAACTATACATTCTGTCCACTAAAGCCCCTATTCTACCACAACCGAATGCAGAAAACCCTTATTGTGGAGACAGCCTGTAACTACGGTCCAGCAGGACTGATGTGGTGAGGCTACCTGCAGAGCTCACTGTGGCCCGTATATCATAAGATGAGCCATGTTCACTGCAATGAAGGTATGTCTTGGCAGTTAGTGGAGTGGCTCCCCAGCATGCAGGGCCCCCCTCCCATAAAGCACATGTGGCAGCTAAAGGATTGTCCCTTCAATGATGCAATGCAACCTCTGAGCATGTAACCAACCAGACTGTAACCAAGCAAATTGTATTAAGCATCTGTCCTTGGGCCACTTCCTGTAACCCTCAAGCAAGCACTCGTAAATTTCCTTATAATGCCTTGATGCCCGTGGGCTGTAGTGCGCTCTACAAATCCAAAATAAAATAAATGGTCTGTTGGCACCCCTAAGAGGAGCATTTACTGCCTGAAGCTTATGTGGACATAGGTTTAGCCTGGTGCTGTGTGGTTGCAATCAGGCTGCTGTGGTTGGCTTGATGGGTCATCAACCACTGGCTTACCATATATGTGGTGGACCCTGCTGTAATGGCTTCATACTCCTGGCGTGCACTGTGGGCAAATAGGTAGTGCTTCCGATGTTCTTGGGCTGCATTTAATATTAAAGGCAAATAAAGGAGAAGTGACAGAGGTGCTGGCTTCCACATCTTTCACCGCCCAGGCTGCAGCAATGTCTGTGTGACCTTTATTAACACCCAACCTCTACTGTCGGGTGCCTGTGTGCATTGACAACCTGTGTCTGCTGGAGATCTGGCAGAGTGCAGATAGCAGACACCTTCTGTGTGCCCCAAGTTGTGAACAGCCATAGCAGTGCAGTATCTGGCCCACTAGGAGTTGTATTTTGGGGTGTGTGGACTTCAGCTAGAAGCAGGGGTCGAGCCATGCCCCAAACAGCCTTCAGGGAACATACATCCACGTGCAAGTTCTCCTGCCTGTTGTAGACATGAGAGCCAAAGCACACACGCCAGGCAAACAGGGAGATATTTCAACCATGCTGCAACCTATTGACAAGATTAAATACATTGAGGTGGTGATGGCCCAGGTCCATGGGGCAGACGATCTCCCAGCTATGCTCATGCATATGTCCACCAAATCAGATCTGAAAGAGTTACTGCCGGAAATCCACAAATGAAGGGAGGAACTCTCACACAAGATCTTGGCACTAGATAAAAGGATCTTGGAAGCTGAGCACTGGTTATCTGAAGTAGAGGACACACTATGTGAACAGTCATGTGAGGTGGGTCAGTGCTTTAATAGATTGGAGGCCTTAGAGGCACACTGCAATCCTTTGGAAGACAAACACTAGGATGGGGAGAATCGCTCCCCCAGAAACAATATCCGGATCCATGGCAGCTTGTCAAGGGTCAAGGATGATGAACTTTCTAATTTTGTGGCAGACCTCTTCCGATTCATTTTTGAGATACCCATCGACTCAGCCACTCAGGACACATTGCAGCAGGAACAGGATTTCTTCAGCACTGGACAGGCCACCGGACGTTATCTCGCGTGTCCTCCTTTTCAAACTGAAGGAATGCATAATGACTGGGGCACGATCACTGTTGACCATTTCCTTCCACAATATGTCGATTTCATTATATCAAGATCTGGCCTCCATGACTCTGGTGAAGCGGAGGGCCCTCTGGCCACTGACTGAATGGATACGTAGCATGGAGGTGACATATAAGTGGGGCTTTCCCAACGTGCTACATTTTGCCTGTCAAGCAGTGGGCTGTTCGAACATTAAAGGAAGCAGAGGACCTACTGACCATTGGGGAGGTGGCGGCCCAGAGGTGGAGGGGCTGAGTCCACGTCCTTGGCAGTAGGCCTTGCAAAAAAGGATTAAGGTGGGCAGGGGGAGGAAGGTGAAAGTTCCAGCCAGGAAGACTTGAACAACCCTACAGTTGATACGGGTGTGTTGGGAAGTGGGGCAGTTGAGGCTAATGTTTTTGCTTTTGGATGGGTTCCTTTCTGTGGGCGTATAGTTCTGATATGAGGGCTACTAGCTGCGGGTGGGGAACTGTGGGAAGTGGGGTATAGGTTTGGAGTTTTGCATTCCCTTCCAAGTCAGATTCCCCTGTGACATTTGATGTCCGATTTTTGCTCCTGTTTGAGCATTGTTAACGGTTGGATAAAGGGGGAATGGTGGAGGTGGAGGGAGGGGTTTTGGGTTGCACATGTTTTCTGTGGGACTGGCGGTGGTATGACAGTTCTTACGAGGAACTATATCAAATTCTGCTGAGGGGGTGGGTATGGCCTGGTTACATAAGATGTTCTAGCTAAAGTAGCAACTCTCTCAGTAGAGGAGGACCTAATTGTGATGGTCACATGGTTGTTCAAGGGTTAAACTCCCTGTTAAAAAGGAAATCTATCCTCTGTAAACTGGGTGATATGTCTCTCTCAAATGCTTTTTTACAAGAGACTAATTTGCTTGCACCAGATGAGAAGCGATTAAGGTTACATGTCTTTATACCAAACTATTTTATAAAGAATGAACATATATCGAATATTTTATAATAACCCACCCCAAATCCCCATTTCCCATCCCTAAAAACCCACCCCAACCATTTACCAAAAATATTTAACCCTTTACCCCACCCCTAAATTAATTCTCTATAAAATTAATTTGTTATAGAATATTTGATACATGTTCATTCTTTATAAAATATTCGATATAAAGACGGCCTACCGTGATAACGAAGTAGGGTGTTTCCAAGACAATTGTTTGCTTCTGTGGTTGAGAAGAAGAGAGGGGTGTCAATACTGATTGGGGAGCAGATCCCGATGTCCAAGGTCAAAGTTCTACGCAATCCCCAGGGAAGCTTTGTATGTGTGAAATGCCTGCCCTGGGAACACTTGTTCACTTTGGTTTCCTTGTACGCTCCTAATGCTGGGCAGGACAGGTTCCTGGGGAATTTTCTCCTCCATGTACTTCCATTTGCAGATAGGCAAATAGAAAAAACCCTACTCGCCACCAAACTGGATTTCAGACACGCACTATCCTTTGGGTCTCTCCTCTGGGAATTGGGGGTGGTATACACAGGGACGAGAAGGAATACACTTTTTATGTGCTTGTTTATTTGCAGGCACTGAGGGTGGCACTTAAAATGCTCAAGAAGCATCTTGTCGATAGGACGGCCCAGGCAATGTTGAAGACTAAACAATTCTATCACACAAATGGGAACCGGGCCAATCGTTTATTGGAGGCCAAACTAAGGAAACTTCAGAATCGAAATTGCTGGATGGGCAGGGTATGATGCAGGGTGGTGACACTGATATGCTGAGAATTCTTTAGGTTAATTCTAGTGTGGTGTTTCGAGGGGAGCCTGGCCAGGCTGAAGCTAAGGCCCAATGTTTGAGGGAGGCTGAAATACCGAAACTAACAGCTGAAGAGCGCAAGGCTTTGGAAGTCCTGATTGAGGCTGTGGAGGTGGATTGGACTATTAAATTATTGGAAAACAAAACTCCTGGTCCTGATGGGTTCTCCGCTCGCTTCTATAAAATGTTTTTCTCTCTATTGGTTCCCCCATTGGTGGATCTCTTCAACTCATTTCTGGTAACTGGGAGGTTGACCCCCTCCATGGAGGCCTCTACAACTGTATTGATCCCTATACCAGGGAAGGAACCAACACTGTACGATTCACCCTATCACCCTTACCAATATGGACACCCTTACCAATATGGACATCCTTCTCCAAGATTCCGGCACATCATATGATGGGGGTACTCCCCAGGGTTATAGACAGTGACCAGACAGAGTTAATTATGAGCTAAAGCACCCATGATAATGTGAGGCGGGTCCTTGATCTGTTGGAAGTGGGGCAGCTCTCAGGGATGGGCATGGGGATCATCACATTAGAAGTCCATAAAGCTTTCAATCGTGTGGGCTGGTGATACCTAAGAGGGGTTATAGAACCATTTGGGTTTGGTCCAGGGTTTACAAAATGGGTTATGGCCATCTACCAGAACCAATCGACCTCCCTTTGTGTTAATGGATGACTGTTATCTAGTTCGCCAATAACCAGGGCCACGAGGCATAGCTCTCCCCTATCCCCACTGATGTTCGCATTGATCATGGAACTGCTTGCTTATCATATTAGCGCCAATGCGGGCAAAGAGGGGTTTGAGGTTAGGGTGTGAGCTATAAGGTCTCCCTCTATGCAGATGATATCCTGCTTACCATGCGATACCCCTGCACCACCTTGGCTGCACTACTTAGTAAATTAGCAGATTGGGTCTCTGGCTTCAAAATTAACTTTGACAAGTCACATGGATTGGATGTTTCCCTAAAACCCCAAGACAGGGGCCCGAATGGTGCACTGGCTCCGATATAATGGTCCCAAGATTTGATCCCCTACCTTGGTGCACATATCCTTAGTAAGACTTCGGAGGTCTTTCAGTGTAATTTCCCACCTTTATTCCAGGAGTTGTCGGATTATTTAAGTCGATGGGACCGACAGGAAATATCCTGGTTTGGCAGGATTAATTAGGTCAAAATTAATTTGAACCCTCTGTAACTTTAACTTTGCTTAGCGCTGCTGGTTAGGATCCCTCATTCAGAGCTTTGCACACTTCAGGGGAAGATCCTTGAAATTCATATGGGGCAATAAGTAGGCAAGAGTTTCCAGGAGGGTTTTACTGAAACCTACAGAGGTGGGGGGCATGGGAGTCCCTGATGTATTTAGATGAAACTTGGCGGCACAGATTTCATTCATGGTCACATAGGGCGAGGCCAATATGCTGCCTAAATGGAAAGTAATTGACCAGGCTCACTCAGTAGTGAGGATGATTACTCTCCCATACGCAGCTCAGGTGTGGCGGGGGTGCTTGCACCTACCTGGAACAACCCCGGTTTTCAGCCAGGATGCAACACCAGGAGACTTAAGTCATGGATGACTGGTGGGTTGGAGACTCTACAGCTGCTATATAGGGATCGGCACCCATCAAGCTTTCAGGAGTGTAAGGAAACCATTCCCATGCCCGAAACTGAGCATTTACATTATGCACAACTGAGACATTGCACTTCCCACCCGCCCGTGAAACGGGGGGCCACTCGACCGCTGAATGCTCCCAAATCAACTGTTCGGGGGTCTTCTCGAGACCAGGTATCACAACTATATAAGCTGTTGAACAAGAGGGACCCAGTGGTCCATCTGCCATGTCTGAGTATGTAGGAGAATGATTTGTGGGGGCTAATAGATGATAGGCTTGGTTGCGTATATGGGCAAGAATGCATGAAATCCTCCAAGTGCGTCACAGATAGGTAAGGTTCCTGTACATTTTGTTACAGATGGTACCTCACATCGGAGCAGCTCCACCACATGCCAGCTGACTACCCGGCTGATTTTTGGCATGGCTACTATGCAGTGGGTTCTTTGTTCCACATGGTCTTGATGTGTGGGAAGGTGGGTCTCTTCTGGAAGGAGGTGCTATCCAAAATCAAATATGTCACGGGTTGTCACTTCCCATGGATACCCGGATTGTGTTGCTAGGTGATACTGGTGAAGGAGAATTCCCTCTGTCGGTTCCCAAGACTACCCTGATTGGACACTTTTTACTGGCAGCTAAATTGATGATCGCTTGTAACTGGACATCTGTGAAGGGCCCATTGGTCCAGATATGGTGGATAAAAATCGGGGACATTCGGATGGTGGATAACATTTCTGTACTATGTGAGGAGCGGCAAAACAAATATTTTTCTGTCTGGAAACCTCTCATTGACTTTGCAGAAAACCAGATAGCGATAGTGGTCCAACCCCCACTTCGATGGTACAACAGTGTTGGGTCTGAATGACTCGAAGGTATTGTGTGCTGTAGATCTCTGGGTTGCAGGATTTCTCCCTGGGGTGCAGACCTTATACAATTCAGTACCCCTTGTCAACTTGTCCTTGAAATGTGATCTCTGTTTCCGTGCAAATGTCTTTTCCCACAGTATGATAAATAAAAGTTCTTTGAAAAAATAAATAAGTAGTTACAGTATATCATCAGATCAAAAAACACTGTTATGATTTTTACTGACAGTTGAAGCTTACAATTCCTTTAAATTACAACTGCTAAGTCTGCTTGCCAACTAAAATGGGCATTTCTTTATTTTTTTATTATTGATTTAGTTGAATTAATCAACTTTTCAATTTCATTTTTATCGTTACATACAAAAAAAATACAACAAATACAAACAGCCAAGTACAAAAGAAAAAGAAAATAAGTACTTTGAAAATTAAGAAGCAACAATATACATATAGTGCAAAAGATAAAAGCACAACATATAACAACACATAACAATGGACTTACAATCTGCCAATAAAACAAAAAACCATTTGAAATATGTATCTAGCTTTCCTTCATTAAAAAGATACACTAATATGAGCAAAAGCAAACCAAGCTAATGAAATGACTCTTGTTGCTTAATTTCATACACATCATTTTATTGTATGTATTCTTACTCTAAATTTAAGGATGTTAAAAAATGAATAGTCGCTATTTGTAACATCTTCTGAGCAGAGCCTGCAATGTGCGCCCAACACATTTTCTCTTCCATTTGTCCTAAATATTGATGAAAATGTCTGTAATGTGTTACTCTCTGGGATCTTAGTTTAGTGCATTCAATAATTAAATGTGCAGTTGTTTCTTCGACCCCCTTAACCTGACAAAATCTGCATACATTATTTGCTTTTGATATCAGTTTTCTTTTACAAGCCAAGCCCCTTGTGGGCCATAAATTGAAACGAAATCGCAAATGGGCATTATTGTTTTCAGACTACAACGTTAAGATTATGTAAGACTCTAGTGTACAGAATGGAAGGTCAGAGGCCCCATAGAGATTCACCATAAACCCAACAAAGAAACAAGCTGAAAAAATAAAGACAGTCCAAACATAATCCTATCACAGTGCTTTGTGGGAGCAGGATTAGACACCACACAGGACAGCACAAAAGCAGACAAACAAAGATGTTGCTTCTTTGAAAAAGATAGTTTGACTGCGTCCCTGTCAAGGACCTAGGAGAAGGTCACAGTTTGAAATACTGTACAAAGGTAATGCCATGTCTGTGCCAATGGCAGAACCATAATCTAACATCACCAGACACAGTCATACCTTAGACAATATCTAAGGTCTGAACCTGTTTTCAAGCATGCTACAACTAATCCATCAAGAGGCTAGGCACCAAGAATGTGAAATATTTCTGTCTGCAAAGTGTAATGCACAATTTACCCAACTGGCTGACAAAAGGCATTGTGCGTGGCAAATTCTGCTGCAAGAAACCTAACAGTTTGTATTTCTCATGTTCCTAAACTCGTTTCGCATGGTAAAACACACATTTTTGGGCAAAGTGAATTTGGGCCATATAGCTGATTTCTACATGGATTTCCATGAAAAATACAACAAAATGGATTCACAGAATTTTGCCCACATTTACTACGGTCTGAAAGTAGAAACAAGATTACATTGCCAGGTCAGTTGAGAATAACTTCTTTGTCTACTCTTTTCTATATCATTGCTACACCAATTTGGCTAGGTCTATTCTCCTCCAATGTGCGTAGTCTGGTATACAGTGGGAGAGAGGTCAAGGGAAGAATAGAGTTTGTGTGGTTTATACAGTTGTTCCAAAACCCTAACTTCTCATTAGAAGTAACGTACCAACTGCCATATGTGAGAAACCTGAAGCTGAATCACTGACTAGTTCCCGGGGATCTGTCATCCAGGTGGCCAGGACACTGCCATCGCTATTGGATACAGTTCTAGGGGGTGGACTTGCAAGGGAGGATCACCTGTATGAGGGGTCCTCGGGGAGTGGAAGTAGGACACTGAAGATTGAGACACTTTATCCCCTTCCTTATGACACCTTTTCCCCATCCTGCCCGGTAGGATACTTAGAAACTCTACCTCCCCTTTTTTAACACGAACACTTTCACACAGCATGAACTTCAACGGACCAATACCCGAGCCATTTCACCTGACATGTCCCAACACAAGAATCAGGCAGAGTTAGGGAATTAATGACAACTACACACACCTGACCACCCTTTCCATTCCTCATAGGGATAAAAAGCAGAGCACATGAGCACACTCTGAGCAAGGCCAAATGCACGAGGAAGCAGCCATTCCAGGACGGCAGTTCAAACGGAAGAGAAAGGCAGTGAGACCTGAAAGGACGTCAAGGAGGGAGTTGCCCTTGCCCTTTTCAACCCAGATCTGCGAAGCCTCTGGCGAAAGATACGTAAGACCTAGAATCATAGCTGCCAGGTGGTGCGACGGATGTAAGCGGTACATGGCACCTTCCCGTACTGATAGCCAGGGCAGGGATATGTGCTGGCCATTGAGGTACCATCCTTGCCTCCAGCGTAAAAAGGATCAGAGCAAGATCAACACAGCCAGTGAGTCAGAAGCACCTGATAGTAGACGGTCTTGTTTTAGGCTCAAGGTTGCAGTAGCAGTTGTAAGACGATAAAATAGACAAAAGTCGTTTTTGAACAAACTGGATGCTAGAGTCATCTTTACGTAGGCGCTCAATTGAACAGTCTCTGGCTGGTACCCCTCTCCTGAACAAAGAGACTGTGTTGAAAATTGGTGTTAAAGGAAACTACAAGTGCTATTAGGCCAAAGGGAAGGCCGTGGTATAAGGTGTTAAGTTGGTCATATAAAGGTCAAGTTGAATCCTTTGTGCAATGGAAAGTCCTTGACACATTGCAGAAATGTTTGTTGTTACAAATTGGCGTTTGTGCCCTGCTTAGGGGAACGCTGTGCGAAGTGTGATGATAAAAAGCCAGCACTTGCCGTCACCCAACAGAGTGACCCATCGAGACAAGATCTGGTTGGTCTGAGCTTGGACAAGGGGGACCTAATCTGAACCTTGTGCTATTGTTTAAAGAGACATTAGGATTGCGAATATTGTAGAGGAAGAGAAAAACTAAGCAAAGCAAGTGTGTACCCAACTGAGGAATGCCTGCAAATTCATATTGAATGTAGAACTATGTGAAGCCTGATTGGGGGCTTAAGGTGAAGCCTGACTGGGGGCTTAAGACAAAGTCTGGCTGAGGGCTGGAAAGCCAAGGGAAGTAAATATGGCATTGGCCCTCATTACGACCCTGGCGGAAAGTGACTGACCGGACCGCCACAGCGTAAATAGCGTTTCCGCCATTGCACGAAGGAGCAAAGTGCGGCCCATTCCGACCCATCGGGCACGAGCACCACGGCATGGCGGAAGTGCAAAGTCCGCGATGGCGGAAACGACCCCAAAACGGCCCACACCGCCGCCGTACGGCGCCCTAGGTGCAATACCGCCACCCATCACAGCGGACACCGCAGTGTGCGCCTACCGGAAAGTACGGTGACCGGAAATATACGGAAACGGAAGTTAAAACATGGGCCCGGAACGGGAAACATCCCGCCGTACACCTATAAAACCACTAAAACCACACAACCACTAAAATCACTACCCTGAGACACACCCCAACCCGTCATCCACCCTAGCGAAACCAAGAAAAATGGGAAAAGTAGCGAAGAAAGCGTGCGACCGCAAGCGGCAGGTCCACTTCTCCCGTGAGGAACTCACCGTGCTAACAGAGACCCTCCAGGAGAATGCTGCCGTCGTCTTCTGCACGCAAATGACCAGGACGGCACTTGCAAACAAGAAGGCCATATGGGCTCTGGTGGCACAGCGGTTAAGTGCGGTGGGCACCGCACCCCGCACACCACAGCAATGCCGTAAGCGATGGGCCGACCTGCGGATACGCGTCCGCAGCATACTCTCTGCCAACCGCAACATCGCCACAGCCACCGGGGGAGGTCCTGAATCACCCATCAAGTTGACCCCCTGGGAAGAAATCTGTGCCTCCACCATCGGAATGGCTGCCAAACAACTGCACCCTCACTCCACACACAAATGAAAGCACCTCCAAGGCCCCGACCCAAATCACCCTCAGGTACCACCCCAATGCATGTGATACAATGCCATTCCAATTCCCACAGACCCATCAATAACCCTCGCCCTCCTTTACTCCACCACAGGGTCCGATCCAAATGACGAGCTTCAGGACACCCCTACCAGCACACCTGCAAAGAGGGCCAAGACCAACGGCCAAAGACCCTCCACCTCAGCTGCACGCATCAAGACACGGCAGCAGCACAAATCAGGTGGCAGCACAGAGGAGGGAACATCAACAGGCACCCCAGCAGCCAGCATGCCCACAACACCACCACCACAGGTCCCCCCAACGGATGCCACAGAAGGCACTGCCTCTGGTGGCAGCAGCACCATAGGTGACACCCCATTGATGGCAGCATGCTCCGACACAGAAGACGGGGATGTCGAAGTCAGATCCATCCATGACCTGTCCCAATCCCCCTGTCTGTCCCATCCCGTACAACATGAGGATACCACGCAGGGGCACCCACAAGACGACGACTGGCCATCCCCCACAAGCCCTGTGGCAAGGCAACATGAGGACAACAGCCCCTCTGTGACACCCCCGCAAATGGCCATGGCCCAGCAGAGGCAACAGTCCCTCGACCAGTTAATCGTGCAACAGCAGCAACTGGCCACGCTCCTCAAGGACCATGCCGATGAATGTGGGGGCACTAAGGCAGACATAGAAACATCAACTGAGACACTTAGGGCAGAAATGGAGAGAGGTACAGAGACACTAAGGGCACAAATGGAGAGTAGCACCGAGAGCCTGGGAGTCCAAATGGAGAGAAGCACCGAGAGCCTGAGGGGGGAACTGCATGCGACGTCCAAGGACGTATGTGCCGAACTTGCCGCAGTGCGCCGTGTGCTCACTGAGCTCTCGCAAACCCTTAGGGACATGCATGGACGTGAGCAGGCAGAGACATCATCCGTTGCAAGTTCCGTCCAGGGCAGCCCCCAACGTAGATCTGGGAGGAACCTGCGCTCCACAGGCAGGGGTGCCCCTGATACCCGCAGAGGGGGCTTGCAATAGCGACTGCCCACTGACAATGAGCATCTTTGGACACTGGTGTTCGGGGGGGAGGTAGGAGGGTGGAGGGGGTGTGTTGGGCTCACTTGGGTGGCGGGTCGATAGGGTGTACAACATGATATCACATATGCCATAAAAAGTGCACGATCAACCAATGAGATGTGTGGACATTGATCTTTGTGTACTAGGCCATCATAGGCGTACAGTCCATATTGTGCACGTCCCAGACACACACAGTGCCACGAGTCCCGTGTCCATGTATCAGCCACCAGGCGTGAGTGCTAGAAGCATACATCAATGAGATGCTGACGAATGTCACGGCCCTCCGGTGCCTCGCAGACTCCTTGAGGTGCTGCCACATCCCCACCCTCATCATGACCATCATCAGGTGCTTGCAGTTCTGCGTCAGGGGGCATGGGCACATTTCTACGTACGCACATGTTGTGGAGCATGACACATGCCATCACCATCTTTGCAACCTTCACATGGCGGTACAGGAGTGCCCCGCCAGACCTGCTGAGGCAGCGGAAACGACCCTTCAGTAGGCCGAATGCCTGTTCAATGACTACACGGGTACGTGAGTGGGCATGGTTGTAGTCCTCCTCATGCTGGTCCCGTGGGTTCCGGACTGGTGTGAGGAGCCATCTCTTCAGTGGATATCCAGCATCACCTGTATGTGGACGAGAAACGTATGATGTGGAATGCCATTGCTACGTACGCACCCCCCCCCCTTCCTGCCAGGTCATTGCCGAATCACATACCCCACATTATCATGCATGTAATGAGACTCACCGAGTAGCCAGGATCTGTTCCCTGCGTGTCGCTCCATGTAGCGTGGTATTGTAGAGTTCCTCAAGACCATAGAATCATGGGTTGATCCAGGGAATCTGGCACAACAATGTGTAATGATCCTGTTGGAGTCACACACCATTTGTACATTCAGAGAATGAAATTGTTTTCGGTTGCGGTACTGGGCCTCCATGGCATGTGGGACGACCAATTCCACATGGGTGCAGTCGATGGCACCAATGCAACCCGGTATGCCGGCAAGTGCATGGAATCCCACTTTTGTGTTGGTAATTTCCTGCTCCGAGCGTGGTAGGGAGATGTAGTCGTCTGCGTGCTGCAGGAGGGCATCGAGCACTTGCAATAGTGTCCGTGAGAACAGTGGCTGAGAAATGCCATGCAACTGTCCGACTGTGTGCTGGTAGGTGCCTGTGGCCAGGAAGTGGAGTACAGACACCACCTTCAGTAGGGGTGGGATGGCGGTTGGGCTATCTATCATGCTGACAAGGTCAGCCTGTGTCATGTCCACAATGGCGGCTATGGTGTCCCGGTCCAGACGGTAGAGGGTGTGGATCTGCTCATCAGTGAGGTTGAACGGATGTGCTCGGAGGCGTGGGATTGCGGGCTGCCTGCGTGGTGGTAGTGGCTGTGCTGGCGGCCCTTGCTGGCCCTTCCTTGGCCTCCTCCTCCTCCTGCGTCTCCTCCGTGCGGCCGGTTGTAGTTGGTGTTCGTCTTCTTCTTGGAGTTGGAGTACTTGCAGTGCTATCATGTCCCCGAGGGCCAACATCGCGAGTCCTGCCGGTAGCATTTCGGTGTGGTTGTGGGAGGAGACTGGCTGTGCAATTTATGTGTTTTCAGGCTGAATGGCCTCCACCTGTGGTGATTCATTCCACCTGTGCAAACTGCTCTCCCCTTTGGCCGAGCACGTCCCGCGCACAACGCTGCAATTCGTGGAATGGCATCTTGCTATTGCAATCATGTATTTGTACCCGATGGCCGTGTAACATTGGTTGATATGTTCATTCTGCTGTGGTCCCATTGTTTCACATACTATCTGTGCAGTCGCGAACAGACTTGTGAAGGGTCAGTGGAACGTAGTACTCGAGTAACGGTGGGCCCTCATGCATCACTGTACCGAGTTGCAACGACGGGCAGGGCGTCCCATTCGTGGGTGAAGGCAGTTGCCATTTTCACACACAGTCGCACTCGATGGATTAATTAGTGTTTTCAAACGGCCACAGATGCCTCTCCGACGTGATGTTGCAAATGAGGAATTCGAAGGGCGGCGCTTTCGGTTTTCAGCTAGCGGCGAGGAAATGCCCACAGGTCTGACTGCAAATATAACGTACTTTTGTTCAATGTCCTTGAGACTGGGGCCATGGCGAGGATGCAATGATTGATATGAATGGTTTGGGATGCGCAATAGCGACCTGGGCGATGAGGCCGGACGTTCTCAAATACATGTTACTTCACTACACTGGAATTACGGGCTGGGGCACTGTGGATTTTGCAGGCTGCATAACGCACAGACTCAATGGATATTTCTAATGTTATGTGAGTAAATATTCAGGCGTTTTAATCCCGGGATGAGGGAATGATGAATGGATGCATGGGCAGGTGATTTGATACAGAGTTTGCCATGTACAGGGCTTCTTGGGATCTATCCGCCTCCCCTACGCTATGTGATGCAGGGCTGCCATAGTGGGACCATCGTCTATCTGGCCTTGTTGAGCCCTCCCTGTCTCGACGCGCCCTCAGACACTTGTGTCCATGCACGTTACCAATCCCATCAGATGGATTCTGTTTTCACAGGCGCATGCACAGGTACACTCGTTTGTGATGGTGTTTACACCTCGATATAGATAGTTATGAGTCGCAAGTGGTTTTTGGGTGGTGATGGACCTTTGGAGTGGGCTAGCATGCATATGGCTGTGGATTTAGTGTGATCATTGCAGTGAGTCGTTGGAATGTAGTACTGATGGCCATTCTGTTCTTTTTCTTTTCTTTTGGTTGACAGGTATCTCCTCCCCTTTTGCCACTGCCATCTGTATGCCACTCCTGCAGATGGGTTTTACTCCCGACACCTGCTGCTTCGTGTTAATCAGTGGAGCAGCATTACGATCTTATGGGACGATCGCCAATGGGCCACATGCCCTTACGCAGTACTGGTGGCTCGGAGCAACATTTCGGCCTTTCAGCTGGACTAGTGCCTCCCCATTGGGACGGCCCTGCGGTTCTGTGCGCTTCCATGTTGCCTTTTCGTACGTGAATGTGGCTCTGTGTACCATGAGGGAACAGGGCGTCACACAAGTAGTGGCTGGTCATTTCTTGCGGATGCAGCCCACAATGGTGAAATGTGTTTTGGAGTTCATGGCCTGATGGCTGTATGGGCTTGGTGATTTTGATGTGCATTAAATTTCTATTCTGATTTGGCCCGTGTAGCGTTCTTCTTTGCAAGTGATGTGGCATATTCCTATTTGGGGAGCGATGTATTGTGAGGAGATCTGCATTGGGTTCCAGCTTCGGAGTTTAGTTGCGTGGTACTGTACTGGGCGCGTTTGCCTACGAAGCCCAGTGAGGTCAGGGATGGGGGCTGCCAATATGACTGCGGAATATTGCTGGTCACAGGTGCCTGTGTTTGCGTGCGTTTCTTGGTGGGGGACTGTGGTCATGTCCATTGGGATGGCTTCTGTATTCGTGCCATCTGTGCCCTGCAGCTCCCATTGGCCCCTGTTGTGTTTCTTTTGTTCGTTGGCATGCATGGGTGACTTGTACATTTCACTGGTTGCATTGTGACTTCATTGCACCTACGGGGAGTTGTACTTTGTGGGCAGGGAGCGGTGTACAGGCACTCAGTGGGGCCGTTTACGGTTGATTCGCGATGCCGTACTTCTCACCATGGCGGAATGGTACATTCCGCCATGCTTGATGGCGTTAGGTACATGTCCGCTAGGGTCGGAATTGGCGTACCCTTGCGCCATGGTGGTGTTTACGGTTTGGCATGGCGCGCGCGCGCGTGCTTGGTGCAGTTAGCGTTGGCGTTCACTACGGTGTCACTAATGGCATCGTACTTTGCGGTGACGGGTCATAGTCGCACCGAGCGCTATTCGATGGCGGTATTGCATTTCCGCCATCGTTTTCCGAATTCCGCCAGGGTCGTAATGAGGGCCATTGTGTTAAAACACCTATGAACATGACAAGTGTGAACCCGACTGAGGGATGTCACAGTGAGTGGTTGGTCTGAACCCGACTGAGGGAGGCTGACGATTGAGAGAAAGATCCTAACCCAGCTGAGGGGGATTCAAGGGTGACAGGTATTCATCCCATTTAGTTATTTTAGCGCATCAGGCCCTCAAGAGACTTTGAATGAGAAGAGACTTAAGCACAGAAGGCATTGATACTGGAAAAGCAACTGTTACCTAGTGCTGGAGAAGCCCAGGAGTGTGCTGTGCTCAGGAGTCCCACCTTGTCTCGTGCTAGAAAACATGGGGAAGGGAGACCACTGTATAACATCCTGACATCATTTTTGTGAACACTTCTTTCTTTTCTTATGAACATTATCCCACATTATTTTGTAATATAGCGGTAAGGATTGGCAATAGTTTTTTTTAGTATAGGCCCTTTTATTTGACCAGACACCACAAGGACTGCATTATTATTATTTGATGGTCGTAGCTTGCTCCCATCTTAGGGTTAGGTGTAGCTTAGGCGTTTATCTCACCCATTTTCCAGTTTAAAAAACACCCTTGAACTGTGCTCACTTGTGTCTGTCTTACTTTGATGCCATGCCTTCCTTACACATGCAATAAGCTTTATTAAAAGGAAATTGTTATTAAAATGTGTTCCTGTATGTTTACTGCCATCTGAAAGATAATATAATAAACTGAGCAAATACGTTAGCATTTTGTAAGGAAAAGGACAAAATGTGAAGTTATTTGCAAAGTTACAATATACACTCTCAATCTCAGCATATATATAGCATTTTAGTAGAACCACATATTGTAAGACTAGTTATATGGAAGTCTGGTGGATCAGCTAACATGCTGACACAAGTGTGTAGTCACATGTAGGATTTATTACAGACTAGGATAACAGGATGAGAACTCAAGGATGAAGTCAGGTAAGCATTAAAAAAGCCAGAATGGTAAAATCTGACTTTTCAAATGACAAACCTGGAACTCTAACACGAAACACTCAACATTCACTGTCTCAGGCACTCACCCAACATTCCATCCAGAGCAAGACAGACAGATACTACACTACTATTATAAGTAGAAAAACGTAATCTTAAATGCAAGCATTATACTGGAAATTCAGGACAGAACATGGTCTTGATTGTCAGCCTATTTTGAAAGCCAACTATTGGATTGATTTAGGGGCATTTGGTCGACCAGTTAAGTGCAGCTTCATTTAGCCGACAACCACACATGTTTTTTAACTCATAACGTTTGAGAGCATTATTTTTCAGAAAGCGTGTATGTCAAATTATGCCTTTGCTAATGGAAAACATTAAACAACCCTTTTCCAGCACAATGACCTTCTCAAAACAACAGACACTTTCTGCTGACAATAATGAAGACACACACAGATGAAAACTAGAAATGTATAGCACAAAGTTGACTTAAAAAGGGTCCAGGGCAGATGGCAATTGGAAAGACATGATCAGCTGTAGTTTCTGAACCATTTGCCTCACTTATACATTATATCTCTAGTTTCGGAATATTCTTACAAATCTCAATATGTAATTTTCAACAACATCACATCTCCATTTAGAACATTATTTGAAAAATGAATATTCAAGTTCAATATTGACTTTAGTCCAAATGTGAGGCTAGTTTGTAGTTTCCCCTTATGATGCATCAAAATTCAATGGGCCTATTTGAATAATGAGCAGAGCCTGATTGGTGTTAGAAAGTGTAGGGAACCCACAATAGGGTCTGTCCAATCCAAAATGCTGTGTCAAATGATGGTGCATTGGTGGTCTTAGCTGGGTAGCTAAGCTCAAACATGTAGGAAGAAGGGAGAAGTTTTTGGAAATAAAGAAGAAATTAAGAAGCCAGTGATCCCATCCAGATGCAAATATGGATTCCAACTAGATGAAGCAGGTGGGGAAATCAAGTAAATGGGGATTATATATACTGAACCTAATGCAGAGGCCTTCCTCAAACACAGGGCTACATTATTGGAGAGGGATTTTGGGAGCAGGTGCACAGACTACAGCAAAGCCTTACCTTATTTAGCTGTCTGTCCGTTGCCATAACTGTACCCGGCCTTTGAAAGACAAACAGAAGTGAGCACCCATGACCCCAGATTATTTAGAAATCTTTCCACAGAATTAAATACATCCTAGATTGCATTAAAGTATTTTGGGAACCCTGTATAAATTCCACTAAAACAGGGAATATTGTGCAAGGTAAGAGTATTGTATAATTAAATTAGACACCCTAGGTAGCAGTAACATAATAGGAATTTTCTCCTGCAATTTGGGATGTCTGGCAGCTTTAGACATTTCGCATTGAAATGTGGAATGACATGTCATATTACCAGTGTCTGCCAAGTATTTGGAAACCATCTCTTAATGAACACATGGAACTGGTGTGTTGTGAGGGTGAACCGTATCCCTTGAAAATAGTAAACGAGTTAGGATGTGCTGACCCAGCATTCCAGAAGCCAGGGAAATCCAATGAAACTCTATTGTTTACAATTATCTGCAAGAAATGCAACATCATGCTAAAGTCTGTGAAATCATTTTAATACCTAACCTACAAAACAAAGTGTGTTATAGATCGTGCCAACCGTTTTTGATTCAAAACAGTCAGAGAACTATATTGTAAATAAGGGTATTAATCTGATGCTGATACTTGTCAATAGTTTCAAAGAAAACTAAGTATATTGTTTTTATTTTAAACTTTATGCTGATAAATCATTCACCTTTTGAGTTTATGGGAGGCGGGCTTAAGGTACACAAAAATCTCTACTGTTGATTGCTTCACATAATTTTTGTGAAAACAATTATGTCAAATTGTATGCCTACATCGTGTAAAATATCTTAACACATTAGACCTCATTATGGGTCTGGCAGTAACAGTGCTGGTGCTAGTGGCAGGTTGCCGCCGGTCCCGTAATGATTTACTAGCATCTGACTTCAAGGTAACCCCGGGGGATTACGACCCCGGCGGTCTGGGAAGTTAGGTGCCGGCCAACTGTAAGTCCAATGGGACTGTGTGGGAATGGGGACCATGGAAGCAACGGCGCCGTTAATAACGGTGCCAGCTTCTGTGAAAACTCTGCAGGCGTGTGCCGTCCCGCCCGGCAGGTCTGAACTGCCGGGCGGGACGGCACACGCCTGCAGAGTTGTAATATTCCGGTCCGGGCACAACAGTGCCTAGAAGCTGACCGGCACCACTGTTTCCAGACCGGCATTGTTTGTAATGAGACCCATTGGCCCTCATTATGAGTGTGGCAGAAAGGCACAACGGTGCCGGTAATGCTACCGGCGCCATTGTTACCTCTCCACCACATTACGTGTTCTGCTCGCGGGTGCCGGACTGCACGTCTGGTCCGACCAGGCGTGCAGACCGGCACCCATGAGCAGAATTCATGATTGCACCAGCACCGTTATTAACGGTGCTGGTCCAACCATGCTCCTGACCCCCATTCTGTCCTATGGGGCAGAATGGGGATCAGGAGGCCGGCCATGACCCAGTTCTTGCCCATTTGCGGGTGCCGGAAAAAATGCAACTCCAGCGAAGCCGTGCCCTTAATAAGGGCACGGCTGCCGCCAGAGTTGTAATGAGGGCCATTGTCTAGAAAAGTCATTCAGATTTGTTTTTCAATGTATGGATGTTTGTGTGAAGATGAACAGTAGTCAGCATATTTTATGCTAAATGAAATTGCAAGTGAGACAAATTTAAAGGATGCAGCATATTCGTTTTCATTGTATTGCAAAGTTACTTGTACTGTTTTAAGTCAATTTTTCCAATGTTGGAAGTTAGGGAACCACCTTCAATTCCTTTATTTATTTCAAATACAATAAAATAATATGATTAAAATAGCCTGTTTGATGTCTGAGATTGTAGGATTATCTTGTTGCGGTGCAGGAGAGGGGTATTAGATGAGAATGTCGTCAGCAGTCAGTAAACTAATTTTGAATTAAAGTATAGATTCCATGGATATATTCCATTACAACACAACTTAAAATGGTGTACAAGAAATGCCTAGAGGAAAGTACCTGAAACAAAACACAGCTCCCGCTACCTCCACAAAAGACCTCAAAAGACCTTTGCATCTTCATTTGATACATTAAGGAGAATGCTTTTGTGAAGATACTCATGTCAAGAATTGCAACAACTTGACCTCCTCTGGCACCCATGGACATTCTACATTTTACATATTGGACTAACTAAGTGAATGGTGCACTGCAATTAATGGTACTTGCAATAGCTACAGATGACCCTTACATGGGGATTCTTTTATATTAATGCAGTGGCAGCTTCAGTCTGATGCTTGTAGTTGTACTATGAGCTTTTTAGATCAGGAGGTCACCAAATATGCTGGCCAGCTTAATACAACACTTAGTGAGACTAAGCCATTCGTGTACCTGTTGGAACGCAACCTACCCAACGTGATACAGGCCCATCATTGGTCAAAGAGTTAGATGTACCCTGCCTGTATGAGTATGTACGTTCAACCTGGCACGGGGGATCCATAGATAGCTTCAATAAAAAAAATCTGAATACTCCTGCATTATTTCTTTGCTCACATTTAAGGATCAAAGTATCTGTATTTCAGCCACACAGAAACTCTGTGAACCCCACAGAATAGGCACAGTTATGTGTGATGATGCACAGACACAGTGAGTAGATTTTAAATTTTATCGGGTAAGCCATATGCTCCACACACAACCAGTGATCTCAAGAACAGTGTCTTCTTCATTTTCACTATGTTGATTGCTTTTGTCATCTACACCACCTGACCCATCTTATTTGGCTACTGTTTATGATAGTGAAACCACGTGGGATGCCGATTTTGGCTGTGAGTACTTCACAGGGTTCTTAGAGTTTGGAGACTCAAAGTTATACGACAATATTGAATCATAATTTAATGTATTTAAAAAACATGCTGAGTATATACATCAGCCCTGGAAATCACAGACTATATCTATATTAAAAGACACAACAGTGAGGATTTATATTGGCTGTAGGTATAATATCTGACAATATCCCGCCAGCCTATGGGAAACCAAGACTGGCCACTAGTATGAATAATTGCCTTGAAAATGACCACATAAGGTTGAAACACATGTTGGCTTAGTTAGGGCACAGCATGGTTTTGTTAGGATAGAAAAAGCCCACTATTATTAATTGATTGATTATATCAAAATTAAATTTAAAATTGCTGGGATTGGTGCAGTGAATTTGTGTTACCATAATTTCATATGCTTATGATAGTAATCAGCTGGTGATGGAGAGCCTGTGAGATACACTCCTCACTCAAACTGGAATACACAATGCAGCAGTATCTGAAATGGTTGATGCATATGTGTTTGACATTTCTCACACAAGTATGGGTTCAGAATGGTAGCACACTAGATGTCTTGTTGGGGGTAGGAAATTCACCACAATTAGATGGATTGTTGGAGGTAGGAAATATACCACACTTATATAGATTGTTGGGGGCAGGAAATGCACCACACTTAGATGAATTTTTGGGGGTGGGAAACACATCACACTTAGATGGATTGTTGGGGGTGGGAAATGTACCAGGTTTAAGTGGATTGTTGGGGTAGGAAATGTACAGCACTTAGATGGATTGTTGGGGTAGGAAATGTACCAAACTTAGATGGACTGTTGGGGGTAGGAAATGCACCACACGTAGATGGATTGTTGGTGGTAGGAAATGTGCCAGACTTGGATGGATTGTTGGGGGTAGGAGATGTTCAACACCTAGATAGATTGTTGGGGGTAGGAAATGCACTACATTTATGTAGAGGTGGAGTCAAGTACACCCACCAATATCTCCTCCCCCATGTTGTCTATATGTTGGAAGCCAGAAATTGAGACACGTGCAGTACCAGTGAGGATGACTATACTGCAGAATATCATGGGGACAAGGTATCCATTGAGAAAACCCTATATGCAGTCACAAAGAAGTAATGGCCTTTTCCAGTTCATCCAAAAACGATATGCAGCACCTAAAGAAATGCAGTTGTTCCTTTTCTTTATTGATGATAATGGTTGTGTGAGGCACTAAGGGAAGGATTATCACATGGGTTTCAACAAATGTTTTCAACTGAGGTGTTGGGTTTTCAGTTTTGGTTTTTCAGTTTTTGGGGTGGGGTCAGGAAAAAGGGATCCAAAACAATAATAACAAATAGTTTTCACACTTGGTGTATCTTTCTCTGTTTTGGGAGAAAGGGAACGTTAAGGAAACAGTTTAGAAACAATCAGAAAGGTTTTCCTGTTTTATTTTGTTTTATTTTTTTGGGATGGAAAGAGAAAGGAAAGAGATTCAAAATACTTACATTTTTTTTTACCAATGTTTTCTGAAAGGAAGAGTCAAACCATAATGAACATAACAAAACATCACAATGCAATGTCACAAATTAAATCTGAAAAAGCATCCCATCAAATGATCTCAGTGGATATAGAGCAAGGTCCCTTGCTTTTGCCTCATTTGGATGAGCCATGTTTCTCCCTCGTACATAGCCCACAGACGACCAGTAGTGAAAACAGCCTTTGCTCAAGTTAAACCATGCCAGAGAATTGGGGTCTATGATTGGCACACAAAAGCTCTCTAGGGTGTTAAACAGGTCTGATTGGCCCGTAAAAGTACGTCCCGCCAGATTAATCTCTGCAATGTTAGTCTACTGGTGAGTGTCATGAGATGCCATGGGTCTATTAAATGACAAAGATAATAGTTGGCTCATCCAACAAGATAGGGCAATCAGTGTTTTGCCAAGTCTTTGTCCTCATTTTGTATAACCATCTGTTGCAGAATTTGACTAGGGTAGACCAGTGAATTATTTATTTAAATTCTTAATTAGGCGCCTCATGCCCGTAGGACTCAGAGCACACCAAAGCGAGAGAACAGCAGGGAAACAAGAAGCAAGGGGGAATCAGAGTCGAGCGGGAATAGAACAATTAATCAGCCAAATTAAAGAGTAGAGTTTTAATACTTCTCTTAAACATTGTCGAAGTTTGAGATGATTTGATAAAAGGGGACAGAGCATTCCATTCATGTGGAGCATGACATTGAAAGCTAGCATCGCAAATATTTTTTAGGCGAAACCGGGGTTGGTTCAGATAAAGATTGTCAGTGGAGCGCAACCCCCGCCCAGATTGTTTCAGTGAGAGCCTCTTAATAAAAAACGGAGGAGCACTCAGGTTCTAACATTCATTAGTAAGGGACAAAATCTTGTGTCTGATCTTTTGCTTGACTGGTAGCCAATGCAGTTCCTTCCTAAAAGCAGTGATGTGATCACGCCTAGACAGTCCAAACAGGGCCCTCAAGGCACCATTTTTAGTAGTCTGGGGACGATGTAAATTTCCCTGTGAGGTGCCCATCAGTAGACTATTACAATAGTGTAGTCGTGAGTTCACTTGCGAGGATGCCAGAAGTGATCTATTCTTTATAGAAAGGTAGGGCCTAATCTGGTGAAGCAGTTTAATCACGTGTCCACATGATGACGGAGTCTGTGATACATGTTGCCTCATTGTCGACCAGAGGCCATGATGTGTAGCGCAGCCTTTGGGGGTCATTACGAGTTGGGCGGACATGCTAATAACGGCCTACTGAAGCCCGAAAAGAACCTTACCGGCATGGAGTAAATAACGGTATCGTGGACCACCCGTAAATGCCATGTGCAGTGTTCCCAACTGCCACAGATGCACACAATCAGCACAGGTGGAGGCAATATAGAATGTGCCAGCACAAAAGGAGCACACCCCACCCCTTCCCACACCCAGGCACACACCAAAATGATTCCAATACTACTAGCAATGCTGGGGCTGGAGGACATAATTGCAGTGGAACTGCTGAAACAACAACAACAACAACAACAACAACAACAACAACAACAACAACAACAGGCAGCACAGAGGAGATGCAGGAGGAGAAGGAGGGTGAGGCAGAGCCAGCATGCCCCACCAGTGCAGCCAGTGGTACCACGCAGGCATCCCCTAATCCCTCGCATCCAAGCCAGTCCATTCAACCTAACCCCTGAGCAAATCCACACCCTGTACCGTCTGGACCGGGATACCATCACCACCATCGTGGACATGGTACATAACGACATTGTCAGCCTGATTGAAATACGCACAGCAATCCCACCTCTAATGAAGGTGATGTCAGTGCTCCGCTTCCTGGCCACAGGCACCTACCAGCACACAGTGGGGCACATGCATGGCATATCCCAACCATTATTCTCACGTACGCTGAACCAAGTGCTTGATGCCCTCCTGAAGCACACAGGCAACCACATTTTCCTACTACGGACAGCCCAGGAGATCTCCAACACCAAAGTTGGTTTCCATTCACTGGCTGCCATCCCTGGTTGTATTGGCACCATCGATTGCACCCATGTCGAATTGGTGGTCCCACATGCCATGGAGGTAGTGTACCGCAACCGTAAATTATACCACTCCATCAACGTGCAAATGGTATGTGACTCAAACAACATCATCACACATTAGTGTGCCCGGTTCCCCGGATCAACCCATGATTCAATGGTCTTGCGGAACTCCAGGATACCACGCTACATGGCGCGACATGCAGGGCAGAGAGCCTGGCTTCTCGGTGAGTTGCATGTCAGGCTCATGGAAATGCAATGTGGGTAGGTGATTGGGGGAAGAGATGCATACTTCACCTGGCTGAGAAGGGGCGGGGAGATGCATACTTCACCTGGCTGAGAAGGGGGGGAGAGATGCATACTTCACCTGGCTGAGAAGGGTCGGAGAGATGCATACTTCACCTGGATGAGAGTACCTGAGAGAATGTACCATGCTCATACACCAAAGCAGGCCAGACTTGACCCCACTCCCAACCACAGAATACAAGACGTAAGATGCACTACCATGAAAATGATGCAGTACAACAACAATCACATAGCCATCAACATGTACACTGCACATAATCAGACCGTGGACCTCACAGTACAATGCATCAACAAGCAATGAGGATGGCCAATGCACAGCGCCAAATACCATCATCAAAAAGTGCAGGTCTCCATAACTGCGTACAAAGGAGCCACATGAGGGCCAGATACAAGAACACACCCCTACACCAACACAGAGGTCCACCAAAACAGCATGTCACCATTTGTCGTGCAAAGTGAGATCATCATGACGCTGCCATCAACGTTGACAGGATGGTAGCATACATATCACTGCACATCACCCAGATCATGGGAACAACCATCGTGGACTACCACAGTGCATGAGCAACCACAAGGAATTGGCCCCCCCTGCGCCCAATAGACAATGGCAAGCACACCTGCCTATAAGAGGAATACACACATAGCAGTCACATCATGTGTCTCTATTCATGCATGGATCTGTGGGTGCATACAGGAAATGAATGCATGCTATGGTGTCATTGATACAGGTCCCATGTGATGTGAGGACTCATACATGATCATTGTTGTCCACATGCAGGTGATGCAGGCTATCCCTTGAAGAGGTGGCTCTTTACCCCAGTCTGGAACCTGCAGAACAGGCACGAGGAGGACTACAATCGTGCACATACAGGTACCCGTGTGGTGATTGAGCAGACCTTTGGCCTCTTGAAGGCACGGTTTCGCTGCCTCAGCAGGTCTGGTGGGGCACTCCTGTACGGCCATGAGAAGGTGGGCAAGATCGTCATGGCATGTGTCATGCTACACAATATGTGCATCAGACGGAATGTGCCCCTGCCCCCAGACGCTGAACTGCAACCACCTGACAATGAGGATGAGGAGGGTGGAGATGGGGCTGCACTTCAGGGAGGCAGCGATGCACAGAAGGGATGTGCCATGCTTCAGACTCTGATTGACCAATGTTTCTAGCACACATGGATGGGGAGTGTGACATGGAGGTGGAACTCAGGGCAATGGGTGTGTCAGGGACATGGACACTGTAGACTGGTCACCAATAAAGCACACGTACACAATAAGCAATGTCCTCACATGTGAATTCAGATTTCATAACATATTCAGAATATGTAACTAACAGGTGCACAAGCCCTCCACCCAACACACCCACTCCCCCCTCCTCTTCCCCCCTGAACCTCCCCACACACCCTCTCCCCCTCCCCCCTGAACTTCCCCACACACCCTCTCCCCCATCCACCTCCCCCCTCAACTTCCCCACACACCCTCTCCTCCCTCCCCCTCCCCCTCAACGTCCCCACACACCCTCTCTCCCCTCCCCCCTCAACTTTCCCACACATGTTGTGCACTGGCATGCACCATAAATCCACATGTGACCAGAATGCCTGGCTGAACCTACAGCCCTTACCCTTTTCCGGCAGCAGGTGGACCCCTGTCCGATCTGCGCAGGTTCCGGCCATACCGACGCAGGGGGCTGGACTTAGTGGAGCTGGCAGTGGAGGATGTCCCAGGTTGGTCTGCCACCTGTGCCGGACACATGGCCTCCATTGCTGCCACCATTTGTGAGAGGACCTGCCTCACTGCTGCCAATTCACTGCAGATGTCTTTTGAGGAGTTCTCTATTGCAGATTTGAGGGATGAGGCACATTCCGTCATCTCATCCCTTGCCCGGCCACATTCCATAATGTGCTGTGTCAACAGCCCTGTTAACTCCTCCTGCCGCTTCTGGATAGCCCTGATCCCCTCTCGGCTGTTCACGACACTGGAAGATGTATGCCGTGCCACCTACATGGTAGGTTCATCATGCACGGTTGCTGTGGGGCTGAAACTACCGTGCCATGAGTCCCCAGGAGACAGCTCATGGCTGTTGCTTTTGTGTATGCTGGATGGGGAGAGGTGTGGTGAATGTGGGGGGCCTGTAGTGGTGGTTGTGCCTTGTGGCAGTACATCTGCCTCGTCATCGGACACAGCTGCTGTGGCAGCTGTCTCCCCCACAGTGCTACTGGCAGCCGATATAGTGCCTTCTGCCACTGGCTCCAGTGTGTTGGTGGCTGCTGTGGGGGCTGTGGTGGGGGCTGTAGTGCAAGTTGGTGCTGTGGCTTCTGGGGTTGTCTTGCTGTTCCGCTGTGGTCCAGGTTGCCCTCTTCCCCTTGATGTAGAAGGGCGGCTTTCTCCCTCCATGCCCCTGGCTTTCTTGTGGGGTGTTGCGGCATCCTCCCTGGGGGCCTGGTCGTCGCTGTCTGATGGCGTGCCTGTGGGGGACCAAGAGAGGGAGAGGATTAGTGATGGGTCTACATGCATCAGGGATGCATTGGGGTAGCTGCATTGATATGGAATGGCAGTTGATTGGCATTGGGGTACTGACATATGGGTTGCTTGGCTTTTGGGAGGGTGATGCAGGGATGCGTCTGGTATGGGACATATATGGGGTGCATCATGCATGTGGACAAGATGGTGCTGTGTACTGCTGTAGGCAGTCTTGCAAATATGTGTCTGGTGGACCCTGCTTTCATCATTGCACTGTCAGTTCAGGGGGACATCATCATGTTGGTCATTGCAGTGTTTCATTTGGGACACCTACCTGCATCGGCCGATGACGGGGCTCCTCGCTCCATGTCTCCCACTCCCTCAATGGCCTCCATCCCAATGGGAGAGTCCGCACCTCCACCTGTTGCCATTGCCTGCTTGTGGTTGGCTGAGAGGATGTTACCTACGCGTAAACGCAGGTCGTCCCAGCGCTTCCGCAGAAACGTTGTTACCGGCATGGCGCAAAGCTCGTGCCCGTGTACTCCTAATCGCCATCTAATAGCGGCCTTGTGGCAACACGGACACGGTATTTGCTCCATGCCGATAAGGGCTGTACCTTACCTCCAAACATCGTAATGAGGGCCTTTGTATCATTAAGTGCCAGTGAGTTGTGCGCCATCCAAGTCTGGATTTCACTATAGAGTTGGTTCACTGTGGCAGCATCCTTGGTGTGGATTCCAGTTAGTTCAAATGGGACCTAGGTGTAATCTGAATAATTTGCAGATTGGACACCTAGTCTATCTGGAAGATCAAGAAATGGCCTGATTTAGATATTAAATAGCAGGGCAGGCCACATGTCAAAAGAATGGGGGGATCCTGAGCCCTTTCAACGGCCACTCTGGATGTTATAGGATCAAGAAAGGAAGCAATCCAGTGGGTGGCATTTTCTGAACAGTTGGCAATGGTTAACAATCTCTCATGTAATAGATTGTGGTCAATAAGATCAAATGTCGCCGAAAGATCTAATAGTAGAAGGCTGCGTGGCTCCTCTCTATAATTCCCTCGTTGTTGGATTTAAGATGCAGAAGAGCTGTTTCTTGCATTGCTGCAGGTGAAGGAGACACTCTTTTCTATGGCAGCTGAAAACTCTCCTGCAGTATTTTTCGCATTTGAATTATACACAGCCTTTGACCTCGTCAACCTACTATATTAGCTATTAAATTGGCCTCTGCAAACACCTTGTCCACATCCTTCAATTGATTCAAAATAAAGCTGATAGGCTGATTCTAGATCTGAAAATGTGGCTCTCTGTAGAAAAAATAATTACATTATTGATTTTACGATTCATGCTTCATCTACAAGGCATTATACAGCACGTTGTCAGGGGACTTCTCCACCTGCATCAAAAAATATCATCCTTCGTTCCCCTTAAAATCCTCGACTTCTTAAAAACTGTTACTTGCTCCTTATAGGGAAACGCGACTTGATCAACAATCCATCAACACAGGTGGCGCCTGCCCATGGAACCTCAAAATTCTCGCAGGAAATAGAAATCCTCCTATTTAAACAGGCGTTTCCCCCGATGATTGAAGATTTGCATCTTTCTGCTGGTGCACACATTACAAAACTTTGATACATCGATTTTGAACTATTGTTCCTGCCTCCCAGGCTTTCTCTCGGCCGCAGCTTTCTAGTTTGGCTTGCTCTGCTGCTCTATTTCTCATGCACTTTTCTTTTAGCACTTGCCTACCTCACTTACTCTTTTTTGCACTTGTCCTCTGCCTGTTCTGAATATTCCAAGGCCTGCAAATGACCAGCTTCCTGTATCCCCAGCCTTCTCATGTCCCCATGCCCCCAGAATAATTATATTTTCTAGTTGATGCTGCATTAGAAATAAATAAATACAGTAATAAATCAAAATGAGAGCCAGCTCAGCCCAAAGGGTTTTACGTTTCATATGTTTATTTGGAATGCACAAACTGCATAAAGGAAATAAATATCAAGTTCATATACAAAAATCCAATTACAAGTTAAACATGAATGATATGATATGATAAGTCATTTATTAGGCGCCTGTACACAAGTGTGTCTAGGCGCGACACGACAAGGGTGGGAAGACAGAGGGAGGACAAAACAAAAGATCTTACAAGGCATTGTGTCATTCAGATTGTGCAAGTGCGTTAAACTAAGTGCAGGGGGGAAGGCGAGGCGAAGTACCAGGGGCAGGGAAGGGGGAAGTGCAATAAAGGCAGCACTGCTCCGAGTAAGTGCAGCCAGGGCAGCAAGGCACTGGGTAAGTGCAAAGAAGCAGGGGGCTGCAGTGTTACAGATACTGCCCATAAGTGCGTGGTAGGCCCGGAGGCAGTGCAGGGGCTACTGGTCGTGGAGGAGTCTGGTACCCAGTGAGAATCTGAGGGTAGCCGGGCAATCAGTCAGTGCAGCAGATTGGTACGTCAGCAGGGGAGAGAGAGAAAGCAGAAGCAAAAAGGAAGGTCTTGAGCTGCTTCTGGAACTTCAGGTGGTCCGGCTCAAGTTTGAGAGGGGGAGGGAGGCCATTCCAGAGGGAGGCACCTGCAGAGGAGGGAGATCTATCCCACTCTCTGGCTGGAGAAGCATCTGACTCTCGGAGAGTTGGAGGTTGCTGGTGAAAGGCTTTAGCTGGAAGGTGTTTAGGAAGAGAGAGGTGGATGTAGTGCGTGCCGTGAGACCCAGAAAGCCTTGTGGACAATGCAGAGGGTCTTGAACTAGATTCTTGCAGACATCGGGAGCCAGTGGAGAGATTTCAGGGCTGGAGAGATTCAGTCCCTGGGCTTGAGGCCAAGGACAAGTCTGCAGTTCTGTTCTGAAATAGGAGAGGGTGGAGAATAGAGAAAGGCATATTTATAAAGAGGCTGTTGCAGTAGTCCAGCATAGAGAGAACCAGGGCTCTGGAGACAGTGAACTTCTGGGGAAAAGTGAGAAAAGTAAGAATACCTCTGAGGAGGTGCGGCTGATAGTGGGCCTTCTTGGCAAGGTCTGTGATGAGAGGAGAGAAGGAGAAAGTGGAGTCGAACATGACACAAGTTTTATGCCTCACATGAAGGTGACGGAAGAGGGCCCAAAGAGGGCAGCCAGAGTGTGAGATGGAAAGCAGGAGCAGGGGCACCAATAAGAAGGATCTCAGTCTTAGTGGCATTAAGGCAGAGATCATTGGAGACGCATCACTCCTGAATCGTGGATAGACAGTCAGGAATGAGCGAGAGAAGAGAGGAGGCTGAGGGGAGCCAGAAGGATAGCGGAGTTTCATCTACGTAACACACCGAAAGTTAGAGGAGAAGGTAGAGATAAGGTGGGCCAAAGGGGCCAAGTAGACATTCAAGAGCCAGGGTGAGAGGTTAGAGCCCTGGGGAACACCACATGTGCAAAGAGAGGTGGTGGAGAGAAAGAACTCAAGTTAGACCTGGGAGGGTCAGTCCAGGAGGAAGGAGGAGTCATCATTTAGAAAATGCTTTCTGAACAACAAAGTTAGGCTTCAATGATGTCCACATATGAAATGCATTTTTTAATTTGTGTTAGGTT
Source organism: Ambystoma mexicanum (assembly GCF_040938575.1). Taxonomy (NCBI): domain Eukaryota; kingdom Metazoa; phylum Chordata; class Amphibia; order Caudata; family Ambystomatidae; genus Ambystoma; species Ambystoma mexicanum. Next base: position 1,003,960,228 of record NC_090928.1, on the reverse strand, counting down.
TTTGTCATTTGTCATGATCAAGTGGTCAGAGTTTTACAATGTGTTTTTTTAATACATTTTGTATTTTTATATATCTGACCTCTTCCATCTTTCGACAGATGCTTATGAAGATGGTATTTCACTCTGTTTGTTAACTGCTAGTCCCCAACTGTTGATGCGACATCCAAGGGTAGCCTTTAAGGATTACTGTCTTTTCAGTATCAGCAGAAGGCCTTTTCAGGAGGGAGTGCACGTGGGAGTGCTTGAGGGTAGAGGGGAAAGTTCCAGTGGCAAAAACGTGATTGCAGAAATCAGCCAATGTTGGAGCGAGGGTGTCAATGTGGTCCTTAATTGTTCTGAAGCAGCAGGGGAGCAACTGCTTGGACAACACTTTCATAGATTAGACTTGTCTAGAAACATTGTCAGGTGTGGTCGGAGAGAAAGAGGAGAAAGGAGGAGGAGAGGGAGAAGCAGCCAGAGGGGGGCCAAGAGAGGTAGTGGGAGTGGAAGAGGAGAGAGACGACAGGACACCCTGAGTTTTAGTGGTGCAGTGACAAGCCAGAGCTGTAAAGAGGGCCTGGGAGGGAACAGGAGAGGTGTACAGAAGGATTGGCCAGCTCCTTGCAGATTTTGAAGAGTTGAGCGGTGTTGTTAGAGGCTGCAGAGATACAAGCCTGGATGTGGGCTCTCTTCCTGGACAGGACAGAGAGCCTCATTACGAGTTTGGAGCTAGCCATGCCGTTTTTAGCTAACCAAACTCTGGTCAAGGTCCCAAAAAATGTGAATTACTGGGCCATTCTGACCTTTTCGGTACATCCTCATTCCCATTTGAGCCCTTATAGGGCTCAATGGGAATGATGAGGATGCTAACAATGGTCCCGTTAATGACGGGCCGTTGTTAGCATCCTGTGCTGCTAGCGGGTGCCGCTCTGCCCGTCTGGTCTAACCAGGCGTGCAGGGCGGCCCCGCGAGCAGAACTCATAATGAGGAGGTGAGGCATTAACGGCGCCGGTAGCACTACCGGCACCATTGTTCCTTACCGCCAGGGTCGTGATAAGGCCCAGAAAGTCTCTACTGCCTTTGGAGCAGGCAGCATGCCAGTTTGACAGAGGATGCACCCGATGCCCTCCAATTCCTCTCAGCCAACCCCCATTTGCATTTCAGGGCGGCGAGGTCTGAGTTACACTTGGAGGTAGGCTTCAGACAGATTCTCATGACAGGGGCAAGGAAATCCATAGTGTTGGAGATAGAAAGATGCAGGTTAGAGAGGGCTGTGTCAGAGTGTCAGTCAACAGCAGGCATAGGAGTTTCAGAGAATGTAGTGGCAAAGGCCCAGTGGTGGCATTCTCAGTTGAAAGTTTCATCCATGCTCGTCTCCATTTTTTTTAAACACCCCCTTTCCTTGTTTTCAATATTCATTTAAACACCCCTTTATTCTCAAAATCAAGGAGACTGCAACCATTTAGAACACACTGATTGTTAAACATATCTTACCTGCACAAGACAACCAGACATCTCTGTGCATTGCCCTACTTGTCTTCAGATCAAATAATTGTTTTACACTAGCACATTCTGAATACAGTGTTTGCATGCATTACAATGTTTTAGGCTTATGTGGTGAAGTCATTGACTGTGAAGAACAGGCAATATGAGGGGCTTGGATTGCTTATGGCCCCTTTCCTGTGAGCTGTGAGTTGTCAGAGAAAGGGGCCATTAGCACTCTCCAATTCACACGTTTCTGCCCCAGCCCCATAGTAAAAGGTAAGACCGCAAAAAACAGACTTGGGGAATGACCTGGGGCCCGTGAAGCCCAGCTATGACTTTTACCATAGCTGGGCTTTGCTACTTCATACCCCTCGTTACTGCCAACCTGCATTATGCACACAAAAAAAACATTTAGTTAAGATTTCAAGAAGGCAGACCTCTGTGCTTCACTTATCAAAAAAGCACCCTTTTCTTTGTTTTTGGGGATGAGGATGTGTACCACACAGCAGTTTAAGTGCCACTATCGGGGGCAAACGCCTCAACAGACACACGGTTCATGGGCCGAATGACAGAGAAGGTATGTGGCAGTGCTGGGGTCGGCTTCGCCTGGGGACAGAGAGCCTTAGGTGAGAGGAGAGCAGAAAGTGGTCTGTCCACGAGAGAGGAGTGGTGAGAGTGTTTGAGAGGGGGATGAAAAGATGAGAGCATTCAAGTTGTGCCCAGCCGAGTGTGCTGGACCAGAGGGTAGACTGGAAAGAGAGAGAGTGTTGCAGAGGTTGCAGAATATCCCAGAGGAGGGATTAGAAGCATCCATGTGGATGTTGAAGTCTCCAAGGGGGAGACGTTGAGAGGTAGAGGCAAGGAGAAAAGAGGAGCGGTCAGCCCACTCTGAGAGGAAAAGGGCGACATGGCAAGGTGGCCTGTAAATGGTGGTCACACTAAGAGGGAGACCAGGAGAGATAGGGAGCCTGCAGACCATGCATTCAAAGGAGGAGTAGGCCTGCAAAGGAATGACGGAAGCAGGGACCCACTCCCAGAAAGATCAGGGCTACTCCACCTCCGGGACCGTTGGTTCTGGGTTCGGAAAGGATCTTGTAGCCATCGTGGAGGAGAGTGTCAAAACTTGTGACATAGCTGGCCCTGAACCATGTCTTGTTGAGAGTGAGGACATCAAGGTCAAGTCATCAAGGAGGTGGCAGATGTCAGAGGAGTATTTGACAGCAGAGCGAGAGTTGAGAGTAGCGACGTGGAGCAGGTTGCCACATTTAAAAGACTTCAGTGGAGGGGTACAGCCTTGAGGTATGCCCTGCGGAGGTGGTAGAGGGGCTCGAGAGTGGACAGAGGAGCTAGAAGTTGATGAGGAGGGTGCCAGAGAGGTGGCAGAAAAAGGAGGTGGTGGAGGAGCCATAGAGTTGCTGGTAGGAGTAGAAGGAGAAGGAAGGAAGTTGATAAGATGCGGGAGACGCCTATCGAAAAGGATGAGATGGGGCTGAGGGCCTTGGACCAAGCCATTCATCTAGACATTAATGATGATCTTGGAGGGGTGTAAGGAGGCCAAGTGGAGAGGAGGAAAAAGGAGAGAGAACAAAGACCATATGAGTGGTCTATAGGTCTGGAGAGGGAATGACAAAGAGGATGTCGGTAAGAGTCTGTCTGGAGCAAGCACTGATGTTGGTATCTGCGATAGGGACGCTTGGGTTGTAGACAATGATTTCCTTCTTGAAATGTTTTCTTCCTGATTTGGTGAGAGTGATAGGAAAGGAGGTAGAGTAGCAGTTAGAGAAGATAGGGGAGACTGAAAGCACCATAGAGGGTGTGAGGAGCTGCACAGCACGAGCCATGCAAGGCAGGATGCGCAGAGGGCGGGATCACAAAGTACGGAGCACATAGAAGGGGCAGGCGGGGACAATGAACACTACAAATGGTACCCTCAGTGGGGCGGGCACCTAGAGAGTGGGAGAGAGCCTAAAGGACACAGTTCACAGTATAACAGTAACCACGGTTAGGGGGGCAGCCTAGGGAGTGGGAGAGAGCCTAAAGGACACAGATCACAGTACAGCAATGACCACCGTTAGGGGGAGACAGTGTCTAGAGAGTGGAAGAGCCCCTGGAGGACACAGATCACAGTAGAATAGGAACCACAGTTGGGGGGGCCTAGAGAGATGGATAAAGCCTAAGGGCACAGATCACAGTACAATAGGAACCTCAAGTGAGGGGACATAGACAAACGCACAATGCACAAAGTAAGGCTAACCGCTGAAAGGGGAGAGCATAGGGTTGCGCAGAGACAGAGTACATTATGTCAGATGGTTTGGAGGAAGTATGCAAAAGGCAAGGTAGGTTAGTAGGGAGCAGTAGTGGCTGCTCCCCCTACCCACACCTTTCATACCTTTCTGATGGTGATGGTCAACAGCTGCATCTCAAGATCACATCCTGCGGTGCCACCTCTTTGCCGCCAAACACCTGAGTCTCACAACACTGCAGCTTCTCCTGTGAGGGAATAACGAATTAGGAAAGAATTAAACTTATATGAACAATACACCGTATGCATAGGGATAACATTCGTCAAGTATAGTTCCATAATTCATTGTGTTGAGACTGAACATTTCAAGCTTGACGTGCATAGGATAGCAAAGCCCAGGCTATTAGCAGAGTTTCATCCTTTAATAAAAAGTAAAATGCAGGACCTGTATTAACGTTCTTTGCCTAAGTTGCAGGTATGGCAGGCAAAAACAAAGTGCAGCAAATCTTCTAATTCACCAGTGCACATTATACTTTTTTATTGGAGTACAGAGCCAGACCTGGTCACCAGAACAGTGCCCAACAGAATCCAATTAAATCACGCTCTTGTGTTGATATTTGATTGCTCCAAAGGCAATCATTCTGACTTTTGTTGGATGCAACAATCCCGTAGCAGCGATTAGAAACCTTGGTCATTTCCATACTGTCCCTATTATCGTGAATGAAATACTTGAGGTGCAGAGACAAATGTTTGCATATAAAGGTTGGAAGCAGAGTTGAGTTACTGTACTATGAACCAGCATTCATTTCTGTCAACCATTTTATTTCCGTGGCCCCTTTCTTACACATATTGTTGGTTAGTAAGAATTTAGACAATTGCCTTGGGAATGGACCAAATGAGCAGCCAATCTAAAAATGGTTCAAGGGTTAGTTTATCTTCAAGGAAAACCAATCCCAGTTTATTGTGGACCACCTAATTTGGTAAACGTAATAACTTTTTCAATAAGAGATGTTCAGTTGTCTGGAGTTCAGAAGAGTTAGCGAAGCTCCATAGTGCAATGCCATACTTTACAACTGCTTTTATTTTTGATATGTAAATCTTTAGAATCATGTTAATAGGTTGGTCTTTGCACTCTTACATAAACTAGGAAATTCTCCCCACCCCCGTTGATTGCTTCATTCGGATGCCCGGCTTTTCTAAATGTGGTTTGGCCAATACACGTACCAAGAAGCGAATACCCAAGTAATCAATTTCCTGTACCTGTGCTATTCAGCAATTATTACTTGTCATTTTCAGGATTTTAGGATTCCTCTTGCCCCGCGAACAGAGCAATATTGCATATGTTGTTGTGTTTACTTGCAGATCCATTGCATTCATAAAACAAAAATATTTTTTTATAAGAAGTTGAAGAGCTCTTGGAGTCCAAGGAAGTCACACAGTGTTGTCTGCGTAGGCTTATACCGGGAGAGTCATGTGCCCAATTTTTAGTGCGTCTGTATTGCAGCCCAATAATGCATCATACAAGCTATTAATATAAATGGAGAATAGTAAGGGAGCCATGACACAATCTTGTTGCACCCCAGAGCTAAGTGAAAACCAGGTTGTGCAATAGTACCACTCCTGACACATGCCTCATTCTCCCTTGAGAATAGCCTTTCTCAAAGGCAATGCTCAGGTCAATGTAAGCTAATTATATTGGTTCCTGCTTACTTTGTTTGGGTGTTTCCTAGGGAATGTGCAGTCAATAAATTGGGGTTTAGGGCATGTTCGTTGGCCTCCAGGCCTGCCCAGAATCCCAACAGAATATTTATGAGAATGTTTTTTTCTACCAACTAAAGGTCCAATTTCTTTAATAATCAATGGCCAAAGATCTTAAAGCTTGTGTTCATCAATAAAATGAGTATATCGTACTTTGTGCTACCCCTATTTCCCTTTGTAAACATTGGAATAATCACTGCTTTTTCTGGGATTCTGCAAGGCATTAAGGTTTGCATTGTAAAAGATTGTCAGTAATGGGGCCCAGACTTCATTCAGATTCTCAAAAAGATTAGCTAGCTCCTGCGGACCAATTGTGGGCCTGCAACTGAATAGATTCTATTACCTACTTTAAAGAAGGCACCCGTGGGAGGGAGTCCTCCGGACATATGGTGATAAAGAGCTTGCTCCCCAATTTTAGTAAATGTGGTGTGTCTTCTGAGTGCGCACCTGGCTCTTTGTAAAGGGTAAAGAAATACTCAATCCATTCCAGGTCTTGTACAGCTACCTCAATGCCTGTGGAACTCGATTGTAAATCAGACCCTTAGACACAATGGGCCCAGAATGTCTTTGTATTTCCATCTACAGAGGCTGCTTCTCGGTCTAAACAAGCCAGATTATCCAGCTCTAATTTCCGTCTTGCTATTGCCCATTTGTAGATAGCTCTAGCAGCGATTATTTGTGACTTTCGTACCTCTGGATTCTCACAGAGCAATAATTCACTTTTGACTTGCCCGGAGTGCTTGTCAAACTATCCCTTCACATTATTTGTGGCTTGCCTGACGTGCTTGTCAAACTGTCCGTTCACATTATTTGTGGCTTGCCTGACGTGCTTGTCAGACTATCCCTTCACATTATTTGTGGCTTGCCTGAAGAACTTGTCAAACCATCCCTTCACATTATTTTTGTTATGGGCAGAGGGGATGATCTGTAGAACTTCTGACAGCTTTGGAAGCAGAACGGCAAATGTAGACAAGATAAGGTCTGGATGCACATCGTCTTTCAATAATATTGAAAAATAGGCAAAATTGGGTCCCAATATCTTTTGATGTATTGGTGGCTTGTTTAAAGAGGCTGATTTAAGCATTATTGTTCGATTATAATAGTTCTCAGTCCATCAGGTATGGTAAATTTGAGTTTGTTGCCATTGTTGCCATTCAACTGTTAGTTTTTCAGGGCAGTGATCACTAAATAAATTGGTGATCACTGTGAACTGGTCAATGGCAGGCCAGTGTGTGGCATATATGGGAAAGTAGTCAATTGATGAGTTCCCACGGTGTCCTCTGAAAGTAAAGCCCCCTGGACGATCATCCAGTGTCTGTCTATTGACTGAATGGAGAACCTATTCCATTAGCCCATTCTTTTTTTATTTAATTTTGTATTGTAAAATAGTTTTTTTTAACGTTATACATTCAAACAGTGATTAAAACTACATTCATTTCATGCCAACGAGAACATAAACCGTCATTGTCATGCCAAAGGAATATTACAAATTGTATCACTAAAAGGTAAAAATGCATGATTGATTACATACAAAAACATTTATTTTGAAATCTACCAGTTTAATTCATTCTATATTAGCTTTTTTCAAATAATGCACAATTCATATTAGCAGCTTTGATGGTCTACCTTGTAACATAAAGGCCCACAACTTCTCATTGTCTAGATGTTCGATACTATGGACAAAACAACTGAAATGATCTCTTTGAATGCTCTGAAGAGCAGGGCAGAGTATAGATTCATTAGATTTTTTTGGCAAAATCTACAAATTGCATTTTCTCGTTGGCCTCTAATATGTTTCATTTCATCAATATTTAGCAAGTTTAGGCAACATCGCATGAACTAGTCACTGTAACAACTGTCTGGCCATTTCCATAGATAGAATGGAAAAGTCCTCTTGTTTTGCATTCTAAGCTGATTTTGTTTGATAGTTTTTATCTTCCACACTTATCACACGTATGCACCCAATCTGTGTCTAGAATTAGTTTTTGTTGCCTTTTCTGGATAAAGACACAACATATCAGTTGATATATCGAAGGTGCCCATAAACTGCTGACATTATTGGGAGAAGATATCAAATGGTTTTCCTATTCTGTTCCTCATCTGCATTCTGATGGCTTCGTATAAAAAATCAGGCGAGTGTATTTTTTATTTATTTATTTATTTTATTCAAATTTGTAGAGCGCACGTCAGCCCAGGGGCATCGTGGCGCTTGTTACAGGCATATCTTAGTTGCAATAATACAATAATAACAAGGAATACATTATTTACAAAGGTAATACGATATTTGTACAAATAGCAATGCAGAGTATTTACATGGCATGGTGGGGGTCACAGATTATTGAGCAAGGAAGGAGGTCTTCAATTTCCTACGAAAAATCAGGGGCGAGTGTTCTGCTCTAATGTCTGCAGGAAGAGCGTTCCAGGTCTTGGCTGCAATGTAGGGGAAGCTTAGGCCACCGGCTTTGGCTTTTTTGATGCGTGGGATGCAGAGTAAATTGGTGTATTGCGTCCTGGTGGGTCGGGCGGAGGAGGGTTTGGAGATGGTCTCTGATAGATAGGACGGGGCGGAGAAGGAGAGGCATTTGTGCGTGAGGGTGAGGATTTTGAGTGTAATCCGTAACATATGTATCATATGTTTTCGAAAAAGGAGCAACTTTTTCATCTGTACTAAAGACAGAATGGAGTTCAATCCTATTTTGAAGCAAAGGATGCATTGAGGGACACAAGCTGGAAGGGAGAGCACAGCCTTCCAAATCTTTGGTTCGACTGTGTTTAAATCTATTTTGTCTAGTTGATTATAGACTTCTAATCTGTATTTTAAAAATGGTACAATTTTGCTGGTATAGAATTTTACGAGGGGTTGATATGTAAATCGACAACATTTTTGTTTAATGTGTTTCATTTGTCCTGTAAACTGGGTCCCTCTCACCCACATAATTGCCTTCCCAATGTTAGATTCTGTAGGTCTAAACAGATTAAATCCTAGGTATTTAATTTGTGGGGTGATTAGTATAGTTGACAGATGAATTTTCCACCGAAAGTTCTCTTTCTTGTATTTTTTCCCCAGTGTAACATAGTATAGCATCATCTATTCAATTTCGATGGGTTAATTGCTAAACAGTTAATTTTTACATATTCAGAGAAGCAGTTGAGTAGTCTTTGTAGACCAATTGGATTTCGGTCTAACAGCAATATATCATGAGCATAGGCAACCCACACTATCTGTTCACCTGCTATGTTTGGGGCAATAAATGATGCTTTCTCAAGAGCATCAACCACATCTGAGAGATATAGATTGAAAAGGCAGGCAGCAAGAATGCACCCCTACCTAACTGCTCAATTTGTTTGATTGGGTTTGACACTTTGCTGCTTGCTCCTAATCACACTATTAGTTGTGTGTCACTTTGTAATAGAATTAGGATGTTAAGGAGCTGGGAAGGAATTCCCCAAGCAAGTAATTCTTTCCACAACCTTGCTCTGTCCACCTTGTCGAATGCCAGACTAAGATCTATGCTGGCTACATATACTGGTTGACTCTCACCTGCACATGTTTGATTAATCATTGACTGTATATATAGTCCACTGAAATCAGTCCCTATTCCTTTTCTGAAGCCAGTTTGATATCGGGAGAGTCTTCCCAATGAGATACCCATTCTTCAATACTCTTCAGTACACATCTGGTAATGATTTTTCTCTCAACATCTAGAAGTGTGATAGGATGATGGCTCACATGTTACTGTCTTTTTTTTTATAATTTGGAATAATAACTGATGAGGACCAATTAGCCAATTATAAAATATGAGCCCCTCATTACATGCAAGGGGGACTAGCATCTCTGGTTCTGTGATACACAAAGCAATATGTTCTAAAGTGTGAATTAAATCTGCTGGGGGGGCGTTGCCCAGTTTAAAATTAAGGCCCCCCCCAGACTGATCATGCAATCAGGAGACTTCTCAACAGGAAAGGAATGTATCTATAACAATGCTAGTACTGGGCAAGCTATTCAGACCAGTGTTCTTCTGAGGGCTATCCTAAATGTTCAGAAGCATCAAAAATTGACAATTACTAAAAAGAAGTTCAAAAGCTTGCCTACAAGTTATATCAATATATCAATGTGACAGAAGGGCTTCACATTGCAATTTATTGAGGATTTGATTAATGTGGCCATACCCCCAAATTGTCTCCCTCGTGCCTTCTTATTTTCTTTCATTTGATATGAGTATTGACCATCTAACGCCAGCTCATCCAGGACCCAACTTTCTTGTAGTAATATTAGATCATCCTTTTGGCGCGAGTGTAAACACATGGGCATACGTGGGATGCACTCCCAGTAAGCAGTGGCAGGGAAAAGTATCAAAATCCTTGTATAAGGAACATTCCAGTATCCACATCTGCTGGTTGAAATTGCTTCTTTACTCAAAAATTCTGTTAATATAAAAAGGCAGCTCCCCAAGGTCGTATGAGTATTGACCATCTAACACCAGCTCATCCAGGAAATAACTTTCTTGTAGTGATATTAGATCATGTTAATTAACATACAGTTGTGTTTCAATGTTTGAGAGTTCCTCACTGCACAGCTGATAAACCATGAAAGAAAAAAGAGGTCAGAGGAACCCGCGAAGGGCGGAGGGAAGGGAGTGGAGCACATTCACCACAGTTTTTGCCCAGGTAAAAGTCATCATAATACAGTCTCCCCCAATAGTTTTGTGTGAGTTACCCACCCAATTTACCCTGCTGGCTATTAGAATATCTTGCAGATAAATGCTAGGGACAAGTAGTCTTGTATTAATCCAGTGTATCCTCTTGCTCAGAAGAAGGACAGTTGATTCCCATCCACTTTTTTGATGGACTGTACCCCTACAATCAATCCCACTAAAGATAACGCTGCCGGGGTTAGGCGAAAGACCACTTTACATGTCTGAAAATTAGAAGCAGAGTATTTCACTCTATGGGATGTACATGGCCCTGTCTTGGCAGTGATGTAAGGCCATTTCCTTGTCCATCAATATTATTTGCGTAGTTTCCCTCCTGTATTGCCCATTTCAGGTATATTCCCCAGGGCTGGACGAGTAGTTAAGGAAGAGGGATACAGCGCTGCCTTATCAGAGCCAAAAGGTGTTAAATTGAAGGGTAATGAGAGCACCAAACATTTACCCAATTCTTCTGTCAAGATATTTTTGTCCTTCTTTAGTGCACTAAAATATCATTCATGATGGTTAAAAAGTTCAAAAGAGTAATTTCAAATGTCTTTAATAACTCCAGAACAGGGTGTGATAATTCATTAGTGCTGGAAGCTGAGGGCTCAAGTTCTATTACCAAGTCTTTTACTAAAGCGTTTAAAGTGTTGGAGTCCCCCTAATTACAACTCAAGTTCAATAACACTGTGTGGCAGCTTTTTTCCAAGTTTGAACAATGCATTGAGAATTTGATTGTAGGTGGTGGCACCACATTATCCGACAGGGCACCCGGAAGTGCAGCCACGGCCGGATCTAATGAGGTAGAAGAGACCTCCCAAATGAATAGACGTGGTATATTGTTAGACCCTCCCCCATATGGCTAGATCGGGTATGGCTGTATCCAAAATTATTTTGTTAGCAGCCGGGAGGTTTGTTTGTTTGTTTGTTTATAGAATGTCTAATGCGCACCAGACCCAGAGGTAGCAGGGCGCAGCAAAAAGAATGTGCAAAGCTTACAAGATACATAATGAGAATCACAGTGACATAATAGTAAATACAGAAGACAAAAAGGTAGGTGCATTTGCAAAGTATATACAATGGTTTACAATCATAGTTTTAGTTAGAGAAAAAGTAAAATATCATATTTACAAAGGCAGACATGTAGAGTGATGAGTTACAGACGGTTATGCAGTAGTCACATAGGCATTAATGCCTTTTGGTTGAGAAAGGCGATGTAGCTCTTTCTGAAATGAAGGTAGGGTTGGTCAGCTCTTATATCGTGAGGTGGGGAGTTCCAGAGTTTAGCAGCATTCACCGGGAAGCTATTGCCACCAATCTTAGTGGATTTGAATCTGAGTACCACGAGACAATTGGCATTGATGGTTCTATTGGGCCTGGTGGAGGATCTTCTCGACAGGTTGCCAGCCATACTAGTAATAATGGCTCTCACATCACTGTGTGGACTGGAGGATGTTAGTTCTGTTATTATTGCCAGCATTTATTGATACACCACTTGTATATTTCTTCCACTTTGCCAGTGATTTCTTGTAGGTAGGAGTCCCAAATAGACTGCTTGGAATGGAGGGGCTTGCTTTTAAAAAAATGCTTCTCGTATACAGTCTCTTGGCAATTATTAGCCTTGCGTTTGTTTCCGCACTGCACCAGGGACACTGCGGCCAAAGATAACAACCATCAATCACCAATCACAAAGTCAAAGTTATTCGACTTCCCTTGTACCAAAAGGGTGCAGGACAGAAGAGAGGGGGAGTCATGCAGGGAGTACAAAGGCGAGGCCACCAGCCATGAAAGTCCAAAATACTCTGAAGTGATCAGTGTCAGTGCAATCCCCTCCGCCCAACCAGGGCAGAAAATTCTGTCTCCACCTGTTGAACTCCATTGTTAGTGGTTGAAAGTCACGAGGACCTCGATTAACCCAGATAAACCCATCAGTCCCTCTTTTTGTCGATAGGGTCGAACACGGGGACCAGCCAGCTCAGGCCCCACTCTGCTCTGCTTGAATGAGCAGGGCCAGGTTTTTGGCCTGCTTCAGTATCTGCGTTTGTTTGTCAACGGTCTCCAACAGATCCTCCCAAGGTACAGCAACAACTTTCACAGCGGGAAAAGCCTGCTCTCTGACCCCACTCTGCTTTGCTTGATTGCGGAGTGCCTGGTTAAGAGCCTGTGTCACCGTATGAATGTCATGAATGTTACCTGAGGAGCACGGCCCTTGGGACCCGTTAGCATTGAAGGCAGAGACGTGCCTGAACTCACTGGCTCCATTACCTGAGGAGCACAGTGAGTGGCAAGGCCCTCCTAGGAGTGCCCTATTTTTAAAAAAAATCTGTAGGCCCCAATGACTTTGGCATCCCCCAGCAGCCTGCTCCCACCCTGCGCCCTCTTCCTAGTTCGCCTTCCCTCCCACCTTCCGACCCACCCAGCACCGCTCCCATTGGTCCCTGGGACCCATTAGCATCGAAGGCAGAGACGTGCCTGAACTCACAGGCTCCATTACCTGAGGAGCACGGTGAGTGGCAAGGCCCTCCTAGGAGAGCCCTGTTTTAAAAAAAATCTGTAGGCCCGAGGCCTTTGGCATCTCCCCAGCAGCCCGCTCCCGCTACGCACCCTCTTCCTGGTTCACCTTCCCTCCCGCCTCCCGACCCGCCCAGCACCGCTCCTATTGGTCCTTGGGACCCGTTAGCATCGAAGGCAGAGACGTGCGTGAACTCACAGGCTCCATTACCTGAGGAGCACGGTGAGTGGCAAGGCCCTCCTAGGAGAGCCCTGTTTTTAAAAAAATCTGTAGGCCCGAGGCCTTTGGCATCCCCCTAGCAGCCCGCTCCCACCCTGTGCCCTCTTCCTGGTTCGCCTTCCCTCCCATCTCCTGACCCACCCAGCACCGGCCCATTGGTCCTTGGGACCCGTTAGCATCGAAGGCAGAGACGTGCCTGAACTCACTGGCTCCATTACCTGAGGAGCACGGTGAGTGGCAAGGCCCTCCTAGCAGCGCCCTATTTTTTAAAAATCTGTAGGCACTGAGGCCTTTGGCGTCCCCCCAGCAGCCCGCTCCCACCCCGCGCCCTCTTCCTGGGTCGCCTTCCCTCCCGCCTCCCGACCCGCCCAGCACCGCTCCCATTGCTCCTTGGGACCCGTTAACATCGAAGGCAGAGACGTGCCTGAACTCACCGGCTCCATTACCTGAGGAGCACGGTAAGTGGCAAGGGCCTCCTAGGAGCACCCTATTTTTAAAAAATCTGTAGGCCCTGAGGCCTTTGGCATCCCCCCAGCAGCCTGCTCCCACCCCACGCCCTCTTCCTGGTTTGCCTTGACTCCCGCCTCCCGACCCGCCCAGCACCGCTCCCATTGGTCCTTGGGACCCGTTAACATCGAAGGCAGAGACGTGCCTGAACTCACCGGCTCCATTACCTGAGGAGCATGGTGAGTGGCAAGGGCCTCCTAGGAGAACCCTATTTTAAAGAAATCTGTAGGCCCTGAGGCCTTTGGCGTCCCCCCAGCAGCCCGCTCCCGCCCCGCACCCTCTTCCTGGTTCGCCTTGACTCCCGCCTCCCGACCCGCCCAGCACCGCTCCCGTTGGTCCCTGGGACCCGTTAGCATCGAAGGCAGAGACGTGCCTGAACTCACAGGCTCCGTTACCTGAGGAGCACGGTGAGTGGCAAGGCCCTCCTAGGAGCACCCTATTTTGTAAAAATCTGTAGGCTCCGGGGCCTTTGGCATCCCCCCAGCAGCCCGCTCCCACCCTGCGCCCTCTTCCTGGTTCGCCTTCCCTCCCCCTCCCGACCCGCAAAGCACCGCTCGCATTGGTCCCTTGGACCCGCCTTCATCACTGGTCCTCCCAGGGCAGCCCTTCTGCCCGTGCAGCTATGTGGCAAGGGCCCTAAGGCCAAGAACGGCTCCTACATTGGTGGCTCCAAGATGTATCTGCAGGTGTCCGCAGGGGAAGCCAGTGAAGCCAGCAGTCAACAGACACCAACAAAAACTGTGAGTGTGGGATGGGTGGGGAGTAGAGCAATTACTCTACTCCAGAAAACCCCTGCCACTCTATCTTACCTCCGAATAACATAGACTGCCATAATATTAGCATGTCCACACTTAGTTAGAATTGTGAATATTAGCATGTCCACACTTAGATAGAATTATGAATATTAGCATGTCCACACTTAGATAGAATTATGAATATTAGCATGTCCACACTTAGATAGAATTGTGAATATTAGCCTGCGTCGCATCTAGATAGGACTTTGAATGTTAGCATGCCTGCACTTAGATAGAATTGTGAATATTAGCCTGCATCGCATCTAGATAGGACTTTGAATGTTAGCATGCCTGCACTTAGATAGAATTGTGAATATTAGCATGTCCACACTTAGATAGAATTGTGATTATTAGCATGTCCACACTTAGATAGAATTATGAATATTAGCATGTCCACACTTAGATAGAATTGTGAATATTAGCCTGCGTCGCATCTAGATAGGACTTTGAATGTTAGCATGCCTGCACTTAGATAGAATTGTGAATATTAGCCTGCATCGCATCTAGATAGGACTTTGAATGTTAGCATGCCCACACTTAGATAGAATTGTGAATATTAACCTGCGTCGCATCTAGATAGGACTTTGAATGTTAGCATGCCCACACTTAGATAGAAGTGTGAATATTAGCATGTCCACACTTAGATAGAATTTTGAATATTAGCCTGCGTCGCACATAGATAGGACTTTGAATGTTAGCATGCCCGCACTTAGGTGAAACCTGAATGTTAGCATGCCCCCACTTAGATAGAATTGTGAATATTAGCCTGAGTCGCATCTAGATAGGACTTTGAATGTTAGCATTCCCGCACCTTGGACGAAACCTGAAGACTAGCATATGCCACACTTAGAATTGTGAACATAAGCCTGCCTCGCATCTAGATAGGATTTTGATTGAAGGATAGCGTGCCCACGCCTAGATGAAACTTGAATGTTAACATGTGCCACAATTAGAATTGTTAACACTAGCCTGCGCCACATCTAGATAAGATTGTGAATGTTAGCATGCCCACACCTAGATAGAATTCTAAACATTAGTCTGCGCCGCATCTAGATAGGATTGTGAAGGTCAACAAGTGCCACACTTAGACAAAACTGTGAATGGTAGCATACTAAAGGTCAGGTAACTGTTTGGGAGGACAGGTCTATAGGACCCCCTCCCTGTCATACCCCACCTCCGTGAGGTTTGTGGCTCGTCAGCGGCCCCCCATGCACCTGTGCCCGGGAGGCAGGAGGCCTGCTGATCGACACACAGGGCCAATCGACTTGTACTGTAACACACCATAGACACCATTTTGAAAGCAACAAAACTCCATTTTAGATATAAACGACCAAAGCCCAAATGGAACAGCCTGCCTGCGAAAGCTGCAGCTTGGCCCCCACTCACTGCGCTCAGGGAGCCATGAACTCCCCCTGCGCCTCCACCCCATGGCAGATCTGCTAAAGGCCGTTCTCACAAGAAACCTGACACGAACGAGTATCAGAACAAACACTGTATCATTTACCTTCCGCAGTACATCACTGGCCCCAAAGTGACCTGACTTGTGGCTTCAGTCTGGAAAATAACAAGAACCATCCCAATCGGAAAGGCCTCGACCTGGCATCTGACCACAAACATTTAAAATATATGGTGTCAATAACCTTCCTGTATGAACCCCTGCCCACATCCCCCAGATGAAGTGTTAACTGCATACCAAAACCCAACGATTCACAGGGTTGTTTGTAAATCATAACACGGGTGTTGGAAATGGATGGAGCTTATAACGTTAATAAAGCAAGAATGACCTCCGCCCGCTGCAAGATACCACGCGCCTTGAAGACTTAATGAAAGGGCTTGATAGAGTCCACTTAAATGCTAACTAATGATTGCTGCTAATGTACAAAGGAAAGCGAAAAAGCATTACTACGAATACTTGTGTGTAACGCAGTGAAACACGTTTTAAGTTGTTACAACTAAGAATGTAAATGAACAATGGTATATGAACATATTGCTTCTATGCTCCTGAGTACACGACCCAACCTGATGCTACCTCACGTTGTTATTCATTTGTTGCCTTATGAAGTACCTGTATGTGTTCAACTAAAGTTATGTAATGCATGTGCCACTGCCAGACCCTCATTGCTACGTATGAAGAAGTAAACAAATTTATAAACAATAGAAATATGTAATCATCCTAATGCTTCTAACTTTACTAACTGTTCCCTCGTATGATGTACTGTGCAGTCCAGGCACAGAGAATCGCTTAGAGCCACAAGGCCATCTCCCCCTCCTCCCGCCAAGGCCCGTCAGAGCTTGCTGGTGCTCGAGCAGCAGAGCCTCACCTCCCCTCATTCTGCTGGACCCGCTTCAAGTATTCAGCTCCCCCATGTCCGAGGCCGCCATAGTGGGCCAAATGAATTATTTACAGCCTGGTCCTAAAAAACCCACCGCCTTGAGGGGCCAGAGAGGTGCCCTCCCTGTCCAGTAGTACTCCAGTTCACCTCAGGTTTAATGGGCCTTAGAGATAGGTATTCAACCCTGTACTAACATATCATAAAGTAATCCCTATCTAACAGAATAGAATGACAAGGCAGCTCACCTCGTGCCCTCTGACAAGACAACTGGACTTATGACGCCTGGTCAACAGGATGAAAGTAATTGTGCACTGATGTATTGGTGAAGCTTCACATTGCACATTGTTTCTCCTGTCTCCTATTATTTCTTATAGTAACATATTGTAGGATTTGCAGGACAACTGGAGTCGTCTAAGTGATGAGTGTTTGTGTGTGTGTGACCACAAGGGCAAAGTGTTAGTGCAGCCATCAATCATCGACACAGACCGCGCCTGGCATGGCAGCTCCACTCCAACGAGCCCAGCTGACCCGTCCACCCCACGTTGGCACCATGCAGATGTCCACCAATCCTGGAGCGGCTCATCGTTGCACCACCTATAGCTTAGTCAATGCCACCCAATCCCTGAGACTATGTGCCCCCTATAGCTTACAGGATTTGTGACGTGGTTTTGTAATAAATATGACTGTCTTTGCTATTGTCAGACAGAGCGCTCTCTGAGCTTGCAGAGTCCTGTGCATGCCCTAAATTGACTATATAAAAACCCCTTTTTTCTTAACCCGCACTTGGTCCTGGTCTCATTCCCTCCTGGGGTGTGTCCTTATTGCTTCTCATTGTGGGGAGTTTACTGCCTTTTGGGGTCACTTGCTTTCATAACACACTAACCAATATAAGCTCAAACTCTGCATACTTATCTCACTCAAAAAAACGCACACAACCATCTCTCGCACAACAAGCCGCACGCACTTCACAACACTGCAACAACACATAAACCGAAGCAACAGCACACGCGGACTGATACCGATCCAATACCCACACCAAAGCTCAGCACCCAGTGTATACCGAGTTGAAGCTGCCAACAGAACACCACTCCTCTCACTATCCTATTCCCTCTTCACCTTACTAACCCATCCCACCTTACCGTTTACAGATCCGCCAGAGCGCCTGGGGACCAATTCCATTGGTGACGGTGCGGCGGTACAAATACCTTTAACATTTAAAATTATCCCTGCGGAGCTCCAGCAGCTCCTCCGAAACTATGGCAACAATTTCCAACAGTGGGAACAGCCTGCTCTGACCCCACTTCGCTCCGCTTCAGAGTGGAATGCTGGTTATGAGCCTGTGCCAGCATTTGAATGTCACACCCCCTCATGGCTCCACCACCTCATCAAACCTACAGCTACAACTTGCAACAGGGGGAACGGCCTGCTCCAGACCCTGGTTTTCGTCTTTCTTTCTAGGTCTCTGAATAAGGTATCATATGGAAATTCACATGGGACATCTTGTCTTCCACCACTGGCTCAGCAGCTTCCTCACACCAACATTTCTCTAATGAAGTTCTCAACGCGCTTCCTTTGTATCTACCGGGATCTTTTCAACTCGAGTCATTCAGTGTTTGTCCTCTTACACACTCCTCGTTTAAACACCAATGGATGAGGTTTTCACATAGTTATCTGCAAAGCGTAACACATTTCCTAACAAATTTTTACACGCATCAGTTTAACCAAATTTTTTAAAACTCGTAGACAACCAGTGTTAGTCCACCATAGCTGGAAAAAAGACGCATAATAGTTCCCAATAGCTCATGCTTGAACTATTCCATGCAAATAAAGCTTGAATGCATTCAAAGTGGCAATTCCTGATCCCACAGCCAGGGGTAAACTGAGGTGGGTTTTGAGCCTGAAGGCAACTGTAAACAGGATAAATCACATGCTGCATGTTCATTTGCTCCCGTAATGCATCGCGAGGCCTAGCTACTGAGCAGTTTAACATGTGATGAATAGGATTCTCTGCACACTGCTTCGATAATGAATGCACTGCATCTGCAGCTGCCTCTTGCTAACAGGATTTTGATTTATTCATGTCTCTGATCTTCTAGAAAACCAATTGGGGTCTGAGTTCTAAGGCATAAGTAGACTAATAAAGCAACACATTCTGACAGTCGCACTGAGCCCTTCCCAGATCAATGTTGTCATCAGGGTCCCAGAAATGAACACGAAGCCAATATTTCAAACCGGCCCATCTGTAAGGCTTTCACTTTGAATGAATACACTGCTGCATAGATTTCTCTGCTTTGATAACTAAACTTTTACAAAGTATTTTATGTCTATGCAGAAATCGCTTTTTTTTAAATATTGCTTTCATGAAAATCGGCAACAAAGGGTATCAAAACTGATAAGTGCGCTGCATTGTGACACAAAACACTAGCATGCTTTTTGCAAGTTGCCATTTTCCCTAATTTGAATGTGAGGCTGTCGCTACTAAAGTCCTTTTAGGGAAAAACAAGTATGATAGCACTGCTGGTTGGAAGTTGCCACACAGGAAAATACACTACCAAATACACAAGGAAAGACTTGATCCTTTCCTCTTACCATTAACACGCCTGCTGTAACATGGGGAGTCCTAAACTATTCTTAGAAGTGACCCTCATACCTATTTGTTTTTTCCATGGCTGGTCTACCAGTCTTCCCTGATGGAGATCAATCTTGGGACTCATACTTGAAGCAGACTGTCAGGGTTAGATGCACCAGGGGTACCCTGTGCCATGTACAACCTTACACAATTAGCTGTTGGGCTCTTCTGCTTGGTGGCTGCCTATTGCGTATGTGTATAACTTGCACGAGGCAAAGCATGTCGTACTCTAATGGTGTCCCTACCAGGAAGTCGAGTATGAAATCCAGTTCCAAGTGGATTGGACGTCCTTGTTTGTGCAAAGTTGAATGGTAGATGAATGTTGCCAAATATGGCCATGGCTTCCGCCTGTCTCAGAAGAGCAAAGGGAACATGACCAAGACTATATCGGGCGACATACTTAAATTATGTCTTTAATCCTTACCAGACACTTTACATGGTAGAGCTGAGAAGGCAGGGATAGTAATAGCTCCAGATCCTTTGATGCGAGTCTAGAGGTGTTCATTGCATGCTGGAAAATCCTACTGAAGTCTGGGTTGTTGTCAGATTCTGCTTCTCAGATGGAAGCACGCAAAGACGTTATGAGTGGATGCACTACCTTGGGGGCTGGGTAAAGGGTGCATGTTAAAAAAGAAACGCAGAGGGTTTGTGTATTCAATAGGGCTATTTGAGCTTCAGCGAATAACATGTATTACCTGTGGAATCCATCAACAACCCAGGCTTCTGCAGGATTTTACATCATTCAACAAACACCTGACTATCCCCACCCAGTCAGCACTACCTTGAACAGTACCTGCATGAAGTCCATGTACCTGATGGGTGCTTGTGCCAGCCAATCCTTGTGCCAAATCATCTTCTGTTCCTCTGTCCTTCTTTGCTTTGCCAATTAGAGGCCACACCCTCACCTTGCCCCTGGCTACACTCCTGATGTGTCAACTATAGAGGGTTGAGAGGGCTCTGATTTTCAATGCTGGGCGCTGACCTAATAGTGTTTTTTTAGGATGTGTTAATCTGGTGATATCTAATTCAGGGGAACATACCAGCCACCCCAAATCATGCATGCACAATTTTCCTCTTTTTGATAAAGTTCTTTTTAGGAATCTGGAACCACCAGTTTCCCAGTATTGACTTCCAGGCAAGAAAAAAACAGGATGGCACAGAAAGTATATTTATTAACAATACGGAAATAATTAAATCAGTTTGAAGATAAACAGGTTATTCATCCATGAAATGCCAGTGCCAATGATGAAAAATAATCAACATACCAATCACCTCAGTTTTCAGTGCTACAGTTATAGAAATAGAGACTCTTGCAACATGCACATCACCATATGCATCTATGTATTTAATTCACCCTGCGTGTGCATGCATCATGGATTGAAAAGTGCACAAGACTCCAAAGTGAATCTTCCATGTATGAAAAAAAAAATACTCAAAACATCCAGGTGTACCTAATTACTGTGTACATTTCTCACCTTCCATGGGCAACTTAAAAAAATCAAGAAAATGGGTTGCAAGTAATCACCCTCACCATTTTGGCTTGAACAAATTAGCATTAATAACAGTATTCTGTTGGATTTTATACCCAGAAATTTCATCAATTAACACGGTAATTCATAGAATTCAGCGCACAAATGGCGCACGCGAATCTCTGCGCCAGCCGCATGCGCTAAAATCCATTTCCACGCACACCGTATCCATGGATTTTAGCTACCAAAACCAGACGTGGCGCACAGTGGCGCAGCAACCCTGAAGCAGCACCAATTATGCCCCCAAGAACGCCCCTCGCGCAAGAAAAAGCCATCAAAATCCCCAATCCAGCGCAAAGGGCTGCGATAACCGTGGACCAGTATACAGGGCCGCCACACAGCACACGGCAAGCGGGGAACGTGTATTACTGGGGTTCGCAGGAAGTTTTACACGCGAAAGGGCCCTGTGCGAGTGGGGTATGTGTATTCCTGGGGTGCGCGGGAAGTTTCACATGCGAAAGGGCCTGTGCGAGTGGGGTATGTGCATTCGTGGGGTGCGTGGGAAGTTGAACACGCGATTGGTCCTGTGCGAGTGGGGTACGTGCATTCCTGGGGTGCACGGAAAGTATCACACGCGATTGGCCCTGTGCGAGTTGGGTACGTGTATTCCTGGGGTGTGTGGGAAGTTTCACACGCGATTGGCCCTGTGCAAGTGGGGTACGTGTACTCCTGGGATGTGCGGGAAGTTTTACACGCGATTGGCCCTGTGCGAGTGGGGTACGTGTATTACTGGGGTTCGCGGGAAGTATCACACGCGATTGGCCCTGTCTGAGTGGGGTACGTGTATTCCTGTGGTGCGCGAGAAGTTTCACACGCGAAAGGGCCTGTGCGAGTGGGGTACGTGCATTCCTGGTGCGTGCTGGTAGTTTCACACGTGATTGGCCCTGTGCGAGTGGGGTACGTGCATTCCTGGGGTACGCGGGAAGTATCACAGGCGATTGGCCCTGTGCGAGTGGGGTACATGTATTCCTGGGGTGCGCGGGAGGTTTCACATGCGATTTGCCCTGTGCAAGTGGGGTACGTGTATTCCTGGGGTGCGCGGGAAGTTTCACACGCGAAAGGGCCTGTGCGAGTGGGGTACGTGCATTCCTGGGGTGCGCGGGAAGTATCACACGCGATTGGCCCTGTGCGAGTGGGGTACGTGTATTCCTGGGGTGCGCAGGAAGTTTCACACGCGTTTGGCCCTGTGCGAGTGGGGTACATGTATTCCTGTGGTGCGCTGGAAATTTCACATGTGAAAGGGCCTGTGCGAGTAGGGTACGTGTATTCCTGGGGTGCGCAGGAAGTTTCACACGCGATTGGCCCTGTGCGAGTGGGGTACGTGCATTCCTGGGGTGCGCGGGAAGTTTCACATGCGAAAGGGCCTGTGTGAGTGGGGTACGTGTATTCCTGGGGTGCGTGGGAAGTTTCACACGCGAAAGGGCCTGTGCGAGTGGGGTACGTGTATTCCTGGGGTGCGCGTGAAGTTTCACATGCGAAAGGGCCTGTGCGAGTGGGGTACGTGTAATCCTGGGGTGCGCGGGAAGTTTCACATGCGATTTTGCTGTCAGAGCGGGGTACGTGAATTTCAGGGGTGCGCAGGGAGTCCTACACGTGAATTGGCAGTGTGGTTCCTCCCAGGTGTTCCCTCTACACCCTCCACGGCCCCTGCAGGCCTGGTCATGTCCCATAGGCAGCCCATACACCATGGGCATGCCCCGAAGCAAAGCCACATGTCAGCTTGCACTACTGATCACCAACTCATGTCCACTTGCACCCACACCCCCAGCAGTCAGGGGCACCTGCCAGCAGGCCCCCACTCATGTCCCACTCATGTCCCCCTGCACCCCCACCCCCCAGAAGTCAGGGGCACCTGCCAGCAGGAACCCACTCATGTCTCCCTGCACCTCCACACCCCAGCAGTCAGGGGCACCTGCCAGCAGGCCCCCACTCATGTCCCCCAGCACCCCACACACCCGCAGTCAGGGGCACCTGCCAGCAGGCCCCCACTCATGTCCCACTCATGTCCCCCTGCACCCCACCCCCCAGCAGTCAGGGGTACCTGCCAGCAGGCCCCCACTCATGACCCCCTGCACCACTACCCCCATCAGTCAGGGGCACCTGCCAGCAGGCCCTCACTCATGTCCCCCAGCACCCCTACCCCCCCAGCAGTCAGGGGCACCTGCCAGCAGGCCCCCACTCCTGTCCCACTCATGTCCCCCTGCACCCCCACCCCCCAGCAGTCAGGGGCACCTGCCAGCAGGCCCCCACTCATGTCCCCCTGCACCCCCACCCCCCAGCAGTCAGGGGCACCTGCCAGCAGTCCCCCACTCATGTCCCCCAGCACCCCCACCCCCCAGCAGTCAGGGGCACCTGTCAGCAGGCGCCCACTCATGCCCCCCAGCACCCCCACCCCCCAGCAGTCAGGGGCACCTGCCAGCAGGCCCCCACTCATGTCCCACTCATGTCCCCCAGCACCCCCACCCCCCAGCAGTCAGGCGCACCTGTCAGCAGGCCCCCACTCATGTCCCCCAGCACCCCCACCCCCCAGCAGTCAGGGGCAGCTGCCAGCAGGCCACCGCTCATGTCCCCCTGCACCCCCACCCCCCAGCAGTCAGGGGCACCTGCCAGCAGGCCCCCAATCATGTCCCTTAGCACCGCCACCCCCAGAAGTCAGGGGCACCTGCCAGCAGGCCCCCACTCATGTCCCCCAGCACACCCACCACCCAGCAATCAGGGGCACCTGCCAGCAGGCCCCCACTCATGTCCCACTCATGCCCCGCTGCACCCCCACCCCCCAGCAGTCAGGGGCACCTGCCAGCAGGCCCCCACTCATGACCCCTGCACCCCCACCCCCATCAGTCAGGGGCACCTGCCAGCAGGCCCCCACTCATGTCCCCCAGCACCTCCACTCCCCAGCAGTAAGGGGCACCTGCCAGCAGGCCCCCACTCATGCCCCACTCATGTCCCCCTGCACTCCCACCCCCCAGCAGTCAGGGGCACCTGCCAGCAGGCCCCCATTCATGTCCCACTCATGTCCCCCGCCCCTCCACCCCTCAGCAGTCAGGGGCACGTGCCAGCAGGCCCCCACTCATGTCCCCCTGCACCCCCACCCCCCAGAAGTCAGGGGCACCTGCCAGCAGGCCTTCACTCATGTCCCCCAGCACCCCCACCCAAAAGCAGTCAGGGGCACCTGTCAGCAGGCCCCCACTCATGCCCCCCAGCACCCCCACCCCCCAGCAGCCAGGGGCACCTGCCAGCAGGCCCCCACTCATGTCCCACTCATGTCCCCCGGCACCCCCACCCCCTAGCAGTCAGGGGCACCTGCCAGCAGGCCCCCACTCATGTCCCCCAGCACCCCCACCCCCCAGCTGTCACGGGCACCTGCCAGCAGGCCACCGCTCATGTCCCCCTGCACCCCCACCCCCCAGCAGTCAGGGGCACCTGCCAGCAGGACCCCACTCATGTCCCCCTGCACCTCCACACCCCAGCAGTCAGGGGCACTTGCCAGCAGGCCCCCACTCATGTCCCACTCATGTCCCCCTGCACCCCCACCCCCCAGCAGTCAGGGGCACCTGCCAGCAGGCCCCCACTCATGACCCCCTGCACCCCTACCCCCATCAGTCAGGGGCACCTGCCAGCAGGCCCTCACTCATGTCCCCCAGCACCCCTACCCCCCAGCAGTCAGGGGCACCTGCCAGCAGGCCCCCACCCATGTCCCACTCATGTCCCCCTGCACCCCCACCCCCAGCAGTCAGGGGCACCTGCCAGCAGGCCCCCACTCATGTCCCCCTGCACCCCCACCCCCCAGCAGTCAGGGGCACCTGCCAGCAGGCCCCCACTCATGTCCCCCAGCACCCCCACCCAAAAGCAGTCAGGGGCACCTGCCAGCAGTCCCCCACTCATGTCCCCCAGCACCCCCACCCCCCAGCAGTCAGGGGCACCTGTCAGCAGGCGCCCACTCATGCCCCCCAGCACCCCCACCCCCCAGCAGTCAGGGGCACCTGCCAGCAGGCCCCCACTCATGTCCCACTCATGTCCCCCAGCACCCCCACCCCCCAGGAGTCAGGGGCACCTGCCAGCAGGTCCCACTCATGTCCCCCAGCACCCCCACCCTCCAGCAGTCAGGGGCACCTGCCAGCAGGCCACCGCTCATGTCCCCCTGCACCCCCACCCCCCAGCAGTCAGGGGCACCTGCCAGCAGGCCCCCAATCATGTCCCTTAGCACCGCCACCCTCAGAAGTCAGGGGCACCTGCCAGCAGGCCCCCACTCATGTCCCCCAGCACCCCAACCACCCAGCAATCAGGGGCACCTGCCAGCAGGCCCCCACTCATGTCCCACTCATGTCCCCCTGCACCCCCACCCACCAGCAGTCAGGGGCACCTTCCAGCAGGCCCCCACTCATGTCCCCCAGCACCCCCACTCCCCAGCAGTAAGGGGCACCTGCCAGCAGGCCCCCACTCATGTCCCACTCATGTCCCCCTGCACCCCCACCCCCCAGCAGTCAGGGGCACCTGCTAGCAGGCCCCCACTCATGACCCCCTGCACCCCCACCCCCATCAGTCAGGGGCACCTGCCAGCAGGCCCCCACTCATGTCCCCCAACACCCCCACCCCCCAGCAGTCAGGGACACCTGCCAGCAGGCCCCCATTCATGTCCCACTCATGTCCCCCCGCCTCCCCCCCCACCCCCCAGCAGTCAGGGGCACCTGCCAGCAGGCCCCCACTCATGTCCCCCTGCACCCCCACCCACCAGCAGTCAGGGGCACCTGCCAGCAGGCCTTCACTCATGTCCCCCAGCCCCCCCACCCAAAAGCAGTTAGGGGCACCTGCCAGCAGGCCCCCAGTCATGTCCCCCAGCACCCCCACCCCCCAGCAGTCAGGGGCACCATCAGCAGGCCCCCACTCATGCCCCCCAGCACTCCCACCCCCCAGCAGTCAGGGGCACCTGCCAGCAGGCCCCCACTCATGTCCCACTCATGTCCCCCGGCACCCCCACCCCCTAGCAGTCAGGGGCACCTGCCAGCAGGCCCCCACTCATGTCCCCCAGCACCCCCACCCCCCAGCTGTCAGGGGCACCTGCCAGCAGGCCACCGCTCATGTCCCCATGCACCCCCACCCCCCAGCAGTCAGGGGCACCTGCCAGCAGGCCCCCAGTCATGTCCCCCAGCACCCCCACCCCCAGCAGTCAGGGGCACCTGTCAGCAGGCCCCCACTCATGTCCCCCGGCACCCCCACCCCCTAACAGTCAGGGGCACCTGCCAGCAGGCCCCCACTCATGTCCCCCAGCACCCCCACCCCCCAGCTGTCAGGGGCACCTACCAGCAGGCCACCGCTCATGTCCCCCTGTACCCCCACCCCCAGCAATCAGGGGCATCTGCCAGCAGGCCCCCACTCATGTCCCTCAGCACCCCCACCCCCAGCAGTCAGGGGCACCTGCCAGCAGGCCCCCACTCATGTCCCCCAGCACCCCCACCACCCAGCAATCAGGGTCACCTGCCAGCAGGCCCCCACTCATGTCCCACTCATGTCCCCCTGTACCCCCACCCCCCAGCAGTCAGGGGCACCTGCCAGTAGGACCCCACTCATGTCCCCCTGCACCTCCACACCCCAGCAGTCAGGGGCACTTGCCAGCAGGCCCCCACTCATGTCCCCCAGCACCCCCACACACCCACAGTCAGGGGCACCTGCCAGCAGGCCCCCACTCATGTCCCACTCATGTCCCCCTGGACCCCCACCCCCCAGCAGTCAGGGGCACCTGCCAGCAGGCCCCCACTCATGACCCCCTGCACCCCTACCCCCATCAGTCAGGGGCACCTGCCAGCAGGCCCTCACTCATGTCCCCCAGCAACCCTACCCCCCAGCAGTCAGGGGCACCTGCCAGCAGGCCCCCACTCATGTCCTACTCATGTCCCCCTGCACCCCCACCCCCCAGCAGTCAGGGGCACCTGCCAGCAGGCCCCCACTCATGTCCCCCTGCACCCCCACCCCCCAGGCAGTCAGGGGCACCTGCCAGCAGGCCCCCACTCATGTCCCCCAGCACCCCCACCCAAAAGCAGTCAGGGGCACCCGCCAGCAGTCCCCCACTCGTGTCCCCCAGCACCCCCAACCCCCAGCAGTCAGGGGCACCTGTCAGCAGGCGCCCACTCATGCCCCCCAGCACCCCCACCCCCCCAGCAGTCAGGGGCACCTGCCAGCAGGCCCCCACTCATGTCCCACTCATGTCCCCCAGCACCCCCACCCCCCAGCAGTCAGGGGCACCTGCCAGCAGGCCCCCAATCATGTCCCTTAGCACCGCCACCCCCAGAAGTCAGGGGCACCTGCCAGCAGGCCCCCACTCATGTCCCCCAGCACCCCCACCACCCAGCAATCAGGGGCACCTGCCAGCAGGCCCCCACTCATGTCCCACTCATGTCCCCCTGCACCCCCACCCACCAGCAGTCAGGGGCACCTTCCAGCAGGCCCCCACTCATGTCCCCCAGCACCCCTACTCCCCAGCAGTAAGGGGCACCTGCCAGCAGGCCCCCACTCATGTCCCACTCATGTCCCCCTGCACCCCCACCCCCCAGCAGTCAGGGGCACCTGCCGGCAGGCCCCCACTCATGACCCCCTGCACCCCCACCCCCATCAGTCAGGGGCACCTGCCAGCAGGCCCCCACTCATGTCCCCCAGCACCCCCACCCCCCAACAGTCAGGGGCACCTGCCAGCAGGCCCCCATTCATGTCCCACTCATGTCCCCCCATCCCCCCCACCCCCCAGCAGTCAAGGGCACCTGCCAGCAGGCCCCCACTCATGTCCCCCTGCACCCCCACCCCCCAGCAGTCAGGGGCACCTTCCAGCAGGCCTTCACTCATGTCCCCCAGCACCCCCACCCAAAAGCAGTCAGGGGCACCTGCCAGCAGGCCCCCAGTCATGTCCCCCAGCACCCCCAACCCCCAGCAGTCAGGGGCACCTGTCAGCAGGCCCCCACTCATGCCCCCCAGCACTCCCACCCCCCAGCAGTCAGGGGCACCTGCCAACAGGCCACCGCTCATGTCCCACTCATGTCCCCCGGCACCCCCACCCCCTAGCCATCAGGGGCACCTGCCAGCAGGCCCCCAATCATGTCCCTTAGCACCGCCACCCACAGAAGTCAGGGACACCTGCCAGCAGGCCCCCACTCATGTCCCCCAGCACCCCCACCACCCAGCAATCAGGGGCACCTGCCAGCAGGCCCCCACTCATGTCCCACTCATGTCCCCCTGCACCCCCACCCACCAGCAGTCAGGGGCACCTTCCAGCAGGCCCCCACTCATGTCCCCCAGCACCCCCACTCCCCAGCAGTAAGGGGCACCTTCCAGCAGGCCTTCACTCATGTCCCCCAGCACCCCCACCCAAAAGCAGTCAGGGGCACCTTCCAGCAGGCCCCCACTCATGTCCCCCAGCACCCCCACTCCCCAGCAGTAAGGGGCACCTGCCAGCAGGCCCCCACTCATGTCCCACTCATGTCCCCCTGCACCCCCACCCCCCAGCAGTCAGGGGCACCTGCCAGCAGGCCCCCACTCATGACCCCCTGCACCCCCACCCCCATCAGTCAGGGGCACCTGCCAGCAGGCCCCCACTCATGTCCCCCAGCACCCCCACCCCCCAAAAGTCAGGGGCACCTGCCAGCAGGCCCCCATTCATGTCCCACTCATGTCCCCCCGTCCCCCCCCACCCCCCAGCAGTCAGGGGCACCTGCCAGCAGGCCCCCACTCATGTCCCCCTGCACCCCCACCCCCCAGCAGTCAGGGGCACCTTCCAGCAGGCCTTCACTCATGTCCCCCAGCACCCCCACCCAAAAGCAGTCAGGGGCACCTGCCAGCAGGCCCCCAGTCATGTCCCCCAGCACCCCCACCCCCCAGCAGTCAGGGGCACCATCAGCAGGCCCCCACTCATGCCCCCCAGCACTCCCACCCCCCAGCAGTCAGGGGCACCTGCCAGCAGGCCCCCACTCATGTCCCACTCATGTCCCCCGGCACCCCCACCCCCTAGCAGTCAGGGGCACCTGCCAGCAGGCCCCCACTCATGTCCCCCAGCACCCCCACCCCCCAGCTGTCAGGGGCACCTGCCAGCAGGCCACCGCTCATGTCCCCATGCACCCCCACCCCCCAGCAGTCAGGGGCACCTGCCAGCAGGCCCCCAGTCATGTCCCCCAGCACCCCCACCCCCAGCAGTCAGGGGCACCTGTCAGCAGGCCCCCACTCATGTCCCCCGGCACCCCCACCCCCTAACAGTCAGGGGCACCTGCCAGCAGGCCCCCACTCATGTCCCCCAGCACCCCCACCCCCCAGCTGTCAGGGGCACCTACCAGCAGGCCACCGCTCATGTCCCCCTGTACCCCCACCCCCAGCAATCAGGGGCATCTGCCAGCAGGCCCCCACTCATGTCCCTCAGCACCCCCACCCCCAGCAGTCAGGGGCACCTGCCAGCAGGCCCCCACTCATGTCCCCCAGCACCCCCACCACCCAGCAATCAGGGTCACCTGCCAGCAGGCCCCCACTCATGTCCCACTCATGTCCCCCTGTACCCCCACCCCCCAGCAGTCAGGGGCACCTGCCAGTAGGACCCCACTCATGTCCCCCTGCACCTCCACACCCCAGCAGTCAGGGGCACTTGCCAGCAGGCCCCCACTCATGTCCCCCAGCACCCCCACACACCCACAGTCAGGGGCACCTGCCAGCAGGCCCCCACTCATGTCCCACTCATGTCCCCCTGGACCCCCACCCCCCAGCAGTCAGGGGCACCTGCCAGCAGGCCCCCACTCATGACCCCCTGCACCCCTACCCCCATCAGTCAGGGGCACCTGCCAGCAGGCCCTCACTCATGTCCCCCAGCAACCCTACCCCCCAGCAGTCAGGGGCACCTGCCAGCAGGCCCCCACTCATGTCCTACTCATGTCCCCCTGCACCCCCACCCCCCAGCAGTCAGGGGCACCTGCCAGCAGGCCCCCACTCATGTCCCCCTGCACCCCCACCCCCCAGGCAGTCAGGGGCACCTGCCAGCAGGCCCCCACTCATGTCCCCCAGCACCCCCACCCAAAAGCAGTCAGGGGCACCCGCCAGCAGTCCCCCACTCGTGTCCCCCAGCACCCCCAACCCCCAGCAGTCAGGGGCACCTGTCAGCAGGCGCCCACTCATGCCCCCCAGCACCCCCACCCCCCCAGCAGTCAGGGGCACCTGCCAGCAGGCCCCCACTCATGTCCCACTCATGTCCCCCAGCACCCCCACCCCCCAGCAGTCAGGGGCACCTGCCAGCAGGCCCCCAATCATGTCCCTTAGCACCGCCACCCCCAGAAGTCAGGGGCACCTGCCAGCAGGCCCCCACTCATGTCCCCCAGCACCCCCACCACCCAGCAATCAGGGGCACCTGCCAGCAGGCCCCCACTCATGTCCCACTCATGTCCCCCTGCACCCCCACCCACCAGCAGTCAGGGGCACCTTCCAGCAGGCCCCCACTCATGTCCCCCAGCACCCCTACTCCCCAGCAGTAAGGGGCACCTGCCAGCAGGCCCCCACTCATGTCCCACTCATGTCCCCCTGCACCCCCACCCCCCAGCAGTCAGGGGCACCTGCCGGCAGGCCCCCACTCATGACCCCCTGCACCCCCACCCCCATCAGTCAGGGGCACCTGCCAGCAGGCCCCCACTCATGTCCCCCAGCACCCCCACCCCCCAACAGTCAGGGGCACCTGCCAGCAGGCCCCCATTCATGTCCCACTCATGTCCCCCCATCCCCCCCACCCCCCAGCAGTCAAGGGCACCTGCCAGCAGGCCCCCACTCATGTCCCCCTGCACCCCCACCCCCCAGCAGTCAGGGGCACCTTCCAGCAGGCCTTCACTCATGTCCCCCAGCACCCCCACCCAAAAGCAGTCAGGGGCACCTGCCAGCAGGCCCCCAGTCATGTCCCCCAGCACCCCCAACCCCCAGCAGTCAGGGGCACCTGTCAGCAGGCCCCCACTCATGCCCCCCAGCACTCCCACCCCCCAGCAGTCAGGGGCACCTGCCAACAGGCCACCGCTCATGTCCCACTCATGTCCCCCGGCACCCCCACCCCCTAGCCATCAGGGGCACCTGCCAGCAGGCCCCCAATCATGTCCCTTAGCACCGCCACCCACAGAAGTCAGGGACACCTGCCAGCAGGCCCCCACTCATGTCCCCCAGCACCCCCACCACCCAGCAATCAGGGGCACCTGCCAGCAGGCCCCCACTCATGTCCCACTCATGTCCCCCTGCACCCCCACCCACCAGCAGTCAGGGGCACCTTCCAGCAGGCCCCCACTCATGTCCCCCAGCACCCCCACTCCCCAGCAGTAAGGGGCACCTTCCAGCAGGCCTTCACTCATGTCCCCCAGCACCCCCACCCAAAAGCAGTCAGGGGCACCTTCCAGCAGGCCCCCACTCATGTCCCCCAGCACCCCCACTCCCCAGCAGTAAGGGGCACCTGCCAGCAGGCCCCCACTCATGTCCCACTCATGTCCCCCTGCACCCCCACCCCCCAGCAGTCAGGGGCACCTGCCAGCAGGCCCCCACTCATGACCCCCTGCACCCCCACCCCCATCAGTCAGGGGCACCTGCCAGCAGGCCCCCACTCATGTCCCCCAGCACCCCCACCCCCCAAAAGTCAGGGGCACCTGCCAGCAGGCCCCCATTCATGTCCCACTCATGTCCCCCCGTCCCCCCCCACCCCCCAGCAGTCAGGGGCACCTGCCAGCAGGCCCCCACTCATGTCCCCCTGCACCCCCACCCCCCAGCAGTCAGGGGCACCTTCCAGCAGGCCTTCACTCATGTCCCCCAGCACCCCCACCCAAAAGCAGTCAGGGGCACCTGCCAGCAGGCCCCCAGTCATGTCCCCCAGCACCCCCACCCCCTAGCAGTCAGGGGCACCTGCCAGCAGGCCCCCACTCATGTCCCCCAGCACCCCCACCCCCCAGCTATCAGGGGCACCTGCCAGCAGGCCACCGTTCATGTCCCCCTGCACCCCCACCCCCCAGCAGTCAGGGGCACCTGCCAGCTGGACCCCACTCATGTCCCCCTGCACCTCCACACCCCAGCAGTCAGGGGCACTTAGGGGCACCTGCCAGCAGGCCCCCAGTCATGTCCCCCAGCACCCCCACCCCCCAGCAGTCAGGGGCACCGTCAGCAGGCCCCCACTCATGCCCCCAGCACTCCCACCCCCCAGCAGTCAGGGGCACCTGCCAGCAGGCCCCCACTCATGTCCCACTCATGTCCCCCGGCACCCCCACCCCCTAGCATTCAGGGTCACCTGCCAGCAGGCCCCCACTCATGTCCCCCAGCACCCCCACCCCTCAGCTGTTAGGGGCACCTGCCAGCAGGCCACCGCTCATGTCCCCATGCACCCCCACCCCCCAGCAGTCAGGGGCACCTGCCAGCAGGCCCCCAGTCATGTCCCCCAGCACCCCCACCCGCAGCAGTCAGGGGCACCTGTCAGCAGGCCCCCACTCATGTCCCCCGGCACCCCCACCCCCTAACAGTCAGGGGCACCTGCCAGCAGGCCCCCACTCATGTCCCCCAGCACCCCCACCCCCCAGCTGTCAGGGGCACCTGCCAGCAGGCCACCGCTCATGTCCCCCTGCACCCCCACCCCCCAGCAGTCAGGGGCACCTGCCAGCAGGCCCCCACTCATGTCCCTCAGCACCCCCACCCCCAGCAGTCAGGGGCACCTGCCAGCAGGCCCTCACTCATGTCCCCCAGCACCCCCACCACCCAGCAATCAGGGGAACCTGCCAGCAGGCCCCCACTCATGTCCCACCCATGTCCCCCTGTACCCCCACCCCCCAGCAGTCAGGGGCACCTGCCAGCAGGACCCCACTCATGTCCCCCTGCACCTCCACACCCCAGCAGTCAGGGGCACTTGCCAGCAGGCCCCCACTCATGTCCCCCAGCACCCCCACACACCCACAGTCAGGGGCACCTGCCAGCAGGCCCCCACTCATGTCCCACTCATGTCCCCCTGGACCCCCACCCCCCAGCAGTCAGGGGCACCTGCCAGCAGGCCCCCACTCATGACCCCCTGCACCCCTACCCCCATCAGTCAGGGGCACCTGCCAGCAGGCTCCCACTCATGTCCTACTCATGTCCCCCTGCACCCCCACCCCCCAGCAGTCAGGGGCACCTGCCAGCAGGCCCCCACTCATGTCCCCCTGCACCCCCACCCCCCAGCAGTCAGGGGCACCTGCCAGCAG
Source organism: Ambystoma mexicanum (assembly GCF_040938575.1). Classification (NCBI taxonomy): domain Eukaryota; kingdom Metazoa; phylum Chordata; class Amphibia; order Caudata; family Ambystomatidae; genus Ambystoma; species Ambystoma mexicanum. The sequence continues at coordinate 1,003,927,344 of NC_090928.1, read as the reverse complement.
GCCCCCACTCATGTCCCCCAGCACCCCCACCCAAAAGCAGTCAGGGGCACCCGCCAGCAGTCCCCCACTCGTGTCCCCCAGCACCCCCAACCCCCAGCAGTCAGGGGCACCTGTCAGCAGGCGCCCACTCATGCCCCCCAGCACCCCCACCCCGCAGCAGTCAGGGGCACCTGCCAGCAGGCCCCCACTCATGTCCCACTCATGTCCCCCAGCACCCCCACCCCCCAGCAGTCAGGGGCACCTGCCAGCAGGCCCCCAATCATGTCCCTTAGCACTGCCACCCCCAGAAGTCAGGGGCACCTGCCAGCAGGCCCCCACTCATGTCCCCCAGCACCCCCACCACCCAGCAATCAGGGGCACCTGCCAGCAGGCCCCCACTCATGTCCCACTCATGTCCCCCTGCACCCCCACCCACCAGCAGTCAGGGGCACCTTCCAGCAGGCCCCCACTCATGTCCCCCAGCACCCCCACTCCCCAGCAGTAAGGGGCACCTGCCAGCAGGCCCCCACTCATGTCCCACTCATGTCCCCCTGCACCCCCACACACCCACAGTCAGGGGCACCTGCCAGCAGGCCCCCACTCATGTCCCACTCATGTCCCCCTGGACCCCCACCCCCCAGCAGTCAGGGGCACCTGCCAGCAGGCCCCCACTCATGACCCCCTGCACCCCTACCCCCATCAGTCAGGGGCACCTGCCAGCAGGCTCCCACTCATGTCCTACTCATGTCCCCCTGCACCCCCACCCCCCAGCAGTCAGGGGCACCTGCCAGCAGGCCCCCACTCATGTCCCCCTGCACCCCCACCCCCCAGCAGTCAGGGGCACCTGCCAGCAGGCCCCCACTCATGTCCCCCAGCACCCCCACCCAAAAGCAGTCAGGGGCACCCGCCAGCAGTCCCCCACTCGTGTCCCCCAGCACCCCCAACCCCCAGCAGTCAGGGGCACCTGTCAGCAGGCGCCCACTCATGCCCCCCAGCACCCCCACCCCGCAGCAGTCAGGGGCACCTGCCAGCAGGCCCCACTCATGTCCCACTCATGTCCCCCAGCACCCCCACCCCCCAGCAGTCAGGGGCACCTGCCAGCAGGCCCCCAATCATGTCCCTTAGCACTGCCACCCCCAGAAGTCAGGGGCACCTGCCAGCAGGCCCCCACTCATGTCCCCCAGCACCCCCACCACCCAGCAATCAGGGGCACCTGCCAGCAGGCCCCCACTCATGTCCCACTCATGTCCCCCTGCACCCCCACCCACCAGCAGTCAGGGGCACCTTCCAGCAGGCCCCCACTCATGTCCCCCAGCACCCCCACTCCCCAGCAGTAAGGGGCACCTGCCAGCAGGCCCCCACTCATGTCCCACTCATGTCCCCCTGCACCCCCACCCCCCAGCAGTCAGGGGCACCTGCCAGCAGGCCCCCACTCATGACCCCCTGCACCCCCACCCCCATCAGTCAGGGGCACCTGCCAGAAGGCCCCCACTCATGTCCCCCAGCACCCCCACCCCCCCAACAGTCAGGGGCACCTGCCAGCAGGCCCCCATTCATGTCCCACTCATGTCCCCCCGTCCCCCCCACCCCCCAGCAGTCAGGGGCACCTGCCAGCAGGCCCCCACTCATGTCCCCCTGCACCCCCACCCCCCAGCAGTCAGGGGCACCTTCCAGCAGGCCTTCACTCATGTCCCCCAGCACCCCCACCCAAAAGCAGTCAGGGGCACCTGCCAGCAGGCCCCCAGTCATGTCCCCCAGCACCCCCACCCCCCAGCAGTCACGGGCACCTGTCAGCAGGCCCCCACTCATGCCCACCAGCACTCCCACCCCCCAGCAGTCAGGGGCACCTGCCAACAAGCCACCGCTCATGTCCCACTCATGTCCCCCGGCACCCCCACCCCCTAGCCATCAGGGGCACCTGCCAGCAGGCCCCCAATCATGTCCCTTAGCACCGCCACCCCCAGAAGTCAGGGGCACCTGCCAGCAGGCCCCCACTCATGTCCCCCAGCACCCCCACCACCCAGCAATCAGGGGTACCTGCCAGCAGGCCCCCACTCATGTCCCACTCATGTCCCCCTTCAACCCCACCCACCAGCAGTCAGGGGCACCTTCCAGCAGGCCCCCACTCATGTCCCCCAGCACCCCCACTCCCCAGCAGTAAGGGGCACCTTCCAGCAGGCCTTCACTCATGTCCCCCAGCACCCCCACCCAAAAGCAGTCAGGGGCACCTTCCAGCAGGCCCCCACTCATGTCCCCCAGCACCCCCACTCCCCAGCAGTAAGGGGCACCTGCCAGCAGGCCCCCACTCATGTCCCACTCATGTCCCCCTGCACCCCCACCCCCCAGCAGTCAGGGGCACCTGCCAGCAGGCCCCTACTCATGACCCCCTGCACCCCCACCCCCATCAGTCAGGGGCACCTGCCAGCAGGCCCCCACTCATGTCCCCCAGCACCCCCACCCCCCAACAGTCAGGGGCACCTGCATGCGGGCCCCCATTCATGTCCCACTCATGTCCCCCCGTCCCCCCCACCCCCCAGGAGTCAGGGGCACCTGCCAGCAGGCCCCCACTCATGTCCCCCTGCACCCCCACCCCCCAGCAGTCAGGGGCACCTTCCAGCAGGCCTTCACTCATGTCCCCCAGCACCACCACCCAAAAGCAGTCAGGGGCACCTGCCAGCAGGCCCCCAGTCATGTCCCCCAGCACCCCCACCCCCCAGCAGTCAGGGGCACCTGTCAGCAGGCCCCCACTCATGCCCCCCAGCACTCCCACACACCAGCAGTCAGGGGCACCTGCCAACAGGCCACCGCTCATGTCCCACTCATGTCCCCCGGCACCCCCACCCCCTAGCCGTCAGGGGCACCTGCCAGCAGGCCCCCACTCATGTCCCCCAGCACCCCCACCCCCCAGCTGTCAGGGGCACCTGCCAACAGGCCACCGCTCATGTCCCCCTGCACCCCCACCCCCAAGCAGTCAGGGGCACCTGCCAGCAGGCCCCCACTCATGTCCCTCAGCACCCCCACCCCCAGCAGTCAGGGGCACCTGCCAGCAGGCCCCCACTCATGTCCCCCAGCACCCCCACCACCCAGCAATCAGGGGCACCTGCCAGCAGGCCCCCACTCATGTCCCACTCATGTCCCCCCGCACCCCCACCCACTAGTAGTCAGGGGCGCCTTCCAGCAGGCCCCCACTCATGTCCCCCTGCACCCCCACCCCCCAGCAGTCAGGGGCACCTGCCAGCAGTCCCCCACTCATGTCCCCCTGCACCCCCACCCCCCAGCAGTCAGGGCACCTGCCAGCAGGCCCCCACTCATGACCCCCTGCACCCCTACCCCCATCAGTCAGGGACACCTGCCAGCAGGCCCTCACTCATGTCCCCCAGCACCCCCACCCCCCAGGAGTCAGGGGCACCTGCCAGCAGGCCCCCACTCATGTCCCACTCATGTCCCCCTGCACCCCCACCCCCCAGCAGTCAGGGGCACCTGCCAGCAGGCCCCCACTCATGTCCCACTGCACCCCCACCCCCCAGCAGTCAGGGGCACCTGCCAGCAGGCCCCCACTCATGTCCCCCAGCACCCCCACCCAAAAACAGTCAGGGGCACCTGCCAGCAGGCCCCCACTCATGACCCCAGCACCCCCACCCCCCAGCAGTCAGGGGCACCTGTCAGCAGGCCCCCACTCATGCCCCCCAGCACCCCCACCTCCCAGCAGTCAGAGGCACCTGCCAGCAGGCCCCCACTCATGTCCCACTCATGTCTCCAGGCACCCCCACCCCCCAGCAGTCAGGGGCACCTGCCAGCAGGCCCCCACTCATGCCCCCCAGCACCCCCACCACCCAGCAGTCAGAGGCACCTGCCAGCAGGCCCCCACTCTTGTCCCACTCATGTCCCCTGGCACCCCCACCCCCCAGCTGTCAGGGGCACCTGCCAGCAGGCCACCGCTCATGTCCCCCTGCACCCCCACCCCCCAGCAGTCAGGGGCACCTGCCAGCAGGCCCCCAATCATGTCTCTCAGCACCGCCACCCCCAGAAGTCAGGAGCACCGGCCAGCAGGCCCCCACTCATGACCCCCAGCACCCCCACCACCCAGCAATCAGGGGCATATGCCAGCAGGCCCCCACTCATCTCCCACTCATGTCCCCCCGCACCCCAACCCCCCAGCAGTCAGGGGCACCTGCCAGCAGGCCCCCACTCATGTCCCTCAGCACCCCCACCCCCAGCAGTCAGGGGCACCTGCCAGCAGGCCCCCACTCATGTCCCCCAGCACCCCCACCACCCAGCAATCAGGGGCACCTGCCAGCAGGCCCCCACTCATGTCCCACTCATGTCCCCCCGCACCCCCACCCACCAGCAGTCAGGGGCACCTTCCAGCAGGCCCCCACTCATGTCCCCCTGCACCCCCACCCCCCAGCAGTCAGGTGCACCTGCCAGCAGTCCCCCACTCATGTCCCCCTGCACCCCCACCCCCCAGCAGTCAGGGGCACCTGCCAGCAGGCCCCCACTCATGACCCCCTGCACCCCTACCCCCATCAGTCAGGGGCACCTGCCAGCAGGCCCTCACTCATGTCCCCCAGCACCCCCACCCCCCAGCAGTCAGGGGCACCTGCCAGCAGGCCCCCACTCATGTCCCACTCATGTCCCCCTGCACCCCCACCCCCCAGCAGTCAGGGGCACCTGCCAGCAGGCCCCCACTCATGTCCCCCTGCACCCCCACCCCCCAGCAGTCAGGGGCACCTGCCAGCAGGCCCCCACTCATGTCCCCCAGCACCCCCACCCAAAAGCAGTCAGGGGCACCTACCAGCAGGCCCCCACTCATGACCCCAGCACCCCCACCCCCCAGCAGTCAGGGGCACCTGTCAGCTGGCCCCCACTCATGCCCCCCAGCACCCCCACCCCCCAGCAGTCAGAGGCACCTGCCAGCAGGCCCCCACTCATGTCCCACTCATGTCCCCCGGCACCCCCACCCCCCAGCAGTCAGGGGCACCTGCCAGCAGGCCACCGCTCATGTCCCCCTGCACCCCCACCCCCCAGCAGTCAGGGGCACCTGCCAGCAGGCCCCCAATCATGTCCCTCAGCACCGCCACCCCCAGAAGTCAGGAGCACCTGCCAGCAGGCCCCCACTCATGTCCCCCAGCACCCCCACCACCCAGCAATCAGGGGCACATGCCAGCAGGCCCCCACTCATCTCCCACTCATGTCCCCCCGCACCCACACCCACCAGCAGTGAGGGGCACCTTCCAGCAGGCCCCCACTCATGTCCCCCATTACCCCCACTCCCCAGCAGTCAGGGGCACCTGCCATCAGGCCCCCACTCATGTCCCACTCATGTCCCCCTGCACCCCCACCCCCCAGCACTCAGGGGCACCTGCCAGCAGGCCCCCACTCATGACCCCCTGCACCCCCACCCCCATCAGTCAGGGGCACCTGCCAGCAGGCCCCCACTCATGTCCCCCAGCACCCCCACCCCCCAGTAGTCAGGGGCACCTCCCAGCAGGCCCCCACTCATGTCCCACTCATGTCCCCCTTCACCCCCACCCCCCAGCAGTCAGGGGCACCTGCCAGCAGGCCCCCACTCATGTCCCCCTGAACCCCCACCCCCCCCAGCAGTCAGGAGAACCTGCCAGCAGGCCTTCACTCATGTCCCCCAGCACCCCCACCCAAAAGCAGTCAGGGGCACCTGCCAGCAGGCCCCCACTCATGTCCCCCAGCACCCCCACCCCCCAGCAGTTAGGGGCACCTGCCAGCAGGCCCCCACTCATGTCCTCCTGCACCCCCACCCCCAAGCAGTCAGGGGCACCTGCCAGCAGGCCCCCACTCATGTCCCCCAGCACCCCAACCCAAAAGCAGTCAGGGGCACCTGCCAGCAGGCCCCCACTCATGCCCCCCAGCACCCACACCACCCAGCAGTCAGGGGCACCTGCCAGCAGGCCCCCACTCATGTCCCCCAGCACCCCCACCCCCCAGCTGTCAGGGGCACCTGCCAGCAGGCCACCACTCATGTCCCCCTGCACCCCCACCCCCCAGCAGTCAGGGGCACCTGCCAGCAGGCCCCCAATCATGTCCCTCAGCACCGCCACCCCCAGAAGTCAGGGGCACCTGCCAGCAGGCCCCCACTCATGTCCCCCAGCACCCCCACCACCCAGCAATCAGGGGCACATGCCAGCAGGCCCCCACTCATCTCCCACTCATGTCCCCCCGCACCCACACCCACCAGCAGTCAGGGTCACCTTCCTGCAGGCCCCCACTCATGTCCCCCAGCACCCCCACTCCCCAGCAGTCAGGGGCACCTGCCATCAGGCCCCCACTCATGTCCCACTCAGGTCCCCCTGCACCCCCACCCCCAGCAGTCAGGGGCACCTGCCAGCAGGCCCCCACTCATGACCCCCTGCACCCCCACCTCCATCAGTCAAGGTCACCTGCCAGCAGGCCCCCACTCATGTCCCCCAGCACCCCCACCCCCCAGCAGTCAGGGGCACCTGCCAGCAGGCCCCCACTCATGTCCCACTCATGTCCCCCTGCACCCCCACCCCCCAGCAGTCAGGGGCACCTGCCAGCAGGCCCTCACTCATTTCCCCCTGCACCCCCACCCCCCCAGCAGTCAGGGGAACCTGCCAGCAGGCCTTCACTCATGTCCCCCAGCACCCCCACCCGAAAGCAGTCAGGGGCACCTGCCAGCAGGCCCCCACTCATGTCCCCCAGCACCCCCACCCCCCAGCAGTCAGGGGCACCTGTCAGCAGGTCCCCACTCATGCCCCCCAGCACCCCACCCCCCAGCAGTCAGAGGCACCTGCCAGCAGGCCCCCACTCATGTCCCACTCATGTCCCCCGGCACCCACCCCCTAGCAGTCAGGGGCACCTGCCAGCAGGCCCCCACTCATGTCCCCCAGCACCCCCACCCCCCAGCTGTCAGGGGCACCTGCCAGCAGGCCACCGCTCATGTCCCCCTACACCCCCACCCCGCAGCAGTCAGGGGCACCTGCCAGCAGGCCCCCACTCATGTCCCTCAGCACCCCCACCCCCAGCAGTCAGGGGCACCTGCCAGCAGGCCCCCACTCATGTCCCCCACCACCCCCACCACCCAGCAATCAGGGGCACCTGCCAGCAGGCCCCCACTCATGTCCCACTCATGTCCCCCCGCACCCCCACCCACCAGCAGTCAGGGGCACCTTCCAGCAGTCCCCCACTCATGTCCCCCCGCACCCCCACCCACCAGCAGTCAGGGGCACCTTCCAGCAGGCCCCCACTCATGTCCCCCAGCACCCCCACTCCCCAGCAGTAAGGGGCACCTGCCAGCAGGCCCCCACTCATGTCCCACTCATGTCCCCCTGCACCCCCACCCCCCAGCAGTCAGGGGCACCTGCCAGCAGGCCCCTACTCATGACCCCCTGCACCCCCACCCCCATCAGTCAGGGGCACCTGCCAGAAGGCCCCCACTCATGTCCCCCAGCACCCCCACCCCCCAGCAGTCAGGGGCACCTTCCAGCAGGCCTTCACTCATGTCTCACAGCACCCCCACCCAAAAGCAGTCAGGGGCACCTGCCAGCAGGCCCCCAGTCATGTCCCCCCAGCACCCCCAACCCCCAGCAGTCAGGGGCACCTGTCAGCAGGCCCCCACTCATGCCCCCCAGCACTCCCACCCCCCAGCAGTCAGGGGCACCTTCCAGCAGGCCTTCACTCATGTCTCACAGCACCCCCACCCAAAAGCAGTCAGGGGCACCTGCCAGCAGGCCCCCAGTCATGTCCCCCCAGCACCCCCAACCCCCAGCAGTCAGGGGCACCTGTCAGCAGGCCCCCACTCATGCCCCCCAGCACTCCCACCCCCCAGCAGTCAGGGGCACCTGCCAACAGGCCACCGCTCATGTCCCACTCATGTCCCCCGGCACCCCCACCCCCTAGCCGTCAGGGGCACCTGCCAGCAGGCCCCCACTCATGTCCCCCAGCACCCCCACCACCCAGCTGTCAGGGGCACCTGCCAACAGGCCACCGCTCATGTCCCACTCATGTCCCCCCGTCCCCCCCACCCCCAAGCAGTCAGGGGCACCTGCCAGCAGGCCCCCACTCATGTCCCTCAGCACCCCCACCCCCAGCAGTCAGGGGCACCTGCCAGCAGGCCCCCACTCATGTCCCCCAGCACCCCCACCACCCAGCAATCAGGGGCACCTGCCAGCAGGCCCCCACTCATGTCCCACTCATGTCCCCTCGCACCCCCACCCACCAGCAGTCAGGGGCACCTTCCAGCAGGCCCCCACTCATGTCCCCCTGCACCCCCACCCCCCAGCAGTCAGGGGCACCTGCCAGCAGTCCCCCACTCATGTCCCCCTGCACCCCCACCCCCCAGCAGTCAGGGGCACCTGCCAGCAGGCCCCCACTCATGACCCCTGCACCCCTACCCCCATCAGTCAGGGACACCTGCCAGCAGGCCCTCACTCATGTCCCCCAGCACCCCCACCCCCCAGCAGTCAGGGGCACCTGCCAGCAGGCCCCCACTCATGTCCCACTCATGTCCCCCTGCACCCCCACCCCCCAGCAGTCAGGGGCACCTGCCAGCAGGCCCCCACTCATGTCCCCCTGCACCCCCACCCCTCAGCAGTCAGGGGCACCTGCCAGCAGGCCCCCACTCATGTCCCCCAGCACCCCCACCCAAAAGCAGTCAGGGGCACCTGCCAGCAGGCCCCCACTCATGACCCCAGCACCCCCACCCCCCAGCAGTCAGGGGCACCTGTCAGCAGGCCCCCACTCATGCCCCCCAGCACCCCCACCCCCCAGCAGTCAGAGGCACCTGCCAGCAGGCCCCCACTCATGTCCCACTCATGTCCCCAGGCACCCCCACCCCCCAGCAGTCAGGGGCACCTGCCAGCAGGCCCCCACTCATGCCCCCCAGCACCCCCACCACCGAGCAGTCAGAGGCACCTGCCAGCAGGCCCCCACTCTTGTCCCACTCATGTCCCCTGGCACCCCCACCCCCCAGCTGTCAGGGGCACCTGCCAGCAGGCCACCGCTCATGTCCCCCTGCACCCCCACCCCCCAGCAGTCAGGGGCACCTGCCAGCAGGCCCCCAATCATGTCTCTCAGCACCGCCACCCCCAGAAGTCAGGAGCACCGGCCAGCAGGCCCCCACTCATGTCCCCCAGCACCCCCACCACCCAGCAATCAGGGGCACATGCCAGCAGGCCCCCACTCATCTCGCACTCATGTCCCCCCACACCCCCACCCCCCAGCAGTCAGGGGCACCTGCCAGCAGGCCCCCACTCATGTCCCTCAGCACCCCCACCCCCAGCAGTCAGGGGCACCTGCCAGCAGGCCCCCACTCATGTCCCCCAGCACCCCCACCACCCAGCAATCAGGGGCACCTGCCAGCAGGCCCCCACTCATGTCCCACTCATGTCCCACCGCACCCCCACCCACCAGCAGTCAGGGGCACCTTCCAGCAGGCCCCCACTCATGTCCCCCTGCACCCCCACCCCCCAGCAGTTAGGTGCACCTGCCAGCAGTCCCCCACTCATGTCCCCCTGCACCCCCACCCCCCAGCAGTCAGGGGCACCTACCAGCGGGCCCCCACTCATGACCCCCTGCACCCCTACCCCCATCAGTCAGGGGCACCTGCCAGCAGGCCCTCACTCATATCCCCCAGCACCCCCACCCCCCAGCAGTCAGGGGCACCTGCCAGCAGGCCCACACTCATGTCCCACTCATGTCCCCCTGCACCCCTACCACCCAGCAGTCAGGGGCACCTGCCAGCAGGCCCCCACTCATGTCCCCCTGCACCCCCACCCCCCAGCAGTCAGGGGCACCTGCCAGCAGGCCCCCACTCATGTCCCCCAGCACCCCCACCCAAAATCAGTCAGGGGCACCTGCCAGCAGGCCCCCACTCATGACCCCAGCACCCCCACCCCCCAGCAGTCAGGGGCACCTGTCAGCAGGCCCCCACTCATGCCCCCCAGCACCCCCACCCCCCAGCAGTCAGAGGCACCTGCCAGCAGGCCCCCACTCATGTCCCACTCATGTCCCCCGGCACCCCCACCCCCCAGCAGTCAGGGGCACCTGCCAGCAGGCCACCGCTCATGTCCCCCTGCACCCCCACCCCCCAGCAGTCAGGGGCACCTGCCAGCAGGCCCCCAATCATGTCCCTCAGCACCGCCACCCCCAGAAGTCAGGAGCACCTGCCAGCAGGCCCCCACTCATGTCCCCCAGCACCCCCACCACCCAGCAATCAGGGGCACATGCCAGCAGGCCCCCACTCATCTCCCACTCATGTCCCCCTGCACCCACACCCACCAGCAGTCAGGGGCACCTTCCAGCAGGCCCCCACTCATGTCCCCCATTACCCCCACTCCCCAGCAGTCAGGGGCACCTGCCATCAGGCCCCCACTCATGTCCCACTCATGTCCCCCTGCACCCCCACCCCCCAGCAGTCAGGGGTACCTGCCAGCAGGCCCCCACTCATGACCCCCTGCACCCCCACCCCCATCAGTCAGGGGCACCTGCCAGCAGGCCCCCACTCATGTCCCCCAGCACTCCCACCCCCCAGTAGTCAGGGGCACCTCCCAGCAGGCCCCCACTCATGTCCCACTCATGTCCCCCTGCACCCCCACCCCCCAGCAGTCAGGGGCACCTGCCAGCAGGCCCCCACTCATGTCCCCCTGAACCCCCACCCCCCCCCCAGCAGTCAGGAGAACCTGCCAGCAGGCCTTCACTCATGTCCCCCAGCACCCCCACCCAAAAGCAGTCAGGGGCACCTGCCAGCAGGCCCCCACTCATGTCCCCCAGCACCCCCACCCCCCAGCAGTCAGGGGCACCTGCCAGCAGGCCCCCACTCATGTCCTCCTGCACCCCCACCCCCCAGCAGTCAGGGGCACCTGCAAGCAGGCCCCCACTCATGTCCCCCAGCACCCCAACCCAAAAGCAGTCAGGGGCACCTGCCAGCAGGCCCCCACTCATGCCCCCAGCACCCACACCACCCAGCAGTCAGGGGCACCTGCCAGCAGGCCCCCACTGATGTCCCCCAGCACCCCCACCCCCCAGCTGTCAGGGGCACCTGCCAGCAGGCCACCACTCATGTCCCCCTGCACCCCCACCCCCCAGCAGTCAGGGGCACCTGCCAGCAGGCCCCCAATCATGTCCCGCAGCACCGCCACCCCCAGAAGTCAGGGGCACCTGCCAGCAGGCCCCCACTCATGTCCCCCTGCACCCCCACCCCCCAGCAGTCAGGGGCACCTGCCAGCAGGCCCCCAATCATGTCTCTCAGCACCGCCACCCCCAGAAGTCAGGAGCACCGGCCAGCAGGCCCCCACTCATGTCCCCCAGCACCCCCACCACCCAGCAATCAGGGGCACATGCCAGCAGGCCCCCACTCATCTCGCACTCATGTCCCCCCACACCCCCACCCCCCAGCAGTCAGGGGCACCTGCCAGCAGGCCCCCACTCATGTCCCTCAGCACCCCCACCCCCAGCAGTCAGGGGCACCTGCCAGCAGGCCCCCACTCATGTCCCCCAGCACCCCCACCACCCAGCAATCAGGGGCACCTGCCAGCAGGCCCCCACTCATGTCCCACTCATGTCCCACCGCACCCCCACCCACCAGCAGTCAGGGGCACCTTCCAGCAGGCCCCCACTCATGTCCCCCTGCACCCCCACCCCCCAGCAGTTAGGTGCACCTGCCAGCAGTCCCCCACTCATGTCCCCCTGCACCCCCACCCCCCAGCAGTCAGGGGCACCTACCAGCAGGCCCCCACTCATGACCCCCTGCACCCCTACCCCCATCAGTCAGGGGCACCTGCCAGCAGGCCCTCACTCATATCCCCCAGCACCCCCACCCCCCAGCAGTCAGGGGCACCTGCCAGCAGGCCCACACTCATGTCCCACTCATGTCCCCCTGCACCCCTACCCCCCAGCAGTCAGGGGCACCTGCCAGCAGGCCCCCACTCATGTCCCCCTGCACCCCCACCCCCCAGCAGTCAGGGGCACCTGCCAGCAGGCCCCCACTCATGTCCCCCAGCACCCCCACCCAAAATCAGTCAGGGGCACCTGCCAGCAGGCCCCCACTCATGACCCCAGCACCCCCACCCCCCAGCAGTCAGGGGCACCTGTCAGCAGGCCCCCACTCATGCCCCCCAGCACCCCCACCCCCCAGCAGTCAGAGGCACCTGCCAGCAGGCCCCCACTCATGTCCCACTCATGTCCCCCGGCACCCCCACCCCCCAGCAGTCAGGGGCACCTGCCAGCAGGCCACCGCTCATGTCCCCCTGCACCCCCACCCCCCAGCAGTCAGGGGCACCTGCCAGCAGGCCCCCAATCATGTCCCTCAGCACCGCCACCTCCAGAAGTCAGGAGCACCTGCCAGCAGGCCCCCACTCATGTCCCCCAGCACCCCCACCACCCAGCAATCAGGGGCACATGCCAGCAGGCCCCCACTCATCTCCCACTCATGTCCCCCTGCACCCACACCCACCAGCAGTCAGGGGCACCTTCCAGCAGGCCCCCACTCATGTCCCCCATTACCCCCACTCCCCAGCAGTCAGGGGCACCTGCCATCAGGCCCCCACTCATGTCCCACTCATGTCCCCCTGCACCCCCACCCCCCAGCAGTCAGGGGTACCTGCCAGCAGGCCCCCACTCATGACCCCCTGCACCCCCACCCCCATCAGTCAGGGGCACCTGCCAGCAGGCCCCCACTCATGTCCCCCAGCACTCCCACCCCCCAGTAGTCAGGGGCACCTCCCAGCAGGCCCCCACTCATGTCCCACTCATGTCCCCCTGCACCCCCACCCCCCAGCAGTCAGGGGCACCTGCCAGCAGGCCCCCACTCATGTCCCCCTGAACCCCCCCCCCCCCCCAGCAGTCAGGAGAACCTGCCAGCAGGCCTTCACTCATGTCCCCCAGCACCCCCACCCAAAAGCAGTCAGGGGCACCTGCCAGCAGGCCCCCACTCATGTCCCCCAGCACCCCCAACCCCCAGCAGTCAGGGGCACCTGCCAGCAGGCCCCCACTCATGTCCTCCTGCACCCCCACCCCCCAGCAGTCAGGGGCACCTGCAAGCAGGCCCCCACTCATGTCCCCCAGCACCCCAACCCAAAAGCAGTCAGGGGCACCTGCCAGCAGGCCCCCACTCATGCCCCCAGCACCCACACCACCCAGCAGTCAGGGGCACCTGCCAGCAGGCCCCCACTGATGTCCCCCAGCACCCCCACCCCCCAGCTGTCAGGGGCACCTGCCAGCAGGCCACCACTCATGTCCCCCTGCACCCCCACCCCCCAGCAGTCAGGGGCACCTGCCAGCAGGCCCCCAATCATGTCCCGCAGCACCGCCACCCCCAGAAGTCAGGGGAACCTGCCAGCAGGCCCCCACTCATGTCCCCCAGCACCCCCACCACCCAGCAATCAGGGGCACATGCCAGCAGGCCCCCACTCATCTCCCACTCATGTCCCCCCGCACCCACACCCACCAGCAGTCAGGGTCATCTTCCTGCAGGCCTCCACTCATGTCCCCCAGCACCCCCACTCCCCAGCAGTCAGGGGCACCTGCCATCAGGCCCCCACTCATGTCCCACTCAGGTCCCCCTGCACCGCCACCCCCCAGCAGTCAGGGGCACCTGCCAGCAGGCCCCCACTCATGACCCCCTGCACCCCCACCTCCATCAGTCAAGGTCACCTGCCAGCAGGCCCCCACTCATGTCCCCCAGCACCCCCACCCCCAGCAGTCAGGGGCACCTGCCAGCAGGCCCCCACTCATGTCCCACTCATGTCCCCCTGCACCCCCACCCCCCAGCAGTCAGGGGCACCGGCCAGCAGGCCCCCACTCATTTCCCCCTGCACCCCCACCCCCCCAGCAGTCAGTGGAACCTGCCAGCAGGCCTTCACTCATGTCCCCCAGCACCCCCACCCAAAAGCAGTCAGGGGCACCTGCCAGCAGGCCCCCACTCATGTCCCCCAGCACCCCCACCCCCCAGCAGTCAGGGGCACCTGTCAGCAGGCCCCCACTCATGCCCCCCAGCACCCCCACCCCCCAGCAGTCAGAGGCACCTGCCAGCAGGCCCCCACTCATGTCCCACTCATGTCCCCTGGCACCCACCCCCTAGCAGTCAGGGGCACCTGCCAGCAGGCCCCCACTCATGTCCCCCAGCACCCCCACCCCCCAGCTGTCAGGGGCACCTGCCAGCAGGCCACCGCTCATGTCCCCCTACACCCCCACCCCGCAGCAGTCAGGGGCACCTGCCAGCAGGCCCCCACTCATGTCCCTCAGCACCCCCACCCCCAGCAGTCAGGGGCACCTGCCAGCAGGCCCCCACTCATGTCCCCCACCACCCCCACCACCCAGCAATCAGGGGCACCTGCCAGCAGGCCCCAACTCATGTCCCACTCATGTCCCCCCGCACCCCCACCCACCAGCAGTCAGGGGCACCTTCCAGCAGGCCCCCACTCATGTCCCCCCGCATCCCCACCCACCAGCAGTCAGGGGCACCTTCCAGCAGGCCCCCACTCATGTCCCCCAGCACCCCCACCCCCCAGCAGTCAGGGGCACCTGCCAACAGTCCCCCACTCATGTCCCCCTGCACCCCCACCCCCAGCAGTCAGGGGCACCTGCCAGCAGGCGCCAACTCATGTCCCACTCATGTCCCCCACCAAACGAAATAAAGATGCACAATCATGGCCCACTTCTACACCAAAAAAACACATCACGCCAAACCATTCTTGAGACGCAATGATTTCCCAATCCACCCCACACTGACATGCCTATCTCGAGACACAAACCAAAACTTAACTATGTACATCAACACATGTCCATCACACACATACACTGGTTGGCATTGCTTGTGTAAACCCACATTTTCACATGCATCAACCCAATGAGCGAATCCCACACACGGAACTAAAATATGAAAATGTATTATGTACATAAATAAATAAATGAAATGAAAGCATTCCAAAATATCAAACATGAAATGAAAAGCATGTGAAAAAGAATAGTGAATGAAAATGATAACCAATCCAAAAAAATGTGAAAGAAAAACAGTCCAAACTCTCCCTCCACCAACGCAAATCCAAAGGAAAGGTTAAAAAAAGATATCCATTGTTTCATGTTCATAATGAAAAATAAAAAAGAGAAATCAATCCATAGTCCAACTATTTACAATACATTGTCCTGAAAAAAAAATCCATTACTCCATGTCCATAATGGAAAAAAAAATCAAAATTAATCCATGATCTAACTATATACAATCCATTGTCCAAAATAAAAATCCATTAATCCATGTGCAAAATTACAAAAAAGAAATCAATCCATTGTCCAACGATGTAAAGGGTCCATGAGCCCAACCAAACAAATGAAACCTACCTAAGAAACTACCTAAAAATAGAACTATATACAAATGTGTGTGGCATTGTCCATTGACCACAAATAAAAGGAAAAGGAAACCTAACTCTAAAAACTATTTACAATTGCAGCGGGCCAGTCCAATGGCTCACTTTTGGATGTCCCGGGCCAGGGCATCATCGAACTCCTGCTCAATGTCCTGGAGGCAGTACTCTTCCATGGCCCAGATGGTTCGCAGGAACGACGACATGTTCTCCTCCAACTCCCTGTGAATTGCCTCGAGGCACTGGGCCCACCTCAGAGCCCTACGCATGGAGTTCTCCGCCCAGACCATCGTGAGCCGTGCCTCTTCTGCCCACTTCCGCTCCGCATCTATAGCATTGCCTAGACGCTGCCACACGGAAGACACTTCCAGTCCTGGGTCCTCCTGCCCTCTGGCCGATGCCTGCCCCTCTGATGTCGAAGGCCCCGAGCCATCATGGCTCCCACCTTGTTGCTGCTGCTGCTGTGCCTCTGCCTGTGCCTTGGCTCTTGCTGCCTGGACATCCTCCTCTGGCTGGGGTACAGTTGTTGAGGTGGCCACCCCTGCTGGACGTCCGACTCCCGACTGTGGTAGGGATGTGTCCTCCACCAGCCTGGCCGCAGGGTCAGAGGCAGCTCCACAGGGTACCCAGGTGATACATGGGTGGGAAGATGGCATGGAGGACGACTGGTGCGTAGAGGGTTCAGGTGAGGAGGGGGTTGCAAGGAGGTCCAGCACACGGAGGAATCCAGCACTGGTGACACGTCCCAGCAGGTCAACGTGGTCAAAGAGGCACCCGAGATGGCGTGCAGTCTCTTCACGAAAAGACTGCACGTCAACTCGCATGCCCCGTTGATGCAACTCTATCCCGGCCAGGACAGGCTCAACACGGTTCCGGATAGCCACATCCGCAGGGAGAGGAAGGCCAGTTGTTGTGCGCTCATCCCCTCCCTGAAAATGGGTCTGGACGTAGGCATCTCTGCTGGTGCCATATGATGCAGTGACAGGATCAGGGACAGGATTGCACACAGGCACCTCTGGGTCAGCCTGTGCTGCCTCCTGTCCCTGGTCTTGCACTGCACCACTAGCACCAGTGGAATCCCCACCTCCAGACCCTGTGTGTGTCCCTTCCACGGCCTCCTCCTCCACCAAACCCCCCACCAACCTGGATGACTCCATGCCATCTTCCTCCATCGGACCCTGTGGGGTGTCAGTTGCCCCTTCTGCTGCAGAGGAGTCCACCTCCAACCTCCGCCTCTTGGACCTACCCTCGGCAGCTGCGGCCTGGGACGCGGCACCAGACTCCTCACTCCCTGGCGAGATGACAATCTGGGAGGGGAGCCGGGCCTTGTGTCTCCGGCTGGTGGTGCGATCCCTGCCGCTGTGCTCCACAGCACCCTCTCCACCCTCTTCATCAGTCGACGCTGCAGACAGGGAGAGATAAAACACAGGCATCAGGGCACAGTACATTGGACTGATACACACATGACAGTTGTACATGAGTGGCATTGTCAACCTTCAGACACGGCATCACACTCCACGACACACATGTCATTTTAACTCACAAACATTAGCATTTCCACAGCAATATTGCACCAGGCAACACCATCCATACACATACAACAGCATGTACAGCCAAAGGTGAGCCTGACATCACATGAAACACTGGGAGTGCACTAGACATGCACACACGCCACCACACTTACATGCATGTGTACATCTCCTCCAAATGTCTCAGTCATGAGATCGCCATACATGTCACATCTGACATTCAGCCTTCTACATATCAGTGTCACGTGCATCCATGTTGCATCACAGTTGCACACTTGTCAAATCCACATACGTGCACATGTACACAGTGCAGATACATGCATTATGAACCACCATCCATGCCACAACCATGCCAATGTACATACACAGAAATTCAAACATGTGTGCTCCCACACCTGCATTTGCTCAGCATGCTTACCAACACATACACCATCAATGTGTCTCACACCTGAGAGGACTCACATGTGGCAGCCTCAGGCCCATGTTCATACACATCCATACATGGCCCTACAAAAACACATGTGCAACCTGCACACTACTGGCATACCACGACACGCACAGCGTCCAATCACCATGCATGTACACTTACCGCTCGACTCCAGACAGGTCTGCCTCTCAAGGATCTGGACATAGAGCGCTGGGCATATGCGTTCCAGGACCCTCATTTGGTGGTCCGACAGCTGGCCCTGGTGCCCCTTGGCATCCGCTGCCTTAGTGTGGCGCAGGGCCTTGTTGAGGGTCCTGGAGCTGAAGTCCTCCCAGCGCTTCTTGACATGATGTAAGTCGCGGACTCCCACTCCCTGCGCGTTGATGGCAGTCACGATGTCCATCCAGATCCTGGTCCGTCCTTCATTGTCGGCACGCAAACTTCCAAAGAGGGCCTCATACTGCCCCAGGACTTGCTCCACCAGGACACCAACTTCCCTGGCACTGAAGCTGGTGGCCCTTTGCCTTTCTGGCTGGGGGTTGCCAGTGCTGGCAGATGGTGTTGTGCTGGACATGGCAACCCCAGAGGCAGGAGTGGGTGGGCAACTGGGTCCTGGGGCTGGGCTGTGGAGCGATGGAATCCCAGTCGGGAGTCTTCGGTTACAGCAGGGGTGGTCACAGCAACTGCACCCCTAGCAGACGTGCAGGCAGCAAATGGCAGGGCACGTGGGCAGCAGGCAGTCAGGCAGCAGCAGATGGCAGGTGGGAGCATGCTCAGGGCTCTGGGGGGCAGTAATTCGGCCTTCTGGGCAGGAGCATGGTCTTCCGTGTGTTTTCGCGTGGCCAGCTTGATATGGAGTGATTTGGCACGTGAAAAAATTGCACGTCAGCGTGTAATTCAAGGAAAGGGCCTTAGCGCGTAAGCGCGTCAGCACACGTACACGCAATTTCATTGGACCAAAGGCCCTTAGCGCGTAAGTTACATTACGCGCGCGGGCGTTTCCCTCATAGCACGTGATGACAGAGAACACGTGGAAAAACTGCACGTCCGAGTGTCATCGCGTGTAATTGGAGGAAAGGGCCCACGCGGCATGTCCCACTCATGTCCCCCTGAACCCACACCCCCCAGCAGTCAGGGGCACCTGCCAGCAGGCCCCCACTCATGTCCCCCTGGATCCCCACCCCCAGCAGTCAGGGGCACCTGCCAGCAGGCCCCCACTCATGTCCCCCAGCACCCCCAACCCCCTGCAGTCAGGGGCACCTGCCAGCAGGCCCCCACTCATGTCCCCCAGCACCCCCACCCCCCAGCAGTCAGGGGCACCTGCCAGCAGGCCCATGTGTATGTGACGTGTACGTATGGGCCAGTTTAAAAGCTACATGTAGGACACCATTTCCTTGTACGTGCTTTTCGTGGAGAGCGAGTGGGTGAAATCTGTACTTCTTGTCAGTTCACATGCGATTACTTCACAGCGTTTCTAGTTCGTACTCCCTGTTACCTCTGACAGCTCTTTTCTGATTTTTTGTTGGGCCTGTTTCCTCAAACAGCGTTCTCTTCCTCTTTTGTCCTGTCTCCTCAGACAGAATACAATTCTTCTTTTGGCGGGGGTGTTGCCAACGCGCACACGCGCGTATTTTTCACGTTGTTTTTCAAGGCAGACAGTGAGTCGCGCACGTATTTAACAACTGTGCTTGCCCCGTGTGTCGCGTACCCCTTCAGAGGTCATTGTAGGCTGTGTGTATTACACGTACGCTTATTTTTGTGTTTCTGGGTGTCACAGCGTAGTACGGGTTCATTATTTCACGCACGTGGTCTACGAGGGGTTGCGTGCATGTTATTTTTTGATTTTGGGCTGCCTGTGCATTGCGTGACCCGTTATATTCCCCCAGGGGTCACAGACAGCCTTGTTAGAGCACTAGGGTACGAATTCCATCTAGTACCCTACCCCTTTAACCCCCAATTGCCCAGGACAATAGTTTACTGCAACTCCCATACGCACAACAACATCAGTGCCATGGTTGGGAGGCGACCAAGCGGTAAGGGAGGCAAAGGTGGCCGACCTTCAAGAGGTGGGTGTGGTGGGCGCGGTAGGGGACGTGGCTGGGATTTGCAGGGGGCCCTATACCCCTATGTGTGGAGGACCAATCAGGGACACCCATTCCCCCCCATGGTTGAGGGAAACGTGGCTGACACATGATCCCAGCTCAGCCCCTGTTGGACCAGCCCATTGTGGCACCTGATCTGGCACAGGATGACTCCCAGGCTGACTTCCAGGTCAGCAAGTCTAGGCCACGTGTGGCGGTGCAAGTTGTTGTCACCAAGCCACGTGGATGTGGGGCAGCTATGTCATCTGGTGCCCCAAGTATGCAGGGTGGGGAGGCTGCAGGGGCAGATGCAGCTCCATCCGCCCCAGCTTTGACTCTCCCAGCCAGGACAGTGTCGGTCCAGGTCCATCAAACTGACGTTCCACAGCCAACATTACCCTGCAACCAATGCCTGCACCAAGACCTATGGTCATTGTGCATTCCCACACTCCTACTACCCAGTCCACCGGTGCTTCTGCCCCTACTGACCAGAGCGGCGTAAGCCACTCTGGCTCCGCTCCACCTTTAAAGAAAAGGAAGAAGGGTGCTCTGGCACGACAGGCTGAGACCCCAGACACGGCTACACACTCCGGCACGTCAAGGAAGCCTTGCTTTAATGATGCGGAACTTGATTCACTTGTGTCCTATGTGTCGGCACATAGCCACGAAATGCTGGTGACTGCAGGGTCCAAGACCACAACTGGTCAACGTAAGGCACACTGGCAGATCATCGCCGACCACATAAGTGCCCTTGGATTTGTGAGGCGCACAGCTGATGATTGCTACAAGCGGTGGAATGACCTGAAACGCAGAGCAAAGAACAAGCTGGCCTCAAATCATGCCGCTACTCTGGTGACTGGCAGTGGGTCTCCACCAGTGGACAACAAACTCACTGAACATGAGTCTGTTGCTGGGGCCTTCATCACAGAGGAACAGATCCAAGGCGTGGGAGGACTACCTGATTACGATGCATTGTCCGGTGAGTGCCCATGCATGTGTGTGTAATCCATGTGTATGTTGTTTGGGTGATGGGTTCAGATTGAGTGCCAGGTGAGTGTGTGTGCAACTGAGTGGTATAGGTCACCCATGTGCTTCCTCCCATACATTCACGTGCCTTGGATTTGGGTATGACTGTATCCCTTCTGGCCACAGTTGCCTATTAAGCCCACATTTGTGCACTTTACCTTGAACTGTTGTCTTGCAACTACATTCGACTGATTCAGTAAGTGTTCAATCATGCTGATTGTTTGCACTCTCCCCTTTTTGCTAGACAATTTTATGCCCTATTACGACATATGTGATATGCTTCGGTCATTGTTTACAGGCCACACTGGGGCACTATTATTACCTGGTTATGTTAATGATTACACCATTCAGGCTGATGGAGTATTGGCCTGCATAAAAAATATTATAAGGGGCTGTTTGCATGTGGAACATGACAGATGTTTCCTGTGATGTCAAAGTGACCAACCATTAATCAGCCCACAATGACTGTATTTTTGGACACAGGATGTGTTTCAGTGTGTGGCACATGCATATTTTGAAACAATATTCAGCATTAATCTTCTCATCATGTCGATGTCACATGGATGTGTGACAGTACTCAATCACTGACATATTGCTGTAGTTTAGTACTTTACCATGGCTATGCTACATGACATCTGTGTGCTGCCATGTGTCATGTATGTGTATTGGACATGCCACTCACAGCCTGATGTGTGATGGCAGTGCTACCCAACATGCTACAAATGTGTTGCTTTTCCATCTTGCTCTCCCCAGTGTCTGCCTTTTTGACTCTACTTCCAACTCTTTGACAGTGCATGCATGGCAGGGTTATAGTCATGTGGGACATGTGTTGATCATGTACTCGATCTGTGGCTTGTCACGGCCTATGTGCGTGCTATGATGCTATTGCCTGTTTCCATTTGTTGTCTTTCATGTTTTTGCAGGTGATGACGCACTTGATGCTGTTGAGGTTGAGGAGATGGTGCAGACCCAGGAGGAATCTCTGGCACGACCGGGCACCAGTGGGGGACGTGGTCTGGTGGTGGGTGAGAACCCAATGTTACTGCAGACCATACTCTCCAGGGGTGTCTCTGGGTGCACCTCCCAGACCTCTATTCGGTTGCTGAATCGGATGATGAGACTTATGTGCCGTTGCAGGTAAGTGTTTCTGGCAGGGATTCTGTTCTGTCGAATCCACCTGCACCAGGGGGAGAACCCTCTATGGGGATGTCAGTGTTGGTAGGTGCGCCTTTGGCGGTTACAGATGCAGAGTCACACTCCACAGCATCTGATCCTGTTCCTGGGCCAGCAGATCAGAGGGGGAATGCAGTCCTTCAGCCTCAGGCAGTGCCAGCACAGCAAGGTGCAGATCGCCTTGCCCCAAACAGGTGTTGTGCCCGTCGACGCGGTGGCCGTGCGCCACAAGGCAATACTGTATGGGAAAACTCCATGTACGGTATTGCAACCCAACAGGCAGCATCAGTAGAAATGATGGCTCAGGCAATGGAGAGGGTGGCCACTTCCATTCTGCCCTCTGTGTCATGATGCCTACCCCCGGAGCACCAGGCCAGGCCCAGCACCCCCGGAAGCAGGCATCATGCCCTCGGGTAAAAGCCCAGCGGCCCCTTATAGGGGCTCTTTGGACTCAGTCCTGGCGCCTTTGGCGCCAGGCTCATGTTGGACATCAGTCCTGGCGCCATAGGTGCCAGGCTCATAAAGGGAGGTGTTTTGTGCACTTACCTGATGCAGACCGTGCTGCACGCTTCAGGCCTCCCTGAGACCTGAAAGGGACTATTTTTTCATAGGGACTATTTTTTCACTCGGGCGTGGCCAGGGAAGGATACATACCTAGTTGGGGAAGGATACATACCTGGGACTTCTTTGGAGGCTATTTAAGCCACGCCCAGACAGCAGCTCATGCTCCGCGTTGTTCTGCTTCCTGCAGCTTAACGCTCACCGTGTCTGCTCCTGCTCCTGGACTCCAGCCACGCCCGCCTCGAACCTGAAAGACCTGCAAGGAAGGAAGAGAAGAGAAAGGTGAAAACCAAGGACTATTTCAAACTTCTTACCTGCATCCGGAATCTCCTCGCCAGCATCCCTGAAGAAAGTCTTCCATTTAAAAGCATTGTGTTGCTCGCTGCAGCGCAACGCTTCACTCACCTGTCCTCGAGACATCTCCCGGCTCCATCGCGGCTGTCAGCATTGGACGCCACATCTCTGCACCTAGTGGAGAGAGGAAGAAACAAAAGGTGAGCAGAAGGAACACAGAAGGAAAGCCTGATTAACAGCCATTATACTTACCGGCTTTTCTTCCACATTTAGGGTCGGCACCGCCCCGTTGGCAGGTACCGTACCCCGGCCCCTATGGGGAAAGGACAAGAGATATTTCTGGGGAATGATAAGGACATTTAGAGGGATCGCCCTCATCACTACTCACCTCGGCAGTTTAACCCCTCGACGCATCGCTCAGGAAAGTCAAGTGGATTTTGCCAGCGCCATTCTGAAAACCAGTGAAGTAACTGGACGAACGCGCGCCCCTGCACCAGAAGCAGGATGGAGAGTTCATCCTTCCAAACCATAAGGTGAGCTTAAACCGGGGTTTGGAGGAAGTTAGAGAGGAACGAAGGGGGAAAGGGGGGAGCTAGCACACTGTTCTGCAGACTGTTAATCCCCTTTCTCATCTGCAGAAGGATATTCCTACGGGCCAGGCAAGCACGATTTGGAGGTCCTGTCCAATCGGTGTTCCGGGTCCTGCGCATCACGCTAGAAGAGGCCACAGCAATCCAGACTTGACCAGTGCCCCCGTGGGAACCAGGTGAGCGTTACAGAACGCGAAGCTTCCTACAAATTCCCACCCAGGTGCTATGGAAACTTCCGAAACTGACCAGTTGGCCCAATTACTGGGGGAATTACGGGCCGAAGTATACGCCGCTCGTCAAGAGACTAGTGCCCTCAAGAGGGAAGTGATTGTAATAAAGGATAGAGCTGATGACCTGGCTAGACAGCTTTTGCAAGGTCAAGCTGGACAAACTCCTTTACCCGGTTCCGGGGGGAACCCCGCTCCTGTGGTTTCCAGTAACCCGGTGCAGATTAATCTACCTGGAAACATGCCGCTGGCCCCACCTGAACGCTTTGCTGGGGACCCCAAACGATTCGCCGTATTCATGAATCAGTGTCGTTTGCACTTCCTATGCAGACCTGGGGCCTTCCCTAATGATCAGGCCAAGGTAGCCTTTGTGTTGTCATATCTCAGCGGCTGTGCTGCCGATTGGTCAGTCCCACTGGTAACTCAAGATGACCCGATTCTTCGTGATTTTCAAGGATTTCAAACAAGCATGGAAAGGTTATTTGCTCGACACTCCCAGGGACAGGCTCTGGATGACGAACTTCTATCTCTGCAACAGGGCAATCAAGACCTTCTATCCTACATTGCAACCTTCAATAGACTAATTGTGGAAACTGGTTGGCCAGAGGATAAAAGAATCACGTTATTCTATCAAGGTCTACGCGGAGAACTTAAAGATGTCCTGGCACAAGTTGTAAATCCGCCCCAAGAATGCACTGAATATATAGACTTAGTGGTCCAATTGGATCACAGGCTGCAAAACAGAAAAGCAGATCGGTCCAAGTTTGAAACCCGGGTGTTGGCCAAGACCCACGCTAACCTCAAGGGGGCTGATGGCTCGGAGCCTATGCAAATCGGAGGGGTTAAAGGACCCCTAACTCAAAAAGAACAGGAAAGAAGACGACAGATGCAATTATGCCTTTATTGTGGGTCCTCTGGACACTTTCTACGAGATTGCCCGGTTAAGCCGCCCAAGAAGTTGGTAGGAGCCGCTGATAAAATCCATGGAAACTCTGTATCGGGAAATGACCACAGCTGGCAAGCGTAGGGGTCCGCTTGCCGAGCTTGAAAACTAACTCTCAGACCTCGCATTTCATTGTGCCAATGGTCCTCGTAGATCCGGAACAGCCTAAACGGTTGCATGCTATAAAGGCATACATCGATAGCGGGGCTATAGGAAACTATGTGGATCGAGAATTGGTCTCTAGGATAAACCTCCCTCTGCGTCCTAAAACCAACAAAGATGTCATCACCACAGTAGATGGAACCGAAATTGCCTCTGGACCGGT
Organism: Ambystoma mexicanum; assembly: GCF_040938575.1. NCBI lineage: Eukaryota > Metazoa > Chordata > Amphibia > Caudata > Ambystomatidae > Ambystoma > Ambystoma mexicanum. The sequence goes on along the minus strand of NC_090928.1, from coordinate 1,003,902,839 downwards.
AACACATTCCACAGCTGAGGTGACACTTGTAGGTCCGGATGGCCATCGGGAGGCAGTTGTGTTTGATGTAATCAAGGCTCCACAGTTTCAGCTTATTCTCGGAATCCCTTGGTTAGAGACACATAATCCTCGAATTGATTCGCGAGCGAAGAGAATAACCTTCCCGGATTGTGCACAAACCTGCTACCCAGAAAATCCAAAGATTAATCTAGCATCAGTAACCTCTGTCCCCGTGCAACTACCTCCAAAGTACCAAGACTTTCAGGACGTCTTCCAAAAGGAACAGGCCAACACGTTACCTCCCTACAGATCGTACGATTGCCAAATCGATCTGGTGCCCGGTGCACAACCCCCTTGTAGCAGGATTTACGCCCTTACTGAACCAGAGAATCTGCATTTGAGACAATATTTAGAGCAATACCTCGCCAATGGTTTCATTCGCCCGTCAAAGTCTCCGGCATCCTCAGCTTTGTTCTTCGTGCCTAAAAAAGAAGGTGACCTTAGAACTTGTATCGATTACCGTGCATTGAACCAGATAACTGTTAAAAATCGTTACCCTCTGCCTCTGATCCCTGAACTCCTTGACCAGGTGAAGGACGCTTGCGTATACACCAAGTTAGATCTCCGGGGGGCTTATCATCTAGTACGAGTAAAAGAAGGCGACGAATGTAAAACGGCCTTCCGTACAAAATATGGACTATTCGAATACCAGGTGATGCCTTTCGGGTTGTGCAACGCGCCTGTAGCCTTCCAATTCTTCATGAACGATGTCCTTCGGGAACTCATCGATGTCTGTGTTGTCGTGTATATCGATGACATTCTTGTGTACTCCTCGTCGGAATCTGATCACAGAAAGCATGTCAGGGCCGTCCTAGAGAAACTGCGCCAGCACAAACTGTTTGCCAAGCTGGAAAAATGTGTTTTCCATACCACCGAGGTTGAGTTTCTCGGATTCATCCTGACACCTAAAGGGGTCCGAATGGATTCACGGAAAGTGGATGCCATCCTCAAATGGCCATCACCTAGTTCGGTGAAAGGTGTCCAAAGCATGCTTGGTTTTGCCAACTTTTATCGCAGGTTTATCCCGGACGGAGTTTTCATGTGTGGTGCAACCCATCACTGCACTCTTGCGAAAAAATAAATGCTTGGAATGGACCGAGGAAGCCGAACAGGCCTTTCAGGAGTTGAAAGCTAAGTTCACGTCCGCACCTATTTTGAAGCACCCGCGTCCCGATCTCCCATATATAGTCGAAACCGACGCGTCCAGCTTAGCCATGGGAGCTGTCTTGTCTCAGAGAGACCCTGAAACCAACCAACTGCACCCCGTAGCATTTTGGTCCAGAAAGTTCTCGCCGCCGGAGATAAATTATGCGATCACCGATAAGGAACTATTAGCCATTAAGTCCGCCTTTAAGGCTTGGCGGCATTATCTCCTCGGCGCCCGGCATACCATCACCATGATCACTGATCACCGAAATTTACAATATTTAAAAACTGCCAAGGCTCAATCGTCTCGACAGCTCCGATGGGCTTTGTTCTTTGCTGAGTTCGATTTTGTAATCACCTACCGCCCCGGCTATAAGAATGGTAAGGCGGACGCTCTATCCCGAATTGGAATGGAAGAAATAGACACAAACTCAGAACCTGTGCCGATAATTCCCGAACAAAGAATTTTGGGGATAACCACTTCACAAACCCTTGAAGACATTCAAGCACGAGTGTAACAATTCCTGGACTCTTCAGCCTTGCAGGATTGGATCAAAAGGGGGTCTAACTTTTCAGTCAAGGATGGCTTACCTTACTTCCAAGGATGCTTATTTTTGCCAGAAAAGGAATTGCAAGAACTGGTTATTTCCCGTCATCATGATACCCTGATAGAAGGACATCCTGGCATTGCCAAAACAGAGGAAAATTCTGGTGGCCTTCCTGGCGAAAGGATATTAAATCTTTCGTGATGTCCTGTGGAGTTTGTGCCCAAAACAAAGGTCAAAAGACAAGACCCGCCGGTCTTCTTCAGCCCTTAGACATTCCACCAGCACCTTGGCACACCCTGTCACTAGATTTCATCACAGACCTGCCCTCTTGTAATGGTTACAATACTATTCTGGTCGTGGTGGATTTATTTTCCAAGATGGCCCACTTTATTCCGTTGAAAGGATTACCTTCAGCCTTTGTTCTTGCCAAGGAATTCCTCGAAAATATCATCCGTTTGCATGGATTCCCATCCATACTAGTCTCCGATCGGGGAAGCCAGTTTATTTCTCATTTTTGGAAAAAGTGTTGTCAACTGGCACAAATCGACGTAAGACTCTTGACCAGCCACCACCCACAGACCGATGGTCAGACGGAGAGAACGAACCAGACCCTTGAACAATATCTACGATGTATGTTGCACCAATCGGAGGGTAATTGGAAGGACATTTTATGGGTGGCTGAATATGCATACAATAACTCGATACACTCTGGAACTGGTCAGAGCCCCTTTTATACCCTATATGGACATCACCCTCGTACTTCAGACTTGGACTCACCTCTGAGCCTTGAAATGCCTGCAGTGGACCATTTGCATTCTACGATTACTCAAGCCTTCAAGGATGCAACTGCACATTTGCAACATGCGAAAGGGAAATACAAAAAGAATGCGGATCTGCATCAAAGAGAGGCGCCTCCATACCAAATAGGGGATCAAGTATGGTTGGCTACCAAACACCTATCACTCAAGGGGCCTTGAACTTTTAATCCAAGATATTTAGGCCCTTACTCGATCAAACCTATAATCAACCCAGTGGCAGTCAAGCTCGATCTACCAGCTAACATGCGGATTCACCCCGTTTTTCATGTGTCACTTTTGAAACCAGTGCAACCAGGAACCAGATTAACAAAGCCACCAGAACCGATTCAGATAGATGGGGAGCCTGAATTCGAGTGAAGAACATTTTGGATTCTAAGATCTCAAAATCAAAACTTTTCTATCTAATTGATTGGAAAGGGTACCGGGCCTCAGGAAAGGTCTTGGGAACCCAGTGATCACGTACATGCACCTCGGCTGGTAAAAAGGTTCCATCGGAATTTCCCAAACAAACCGAAACCTCCAGAAGGAACGACCTTGGGAGGGGCCTTGGGGGGGAGTGCTGTCATGATGCCTACCCCCGGAGCACCAGGCCAGGCCCAGCACCCCTGGAAGCAGGCATCATGCCCTCGGGTAAAAGCCCGGCGGCCCCTTATAAGGGCTCTTTGGACTCAGTCCTGGCGCCTTTGGCGCCAGGCTCATGTTGGACATCAGTCCAGGCGCCATAGGCGCCAGGCTCATAAAGGGAGGTGTTTTGTGCACTTACCTGATGCAGACCATGCTGCACGCTTCAGGCCTCCCTGAGACCTGAAAGGGACTATTTTTTCATAGGGACTATTTTTTCACTCGGGCATGGCCAGGGAAGGATACATACCTAGTTGGGGAAGGATACATACCTGGGACTTCTTTGGAGGCTATTTAAGCCACGCCCAGACAGCAGCTCATGCTTCGCGTTGTTCTGCTTCCTGCAGCTTAACGCTCACCGTGTCTGCTCCTGCTCCTGGACTCCAGCCACGCCCGCCTCGAACTTGGAAGACCTGCAAGGAAGGAAGAGAAGAGAAAGGTGAAAACCAAGGACTATTTCAAACTTCTTACCTGCATCCGGAATCTCCTTGCCAGCATCCCTGAAGAAAGTCTTCCATTTAAAAGCATTGCGTTGCTCGCTGCAGCGCAACGCTTCACTCACCTGTCCTCGAGACATCTCTCGGCTCCATCGCGGCTGTCAGCATTGGACGCCACATCTCTGCACCTAGTGGAGAGAGGAAGAAACAAAAGGTGAGCAGAAGGAACACAGAAGGAAAGCCTGATTAACAGCCATAATACTTACCGGCTTTTCTTCCACATTTCGGGTCGGCGCCGCCCCGTTGGCAGGTACCGTACCCCGGCCCCTATGGGGAAAGGACAAGAGACATTTCTGGGGAATGATAAGGATATTTAGAGGGATCGCCCTCATCACTACTCACCTCGGCAGTTTAACCCCTCGACGCATCGCTCAGGAAAGTCAAGTGGATTTTGCCAGCGCCATTCTGAAAACCAGTGAAGTAACTGGATGAACGCGCGCCCCTGCACCAGAAGCAGGATGGAGAGTTCATCCTTCCAAACCATAAGGTGACCTTAAACCGGGGTTTGGAGGAAGTTAGAGAGGAACGAAGGGGGAAAGGGGGGAGCTAGCACACTGTTCTGCAGACTGTTAATCCCCTTTCTCATCTGCAGAAGGATATTCCTACGGGCCAGGCAAGCACGATTTGGAGGTCCTGTCCAATCAGTGTTCCGGGTCCTGCGCATCATGCTAGAAGAGGCCACAGCAATCCAGACTTGACCAGAGCCCCCGTGGGAACCAGGTGAGCGTTACACTCTGAAAGGCAGATGGAGCAACAACAGCAGGCAACAGACTCCATTTGCCAATCACACAGAGAAGACATGTTGGCGTCCAACAGGGACCGACGGGCGGCCCTGGAGACTCTGCGCCAATCGATATCAATAGAGTCCCAGGCCCACAGGGAAGCCCTGAGGGAAGAACTACATACCCTCAGGCAGATTCTGGTTGACCTTGAGGCTTCCACTAATTTTAGGGCAGAACAGCAGCTGGAGCAGCTCACACGTTCACTCTCAGCTGAGATGCAGGCAACACGTGAGGAGATCCGGGCATCACGCAAGGCCATGCGTGCGGAAATGCAGTCAACCCGTGAGGTGCTGCATGGGGATCTCTACACATTAATCCTCCAGAATGAGACCTTCCAGACCTGCATGCTTGCTGCCATGGAGGACCATACCAGGGCGTTGCGTGGGTTGCCTCCCATAGTGCCATCACCTCCTAATGCAGCGGCAGAGGGTGAGGATAGCGACAGCAGTTCTCCCACAATGGCATAGCCGTGCAGGCCATGAGCTGAAGGAGGTATTTTTTTTTCGCAACATCCACGCAGGTGGGTGTTGGTGTGCACCCTGTCCTCGAACCTCCTGGCCTCCCCCAACACCCCAGGCCCCCACATGGCCATTTTTTTTACAGTGTGTTGCCTTGTGTGGCTCCCATGGGCATCCACTGTATTCCGGCTGGGCACATGCAGGCTTGTCCTGAGTTTGGGTTAGATGCTTGGGTTCGTGAGACACACACCCCTCCTGCTTCCAGTTTCCATGGGCTTGCAAAGGGTGTGACCAAGTGACAGTGAATTACACAGTGACGTTGGGCTCCCATGAGCTGTGTGGGTAGTCTGTAGTCATACTGTGTAGACATTCCTAGTGGATATTGTTGTTGTTTTGTACACTGCATGGTGTATTGATATGTGCTTGTGCATCCATGTCTTCCTCCTAATTTGTAGGTTCCTTCCTCATGTCTTCACAAGGCCGTCTACTTTGCAAATGGAGTTCATGTTGTATGCAGTACACTGAGACATTTGCGTGGCAGTAACACTGTACAGTTGGAAGGGGTCGATGTGCTGGCGTATTCAGGTTGTAAGACTTGCACTACTTTGTTTTGTACTGTCATATTTTGCCACTGTTTCATCCTGTGTTTCTGTATTGTGTTGCTGGTAAGTATTTGTTCATGTGCGCTGTTTCTTATTGATTACTGGGAGCCTACTGTATGTGGCCTGTTTCCATTTCGGACAGTGCACTTTGTGACACTTGTGTCATGTGTTGTGCATTCATTTGATTTCTTTCACATTGCATGACATGCCATGGTGTGTTGGGTAACTGAGATGGGAAGGGGTTGGGTGACATGGCACTAGTTGCATGTTGTATTTTGCAAGGGGGTAGTCATTCATGTAGCATGAATATGTGTGTCTTTTTATCACACATCATTGGTTGTCTGTAAGTAGGTAGGGATGCACACAATGTAGCACTTCCAGGTGACCAATCTCAGGCTGGTATGGTAGTGACAGTAGACTGTCCCTTATGTTATCATCATTGATTGTCAGCTGGTATGTGCCAGGGTTGTGTGCACTCTGCAGGGGTGTGATTTTAGGTGAAGTAATTAGCCACCAGCTGCGTACGGGCTGCCTCACCACGTGCCCTGGGCGTGCACATGGTTGGGGATGTGGGGGCACCACCATGTCCACCGGCAGGCCCTGGCATGTTGCAACGTTGTGCAGAACACATGCTGCCACTATGATCCTGCACACTACTGGGGGAGCGTATAGTAGTTGCCCACCAGAACGGTCAAGGGAGCGAAAGCGTGACTTGAGCACTCTGAATGTGCTCTCCACTATGCCCCGGGTTGCAATATGGGCTGTATATTACCTCCGTTGGCGTGGTGGGGTTCCGAATTGGCATCATAATGTGGTGTGCTCAGGGGGTAGGCACTGTCCCCTGGGGAGGTGATGATGGGTTTCATTAGTGGGGTTTTGACATTACTCAGTATGTGACATGCATGCATGTGCAGAGGGATTTATACTCACCAAGCAGCCATGTATCGCCATGCCGCCCAGCTTCTAGGTCCCAGTTTAGGGTTGACATTCTGTAAATGAAACTGTCGTGGGTGGACCCTGGATAGTTGGCATATACTGAGGTGATGATTCCCTTGGCATCACATACTACCTGGACGTTGATGGAATGCCAGTGCTTGCGGTTTCTGTAGATGTGCTCAGATGCCCTGGGGGGACGTAGAGCCACATGGGTGCAATCAATGGCACCTAGCACTTTGGGGAATTGTGCCACCCCGTAAAAATCCTGGACGGCAGCCTGCCTTTCCGCAGATGTTCTGGGCAATTATATGTGCCTGCGGACTGATGGGCGTGAAGTCATGATGGCCAACACCTGGTGTAGGCAGTGTGACTGCGTGGCCTGTGACACCCCCCCACTATAGCAGTTGTCCGCTGAAATGATCCAGTGGCCAAGAAGTGCAGTACATTGAGGACCTTCTCCAGGGGGCTGAGTGCTTGGGAGCACAGGGTGGGTGATGTGAGGTCATCCTCCCACTCACTGACCAGGTCGAGTATTATGTGAGGTGGAAACATGTACCTCCCATAGACCTGGTCATCAGGCATCCCAAAAAGGCTGGTTCTGGGTGTAAAAATTCTGGGTCTGACTATCCTCCTCCTCCTCCTGTGGTATCCCACGACCACTGCTACTAGGAACGGTATATTCATCCTGGCGTCTGAGCTTATTTGTTGTTTGCGCGCACTTTTATGCTGCGCAGGTCCATGTACGCCTGCTTTCTGCTGGCGTACGTGTTTCCGGATTAGCGCGTCTTCTTTGGCACACGCGTTAGCCCCGTTCGATTCCATTAATACGTGTTTTGAACATGCGTGTGGGCGTTCTGCGCATTTGCCTCCTGCACCTCCCGCGTGACGCTCAAATTTTCACACGTTGTTCCCCATTCCGCGTGTCACGCCCCCTGTTCCGCCTACTTTTGTTGTGTGCGCCGCGCTATGTGCGATTTCGCTGTGCGCGTAGCGCACGCTGTTTGGAGAGGTGTGCGCTAGCATGCGCCACGCAGAATCTTGGCGCTCAACCTGGGATTTACACGTGCACAGACTTCCATGAATCGCTGTGCGTGGGTTTCGATGCAATTTTCACACTTGCGCTGCGATTCGCACGCTTTCGCATGCTTGCGCAGAAAATTTCAGCGCACATTCATTCCATGAATCGGCCTGAATATTCTTTTCCTGGGTATGCACAGAGTGAGATTCTATTTGACTACCTGATAATTCTTCCGTGCTAGACGTCTTCGCACAGGAAAAGATCAGACCTAGTTCATCAAATATATATATTTCTATAAGCCCGTCCACTTCTAAAATGTTGCCTAATGTCTCGGAATGCACACTCAGTGTATATATTCCCACCCCACTGTACTGACAAATAACAGGGTTCAGGGTTTAATGTAATTCCTTTTAGTATCACTCCCCTCTGGATTACTTCCCATTTAGATCATACTCACCTATAAATGTATTTGGCTGTCTCACAGACAGGTGGGCACCCTCTTAATGAATGGTTCAATTTTCCCCCTCCTGTATGTTGTTTCTTTCACTGAAGAAGGCCTGAGACTTTAACTTCAGATAGGCCTCACTTACAGTGTGCAGTTGATATTCTAAAAGGCACCCAAAGGAGAGCAATCTATTCCTTCTCCTTCCTGTTGTTATCAATTCTCCTTTCTCTCTTTCTTCCCCATCAGCAAGTGAGCGAGTGAGTCATGTATATAGTTCCTCTAATCTAATTGGTCAACATATGGGATTGGATAGTGTTCCAAAAGTGACATCACATTAGACCTACCCTTTTATTGTCATTGGGCATATTAATGAAGGAGGCAACCTGAAGGGAGTAACTTCTAAACCCAGTTTGCCTCCCATTTGACATGATGTCATCTTAGAGATTTCTTGCATTAAACATTGTACTTTCTATACTAGTATATTCCACATGTGACCATGTCATTAATAGATTCACCATATTACTCTCTCTGGTGCAAATTAAATGATGCTTTTTTGTTCAGTTAACATATATTTCCAAGCTGAACATGTTTAAAAGAAACATGCTTTCTGAGATTTTTCAGAATGAAAGTCTGAAAGTGAGTTTTAGAATTATCACCAGAAACATTAATGAAATGCACAACATTACCTGGCAGTCTGGCATCCAAAACATCTGGTGTGAGTTCCTTGCAGCTCAGAGTTGGTGAATGTATGGCTTCTGTAAATGCTTGATCACCATGGCAAACATAATTTGTAGTTAATCTGGCAGGTTTTTTTTGTTGCCTTTATTACTGCCACGTTTGGAGTGGTCTCAGGGCCTAGTTGCTTTTAAATAAGACATTCTGGGCCTCATTACGAGTAGCGCGGTAAAACCGTGGTCATTACCGGGATGGCGGAACGAGAGGGTCCGTGCTCGTATGATGCCGCTAATAGTGGGTGATTACGAGTGCGCGAGCGCACGTGAGCCCCCATGTCAGTAATGGCCATACCGTCATGCCGCAAAAGGCCCTCCAACCCCCAGATAGCGGCATCACGGGATCCACCGATACCGGCACCGCCTAGGAGGAACCCCTAAATACCGACCCGGTAATACAAACATGCTAATACCAGACTCGTAAAACCGTACCCGGAAATAACATCATCGCGTCGGAACGGGAAATTGGCCAGCGGTCATCTTTAAAAACGCAATCCATTGCAATCCTCCAAAACCACCAGTCTATCGTGTTGTGCTGTGTTGAAAAACCCTGAGGATGTCTAAGGCCACCCGGAAGATGACCCCTCCGGCAGCTGAAACAGCGTTTCTCCGACGCAGAGCTAAATATGCTGGCGGACACTCTCGCTGCACATGCAGACATAATGAAAGCTAATGACATGAAGCGTGATGCCCAGATGAGGAAAAAGGAAATCTGGCAGGAGGTTGCCCGGAAGGTGTCAGCTGTGGGGACCACCCCACTTACTGTGCGTGACTGCCGCAAGAGGTGGGACGACCTCCGCTTGAGGGTGAGAAACATCCTGTCAAGCAACAGGAGGGCGGCCATGGCGACAGGCGGGGTCCCCACTCACCTGCAAAGCTGATGCCCTGGGAGGAGACTGCTAGCACATTCATCGATCCAGAGTCAATTGAGGGATTTGGAGAGATGGAGATGGGTGCAGCATCATCCCCAGAAGGAGGTGAGTGACCCTGCACATCCCTGTAGGGGAAACCATGACGTAGCACAAGTGATGTAGAAGAGAGACTAGGCAAGGCAATGCATGTCCCTACACCCACATCAACATATCCAAGTCCAGATTGCGGCCCAAACCCTGCCACACAGAAATTCATGCTGAGTGCCAATCCCATAACCAACACATGGACAACACAACAGGACCGTGCCCATGTAACCCATCACACAAACCCCATATCAACGGCATGCCACCTGCCATGCAGTTATTGCCAATATACCCCATCAGAACACCAAGTGCCAAACACCTGTAAGACATGGATGCATGAATGTATGAATATTGAACAGCACAATGTATGCCGCTGGCAAGTGACACCATCACTGATGACCTGCATCTCTTCTAACCCCCAGGCACCGATGAGGTAGATGCCAGTTAGGAGAGGACCGCAAGGGCATCCACATCACACCATAAGACAAGGGCCACTGCCACCACCATCCCCCAGCCAGACAAACAGGCCAGACCCACAGGCAGTGGGCCTGACTAGGTGGAAAGCCAGCCAACCACACCTGCTGCCAGTGTGCCGGACACACATCAGGACCTGCGGCACACACCAACAACAGTTGGAGGGGTGTCCCTTCCTGCGCCACCCACCCAACCCCCCTGCCCACCCCCCACCATATCGAGTCCTCAACTGCCTATAGCAGTGATGATCCCTGCCTCCATGACTCAGACCTCAGGGATTCGGCCTGGTGCCCCTTCGAGGAGGACAGCACCCAGGATGTAGGCCCCCTTACATGCACCATCCACCACTCCATCTCCCACCACTCCAGCTCCCACCAACACCCTGGAGTCACACCTGTCGAGGATGGAGGCCCGACAGGAGGCCATGCTGGATCTCCTGTGGCAGTATAGTGCTGATGGTGAGGACACAAGGAGGGGTATAGCAACTGCCACTGCGGGGACCACAGCGGCCATCGCAGCGAACACAGCCGCCATGAATGCGCCGGCTGTGCTCATGAGGGACTGTCTGGGTGCAGTTACCCAAGTCCTCACCTCCATCCTACTCCATATGCAGTGTCCACAACTTGGAGCGGGCGTGGAACCTGCCTGGGACACATCCACAGCCAGCACCCCGGCATCATCTGTCCCCGCAAGCCCTGTGCGGCCGACCCGGAGGAGTGCATGGCACTCGGAGATGCCACCCGCAGAGAACAAAAAGTCCCAGAAGTAGAGTGCCCAGACAAAGGGAGTGGGACACATGGTTTTGGGTGAAGGGGGACATTTCAGAGAGTACATTTGTGGACTTTTGGGGTTTGTTGGGTGGGTTTGGGAGTGCAATGGGGTATTTTCGGGTTAGTAGGGTGGGTTTGGGAGTGCACTGGAGTTTTTTTGGGGTTTGTTGGGTGAGGTTGGGAGTTCACTGGAGGTTGGGGGGGAGTGGTCACATTTTGCTCTGTTAGAACAAATACACCCGTTGTGTGCAAAAAAATTCCATGGCTGGGCATTGTTCATTTTGTGTATATCCATATTATGTGTGACGGTGTTCAGTGGCCAACTCCCAAAAATCCCAGTGTGCATGTCCACATGGACCCAGTGTGTCAGTGACACATGTCTATCATAGTCCCTGTGGTTTAGAAGTATTTGTCAATCACTGCTTGGCGTACTGCATGCCCATCCCATGCATCACGTACTGACAGGGGGGCTACTTCACCTCCATCTCCATCCTCATCATCCTCACCCGGTGCATGCATGTCAATGTCAGGTGGCAGTGGTACATTTATCCGGATGCACATGTTGTGCAGCATGACACAGGCCATGGTGATCTTTGCCACCTTCTCAGGACTATATAGGAGTGCCCCACCAGACCTGCTTTATGCAGCGGAAACGCGCCTTCAACAGGCCAAAGGTCTGCTCAATGACAACACGGGTACGGGTTTGCACACAATTGTACTCCTCTACATGGCTGTTCTGTGGTTTCCGCACAGGGGTAAGTAGCCAAGGCCTCAAGGGATATCCTCCATCACCTGCAAGCAAACACAAATAGGTGTGTGTCACTCTGAGCTGCCACCTTCAGGTGGCATAAACATGGCCGCAGCTATTTGGTGTGGACATGCACATGTCCCTGTACGTATGCATGATTGTAACGTTGATGCATACTATACTGTTATGCGGCATGGTAGTCTGGATGGCGTTCAATAGATGATGCATGCTGAGGCGGATGTACTTTGGTTGTACGACAATGTTTAGCCTCCCGTTCATGCTGTGTATTCTACACTGTGCATGGTCACACTAGCCACATTGGCACAGTTGCAATCCTGTTCAGTCATGCATTGCTTGTGATACCCATGGTGGCCTGGTCGTGCCTCTTACTTGTTGTCCTTGATATGCATGAATGGTACAATGTGTGCCAGTGATGTGTCATGTTCTGTTTGGGAGGTTCAGGTCAGAAGTGTTTAACTCTGCATGCATTCTACGATCACTGTCATTTCCCACCCAGGTGGAGTATGCATCCCCCCCTTTCCCACACAGGTGAGTATGCACCCCCCTTTCCCACCCAGGTTGAGTATGCATCCCCCCTTTCCCACCCAAGTGGAGTATGCAACCCCCCCTTTCCCATCCAGGTGGAGTATGCATCCCCCCTTTCCCACCCAGGTGGAGTATGCATCCCTACACATCAGTGTCAGTGTCACAAAGCACTGCCATGGGCCAGATGGCGAACTCACCAAACAGCGAGGCACATGGTCCAGCATGTCGCCCCATGTGACGGGGCAGCGTGGAGTTGCGCAGCACCATGGCATTAAGTGTTGATCTTGGAAATTGGGCCCAGCAATGTGTGATGATCTTGCTGGAGTCACATACCATTTGCACGTTGATGGAGTGGTATTGCTTGCGATTGCGGTACACCGCTTCTATGGCATGGGGGAATACCAATTCAACATGGGTGCAGTCCAGGGCACCAACACAATTGGGCATGACTGCCAGTGCATAGAGGCCTACTTTGGTGTCTGCCATCTCCTGGGCAGTCCGTGGTAGGGATATGAGGGTGCTTGCGTGCTTCTGGAGGGCATCCAGCACTTGGTTCAACATGCGTGAAAAAAGTGGTTGTGAAATGCCATGCAGCTGCCCCACTGTGCGTTGATAGGTGCCTGTGGCCAGGAAGTGGAGCACGGACACCACCTTTAGTAGCGGGGGGATGGCAGTTCGTATTTCTATGAGGCTGGCAATGTCATTGCGTATCATGTCCACTATAGTGGTGATGGTGTTCCGGTCCAACCGGTACAGGGTGTGGATCTGCTCAGGGGTTAGGTTGAATGGTCTGGGTCTGATGCGAGGGATTGGTGGCTGCCTAGGAGGCACTGCTGGCTGCGCTGGTGGTAATTGTTGGGCCTGTCTCACCCTCCTTCTCCTCCTGCGTCTCCTCTGTGCTGCCTGTTGTTGCTGCTGTAGTTGTTGTTGTTGTAGTTGGTGTTGTTGCTATAGTTGTAGCAGTATTGGCATGTCCTCCAGCGCCATGATTGCAACAGCTAGTGGTAGCATTTTGGTGTTGGAAGGGGTGTGGTGTGTGGGTGTGCTCATTTTATACTGGCCCAGCCTCTATTGACTCCACCTGTGGGGATTGTGTGCACCTGTGGCAGTTGGCTTGATTGCTAATTGCTTTTTGTGGGTGGTCCACGATGCCTTTATGGCATCATGCAGCCCGTGATTACCGGCTTCGTGGTGCCGGTATTTGCATGTCCGCGTGGGTTGGGATGTCCTCCTATTACCGGCATGCCGTTATTTGCTACTCGAAGGGGCGCATGTACCCGCCCATGCCGCTATTAGTGGCATTGTTATTTAGGGTGCCGCTAATAGCAGGTTGCCGGGTCATAATACACCGGAGCAGTAAGCGATGCCGGTAATCCTTTACTGGCATCGTTTTTCCCTTACCACCAACCTCGCAATGAGGCCCACTGTTTTGTCAGATGTCAGATTCCATCCTTAAGGGTTGAATGAAATAACAGATTGGATAAGGAAGAATCACTGACTGAGCTGAATTCCACATTTTTTAAAGATGTTAAGTTCAAGTATAGACACAGATTCATGCTGTAAAGTCAACACTTAGGGCCTCATTACACGGTAGGCGGTAAACCATGGCGCTATTAGCGCCATGGTTCATGCCGGTAATTTACCGGTACCACCTTGGAGGAAAGGGGAATTACCACCCTATTCCAAGGTTGGGAAGGCGGTAATTCCTCCTTCCTCCATTGCCCTTCCCCATTCCCATTTTTGCCCTATAGGGCATAATGGGAATGGGGAAGGCGCTAATTATGGTACCGAAATTGCGGTACCGTAATTAGCTCCCTGGTCCCTTTGCGGGTTGGATTTTTAACGCCTGCAAAAAGCAGGCATTAAATTCCCCAACCTGCAAAGGGACCTTGTAGTAAGGCGGTAAGGGTTTACCGGCACCGGTAAAATACCGGTACCGGTAAACCCTTACCGCCTACCATGTAATGAGGCCCTTAGACTTAATTGCTGCATCTGCCTTTCTGGAGACAGTCATTATCGTTATTGCTCCACTTAAAAAGAATTTCATTTTCTTGAGAAGGCAAGGCATTTCAGTTCATATCTTCATGTTTTGCCGGGAGTTGGTGGATTGAAATTCCATATGGTCTCTAAGCCCAAAGCTGGTGTTTGATTCAGAAATGTTGGATTTAAAAGTATTTTTCATGTGACAATATAAAACAAAACAGAACAACACTATACCATTCTATTTGCTGATCAAAGTTTAATACAAGATACACCACTAATGTCTGTGCATTTTTCAGAATACAGTATTAATCCTCCAAAGGAATAAACACAGCAAGGCCCAAATTCGTTTTTCTATTTGTCACTTTCAATCGTGTTTTTTTAATATTAGATTGATGGGTTTTCCAGTGTAATTAGAGTTACAGGATACATTCAGAGTCTTGAAAATATTTATCTTGGCCCTTGTAAATTATATTTTTATTTTAGAAGATCTGCAGACATTGTACCTATTACTTTGATTTTTGTTTTTCATATGCTTTAGGCAGTCCGCCGCTTAGATGTTCATTTTTAAAAATGGGCCGTTGCTCTGCATCCTTTCTTTGAATTAGATTTCTGCATAGCTGTCATTGTGGACATCCTAAAAGCAATGAGTGTGATTTAGATAAATATCAATAATTTTAAGCATAGATATTTATCATAGGCTTTTAAAAGGGCAGGAAATACTGACTCATGTCTACACTATTACGCTTTCTGATGCACAATCCACACAATCCTCAACCATACATTACAAACAAATAAATGTAAAGATACCCTGTAGAACAAATATACATTTAGAACACATGCCGCACAAAGTACTTCCCCCTATTGAGTTACCCCATCACTGCATTTTTAACTTTTCCCATTATGATTAAACATCCAGCTTATGTGAGACAAAATACTGCTGGCAGTATAATGGATTAATCAAAGGCATCACAGCTAGGGAAGTCTTCTTAAGAACCACATCCATTCCTAGACCTAACTCCATGCACCACTCATCACTCCAACAAATGGATAAAGGATGTGTGCCAAAACTAAGAATATAAGCAACACCGGTCGACTGTGTGACCTGTAGTTATCACGGATTTACTCATCTTGATTTGAAATTGCAGCATTGTGTTAGCAAGCATTACATGAATATGTTATTGTTAAGGGCTAGTTCTAGAATGTTTAAATGACAGCCAGGAGCTTCACCACAAAGCCCCCTTCAACTTACTGAATGGACTGAGATCTACATGCAATAACAAGCAAAGGTGTAGGGAGGATGGATACATGGCTTTCTGTCTTGGTGGCCAGCTCAATGCATTTGTAAGATAGTTAAATCTCTTGCTCACCAGATCTGGCTATGGAAATTGAGAGAAGAGTTCAGAGAGTGGAGGAAAACAATCTGATGTTACTTTAGGAGTGATGGGGAAATCTTCTCTCTCCCGGTTCCCTTGATGCACATTGGATTTCTTTTTTTTTTCTTAAGTGTTTTATATTTGTTGTACATTTTGTTATAAAATAAACCTTTTGAACAACAACTTTAATATTACATAATTTGATATAACTCACAATAACAATTAACAATTGATAGCATAAAAGAACAAATCAATTAATCTCATAAAAACATTAAAATTCCCATAGTTAGCATTCAACTCTACATCTAAAATCAAATAACTAGCACAAGTTATACTTAAGGATACCACTATAATAAAGTGACAGTGTGTGAAGGATTTTGTCAGAGGGCTATTACATACTTTGGGTGGTATTTTAGTACCATGGTAAAATAGTAGCAAAATAGTAGTAACATTGTGGCACAGCATATTTATAGTGATGCCCTATATGATGTGACAAGACTCCCCTCTAATATCTGCACTCTGCTTCGGGTCAACGGTAAGCGCAAGATAGCAGACTTTGTTACTGCAGTGACACAACAACACTAACTGTCATTCCAGTCACTTATCTACGAGACTGGACTACTGTCTTTGACAGATCTGCTCAGCTGTCAGCATGCACAGCCAAGACATCGCACTCACACAATCACAATCTGTCTATCTATAAACCCACAGTAAACAAATGACATAACCTGGGTACCGTGAATAATGTATCAAGACACGCAGTCACTTTTAGAATGTGCATTTGTAATTGAATTTACCAATTTAAAAACAGCAACATGGAATAGCGACACAAATATTTATAGGAATAAAAAATAAACAGCAAGAGAGAAATTTCACATGAACTCAACTCAATGACACTAGGTAAGTTTCACCCACTTCGACCGCGGGTCGTAAATATTTGGCAAGAGCCATGTTTAGTATGAAATACAATTTCCCCAAATGACATTTGAAAGGTGCTGAAATCTTTTATATAAAAATAACACTTTCCTGACTATCTCAGTGTCCATTCGCATATCAGCAAGGTTCCTTGTTGCCCTGCCAGCATACAGCAGTGCTGCAACTCCCACACTCAGGCAACTCAGATAGAAGGCCACAACCTCCCTCCAACCTGTCTTCTCAGTCTGCTGCCTGGGAGAATCTTGCCTCTCTGCACTGCACGGCTCTGCTCCCCAGCTGCTGACAGCCAGCCACTCTCCTGTTTTCCTCTGGACAGAAAGACTGACCTACCTCTTCTGCCTCCTATATTTATAGGTTAGCTGTGTCACTCAAACTCAATCTTGCCCTTTCTCCTGACGTCTACATATCATTCAAGCTGATTTCTCTAGAAGCCTGGCTTCATAAAAATTATTGCAGCAACACTTCCTCTGAACAATGAGACTGTTCAGAGAACGTATCTCCTTTCATAGTTTGTGCACTGAATCAGAAGCAGCAACTTGCCTCAAGTTAAACCAGCACATTATATTGACATTTCATCTGCCGAATTTATTCACTGCTTTGTGAAGGGTAAATTATCAGTTACTGGGCAGTGTTAGTTGACTGTTAATTATGTTAATAGGTGTATACAGTGCAAGCTGGACAGATCATCTTTTCACCCTCAAGTGAATCATTTTATTGATGCTTAAAGTAAAGTTTCCATTTGCTGTCTGTAGTTTGCATTCAGTTTACTGCCTCCACTGAAAGTAATGTAATGTCCCACTTACTGCCTTTCATATATAGTGTCACTACATTTCCACTATCTCTCCCTACACATCTCCTCCTACAGGTGTCTCCCTCCCTAATATAAGGGTGTAGTCTAAGAGCATGGTGTCATAAGCATAGGATAACCAGGGGGCAGATTCACCTCCAATAAGAGAGGGGAAATTACATGCAGAACTGTACTGCACTGATGATCCCTAAAAATGGTGAAAACCAGTCTCAGGCTGCCTCACCCATCCGTGCACAGAATCATTTACCACATGGAAAGGGGTGAGGGCCTTAAATAATGCAGACAAAGCTGCCACTGAAAACTAGGAGGAACCCAACTAAGTGCCTCCTCAAGCCCTGAGGAATGTGGTGTAACCACTTTCATACCACAGAAACCGGTCGGCTATTGGGAGACCTGACCTAGTGCTCCAGTAAACAGCACAGGCAGGGTCTTCCCATTAGGATCCTGAAAAACAAATATCAAGGACCTTACAAGATTCTTCAATGCTCAGATGCAAAAGAGGAACCCACTGGAGAATATAATGCACACTCTCCAGTCTTTTTTAATAGACATTCCTGCACCTGCCTAATGGAGAAAGCTCATTAAAGATTTTAGAATTTCATCTGGAAAATGGCAGAGACACATATAGTCGGGATCGGCTTTATGCGTTTTTTAGCACGATAGAGTGTGCAAGTACTCGCCCCTGTTTAAATCCCTGGTTCGTAGGGATGGATTGCGTATTTGCATATTGCCGGCCTCCTGGTTCACCAATTAGAACAGAAGTATCTGCATACATAAGTTTGATTAAAATAGAGGAGGAATGGATCAATACCCCACCGCTCAGTTTGCATGAAACGGAATTAACAGGCCGATTCATGGAATTAATGTGCGCTGAAATTTTCGGCGAAAGCGTGCGAATCGCAGTGAAACCCACGCACAGCGATTCATGGAAATCCGTACATGTGTAAATTCCAGGATGTGCGCCAAAATTCTGCGTGGCGCACGCTGGCGCACACGTCTCCAAACAGTGTGCGCCAAGCACACAGCGAAAGCGCACATAGCGCAGCGCACACAACAAAAGTAGGCGGAGCAGGGGGCATAACATGCGGAATGGGGAATAACACGTGAAAAAGAAGGCGTAACGGGGGAAGTACTGCTGGTAAGTACATGGAACGCCCACATGCACGCGAACCACACGTATTCATGGAATCGAAAAGGGCAAACCCGCGCACGGGCAAAGACACGCACAGGCCTAAACACGTCCGCCACACGAAGGCAGGCGATAGCGTCCCTGCGCATTACAAAAGTGTGCACAAATGAAAAGCACGTATATACTGAGTGGGGTACGTGTATTACTGGGGTTCTTGGGTAGTTTCACACGCGATTGACCCTGTGCGAGTGGGGTACGTGTATTCCTGGGGTGCGCAGGAAGTTTTACACGTGAAAGGGCCCTGTGCGAGTGGGGTACGTGTATTCCTGGGGTGCGCGGGAAGTTTTACACGCGAAAGGGCCCTTGCGAGTGGGGTATGTGTATTCCTGGGGTTCGCGTGAAGTTTTACACGTGAAAGGGCTCTGTGCGAGTGGGGTACGTGTATTCCTGGGGTTTGTGTGAAGTTTTACACGTGAAAGGGCCCTGTGCGAGTGGGGTACGTGTATTCCTGGGGTTCATGTGAAGTTTTACACGCGAAAGGGCCCTGAGTGAGTGGGGTACGTGTATTCCTGGGGTTCGTGTGAAGTTTTACACACGAAAGGGCCCTGTGCGAGTGGGGTATGTGTATTCCTGGGGTTCCCGGGAAGTTTTACACGCGAAAGGGTAACGCCCGTGAGCGATACATCACAGACGCGCTTACGCGCTAAGGGCCTTTGGTCCAATGAAATCGCGTATGTGTGCTGACGCGCTTACACGCTAAGGGCCTTTCCTCGAATTACACGCTGGCGTGCAATTTTTTCACGTGCCAAATCACTCTGTATCAAGCTGGCCACGCGTACACACACGGAAGACCACGCTCCTGCCCTGAAGGCCATATTCTGCCCCCCAGAGTCCCGAGCATGCTCCCACCTGCCATCTGCTGCTGCATGACTGTCTGTTGCCCACGTGCCCTGATATTTGGTGCCTGCACATGAGCCATCTGCAGGGGTCCAGTTGCTGTGTCCACCCCTGATGGAACAGAAGACTCCCGACTGGGATACCATGGCTCCACAGCCCAGCCCCAGGACCCAGTTGCCCACCGACTCCTGCCTCTGGGGTTGCCATGTCGGGCACATCTCCATCTGGCACCACTGGCAACCCCCAGCCAGAGAGGCAGAAGGCCACCAGCTTCACTGCCACCAAAGTTGGTGTCCTGGTGGAGCATGTCCTGGGGCATTATGATGCCCTCTTCGGAACATCACGCGCCAACAAGGAAGGATGGGAGAGGATCTGGGACGACGTAGTGGTTGCCATTAACGCAGAGGGGGTGGCAACCCGTGACATCAAGCAAGTCAAGAAGCGCTGGGAGGACTTCAGGTCCAGGACCCTCCACAAGGCCTGGCACCTTGCGGAGGGGGGCCGGGCACGCATGAGTAACATCCATATGAGGGTCCTGGAACGCATAGGCCCAGCGCTCCACGCCCAGATCCTTCAGAGGCAGACCCGTCTGGAGTTGAGCGGTAAGTGGCCAAGCATTGCTGCGTGAGACAGGGCATGTTGCAGTGTGCTGGTGGTCTGATGCTTGCCTGTATGTGTGACATAGGCCATGTATGGATGTGTGTGTGCAGGGACATCATGGTCATGCATGTGAGACCAGTTATGTGTGAACCACATGGTTGGTGCATGTGTTTTAATGCAACATGGGGAGCTCTATGCGGAATGCACACATGAAAGCATGGCTGTCTCTGTTCCTGGACATGGAGGGGGGGGTGAGGAATGGGTGCTGATGTCATGTACATGTATGGTGCACATGTGTGTGTGTGTGCCTGAGAAGTGTGTGTGTGACTTTGAAACGCCATGGATGCATGTGACTTTGAAGGCAACATCTTGGTTTACAGGGGCCCTTCTACATGGATGTTGATGTTGATTGCAGGCACCGGGTCTGTTTCTGCATGTGTGTTGTGTGCATTCACCCATGTGTTGTGGAATGACAGGATGGAAGTGACATTTTACAGTGCCACTCATGTGTTATTGCTTCCTGTCTAGGGTATTTTGTACTGTACCCTGATGCTTGTGTTCTATGTCTCCCTCTACGCAGCATCAAGTGAAGAAAAGGGCGGAGACGGCGCTGAGGAGCCAAGCGGCAGGATGCCTCCACTGGGCGGCGACGCAAGGCCCAGCCACCCTCCCAGGAAATACCATCATCCGGGAGCGAGGGGGCTGGTTCTGCGTCTGCCACAATGGCTGTGGCAGAACGGCCGGGTGAGCCCCCACAGGGGCCTCCAATGGGGGAAGACAGTGTGGAGACATCCAGGTTGGTGGTCTCCACAGAGGAGGAGGAGCCCGCTACTGAGCCGCACATGGGGCCTGGTGGGGGTAGTACCACTGGTGCAAGTGGTGCTGTCCAGGGCCAGGGTCAGGAGGCAGCACAGGTCACCGCAGAGGGGCCTGTGCATGTCGCTGTCCCTGACCCTGTGACTGCACCACCATGCACCAGCAGGGAGGCCCCGTCCCAGGCCTGTCTGCAGGTACGGGAGAGTGCCATGTCATCTGCCTCTCCACTACCTGCGGACGAGGGGTCCCACGAACATATGGGCTCCGCCCTGGTTGGTGTCACGTTGCGCACGCATGTCATTCGTGATGACGTGCGTTCTTCCTGGGTGGAGAACGCATGCCATCACGGAGAGCAGCGTCGTGACGTGGCACTGCTGGAGGGGCTCTGGTTGGTGGGTTGCTACATGTGTCACGCACTCTGGCGGACCTCTCCTCCTCTGTGGAGACTATGCGCCAGTCATTCTCCACACCGTCTTCCGGCCCAGATTCCACCAGGGCCCCCTGTGGACCTGGCCCGACCAACACAGCCAGCTTGGTGGAGCTCACGTCCCTGCCACAGTTGGGAGTCGGCGGCCCAGCAGGGGTGGACACCACAACTGGAGACCAGCTGATGGAGGATGTGCAGGCACCATCAGACACGGCACATGGACAGCAGCAGGAGGAGCAGGCTCTAGGTGGGAGCAATGATGGCTCAGGGCCATCAACAACGGAGGGGCAGGCATCGGCCAGAGGGCAGGAGGACCCAGGAATGGGAGTGTCTTCCGTGTGGCACTGGTTGGGCCAGCAGATAGGTGCGGAGCGGCGGCAGGCTGAAGAGGTGTTGTTCACCATGGTCTGGGCGGAGTTCTCCATGCGTCGGGCTTTGAGGCGGGCAGAGTGCCTCGAGGCAACTCGCAGGGAGTTGGAACAGGCAATGAGTGCCTCCCTGCGAGACCTCGGGGCCAGGACAGAGGCCCGCCTCAGGCAAATAGACATGGAGTTAGATGATGCCCTGGCCCGGGACACCACAGAGTGAGCCGCTGGACTTGACCGCCGCCATTGTATATAGTTAGATAGTGTTAGGTTTCCTTTCGTTTTTTCTTTATTTTGGTTGCACTTGGACAATGCACCACGTTGTGTATATAGTTTTTTATTAGGTAGTATTTTTGATAGGTTTCATTTCATCAGTTGGGCTCATGGACCCTGGATTGTTCATCTGTACATAGTTCACCATAGGATTATTCTCTTTTTTTTTTATTTTCATCATGGAGCAATGGTTTTCACTTTTTTTTTACCTTGGATTTGCTTTGTTGGACTGTGACTTTGGACACCATTTCTTTTGGATTTCTTTGGATTATGATTTCTTGTTTTTTATTCTTTTACAGACATGCAGCTTTTCTTTTATTATTCCCATTGTTGTGTGTTGGATTTTAATTACATTCATGTTGTGTTTAATACATTTTTCGCTTCATACTTCGATGTGTGGTATTATCTCATTGGTTTCATGCATGTCATGATATGGGTTTTCACATTCACTTGCACCCACTGTGTGTGTGTGACGGACATGTGTGCATTTACATACTTGCCATTGAGGTTGTATCATGTAATTGCCTTTCCTATGTGGGTGGATGCAATACTTGGTTGGGTCTTTGGGCTGGGGAGGCTGGCCAAGAGCCATGATTGAGGATCGTCATGACCTAGGGGCAGGGGGACATGAGTGGGACATGAGTGGGGGCCTGCTGGCAGGTGCCCTGCCTTGCTGGGGGGTTGGGGTGCAGGGGACATGAGTGGGGCATGAGTGGGGGCCTGCTGGCAGGTGCCCTGCACTCCTGGGGCCTGGGGGTGCAGGGGGACATGATGGGGGCCTGCTGGCAGGTGCCCTGCACTGCTGGGGGTGGGAGTGCAAGTAGACATGAGTGGGGGCCTGCTGGCAGGCGCCCTGCACTGCTGGGGGGTGGTGGTGCAGGGGGACATGAGTGGGGGCCTGCTGGCAGGTGCCCTGCACTGCTGGGGGGTGGGGGTGCAGGGGGACATGAGTGGGGGCCTGCTGGCAGATGCCCTGCACTGCTGGGGGGTGGGGGTGCAAGGGGACATGAATGGGGGCCTGCTGGCAGGTGCCCTGCACTGCTGGTGGTTGGGGGGGCAGGGGGACATGAGTGGGGGCCTGCTGGCAGGTGCCCTGCACTGCTGGGGGCGGGGGTGCAGGGGGACATGAGTGGGCCATGAGTGGGGGCCTGCTGGCAGGTGCCCTGTACTGCTGGGGGGTGGGGTGCAGGGGGACATGAGTTGGTGTTCAGTAGTGCAAGCTGACATGTGGCTTGGCTGGGGGGCATGCCCATGGTGGATGGGCTGCCTGCGGGACATGACCAGGGGTGCAGGGTAGTCCCCTGCGGTGTGGACTACCTGCTGGGGCCGTGGAGGGTGTAGAGGGAACACCTGGGAGGACCCACACTGCCAATTCATGTGTAGGACTCACCGCGCACCCCCGAAATACACGTACCCTGCTGAAATCGCGTGTGAAACTTCCCACGTACCCCAGTAATGCACATACCCACTTGCACAGGACCTATCGCGTGTGAAACTTCCCGCGAACCCTAGTAATACACGTACCCCACTTGCACAGGCCCTTTCGCGTGTGAAACTTCCTGTGCACCCCCGAAATACACTTACCCTGCTGAAATCGGGTGTGAAACTTCCCGTGAACCCCAGTAATACACGTACCCCGCTCGCACAGGGCCTATCGCATGTGAAACTTCTCGCGAACCCCAGTAATACACGTACCCCACTCGCACAGGGCCTATCGCGTGTGAAACTTCCCGCGAACCCCAGTAATACATGTACCCCACTCGCACAAGGCCTATCGCGTGTGAAACTTCCCGCGCAACCCCGAAATACACGTACCCTGCTGAAATCGCATGTGGGACTTCCCGTGAACCCCAGTAATACACGTACCCCGCTCGCACAGGGCCTATCACGTGTGAAACTTCCCGCGAACCCCAGTAATACACATACCCCCCTCGCACAGGGCCTATCGCGTGTGAAACTTCCCGCGAACCCCAGTAATACACGTACCCCAATCGCATAAGGCCTATCGCGTGTGAAACTTCCTGCGCACCCCCGAAATACACGTACCATGCTGAAATCGCGTGTGAGACTTCCCGCAAACCCCAGTAATACACGTACCCCGCTCGCACAGGGCCTATCGCATGTGAAACTTCCCGCAAACCCCAGTAATACATGTACCCCACTCGCACAGGGCCTATCGCGTGTGAAACTTCCCACGAACCCCAGTAATACATGTACCCCACTTGCACAATGCCTATCGCGTGTGAAACTTCCCGCGTAACCCCGAAATACACGTACCCTGCTAAAATAGCATGTGAAACTTCCCGCGAACCCCAGTAATACACGTACCCCACTCGCACAGGGCCTATTGCGTGTGAAACTTCCTGAGAACCCCAGTAATACACGTACCCCACTCGCATAAGGCCTATCGCGTGTGAAACTTCCCACGCACCCCCGAAATACACGTACCCTGCTGAAATCACGTGTGAGACTTCCCGCGAACCCCAGTAATACACGTACCCCGCTCGCACAGGGCCTATCACGTGTGAAACTTCCTGTGAACCCCAGTAATACACGTACCCCACTCGCATAAGGCCTATCGCGTGTGAAACTTCCTGCGAACCCCAGTAATACACGTACCCCAATCGCATAAGGCCTATCGCGTGTGAAACTTCCTGCGCACCCCCGAAATACACGTACCATGCTGAAATCGCGTGTGAGACTTCCCGCAAACCCCAGTAATACATGTACCCCGCTCGCACAGGGCCTATCGCATGTGAAACTTCCAGCAAACCCCAGTAATACATGTACCCCACTCGCACAAGGCCTATCGCGTGTGAAACTTCCCACGAACCCCAGTAATACATGTACCCCACTCGCACAATGCCTATCGCGTGTGAAACTTCCCGCGCAACCCCGAAATACACGTACCCTGCTAAAATAGCATGTGAAACTTCCCGCGAACCCCAGTAATACACGTACCCCACTCGCACAGGGCCTATCGCGTGTGAAACTTCCTGCGAACCCCAGTAATACACGTACCCCACTCGCATAAGGCCTATCGCGTGTGAAACTTCCCACGCACCCCCGAAATACACGTACCCTGCTGAAATCACGTGTGAGACTTCCCGCAAACCCCAGTAATACACGTACCCCACTCGCACAGGGCCTATCACGTGTGAAACTTCCTGTGAACCCCAGTAATACACGTACCACACTCGCATAAGGCCTATCGCGTGTGAAACTTCCCATGCACCCCCCAAATACACGTACCCTGCTGAAATCACGTGTGAGACTTCCCGCGAACCCCAGTAATACACATACCCCGCTCGCACAGGGCCTATCGCGTGTGAAACTTCCCGCAAACCCCTGTAATACATGTACCCCACTCGCATAGGGCCTATCGCGTGTGAAACTTACTGCGAACCCCAGTAATACACGTACCCCACTCGCATAAGGCCTATCGCGTGTGAGACTTCCCGCGAACCCCAGTAATACACATACCCCGCTCGCACAGGGCCTATCGCGTGTGAAACTTCCCGCGAACCCCAGTAATACATGTACCCCACTCGCACAGGGCCTATCGCGTGTGAAACTTACCGCAAACCCCAGTAATACACGTTCCCCGCTTGCCATGCTGGTACAGGGTTAGCGCAGCCCTTTGCGCTGGATTGGGGATTTTGATGGATTTTCCCTGCGCGAGAGGCGTTCTTGGGGGCGTATCTGGCGCTGCTGCAGGGTCGCTGCGCCACTGTGCGCCACGGCTGGTTTTGGTAGCTAAAATCCATGAATACGCTGTGCGTGGAAATCGATTTTAGCGCAAGCGGCTGGCGCAGAGATTCACACGCTCACACTGTGCGCCAGCCGCATGCGCCACTTGTGCGCTAAATTCTATGAATTACCCCCTAAATGTATTTGAAAAATCTATAGAGCAGAGGTAAAGTCTTAATGCCAGTAAGACTGAGATTCTACTCATTGGCACACCCACCCCCTCAGTCCCTGCATCTCTCTGGCCGGCCTCTCTTGGCCCTCTTCCTGCTCCCACCTGCAAGGCTATAAACCTTGGGGTCACCTTCGACTCCACACTCTCCTTCTCTCCTCACATCTCTGACATCTCTAAGAAGTCACACTACCAGCTGCACCTCCTCAGAAGTATTCTTCCTTTCCTCTCCTTCCCCCAGAATCTCACTGTCTCCAGAGCCCTGGTTCTCTCCAGGCTGGACTACTGTAACAGCGTCCATCTCAAACTGCCTGCCTCTACCCTCCGCCCTCTGCAACTTATCTAGAACAGGACTGCAAGACTTGTCCTTGGCCTCAAGCCTAGGGACCGCATCTCTCCAGGACTGAAATCTCTGCACTTGTTCCCAGTGGCTGCGAGGATTAAGTTCAAAACCCTCTGCATTGTCCACAAGGCTTTCTGGGGCCGCAATACCTTCAGCTCTTTCTTCCTAAATATCTTCCTTCTCGAGCTCTTCACTCATCCACCTCCAACTCCCTCAGGGTCAGTCGCTTCTCCAAGCAAAGAGTTGGTGGTAGATCTCTCTCATCGGCAGGGGCCTCCCTCTGGAACAGCCTTCCTGCATCCCTTAAACTTAAGGAGAACCATCTTCGGTTCCGGAAGCACCTCAATACCTTCCTCTTTGCTTCTGCTTTCTCAACCCCCCCCCCCTCCCCTGCTGATGTCCTGGCTGTTACTGCACTGGTTTCCTGGCCACCCTTCTGATATCTGGACCAGGCCCCGCCGGCTGCACACCTGCACTGCCTCCCCGGCAACCCTTGCACCTGGGGACTGTTTCTCTGTATCCCTACAGTCCCCCTACCAGCACTTACCTTTCACTTGCCACCCCTGGCCTTTTACTCTTATTTATTCTAATATCCCATGTACTGCACTTTTCCCCCTCCCTTACCCCCAGCACTTTTCCCTTTCCCCCTTCCCATGCACTTGCGCGATCTGAATGACACCGGGCCTAGTAAGATCGTTGTCTGTCTTCCCTTGTCCCCCTTCCCTTGCCTCGTCGCGCCTTGAAACACTTGTGTATAGGCGCGTTTTAAATGCCATAAATGCCATATCATATCATTCTGTTTGGGCTCTTTGGTACCTCTGCCATAACATAGTGAAGAGCGCAGATGTTATGTACAGTGCTATGTTCTTTTCAGGACACAGTTTGCAATCTTTTTAGAATACCTTTTTCCTCTGCCCTTTTATTAAGTTATTAAGTTTTTATTTAAGTTTATTAAGTTATTTTAATATGAGTGAGGAGAATATTTTGGATCTATCATCGAACAGAGGCAGCATAGAGCTGGAGGGGTGCATCCTGTCCCCCTTCTAAAATACTGGGATCAGGATGAACTCCCTCCCATTGTGTGTGTGACGGACATGTGTGCATTTACATACTTGCCATTGAGGTTGTATCATGTAATTGCCTTTCCTATGTGGGTGGATGCAATACTTGGTTGGGTCTTTGGGCTGGGGAGGCTGGCCATAAGGGCCATGATTGAGGATCGTCATGACCTAGGGGCAGGGGGACATGAGTGGGGGCCTGCTGGCAGGTGCCCTGCCTTGCTGGTGGGTGGGGGTGCAGGGGACATGAGTGGGGCATGAGTGGGGGCCTGCTGGCAGGTGCCCTGCACTCCTGGGGCCTGGGGGTGCAGGGCGACATGATGGGGGCCTGCTGGCAGGTGCCCTGCACTGCTGGGGGTGGGAGTGCAAGTAGACATGAGTGGGGGCCTGCTGGCAGGCGCCCTGCACTGCTGGGGGGTGGTGGTGCAGGGGGACATGAGTGGGGGCCTGCTGGCAAGTGCCCTGCACTGCTGGGGGGTGGGGTTGCAGGGGGACATGAGTGGGGGCCTGCTGGCAGATGCCCTGCACTGCTGGGGGGTGGGGGTGCAAGGGGACATGAATGGGGGCCTGCTGGCAGGTGCCCTGCACTGCTGGGGGGTGGGGGGGCAGGGGGACATGAGTGGGGGCCTGCTGGTAGGTGCCCTGCACTGCTGGGGGTGGGGGTGCAGGGGGACATGAGTGGGACATGAGTGGGGGCCTGCTGGCAGGTGCCCTGTACTGCTGGGGGGTGGGGTGCAGGGGGACATGAGTTGGTGTTCAGTAGTGCAAGCTGACATGTGGCTTGGCTGGGGGCATGCCCATGGTGGATGGGCTGCCTGCGGGACATGACCAGGGGTGCAGGGTAGTCCCCTGCGGTGTGGGCTGCCTGCTGGGGCCGTGGAGGGTGTAGAGGGAACACCTGGGAGGACCCACACTGCCAATTCACGTGTAGGACTCACCGCGCACCCCCGAAATACACGTACCCTGCTGAAATCGCGTGTGAAACTTCCCACGTACCCCAGTAATACACATACCCACTTGCACAGGACCTATCACGTGCGAAACTTCCTGCGAACCCTAGTAATACACGTACCCCACTTGCACAGGCCCTTACGCGTGTGAAACTTCCTGTGCACCCCCGAAATACACTTACCCTGCTGAAATCGCGTGTGAAACTTCCCGCGAACCCCAGTAATATACGTACCCCGCTCGCACAGGGCCTATCGCGTGTGAAACTTCCCGCGAACCCCAGTAATACACGTACCCCACTCGCACAGGCCCTTTCACGTGTGAAACTTCCCGCGTACCCCCAAAATACACGTTCCCTGCTGAAATCGCGTGTGAAACTTCCCGCAAACCCCAGTAATACACGTACCCCACTCGCACAGGGCCTATCATGTGTGAAACTTCCCACGAACCCCAGTAATACACGTACCTCACTCACACGGGCCATTTCGTGTGTGAAACTTCCCGCGCACCCCCGAAATACACATACCCTGCTGAAATTGTGTGTGAAACTTCCCGCAAACCCCGGTCATACAAGTACCCCGCTCGCACAGGGCCTATCGCGTGTGAAACTTCCCACGAACCCCAGTAATGCACGTACCCCACTCGCACAGGGCCTATCGCGTGTGAAACTTCCCACGAACCCCAGTAATACACATACCCTGCTGAAATTGCATGTGAAACTTCCTGCGAACCCCAGTAATACATGTACCCCGCTCGCACAGGGCCTATCGCATGTGAAACTTCTCGCGAACCCCAGTAATACATGTACCCCACTCGCACAAGGCCTATCGCGTGTGAAACTTCCCGCGCAACCCCGAAATACACGTACCCTGCTGAAATCGCATGTGGGACTTCCCGTGAACCCCAGTAATACACGTACCCCGCTCGCACAGGGCCTATCACGTGTGAAACTTCCCGCGAACCCCAGTAATACACATACCCCCCTCGCAAAGGGCCTATCGCGTGTGAAACTTCCCGCGAACCCCAGTAATACACGTACCCCGCTCGCACAGGGCCTATCGCATGTGAAACTTCCTGCAAACCCCAGTAATACATGTACCCCACTCGCACAGGGCCTATCGCGTGTGAAACTTCCCACGAACCCCAGTAATACATGTACCCCACTCGCACAATGCCTATCGCGTGTGAAACTTCCCGTGCAACCCCGAAATACACGTACCCTGCTAAAATAGCATGTGAAACTTCCCGCGAACCCCAGTAATACACGTACCCCACTCGCACAGGGCCTATCGCGTGTGAAACTTCCTGCGAACCCCAGTAATACACGTACCCCACTCGCACAGGCCCTTTCACGTGTGAAACTTCCCGCGCACCCCCGAAATACACTTACCCTGCTGAAATCGCGTGTGAGACTTCCCGCGAACCCCAGTAATACACGTACCCCACTCGCACAGGGCCTATCACGTGTGAAACTTCCTGTGAACCTCAGTAATACACGTACCCCACTCGCATAAGGCCTATCGCGTGTGAAACTTCCCATGCACCCCCGAAATACACGTACCCTGCTGAAATCACGTGTGAGACTTCCCGCGAACCCCAGTAATACACATACCCCGCTCGCACAGGGCCTATCGCGTGTGAAACTTCCCGCGAACCCCAGTAATACATGTACCCCACTCGCACAGGGCCTATCGCGTGTGAAACTTACCGCAAACCCCAGTAATACACGTTCCCCGCTTGCCATGCTGGTACAGGGTTAGCGCAGCCCTTTGCGCTGGATTGGGGATTTTGATGGATTTTCCCTGCGCGAGAGGCGTTCTTGGGGGCGTATCTGGCGCTGCTGCAGGGTCGCTGCGCCACTGTGCGCCACGGCTGGTTTTGGTAGCTAAAATCCATGAATACGCTGTGCGTGGAAATGGATTTTAGCACACGCGGCTGGCGCAGAGATTCACACGCTCACACTGTGCGCCAGCCGCATGCGCCACTTGTGCGCTAAATTCTATGAATTACCCCCTAAATGTCTTTGAAAAATCTATAGAGCAGAGGTAAAGTCTTAATGCCAATAAGACTGAGATTCTACTCATTGGCACACCCACCCCCTCAGTCCCTGCATCTCTCTGGCCGGCCTCTCTTGGCCCTCTTCCTGCTCCCACCTGCAAGGCTGTAAACCTTGGGGTCACCTTCGACTCCACACTCTCCTTCTCTCCTCACATCTCTGACATCTCTAAGAAGTCACACTACCAGCTGCACCTCCTCAGAAGTATTCTTCCTTTCCTCTCCTTCCCCCAGAATCTCACTGTCTCCAGAGCCCTGGTTCTCTCCAGGCTGGACTACTGTAACAGCGTCCATCTCAAACTGCCTGCCTCTACCCTCCGCCCTCTGCAACTTATCCAGAACAGGACTGCAAGACTTGTCCTTGGCCTCAAGCCTAGGGACCGCATCTCTCCAGGACTGAAATCTCTGCACTTGCTCCCAGTGGCTGCGAGGATTAAGTTCAAAACCCTCTGCATTGTCCACAAGGCTTTCTGGGGCCGCAATACCTTCAGCTCTTTCTTCCTAAATATCTTCCTTCTCGAGCTCTTCACTCATCCACCTCCAACTCCCTCAGGGTCAGTCGCTTCTCCAAGCAAAGAGTTGGTGGTAGATCTCTCTCATCGGCAGGGGCCTCCCTCTGGAACAGCCTTCCTGCATCCCTTAAACTTGAGGAGAACCATCTTCGGTTCCGGAAGCACCACAATACCTTCCTCTTTGCTTCTGCTTTCTCAACCCCCCCCCCTCCCCTGCTGATGTCCTGGCTGTTACTGCACTGGTTTCCTGGCCACCCTTCTGATATCTGGACCAGGCCCCGCCAGCTGCACACCTGCACTGCCTCCCCGGCAACCCTTGCACCTGGGGACTGTTTCTCTGTATCCCTACAGTCCCCCTACCAGCACTTACCTTTCACTTGCCACCCCTGGCCTTTTACTCTTATTTATTCTAATATCCCATGTACTGCACTTTTCCCCCTCCCTTACCCCCAGCACTTTTCCCTTTCCCCCTTCCCATGCACTTGCGCGATCTGAATGACACCGGGCATAGTAAGATCGTTGTCTGTCTTGCCTTGTCCCCCTTCCCTTGCCTCGTCGCGCCTTGAAACACTTGTGTATAGGCGCGTTTTAAATGCCATAAATGCCATATCATATCATTCTGTTTGGGCTCTTCGGTACCTCTGCCATAACATAGAGAAGAGCGCAGATGTTATGTACAGTGCTATGTTCTTTTGAGGACACAGTTTGCAATCTTTTTAGAATACCTTTTTCCTCTGCCCTTTTATTAAGTTATTAAGTTTTTATTTAAGTTTATTAAGTTATTTTAATATGAGTGAGGAGAATCTTTTGGATCTATCATCGAACAGAGGCAGCATAGAGCTGGAGGGGTGCATCCTGTCCCCCTTCTAAAATACTGGGATCAGGATGAACTCCCTCCAGCTAGAAGGAGCAATGCTGCCGGTGGAGAATAGAGGCCTAAAGGTTTAGGTTGGCTTTTATGACCACATTAGAAAAAGAATCAGCGCCGGGAGCCTGTGATGCCTTCAATTTCTTAATTATTTCTAATACATCATTGTGTACAAAAATCATTCCTCTAAATTACCAACGTAATATAGTACAGTAATTGCATGGCCTATGTCTTTTTAGATATAGAATTAAGCGCCTTAGAGACATCGCCAGCGAGAAATTTCCTATAATTAGTCCAGAATTTCCTGTTGTCATTCTCCCTTAGTAGACCAAACAAGAATTTCCAATGGGCATTATTAATATAATATTTATGCTGCCTTAGCCAGTTTGTATACTCAGTAGAGAGGGATGGTAATTGGGCCACTCTGTCCCCCAAGATAGGGAAAGAGCCCTCTTAATTGCTGCCCTTGCTCTACAGAGAACCTTTTTCCGTTGATGTATCAGGATATCAAATATTAGCTTTTCTGCCATTTTACTTCTTATGATTCAATGCAAACGCATGATCGCTTAATGTGGTATGATGGATAAAAAGAGTGCTACAGCGGCTTCACTGCATGGCATCCATATAAACATAATTAATTCATGAGTAAACTTTGCAATTCGTCCAAATGTGGTCAAAATTATTTAGGAATTGCCCCCAGCCATGGTCACTCGTTTTACTACTATTATTAATATCATGGATCTCTCCTGAGAGGATTCCCATTGGATTTCTGCTTGTACCATTTCTGGCTCCTTTGATGTGCTGTAGGTTCATGAATGTATCATTTTCTCTCAACCCCCTTGTCTTGTCAGGCTTACTTTTGTTGTATGCTCTTGGGATCCTTCCTGCATTATGATATGTTATGTTATGTTATGTTGTCGATCCATGCCACTCCGACTCATAGGTATCTAAGTGCTTTTCTAAGCAATAGGAAAACAGAACTGATTTAGGAAAAGTATTTATTAAGTAAGAACCTTAGAAGAGTATAGTTTTGATTCTCCCCCTCCCCGAAATATCAGCAAGTCATATATGCCAGCGAACTCTGGAGGAAGGAAATTCCACTGTTTAATTGCATGGCCAGCACAGGCCCATTTCAAACCACATGTCCACTTAAATAGGGACTGCATAGAAGAAGTGCCATTCTTGATTTAGGTCTATATTTCAACAATCGGTTTTTAATATTGGGTGGGCATCCTTCATGAAAGGTTTGTGAGCTAGCATGAGGAGCTTAAATACAATCCTTGCCTACACTATAAGCCAGAGAAGTTTCTTTCCTGCAGATGAAATGTATTGATAGCGGGGTGCGTTAGTGACGGTACATATTGCAGAGTTTTGTAGCACCTGCATTGCAGTAATCCATTTTGAAGCCGATAATGGCTCTAGTGCGGTGGTGCAGTGACATTCTGTCAATAAAGATCAAATTTGGCACAATACTATCAAATAATAGTTAGAAGAACTGACTACTGAGTTTTTTTGAGGAATCATGGAAATGCTCCTAGAGTCCTAGCCATTTGTTGGATACGTATATGAAACACTCATAAACTCATATTAGGGGGCGTATCAGAGTCAGAAGTAATCTACTTTGCAGGAGATACAATGAAATGCTCTATCTTATTAGTGCTTAGCCCCAAGAAGTTATCGGATATCCATCTTTCAACTTTAGCAAAGATCTTCTTGATTTTAATGATATTCATTTGTTGGTCTTTGCCAAGGCTGACAACTAATTGTGTGTTGCCTTTAAGTTTTGAAAGGTGATGTCCAAGATCTAGCAGCAAAGATGACATTCCCCCAAAGAGATGCACTTATTCCTTTTCTGTATACCTGGTTAGTATTGACAGGGGCACTAAGTGAAAGGTTTTCACAAAGGCTTCCAAGGGTTTCACCAAGGGATTTCATAAAGGGGTTTATTGATTTGTATTTATTTTTTGTTTTTTTGTGGTGGAAGTAGGTAAGTTAAGGGAAATGCTTTCAAACAACAAAGAATCAATGTTTCACAACAGATTTTCTCAAATGGTTCCACTTTTTTTTCCATTGAGTAGTGAAAGGAGAGAAAGTAACAGAAGAAGGAATAACACAATGAAAGCCTCAGAGTTTCCCACATGTGGAGTCAGACATTTAGGATTGTCACTGATAAAACGCATACAAAGAAAACACTAACAATGAAAGACATTTGATCAAGACCCAAGATAATGCACTGTGGCTATAACACACGCTCTCCTGCTCTCCCTTATGGTGGTTCATGACTGTTCCTCCCCGTAACAGCCAGGGGCAACCTACAGCGTATCAGGAAGTGAGCTGGACCATTTACTGGGGCACACAATCTACCTAAAGGATCTTGGGCTATGACTGGGTCACACAATCTCTTTAAGTGGTTTGGGTTTTCTGATTGGCCTCCCAAGTTGGCTCTTCATGCTAAAACGCTTCTATGTGTTTGAGCATGACTTTGGGCTGCCAGTGAATGCCTTCCAAATTCCAGAGACCTCTGAATCCTGAATAAATTGTTCAGCTTACCCTACAAGATCGATTATAGTGGAATTCAGCAGGCCTTTCTCACCAGTGGCAACTTTTACTGTTTCTTTGTGTAAAGCATCCCTTGGTTCACACCTGTGCAATGTTTGTTTCCACTATACAAAAATATTTCATACTTACATTCTTATCCATGTGCTGACTTTTTTTTGGTGGGTAGCATCTGTATTTCATCTTGATCTACTCAGTTCTTCTAACCTTACCTTTTTCACTCTATGCGTCCCATGATCTATGCACCTGTCTTCTAGCAACCTTGCTGTGTATTCCAACTGTCTGCACTGCCATACTCTGTGCTTTGTCCATGAGCTGACTGTTTTTCAGTGGATGCTTCTCTATTGTTGGGATTTATTCCCCATGTTTTATCCTGGTTACTTGTTTTTATATCCACGCCCTTTTCTTGTGTGTGGCACACTTTTCTTACTATCAACATTGTTTCTGTACCTCTGTGACCTGGACAAGGTACAAGCTGACAAGTAACCTGTAAACAGCCAGTTTAAACATTAGTGGTAATGCAACCACCATAAAGAGTAAAATAGGTTGCACCACACAAGTCGGCTGAGAAGTAGAATGCACTCACAAGTTTATGGAAAGGTTGCAGAATACACGGGTAGGATGTCACAGGTAGCATAGAGATGGGTGTATGTAGGGGTAGGTTGCAGAATATATGGGTAGGGAACAATATATTGCAGCGTGAAACGCACAAGACACAAAGAATATTAACGTGGCAGAGAATGAACCAGAGTGCCATCATTTTCAGATAGAACTTTGAAAGGCCTTTATTCTTAAATACTGAATCCTGAAACCAAAATTGCTTTGCATGCAATCCCAAGCCCCGTGTTGTGCAGACAGATGCTCAGGTGTCAAGGCCAGTCAGGAAGGGCGCTCCAATAGGCAATCGAAATCACACTAGAGGAGATTCTCCAGAAGCACACAGCATGCAACTATACAGTTGATTAGTTTCTATTGGTAGTAGTGAGAAAGTACAGATAGCCTTGATCTCCAGGTGCAAATAGCTATTGTGCCAAATGGCCTCCCATTGAATAAATACACAGTGCAGCATGCATGGGTTAGGATAGAAGAAAACTCGATAAATATGTGAAAGTGAGTTCTGAACAGTGGTCCTCTACCACGTGATCGGAACAGTGATCATTTATTCCTGGCTCATCTAGATAGCGCACCTGGAGGTAAGGTCTCAGGCCTGGGAACGAGAAGGGAGTAACTTCTTTAAACTGAATCATAGCTGCCCATACACTTCTCCTTCTTCACCACATATCTTGGCATCATATTAAAGTGACCAGGGTCAGATGAGCAAACTACCGACTAATCAGGATTCTGTGCGTGAGGTTGGCTACTGTAGTATAGAGCCAACCAATTAAATGATAGAATGAAATATAACATTGTTTAGTATGATGAATTTAGGAGAAGCTCTTGGTTAATGGACATCGTCTAGTAGTAGTCTTCACCTATAGAATGTATAAGTGTGATATCTTATAAAACAAGTGTGTAAAGCGGTTTTCTTATTACTAACCATGACACCATGTATGACGTGTTTTTCATTTAAAAGCTTGTGTTTTGTATTTCGAGGATGGAGAATGCTTTTATGTGTTTCCCGGCCGTTCATGTTTGAATAAAGCTGTGTGTTCTCATGCACTTGTAGTTACTACATTCTCTTGAATTTGTCTTGTTATTGATTATCGATTGGGACCACCTTAAGACTGCATTTTGTTCACGTTACTTGATGTCTTTGCCATTTAGTGGTTGAGCACTTGGCCACTATTTTGTTTCCCTCACATGTTCTTTTAGTCATTGTTATTCTATCATTATGGCATCATTGGGCTTGTTTCAGTTATGGTGATAGCAGAATAATACATCTTAAATTATATTCTCAGGGTAAGCTGACCAATCCTTTGTATGTCCTTGTATGCGAAGAAACTGTGTGAAATTTGATGTGTGTGGACAGACGTTGTCCATTTTTGTATTTCCTGTGTTCATACATACACTGTTGGTTGTTGATCTTGCTCAGTCCTGTACTTGTGTATTTATCTTTGTTACACACATGATTAAAGAGACAAGTATCTGACCCATTATCCTTTACATGTTGCATGTGAGAATGGCTGGGCGTAGTATATGCCTGGCATGCAGGTATGATATAGGGGATAATTCTGTCAACTGGGCAAGTGAATACTTTGAGTGTGTCAATTAGTCCTGAGCTGCAGAGGAATCTATGTCCTCTGGGATATTTCCCTTCATGTGTCTTTTATTAACATGTGACCTGCAGCAGAAGTAATCTGGCATGCTCTTAACAAAAATGCTTTGAACCTACTTAAACTGCGGTTTGCATTTGTACAGGTATCTCTTACTGTATGCTGAGTGGGGAGCAATTGACTTTGGGTGATGCCTAAAAATAGTTGGGGTATATTTAGCTGTACATTCTTTTTTCTCTTGCCCATTCTTCAGTCAAAACATTTAAATTCTACACGTGCCCATGAACTAATGAATGCCTCAATGTGCAGACCTTGATATGTCTATCTATATACAACACTGATGATCTCACAAAAGCCTATTGGCCTTTATGGTTTAACAAACAATATGTACAACATTTATTATGGATCAAATCTATAAGAACTGTGTGTTCATGTTTTGTGTTAGTGAAGAATGCGTAGAGTTGAATGTGTGATAGTCCATGAAGGCTTCATGGTTCCCGGAGCAGTAGTTACACCAGGTCTACCTGAAGGATGGTAGATATGGTTGTTTAGTTTTTCTAGTATACATCTGATTCCTGGAACTTACCTTAATACTTTGAATAAACCTACTTCCTTTCTTGCTGGTCTCACTGCTCCTTGAGCTCTACTCTACTAATCTTCGATTTACAAAGTTACTTCATATCCTCATAGTATCAGCTGTTTTTGCCCGCATTTTATAAAAGTGTAAGGGGTTTCAAACATTGGGCCAATTTGCACCTGTCTGTTACCAGGGACTATAGGTTACCCTTGCAGCACCAGATTCAGTGTAAACAATAACTATATGATTCAAGCAAACCTGTTGGAAAGGCAACTGGAGAATTTATTGAACAAACTAGAGCAGTGATGAGATTATTTGTGGCTATAAACTGTACTGTGTAAATGTAATACAATAACTGGGTTTATGCGTGCGACCGCATCCGATTATTGAACACCCTAGTATGAATGATAAACAAAGATACCTCATAGAAACCCAACATGATTTGGATCCTGCCTGCCGAAATACCTAGGGTCAACTGCTGCCCATGACTACCCACATAGGTGTGGGTCTGAAAGTTTGAGGTAAAATAGACCCATGAACTTGCGGCCAACCTCTATCTCCACCTTGAGGGAAAACAGTCAGCAAGTAGAATAATATTGTGCAGCTTGGAGTGATAGAAGATAATTAAGATCCAGTGATGGATTACATTTATTAAGATAGCTCAACAAGTTAAGAGGTCACTGCTGACATCTGCCGTGAGTTTTCGAGGCCACTAGTTTAAATTCCAGGAGGGTCGACTCAGCCTTTCATCCTTTGAATAACTATTAAAATGTGTACCTATTTCGATTGGGTAATAACAATTGCATATAGAACTGTTCTGTTAAAAACACTATGGACCCGATTCTCAACAAGGTGTTAATTACCAAAAATGTGTATAAAGGCTTTCTGATATTTTTGGTAACTAACACATATTCTGAACTATGCGCAATTTACTGAGGGTGCACAGAAAGCACCCCTTTTGGAACCTCTGCGCCGGTTGCTAGTATTGGCTGGAAACCAACTAGCAACCGACATTTTCGCAAAAGTTTCTTTGCACAGCTATTCTGATGGCACTCCTCCACAATAGCGAAAGGGTAAAATTGGTGCAGATATACGGTACGTCTTAGATGGCAGTCTGTGTGGCTGTTGTGGAGGAGTGACACCAGAGAGCATGCTTGATTTATTATGTACGCTCTGGAACGCACTGGGCAGCATCTTTACTCTTCACACAGTGCATTATAAACGTGCCATGAATTAATGAGATCAGCAAACATCACTTTCTCTGCTTATATACTGCCGCCCGTTAACTGTTCATGGCCATGCTAATCGCTATGGCCATTCCCACCCAGTACCAACCCTTCGCTGCTCAAAACACTTCCTTACAATCATCAGGTGGTGATCTCAGCAGCGCTTTCGTTACATTGCAATTACCATGCAATTTAAAGAAAATTCTGCTGAGACTTGCATTCCGCCCCTTTTCTCCAAAAAGATGCAGATGGTAGACGGTGCACTGTCGTGCACTGCGCTGACGCCCAGGCCCTCTTCGGAATAATTATGGTGCCTAAGCGTCATGAAAAAGCACAGTTAAGCATGCTCTTTAGCAAGCTCACTGCGCCTCATTGAGGATCGGGGCCTAGGTATGAAGGCCCCATATAAATGACTAATTATTATTAAGTCTGAGCTCCAAACCTACTGAATCCCTTTCAAGCTCTGATCACTTCTCTCATTTTCCAGATGTAGCTTTTGATGAGCAGGTGATTTAACTCATTTACGTGGGCCTTCAGCTGGTCAGACATTATTACAGATGATATGTAAATGATTCATCTCAGACTCCTCTAACTTCTAAGGGCTGGATCAGGGAGCCTCTACAAAAACAGTGCAGCAAAAGAATCAATACTGTTGGGCAGTATTGCCCCTGAGCTATCCTCCCGGCTGAACAAATGTGTCATCGG
This sequence comes from Ambystoma mexicanum, assembly GCF_040938575.1. Lineage (NCBI taxonomy): Eukaryota > Metazoa > Chordata > Amphibia > Caudata > Ambystomatidae > Ambystoma > Ambystoma mexicanum. The sequence goes on along the minus strand of NC_090928.1, from coordinate 1,003,864,096 downwards.
TGCATCCTGCCACATCCATGCCAGCCTAAGCTTGTTGCTACAGCTAGGTGTTGCACCACTCAGTCAGTTAAAGTACACTTTGTGCTGAAGCGCTTTTGATGTCATTTGAACATTCTAGGAATATCTCTTAACAAAAAACAACCAATTTTATCTGATGTTTGTTGAACAAAATTCTGCCATTTCAAAGCAATGTAATGAACAGATGCTACTATTGCCTAACACAATAAGACAATCTATGCTAGGGACAATTTGGCACATCGGCCGGAAGTTCCGAAATTTAATTTTTCTCTTCTCCTCTGACATATAGTATGCATGCGATTTCTCCAGTTCCTGTCCTCTCACACATCAGATCAATGAATTCAAAAAATAATCTATTCACAACAATGTGCATACAGTATTTTTCTGATTCAAGGAATGTTTTTCAACCATTCTAAAAGAAAGAGCACACTCATGGACTTCTGTTCTCAGTCATAAAGTGAATTATACTTCTCACATGCGTTCATCAAAGAACCATAACACCAATTTGCTAAAGAGGATAACTATTTAATTTTAAGCTGATGCATTTCAAGTTCTCACTGTATATTTGAACAAGGGGGTAGAATCCAGTTTTTGTGAGTACATTAATAAAAACAATGTAGCAATGAGTTCCTGTCCTTTCAACAATGCGGACTACTGCTTAAGTTAATCATAGTAAGACACTAACCTTTCAAGACGCATTCAACTCTATATACTGCACACCAAACATCTTTCTACAAAAACAGTGCAGCAAAATAATCATATGGAGTCTCTAAGTATATTCTTGTTCAATGGTTAGAACACTTACAGTCCTGGTAATCACGCAGTTACAATGATCATTTCTTTCAAAAAGATTGTCCCTTGTGGATCAGCCTCATTGTTTTAGTAGACAATAAAGAGTTAATGCAACACTTCCCAAATGTGTCTTTTATGACCACAATTCCTGATGTTGTAGTTTGTATATCATCTAATTGTTCTATTTACTAAATTACAACAGCCTCAATACTCCATGTAATGATATATGCCCTTTTCCCTCAATCTAACACTAAGCACTGAACGCTAGCTACAAGTATTTAATTGGGTTGCACATTGCCATCTTGATATGAGGTTTTTTTAGTCAGTCCTAGATTAATTCGGATTCCAACTAAATATATGTAAAATACCACAGGGATGATTGAAAACAATCATAATCAACAAACTGAATGTATGTACATTGTACATGATGTACATGAACAGTAAATCATTGCACATTTAACCATATGTTCACTTCATGTTTCATCTAGCAATTTAACAAAGCTATCTTGGAACAGAGTCTGTTCATCTAGTTAAATGTCTTGGTTATAACTAAATACATATGGAATGTCCTTCCCTTCTTACTTGTGTCATAAACATGTACATAGGCAGAAAAGGGAAAACAAATGTTCCAATTTGTTTTAGCAATGCTCCAAATCCTATGTAGTAGATTCGTGTATGTATACCCACATTGTCATCCACAGAGGTGTCATCTAGATGTATCATTCCCCAAATGCTTACATATTGGCCTTCATTTCTCATTTCAGGTAAAATAGTCACATTCTAATCATTCATGTCCAATGGTGCAATTGCTCAGATTGTTCCTATACATGCAACGAAACTTACAATTCGGAATTGCACCTGCAGCATGAAATAGTGTGCTACTGGTGATTTACTATTTGTTTGTTTTATTATTTGTATTGCGCACCTGACCCAGAGGTATTTGGGCGCGAAGGCATAAAGAAGGTTGTAAAGCTTAAGTTACATGGAGCACAAGAATGAATACAGATGAGGTTACAATGCTGTATGCATGAACAACAATAAGCAGTAGGGCAAGTAATAATAGTACAGTAATATACAGTAGGCATCAAGAGTCACATAAACAAGGCAAAAAACAGTGAAGTCACATATGTACAATAAGACTAGGAGGATTGCAGGTAAGGTAAGGTCAAACATTGTGTTCCTTAAGGCAGTGAATCAGACTAGATCTGAATTATGTGTAAGGTAGATCTTCCCTTAAGGCAGGGAGAGGAAGTTTCAATATTGTGCTGCTTTGACAGTAAAGCTGCTCTCTCCAGATTTAGTAAGCTTAAATCTGGGTACTAATAGTAGATTCGAGTTATTTATTCTTAGGGGACGAGAAGCTGTTTGTCTGGTGAATCTGGCTGTAAGGTATTGTGGGGCAGCTTGGTTAAGACATTGGTGTGTTAAAGAGGCAGTTTTGAGGAGGATTTTATCTTTCGTCAAGAGCCAATTAACGGATCTCCTGAGGTCAGAAATATGGGCATTTTTGGGGAAGCTTAGGGCAGCTCTCAGGGCATTGTTTTGGGGAGTCTGAATTTTGGACGTAATGTATTTATTGCTGCCTATGTATAAGGCATTGCAATAATCCAGTTTGGACAAGATTAAGGCTCTCGCTAGAGTAATGCAGTTGATAGGTGAGAGGAACGGCTTAGCTGCCCTGATCAACTTGCAAGTGTAGGAGGTAGCTGAGGCCATAGCGTTTACTTGTTTACCAAAGGTAAGCGTAGAGTCTATGTAAAAGCCAAGAGTTTTAACTACCTTAGCCGCAGTAATGATGTTGTTGTAAATTGTGAAGGATGCGTAGTTAGGACCTCGTTTTTTGATGTTAGATGGGGTACCTAGGATGAGGAGTTCTGTTTTGTCATCATTCAGGCATAGACCGTGAGAGGCCATCCATGCCTGGATGATGAGGTAGACTCTGTTCACAAAGGCCAAATTCTTGACGTAATCTCCTGTCAACGGGATGAGGATCTGTGTGTCATCGGCATAATTAGTGTAGGTGACACCTTGACCATCTAGATCATCGAAGAGGGGCTTTGTGAAAATATTATACAGAGTGGGAGAGACGCAGGAGCCTTGGGGCACACCACATGATATGGGTGCAGGGTCCGCCGCTGCTAGAGTGGAAAAGACTTGCATTGTCCTATTATCCAGGAAGGACTGGATCAGGCGACTGCCTCTTGAGAGAAACAGGCCGTAGAGACCAGGTGGTTGCAGAGTATAGAATGGTCTACCAAGTCAAACGCAGCTGAAAGGTCAAGGAGTAGCAGGAGTGCTGTCTTACTATGTTTTGTTATTATGTTTGATATATGTTCTGTCCACCTTGTTTTAGTTTTTCATCTGGTTTTCCTTTATAAAAATACCACATGATAGCATAAACAATGTTCTGAAAATTTGATTTGTTTTGAAAATGTGGGTTTCTAAACACGGTTTGGTTGTGATAAATAAATGTGTGTTTTCTGTTTGCATTGTGCTCAGGGTCTTTCACTATGAATTGTTCCTTTAGTATTAGTTGTTGAATAAAGCCAGTTTCAAGGAACACAATTATTTTGGTATGCAGCAATTAACTGTAGAGTAATCCTTTCTTTTATGTATTTATTTAGGTGTTTTGTACAGTATTAGCGTTCAGAGAGAATTGCTTTTTAGCATTTGGGTATGAATGAGAAGGAGGGAGTGGGATAGGACGAGGTGAGAAGGTGAGGGAGGAAAGGTGGTTCTGTAGGTCCAGTTGTCAAGTCAACAGTGGAAGAGACAGAACCATGCAAAGATAAGTGGGAGATGTAAGGTGAGACAATGCCACATTCAAACAAAGCCTTTAGGCCGCAGTCTTGACAGTATACTTTGGGGAGACTACTCTTTGCATTCCATCCTCATCAGATCAAATCTTGACATAAAAAAAAGGATTTATTTTGTACCATATCACATGATGAATGTAATTTGTTCATGTACACCAAATAAATAATGTTCACATTCTACTGGTTCATCGATTGTTCCCTTCTAGATTCCTACAATCTTATCCATATATCTTCTATAGGGTTACAACTACTGTTTCCAGTGCTCTACTTCTGTTGTGCATTTAGTCTCAAAATAATATATGAAAATGTTATCATATACAAGTGCCAAAATTAGTGTAAAGCACTACATTCCACAATTGTAATACAAACAATGTGCTAGCTGCAATATTGTCATGCTGAATAAGAAACCATTCTATCAAGTCTACGTATTCTCTCATTATATGGCATGGATGTGTGCAGGTGGATAACATCCATTGAAATCAGAATACCATTTGTGGAAATATTGTGAATCCCCATATTTTATCTTAAAAATAAATATCTTGCATCTTGCAAATAGATAGATGTTTATACACTTTGTGGTTGTATTATGGCATTAATATATTGAGCAAATGGTGCAAGCAGACTGCTTTGCTGCTATTATTGGCCTGCCTGACAGTGGTTGTACATTTTTTGGGATCTTTGCAAGCAAGTGAAATACTGGAACAATAGGGTGGTGGTTGTTATGAAATTCTTGGGTGCTTATTGTGATTCATTTTTGTATCCTCAGAGTCTTCAAATTAGACTTTACATATGCACTTATGGATCTTAACATATGTATGAATGGTTCATTTATTTCAACTGATTATAATGCAGAATGTTTTCACTTTTTGTTGAATACAGTAATTTCTTCAGCTCACTCCATACACTTGCAACAACATTAATAATGTAACATTTTGAATGTCGGAAAGAGGGTACTTTTGTAATATAAATTCTTTATCAGCATGTCTTCCTTGTGTTGGAATCACAGATACTCTTTCAATGGAAACATCTATTGTCAATATCATTTTCTCTTTAAAACCGATCTGTACAGGGTCCAGATTATAGAAACGTTTCACTGGTGCAAGTGCAAAGTTGCACGGTACTAGCACGAGTGCAAAGTTTATCCTATTTTTTAAAAGAATGGGACATATTAGAAAACTATTGCACCATGCAAGTGCAGTTTGGCATCGTATAAGCACAAGTGCAAAAATTACCAGAGTGCGAAAAAAGATACATGTTCGATGCGTTCTTTCACCAGGGCAAATACCATTCTGTATTAGTACTAGGGCAACCTTTCCCCGGTTGCAATAATGCAGTGAAAATGTATAATTTTTGTGAGAGGGCAATTTTTTCCCCTGCACTTGTCATGGTTCAATAGTTTTCTAATATGTTACAGTGTATTTTAAAAATAGGCCAAACTTTGCCCAAGTGCTAATACCATGTCACTATGAACTTACACTGGTGCAAAGTTTCTGTAATGTGGCCCCAGGTATGCTTCTTCATTGAAAAAAATAGCATTGCGCATGGTTATAAAAGAAATGCCTATTTCTGGAGTCTCTCACTTTGAAACAGAAGTTAAGGGTTGAAATGTTTTTGAAATTAAATGAAATTATATTTAATTTATATCGCGCTCATACACAAGTGTTTCAGAGCGCGACGAGGCAAAAGGGAGGGGAACAAGGGAGAACAAAAAAGAAACCAGCGATCTTACTAGCGCAGTGACATTTAAGAAAGCGCAAGGGCCTGGAAAAGGGAAGAGGGGGAAAGTGCATGGAAAGGGGGAGTGGAAAGTGCGGAGCAGAGGATAGAAAAAAGAATGACTATTAAAATAAATAAATAAATAAATAAATAAATGTGATAATCAATGGTAGTGCAGCCAGCAAGTGGCAGGTGAAAGTTAGTCCGATAAGGTATATCTGAAAAGTACAGAAGAAAGGTGGAAGGGTGACTGTATGGGTACAGATACATAACCCTAGTACAGAGGGTGGCCTGAAGGCAGTGCAGGAGAGTGGCAGGGTGAGCAGGTACCTGGTCCCGAATGACAGAGGGTGGCCAGGTGCACGATGCCAAGAGGAGAAACAGATCAACAGGGGAGAAAGGGGGCAAAGGCAGAAGCAAAGAGGAAGGTCTTGAGATGCTTCCGGAACTGGAGATGATTTTCCTCAAGTTTCAAGGTGGCTGGGAGGCTGTTCCTAAGGGAGGCCCCAGCCGAAGACACAGACCTACCCCAGCTTGTTTCTTTACAAAACGACTAACCATGAGGGAGTTAGAAGTAGAGGAGCGAAGGGCTCGAGAGGGGAGGTATTTACAGAAGTATAGTTAAAGGTATTTTGGACCCATGCCCCAATTAGTCATCGTCATTGGATAGTTCTTCTGTTTGATTTTCTTCATCATCTAATATTGTCTCCCCCTCTATAGGAGCTATCTGTCTCATGTTAGAAGAATATGGAGTTGTTTCCAATCTTTTTTCTTTGGTCAATTGGACTGTTTCTGCTATTGGAGTTTTAGAGATGTTGTTCACTATCATGGATGCATGGTCCTCCAGTCCATTATTCGACACATCCAAAAACATGTTGCTCATTTTATTCTGATTGAATGGTTTTCGTTGCAAACGTATTACTATTTGTACATCACGTTGTAAGTATCATATAACATATCCACTGAAACATCCTTACTTTCTTTCATGTTTGTAGGCATCTACTTTAAAAATCATTGTATTTCTGTTTAATTGTGAACATTTTCAAGTAATCCATTAAATGTTGCAGATGCAAACGATGCAATGAGCAGCTGTTCCAAATTGTATATCATTTTTCAAAAATGTGTTACTTTCTTTACATAATATCTCTTTTAAAGAGGCTCATAGGACCTCATTTTAATGTAAATATGTTAACGGCAATTGATTGAGCTGTTCTTTAAATTATATTTGCTTGGTTTTGCAAGTAGTCGCTATTGTTGTATGCATGTATGTATGTATGTATGTATGTATGTATGTATGTATTTATTTATAGTTGATTTATTTAACACAGCCACTTAGGGCACTACTATTGGCGGGGGCGAGGGGGGATAATGACCATGCCATGTCTGCAACATTTAGATCATTTACGTTCAGAAGACAAGGGGGTGGCTAAGGTCAGGAAAGGGTACACACAGGGATCAACAATGGAACCAGGAAATGCACCAATAGCTTTTAATACCCTGGACCATAACCGCCTAATAAGGCGTATCATAGAACTTGCTAATGTCACTTATACATCTGCTCAATGGCTATGTTCTTTTGTTTCAAATAGACTTCCTAGGATCAAAACTGACCCTCACCAATCTCATGAAGAAACTACCGACTCCAGAGTTCCCTAGGGGTCCTGCTTGTCAATGTTCCTTTTCAACATTTTAATTTAAAGCGTTTATTTTTCAACAGCACCAGTGAGAGGAAGATGTGGAATGGGTGGAGGCATGCAGAATTAGCACGAACAAGCAGTGGTTGCAGGAGGGCCCTCAAGTGAAGGCAGTGGCTAGAGAATCTGCACCTCCTGTTGAAGGGTCACCAGGAGTGGACTATGTGGAGGCAAACATGGGTAGGTAGCAAGCGGGGGAACATAAAGCAGCACTTACTGAGCAGGATGAGGAACATGTGGTGATTGAGTTGTACGAGGTGGATGGGCATCAGAAGGTAAAACATGAGGCCCCTTGAGGGCAGCAAGAACGCACAGATATGGAGCAGGATAGGTATAGGCAGAATGAGGAGGAGTGGCAGCCAAAGTATGGTTAAGAAGCAGAGGAGGCTAAGTGAGCTGATGCTTGTGGCTACCGTCCTATGGAGGGGTCATGGTTAGCCACAGTATGGGCAAAAGGCTACTGATCCAAAACATTCTGAAATTGCCCTCTCTTGGATGTGCCAGTACTTCCCTATATCTGGATGAGAGGGTAGCAGCAAAGGAGTATACAGTTGAATGCAAGCTCTCCAAGAGGATAATGTGAGGGGGAGGAACAATGAGCATTATGTATTTGGCATGACTGTAATGCAAAAGCACACCGAACTGTGGCATACAGAGATGTTTAAGACCCCCCTGGCATACACCAACCTGCTCTGTTGACTATGATGCCATAAAGGAAGAACACACCTGATTCCCTGTTCTGTCATGCAATCATACATTGCTTGCATTTCAGGCTGGTCTCTGCCTGGAGAGATAGAGGACAATGCAGCACAAGATGCTCTGGAAACTCACCTACTTGCACATCACTCCAACATCCTCTACTAAATTAACCAAGAGGTGAAAGCCTGTCAGCGGCTCTTGAGGAAGAGTGAAGGAAGCAGCTGTCATATATCCGCAAATTCGTGATGTGATATATAATTTAACATGGAGTAGCCCTCACTACATGATGTTTCTATCTCCACTCTCCTCTTTGACCCCTCCAATCTACCACCCTCCTAAATCTCCCTGATCCCATGCCCTCTCTCTGCATCCTCTCACTGCCATCAAAAACACCACCAACATATTTGCATTGGAAGGTCGGAAAATCGAAAGGCCAGCACAGCATGCACCCTACACTGCCATGCCCTGAACTATTTTTATTGTTTCAACGATCGCTAATTTGCCCATATCAACAGCACTGTATGCCAAATTGTGGCATGTGCATATGCCTTATATTGATATGGACTGACCCACTTGGGTTTGCATTGATGACCACTACTTGCAATGAAAGAGACATCATATTTAACAGGCACTCTCTTATGTTAATCATCCGGCCTTGAAAAAGACCTGCAATTGGGTCGAAACACATGTCGTCGACCCTTTGGTGTCGATCCTTTGTCCTGTCGACCCTTTTTTTTTCGATCCTTTGACTAGACACCGTCGGCTGTACATGTCAGCTGTTCTTGTTAAATGATACCTTTCTCTTGCATGGTCTATCTGCATTTATGTTTCATAATAACCATCTTGTTTGGATGACACAATGAATCACACCATTCAAACAACTGTCCCATGCGCAGTGTTGTCCTGGGCATTTGGTTACTTTGCACACCTGGAAGGGGGTTCAGCACAATCTTGGCAGCTTGATTCTGTTTCCCGCAGTGATCTCTATAGCTCCATGTAAATAGTTTTTTTCCCTGTTTGTTTTTTTGTCACCATTTCATGTCTTACCTTTGAGCTATAATCACCCAGCTTATTACCCATTTATCACATTTATCTTGAAAGTCGCCCACTTGAGGCACTGCCACAGCAACCATATGTAACTGTAATGGCGTTTCTTTTTAAAAAAAACATGTTGTCGATCAATACAAATACAAAAGCAACTGTATTAAGACAAGCTTGTGAACTATTGGGGCAGCAACTAATACATAGCAGGGAGAACCAGAGAACACGGTTATGTATGTGGCTCTCTCTTTAAGCATGGCGATCTTGAAAGATTCTCAAAGGTGCTTTGTTCCATATTGAAAGGTGCATCTCGACTCACATATTGCGGTTATAAAATAGCAGAAGTGCTCAAAACCAGAACAGAAGAAGCATACATAGGATGAGCATCTCCTCATGACAATCCCCTTGCCATCAGCTTTCCTTTACTAGGGTTAACTGTTTCACAACCACAATGGGCCACTAAACAGCTCGCTCAATTTGTCTATTTTTGACTTGAATTAGAACTGGTGTTTTGGACATGTCTAGGTGCTTTTTATTGCCTTCCTCATTGCAGGGCTGTTTCATTTTATTGAATGCTTGTTGTACAATTTGAGGCAATGTGAGGCTTCTGCCCTCAGCTAAAATAGCCTGGAAGCACTAAAGAGTCACTCACACCATACACTGGAACTAATGATGTGGATCATAATTCCTAATGGAGTTACATATGTCAAATAGATAGACATTCTCCATCTGAACTGCTGAAGGTCTTTTGCATTTTCTCGAAGACCCACCCACTATGAAGATTCCCAATTGGGAGAGGAGTGTATCTCACAGTCTCCAGCCTGTAACTATCATCATCACCATTGTCAATGTTCACAGGCAATGGGTTGGGTGATTTTGTCAACAAGAACAAATTACCTGCCAAAAATGAAGAACACAATGTTCTTGACATATCTAGCGCTGTGTTGATCACAGGCGCTGTTGCCTTTTTTCCTGCTTCTGTTCCTTCCACAATTCTTCTTCCCAGGGAAGGGATATGTGCTCCATTGCTCTGTGCCCTACTCTTCTGGTCCTCAGAGTCCTCATGTGGCTGAAAATCAGTCACTATGATATTTAAACCTCGGTCTAGATAATGCATCAGGAAATATTCAGTGCTGTCATTCATCGAGACTATGCATGACCCCCATGCAAGGGTGAGAACATGCCCCTCACCATGTGCACAGTATCTATGGTAGGCCAATAATAGTATCTAAGTGATGCACTGCTTCTGCTAACGCCCTTGTGGCGTCTTCAAAATGTAGTCGCACGCAAGTGAGAATATACAGAATGGCTCATCTAATACTTGGCTGGAACTGTTGCCATACTGAGTTATGGTAATTCCTTTTTTCATGGCTGGTTGAACATGTGCAATCTAGATGTCCACTGGGTGGCAGTTGCACTCTTCAGGTTGTGCTGTGGCAACATGTGACATACAAGCAATTGGTGCAGCAAATTTCTTGCACTGTAGGCACAGATCAAGTGTGAGCTGATCTTCTGGACCATGACATCGCTTCCTTCATAGGCTGTTAAATGATGCTAAAACTGAACTGGTTTCCACAAGGTGTAGTCCAGTCTAATTTCTACAGTGCTTTCTGCAATTAGCCTTGAGTTGTCATTCTTAGGTTGACAGACAACTGCTAGCCACGTGTGCATGTATTCTCCAGTTTGCTGCATGTCGTTGAGCCGATTCTGTTCATATCAGCAGTGTCACATAATTGGAGATTCTCCATTTTGGTCATTCGGTTGCCTTCTGAATCATCATTACCAATCTAATGTGTTTCTTTTGTTAATGAAGTGTTGTCACGCCCATATTCAATGTTGGTAATACCTGCGCCGTCACTAACATTGTTTACCATCAAAAGAGTCTCCCAGTCCTTGCTTCCCACATTTTCTGGTTAACATTTGTTTCTGAAAAAGAGTTGTATTTTGATGGTGATTTTTAAAGTTTTCTCACTGTATTTTTTGGAGGTGTTGAAAAAGGCCATGCAAATGTTTGTGGGATCGTCCGAGTTGAGAACCTTATATGGCATTACCGGATTTCCTAATTTTGTAGGTGCCAATTGCAGAAAACTTGGCGAAGTATTCGCCCTGATGCCTGTTAGCGGTATGCAGTGATAAAATCGCGGCATAAATGTCGCCTGTACAAAATATCGCCGTTGTTTGACCCGTTAAAGGTGTACCCCTTTACACCATTTAGGGGGAGCGGGAGTTGCGGGGGTGTCCCCCACTCTCCTTAAATGGTTTAATGGGTCAAGAGGTTGCAGAGCTGCCCCCGCATCTTTTACATGGATTGCAGTGGCAAAACCACTGCCTTTTTTCTGCAATATTTTGTGTCCACCGCCATTTTTGATGCAATTTTAACACATGGAACCCTGTGAGCTAATGTTCAGAAACAGTCAATTAGCATAATGCATCAATGACACAATGATCTGTTAAGCAAACCTTAGCATGGCCCAGTGCAATGACCACTTCCTCGGCCCAGCAATTGAGTCATTCATTCTGTGGAGCAGGGACATTGCTGACTTTACTACCACACCTAAGGAATTGTTTCCATGATACACAATGGGCATCATTACAAGGTTGGCGGTAACACCATAGAGCCGAATCCGACACCTGACTTCCCGGGTGCCACCAGGACATTACAAGTCCCGGCAGTGTGGGAAGTCAGGTGCCGGATTTCATAAGTCCCCATTCCCGTAGAGTCCCATAGGACACTATGGAAGTGGGGAGAAGGAAGCACTGGCACTGTTTCTAACGGTGCCGGTGCTTCCGTGACGATTCAGCCACCAGGGCCGATGCGCCCGGCAGGGTCAGACCTGTCAGGTGCACAAGCCCTGGCAGGCAGCCACTTAGTGTGGCGGTCCAGAAACAAGGGTGCCAGTAAGATTACCAGCACCCTTGACTATTACACAATTTTTACCTGAACAACTTTACATCGCATACTCATACGTGTCGCTTCTTTCCAAGATGATCCACTGATCTTTATTATGTCTCCTGTTGTTTCCACAGCAGTAATTACTTTGAAATAATTAATTTGAAGTAATTACTTCGAAAATACCTTTTTTTAAAAAGGAGTTGTAGTTAAGGGGTGGAAAAGGGAGTGGGTAGGGGGCAGACATAGAGGTAGGGGAAAGCAGAGCATGGGAGGGAACCCCAAATAAAAAATATAATTTAAATCCCAAGGAAAATTTCAAAGTAATTACTCAGAAGTGAATTACTTCGAGGTAATTACTGTCGTGGAAATGACATGGCACCCTTTATTAAGGAATAGGCAACAGGTCACAAAAGAAATGGGATTAGAGGGAAAAAGGTAAGAGACGGAAATCATGCAAAATATTGTCTGTAACGCTATGTAAGCCTCTTCTCCAGGCTCTAAATACTACAAGCACAAGCCAATCTCAAGGAAAAAATAGACACTACTATCATGAGAACAGGTTTCCATAATGTGTGTAACTAGGTTAGCTGTTCCCTTTAGCTATTTTAGCTGTTATGCTTTCAGGGCTACGTTTTAGGTGGTGATGTAGAACTGTTATGTTATGTTATGTTACTTGGCATGTATATATCACCTTATATGACCTCAAAGCGATGACCCTCAACCCTTGAGACTCTGGGTTCTTGGCGGAACCAGCCATGTATTGCAAGAAGTATCCAAAATTTACATTTGACCTGGACAAATTCTTCCTATCCAGAAGTGCATAATCCACAAGCAATATCCAATTAGGTAGACACAGGGATGCACTGCACTAACATGATCTTAGCATTGTTACTACTGGGCCTTGATTGTTCAACATTCCTATGCACCTGGAAGAGGTAGAAGGGGAGGACCAAGAGCGGGTGGCCTGGAATACAGGAATAGGGCTGTTTTTCAGCCTCGTGCAGTAGGTGGGAAGAGGCTATACACAGCAATACTAGGCCCAGGAAGGAACAGTCATGTATTTCAGATAAAGCTGTATTCATACTTGATTTAGAGGTTTCCTGATGAATCAAACACCTTAAAAGTGGAGCATAGTTAATTAGGTAGGCACAGGAAAGCTATCAGAGATAGGGAGGCCTCTTTCCAACCAACAGATACTCTCTCATGACCTCTACCCTGAATCACTTAGGACTCAGGACTGACAACAACAGAATTCAGTTATCCCCCAAGATCAATTCTGCCTAGCAGCACACATAACTATATATCACCTTGCACACCGCAACAAGCTTTATAATGCAGCTGAAGTGGGAGAATGGGAGAAAAAGCTCCCCCCAATCTCCTCGCGACCATGGCCTAGAGGATCGTGGCCCAGACACCCACCACGAGATGAATTCGTCTATCTACCAGACGACCAAATACCCTGGTTCAAGAACATAAGGATATGCCCACCAGCCTGCCCAACTCAAGCCGACACCTGCGGCATGGATGAACTCGACTAAGACCTCAACAACAAGCACCCACATCGTTAGAGATGCCATAACGACCTAGCCAACTGCCAAGAACACACGTGCCACCATGCACGCTGGTCACTCACGCACCAACCCACACGAAGAATATATTCAGTGCTATGACGTAGGTGACGGATACACCTACTGACGCGCATCTTTGTTATTTTTCACATAAGTTTTTCCGTAATGCAGAAACGCAAGACGCATAAAGCACTCGCGTATACGCTTGCTGACGCTTCTCCCACCCCTCGCTTCGTGATGAGAATATAACGAAGACGTAATACTGCATATGAAGCCATGTCAAACCGCAACACAGGTGCCGAGCATTACACATCCCCACCCATGAACCAGGCCCAAGTAGGCCGCAAGCAAGAACCGCCATGAACACTGAATGAGCGAGAGTACAAGTGCTGATCACGCAGAACGAGCCCAGCGAGAGCTCACAGCCAAGGGGGCGATGTTGCAAATCGTATGCTACCAGCCGGCGCCAAGGTCACACCTGTAAGCAAAGCCAAGCACACAGAAGCAAAATACAACTTTAAATGTGCAGAATTCCGCCCCAGCCACGGTCTCGCCACACGTGACCAAGCCAACCTGACAAGGTGTCAGACCCACGAGGGAGAAGTCGCCCGGGTCCCACGTCTGGGACACAGGTTGCAACAATGAAATGACCCGATGGACACCTACAGCGATGGGAATGGTCTGCTCTCAAGCCTATGAGCAGATCCACACATTGTCTGCACGAACACATAGTTACACATTGTTGCTAGTGACAGGTACACCGCGAGCTCGGAACAACGATGGTCCCAGACTGGGGGGCTCGCGGGAGGACCAATCAGAACATGGGGGCACTCATCACTGACGCCACTAACATTAGCCAATCATCAGGGGTCTTCGTGTAACAATTTTCAACTATCTAATAGAAGGGACAACCCAAGTATACCACCTGACTCATCCTCAACCACTAATATTGCTCTCTATATGTATGCTATACTAACCCTACCACTCGAGGAACTAATCCGGAGTGGCAATAGGTTTTTCGCTAACTCTCCCAGGTGACACAAGTAGCGCGTCATACTGAGGCAAAAGGGCCTGCGAGCCCCACGAATTTTGAGAGTCTGGACGGACGCGTACGATCCTAGGCCCATCCCTGCCGTTCTTTTAATAAACAGCAGAACCGCCTTGCTTCTTGTGTGTGTCTCATATTCATTTGTGGGGAACACAGGAGGAGTTGGGGCCTCCCAGCCCGTAGGTCCGCGGACGGCTCAGCCGACCCCGGGATAATCACCCCAACACGTTGGAGGCACCGCTGAGATCTGTTTACGATCTACCTTTTTATTTTTTCCAAGGCCTCTCGTTGCGAGGAGGCCCGGCGGCGTGGGCCCCCTCTGCCGCTGCCCCCTTTTTGAGGACTACAGGACCATCGCGGAACTGCGAGAAGACCGGACAGCGCAATCCGGATATTGGCCCTCGGGAGCCGGTTGAGAAGTATCCCGCCCGCGGTTGGCAAGTGTCCAGACGTGGTCCAGACAAGGGGAGGTGGCGAGCCGCTTGGAGGGGTGCACGCAGCAGAGCGGCCCCGCATCAAGAGAACTTGGTGAGTATGTCACACCCAACAAGCAATGTGAGATTGTGAGGGAGGGGGGAGGAGTGAAATAAGGGCGGTGGGAGGTGTTACTAAGGTGTGCGGCGAAGATTTGATCAATTAGTGTTGACGGTGAAGTGAATGGTAGCAGGACAGCGTCGAGAGCCGTCCGCTACCACGTCACGGAGAAGGGTGGGTGGAGCAAGAAAGCATTACGTGCGGTTGCTCGTAGACACTGATTGGCCTAGGTCTTGGCCACCTGTAAGGGGGGTGTGTGTGTGGTTTCCTACGAATTGGCGGTTATTGATCAATGAGTAGATGAGGATCCCTATTGATCGAGCAGTGAAACTCGATAGATAGATGACGTTTTCCTGTAGGTGGTAGCTAACTTGTTGCCTAGTACGGAAGATAATTGGCTGGTTAAGCCCTCCCGTTGAGGTGCGTATCACACGCAAGGCGACGCTTCGTGCGCAGTCTGATTATATTGTTGGTTACCTTGTTCCAGGCGTAACAAGAGGACAGCTGTGGGGTTAACGGGGACAAACAGCAAAAACTTATTGTGAGCTTTCTGAAATGTAAAAGATCTTACCGGTAGTTTTTGGAAGAGGTCGGTGACGTCACCCGTAGGGCTTTTATAGGATACCTTGACCACACAGCATTGTTGAAGGGTGGTGGGGAAGCGAATAGAGGACAGGGGGTGCGCACGGAGGTTGTCCGCCACCCCAAATACGGGACAGGTGGAGAGGGGGAAGTGACCGTGCACGGAGAACGCCGGCCACGCCGAGTGAGGTAGGAGGAGGAGGGGAGGAGAAAAAGTGGGACGGCTGTATAAGCACGTCACACAGGGCATGCAGCCGCAGGGGGCTTCGTGCGCCGTGGCCGCAGGGGGCCGTAACGGTATTGAGGAAGAAAAACAAATACAGGAAAAGACAGCATATTTGCAATTGTTATATTTGACTGTTTTCCTTTTAGCGGACGGTCGCAAGTCCACAAACTACGGGGCCAGGTAACATATCTGCAATTGTTATATTTGACTGGTTTTCTTTTAGCGGACGGTCGCAAGTCCCCAAATTCGGGGCCAGTTAACGACAACTATACTGAAGGGAGCTAACAACACAGTGTAACCATGTCATACGGGTTAGGATCGGGAGAGTGGGGGAATACCCTCACTACCCCACTCCAGCATATGTGTAATACACTATCGCCCCATAGGGAAAAACTGATCAAATACAGCACAGAATGGACACAAGGGACAGACAACAAAATGACAACACCCTGGCCGCCTAACGGCAGTTTCGACCCGTACGTCCAACACTCACTACTGACACATATACATAACACATACAAGGGGAAGAAGTTGGCGCATCACGTGGAGGTGTTTAACTTATGGAGGATGTTCCAGGGGTCCCGACCAGGATCAACCGGGATGTTCACTGTGGAAGAAACGAAGGATGGGAAGAAGATTAAGGAGGAAGAGGGAAATGGGGAAAAGCAGGTTGACAGCGCACAGTGCGCGGGAAGAGACCGAGAGGGGGAGGAAAAGCTTAGCATCGCAAATGAAATAGAAATAAAAAAGGAAAGTACCGATGACATGCCCTTAGCGAAAGTAGTGAAGAAGGAAGAAGGGGGGTTATATCCTGTGACGGAACTACGAGAAGCGGTAAGGCAACAACTAACGGCGGCTGAGGGGTATTTGAACCCTGCGTACAGCCCACCACCATATACAGCTACAGGTAGCTACACAGGGGGGGAGGTGACAAGTACGGTAGGCCCAAGTTATACGAAGATGCACGCAAAGGAAGGGAAGAATAGTGAAGAACCAATCCCAACCATAGGACACGACGAGTGGGTAGCCGCGCAGGTGCTGTTAAAATTGCGAGTGACACTAACGGGAGAAGAAAAGGAGGTAGTACGGAGACTGAACCAGGACAATGAGGGTAGCAGTGAAATAAGAGGGGAAGAAGATAAAAGGAAAGAAGGGGAACTGTTACAAGCAGAGGAGTAGATGTTGGAGGAACGATTGGCAGAATTAAGGAATGAGCAGAACGCCCTGATCAAACAGCTTGAGAAAGAGGAACGAGAGAGAAGGAGGGAAAGGAAGGAAAGTAAGGATGAGTTAGAAAAAAATGAGGGAACGAACTGAAGAACGGAAGCGGGAAGCTGAAAGGATGAAGGCGATAGAAGAAAGGGTATCTCGAGCAGCACAGCGTGACAGGAACAGAGATGAAGAAGAGAAAGAAAAGGAAATGGAAATATGGAAGAAGAAAATACTATCAGAAAGCACCAAGAAATACGAGGAAGGTAAAGTAATAGAAAGCATATTAGAAAGGGAGAGAGAGAGATGGGAAAGGAGGAGAGAGGAAGAAAGGATATTAGAGAAGGTGAGTAGTGAGGTGATGGAGGAATTGAAAAAGAAAAGAGAGGAAATAGGTGGTGAAATAGTGGAGAAGAGAGAAGGGGAAAAAAGAGAGAGGAAAGGGGAGAGCGGGGTAAGGACATATGTACGTCGGGATGCAGAAGTAGCCACAACATCAGCGCAAAGGGGAGCAATTGGTAAAAAAGAAGCAGAAGGAACGGATTTAATAGACTTAAAAACAGTGACGATTAGGGGGAAAAAGACAGTTTGGGGGTTGTCGCTCCTGGATGAATTTTGCAGCGAAGAAGAAGAAGGAATGGGGGGAGAAGGAAGAAACGGCGATAGGGAAAGCTTAGACAAATTGTACATCACCCGCACCGACCGGGAATCACCATGGGCATGCAGAAGGAAGGAAGAAGTGGGGGGAAGTGAGGAGAAAGAACGAGAAGTGGCGGGAAGGCAAACACGTGCAGCTACACCCGCATGATCCTGTCCAACATGTCCGCCCACACCCGCTCCTGAACACACCCCTACGCCGGCAGGCTTAGAGATCTCCCCGGACGTAGGTAGGAAGAACGGACACACACACCCACATTAAATAAAGAAAATAATAAGAGAAGGGGAAGCTACAACGAGCGGCAGTAATATGGACATGACAGATGATCTAGACGACACAGAAGAAGAGTAAGGGTATGCGGACTCCACACCGCGACAACTGGGGGGACAGATGGGACACAATCTAATGCCGCTATTGGAGAGGGGGGGTTAGACCACAATACGTCCCTTGGAAGCATGCCGATAAGGAGAATATAAAGTGTAGGCTCCCATCACTAAGTGGAGGAGCAGGAAAATGGATATACGAGATGGAAAAGCACACTGCAGGACAGAAACTAGCAGTAGGATACGTGAAGGGCCTATTAATATCAATATTAGGGGACGCGGCAGATGGAAGAGAGCGGGTTTCCCCGGGGTCACAATAACGAACACATCACATGATGGGGCGCCATTTGCGAATTGCAGGCATGCATTATGGCAAGCTCTGAGGGTACAATACCCAGACACCTCAGATATAGGAGCAATTACGTCACGCAAGATGCGTGAGAACGAAGATCCTGTTGACTATATCAAGGAGATTCAGGAGAAGTGGGGTATGGAAACTAGAGAGCAATGGGACAAGACACCGGCAATATTTTACCGCATACTAATACAAGGGCTCCCGGAGGCAGTACAAAAACAATTGAAGAAAGTAGTGGGGATGGAAGCCAAGGCTTGGCCGGAAATACAATTGACAATAGTAGACCTCAGACCCCCATCGCCGTGGAGAGGGCAGGAGCCCCCCACCACCATCCAGGACCTCAGCGGAGACCCTGACTCGACGGAGGTGGCGTGGATCCCCTCTAAGGATCAGCAGCAGACCTCAACTGCATCTGGCCATCTGCCCCCCCTGGGCACCCCACCTCTTCACAGGAGCCCCCTGCGCCTCCAGAGCCCCCAGATCCGCTCGCGCCGACATTTTTCCAAAAAACAGGCGACGTGGATCCCCTCTAAGGATCAGCAGCAGACCTCAACTGCATCTGGCCATCTGCCCCCCTGGGCACCCCACCTCTTCACAGGAGCCCCCTGCGCCTCCAGAGCCCCCAGATCCGCTCGCGCCGACATTTTTCCAAAAAACAAAATGCGATGCGGCCCGAAAGCGAGGCTGGGCGTTGCACGTTGCCTAGCAACGCTGTGTAGGCAGCACTTAAGGCCACACATCCGCCGGCAGGCGGAAGCCGGTGGCCACCCAAGGCCAACATAAGGCCGATTGCCCTGTTTGCCCCCCTAAGGCCCCCATCGCCGTGGAGAGGGCAGGAGCCCCCCACCACCGTCCAGGACCTCAGCGGAGACCCCGACTCGACGGAGGCGGCGTGGATCCCCTCTAAGGATCAGCAGCAGACCTCAACTGCATCTGGCCATCTGCCCCCCCTGGGCACCCCACCTCTTCACAGGAGCCCCCTGCGCCTCCAGAGCCCCCAGATCTGCTCGCGCCGACATTTTTCCAAAAAACAAAATGTCGGGCGCGATGCGGCCCGAAAGCGAGGCTGGGCGTTGCACGTTGCCTAGCAACGCTGTGTAGGCAGCTCTTAAAGCCACACATCCGCCGGCAGGCGGAAGCCGGCGGCCACCCAAGGCCAACATAAGGCCGATTGCCCTGTTTGCCCCTGTTCGCACCGGGAAGCTACCGTTACC
This sequence comes from Ambystoma mexicanum, assembly GCF_040938575.1. Lineage (NCBI taxonomy): Eukaryota > Metazoa > Chordata > Amphibia > Caudata > Ambystomatidae > Ambystoma > Ambystoma mexicanum. Next base: position 1,003,844,710 of record NC_090928.1, on the reverse strand, counting down.
GTTGGACCTCCAAGATCACACACATTCTCCTCATTAAGGTATCATTCGTTCATGGATGGACGTGGATGATCAAATTCTTACTAGGACATAAACAACGTGAGTACTGTCACTAGCTGTTCAATTGCTATTCTATACTAGTTACAATAGTGCTCTCCTGTTACCCATATCACTGCTATGCCCTTTGGCCAAGCTCAGCCACCCATTGTCCGATGCTGTGCTTTTTGATCATTATACGGGTCTGGCTCATGCTGTGCCTGGTGTTGTGCCCTATGGTTGCCCACAGACCACTTCTGAAGTTGTGTTGTGCCCTATGGTCGCCTACAGACCACTTCTGAAGTTGTGTTGTGCCCTATGGTCGCCTACAGACCACTTCTGAAGTTGTGTTGTGCCCTATGGTCGCCTACAGACCACTTCTGAAGTTGTGTTGTGCCCTATGGTCGCCTACAGACCACCTTTGAAGTTGTGTTGTGCCCTATGGTCGCCTACAGACCACTTCTGAAGTTGTGTGTTGAGTCCCCCCACTCACAGCACCACCAAGTACACAATCATGCCCATAGCTTCCTGCAAGCTCACCGCTGCCGCCACCACACTGCTCACCCTCCTCTCCACACTCACTACTCTCAAACTCTATCCTCCCATCCATCCCCTCATCCACACACCACCCAGCCCACTCTTCTGCCACAAGCATCTCGCTATTAAGGATATCACACCAACCATGACAGATCGTACACCCTGTGTAGTAACTCTGCACAGACTAGAAAGACTTAGAGCGCGCACACAGACCCCAGAACTTAGCACACTAGCCCTTCCCACTGAATTCAGAAACTCTAGACTGAGTTCCCGCACCACCTCTACACGCTGCCCCCGCACGGAATACCCACACACCCACAGTCCACCACCCACTAACCTAGCCACACCCTGCAATACCACCTCACAGAACATACCAGACACGACCATCACTCACACCTCCACAAGCAAACATCACACACCTCACATCAAATGTGCCCTCCTCAATGTCCGATCACTCCCAGCTCATGCCTCTGATATTCATGACATTATAACCAGTAATAACATTGACCTGTTAGCCATCACCGAAACATGGTTACATGAAGCATCAGGCCCTGCCGTTACACTTGCACTACCACCGGGCTTCTCCATACTCAGACAAGATAGGCCAGATCGAATAGGAGGCGGAGTAGCCCTCATCTACAAAGAGAACCTACAGCTCCGACCTGTCAGTCACCCCTCGACCAACAACTCTGACCTCTTATCGGCCAAACTCACATTGTCACCCAACAGCACCATCAACATTCACCTACTATACCGCCCCCCAGGCAACTCCCCAGACTCCCAGGACAACATCTTACACATCCTTAGCAACAATATCAAAAGCTCCACCAAAACCATTCTACTAGGGGACCTCAACCTCGGATTTAATGATCCCAAGGACATATCTGCAGCCACTCTCACCAAGGAACTCAATGACCTGGGCTTCATCCAAAAAGTAGAAAGTCCTACTCACATCAAAGGCCGCATGCTTGACTGGATCGCAGACCATAACTGCCTCTCCTCTATCACCTCCAACTCCTCACTGCCTTGGACTGACCACAACTGCATAGAGTTCTCTATTCCTATCACCAAAAACCTTAAGACTCTGACCCCTGCCAGCGCTGCACAAGTCAGAAGCTCTAAAAAACTCACAGAGGAGAACCTACGCCCATACCTCAATACCCCAGTGTTAGCCCCCCCATTCGCTAGCGACCCCAATATCCTAGCAGACATCTACAAAGATGTCCTCACCAAAGCTATCAATGTAATAGCGCCACTCGAATGGAAAAAAGAGAAGAAATCCTTACACTCCAACTCCTGGTTAACTGAAGAACTGCACTCAATGCGATCCCACAAAAGAGCAGCACTAAAAAACTGGCAATCTGACCCCTGCACCAATACCAAAAACATATTCAATTTAATCTCCCACCAATACAAGAGAGCTATCTCCAATGCCAAAGCCAACGCCTTCAACACTCGTATCGCCAATGCCAAGTCACACTCCAAAGAGATTTTCGCAATCTTTAATGAGCTCATCTCCCCCCCCAATACTCCAGATGAAATAATCAAAGATGAAGCGTGGTGTACCAGCATTCAAGCTGCCATGCTTCACAAAATTGACCTTCTCCAAAAGAAAATCAAAGACCACTGCAAAGCACTTCCTCACCAGACAGGAACCAAACCGACCAACACCCCACCCACTTCCTCCAAGCCCACCATACCTGACTTCTCCTTCAGAGATGTCACTGAAACAGAAGTTATTAACCTTCTAATAAACCTCAAACCCTCCCCATGCAAAGGTGACATTTGCCCACCTAAACTAGTCAAAGACTGCGCAGACTGCCTTGCGCCGCTCCTCACGGCATTTATCAATGCGTCCTTTAAAACAGGCATCATCCCAGCCAACCTCAAAGAGGCTTGGGTCCGACCTCTCCTAAAAAAAACGACTCTTGACCCCTCACAACCCAACAACTATAGACCAATAACCACTGTGCCATTCTTGCTGAAATTACTGGACAAAGCCGCACACTGCCAAATCCAACACTTTCTGGAAACCCACTCCATCCTCGGGACGAGGCAATCGGGCTTCCGGAAAGGACATGGCACAGAAACAGCCCTGGTAGATCTGAAGAGCCAGATCACCCAAATCATGGACAAAGGCAAGCCGGCTCTTCTGCTTCTTCTAGATCTCTCAGCCGCGTTTGATCTGGTTGATCACAAGATTCTCACTTCCCACCTCACGCACTCAGCCAACTTCTCCAAAGAAGCAGCCGCCTGGATCACTTCCTTCCTCGAAGGTAGGGCCATGAAAGTCTTCTCGGGCATCGCCAACGCCACTCCCATGACAATCCACTGCGGGGTCCCTCAAGGTTCCTGAACTGCACCTACACTCTATAACTTGTTCACCAAGCCCCTCTTTGACAAACTTGACTCATACGGCATCACCTACACGAACTACGCGGACGACACACAAGTACTTCTACCCCTCTCAGGCTCATACAACGAAGACGCAAAGGCTCTCCACACTATCTACTCCATCATCAAGGCATGGATGGCAATTAATGGCCTCTGCCTCAATGGTGACAAGACTGAAATCTTGATATTAGGTCAACAGAACACCTTAGACAAACTGGACAAACTGTACACTAACTTCTCCATTGACAACTCCATCATCCCCGTGTCCACAGCCGTCAAGACACTGGGAGTATACCTTGACTCTTCGCTATCAATGACTAGACAAGTCAGCGCAATCACTTCCGCATCCGCACACACCACCAAACTTATAAACACCATCAAGCCCTACCTCTCTAAACCTAACTGCCTCTCCATAGCGAGGGCAACCATTGGAGCCAAATTGGACTACTGCAATGCTCTCCTAACAGGCACATCAGCCAAAAACATAAATAGACTACAAATCACGCAGAACAATGCTCTCCGGGCCGCTCTTAGTATCCCAAGAAGAGAGCATATCACCCAGGCCAGGCTCTCAGCCCAATGGCTCCCAGTCAAAGAAGGGATCACCCTCAAAATCCTCACCCTCACTCACAAATGCCTCTCCTTCTCCGCCCCGTCCTATCTTTCAGATACCATCCTCAAACCTTTCTCCACACGTCCCACTAGGACGCAATACGCTAACCTACTCTGCATCCCACGCATCAAAAAAGCCAAAGCCGGAGGTCTAGGTTTTCCCTACATTGCAGCACAGACATGGAACGCTCTCCCTTCAGACATCCGAACGGAAAACTCACTTCCCATCTTTCGCAGGAAACTGAAAACCTCGTTCCTTGCAAAATAACTAGCAAACTCTCAAGAAGCCATGTAAATATACTGCCTTGCTATTGTATATATTTCCTCTGTAATTTATGTACTACTTGTAACTACGGTTTCCTTTGCAACTAAGATGTCTGTAACAAGCGCCACGATGCTTCTGGGCTGATGAGCGCTCAAAAAATTTGAATAAATAAATAAATAAATACATAGACCATTGTAGGATGTGGCAAGAAAAGATGAAACAAAAGAAAGAAGATAGAAAAGCGGAAGAGGCTAAATTAGTGCAGAAAAAATTGACTAAATACACCATGGAAGGAGCACTAATAACTACACCAATAACAATGACACCAAACCCCAAGCAAGTAGTGGCCGCACAGGATCCCTCACAACTACAAATACCACCACTACCACAATCACCACGACTTATAACACAACAGCTGCCACCACCCCCACCATACACGGCTAACATGGGAGGAGGGTACATGGTACCATGAAATGGATATTATAATAACATCATGGGAAGGGGAGGAATGTTGAGGGGGAGGGGATATGGCCAACCTGCACAACAGCAAGGGGGAGGATTCCGAAGCTTCTACCCCACTGGGCAACCAGGGTATCAAGATAATGCAGGAAGTTTCCCATGGCAGACCAGGGAACCACCTGTATGTTGGGTTTGTGGGATGTTAGGACACATGCCACGTACGTGTAGAATGAGACCCGTCCCACCAGCATGGGGGGAACAAGGACAACAAGGGCCTATGAGGGAGCAGCAGGGTTACCAACAACCACATGGGCTACAACAGAGCAGCACACAGCAGCAATTAGCAGCACAACAACAGCTGCAGACATATTCGCTACCGCAACAACAGGTGGCAATAACACAACAACACCAAGTGCAGCCAGTGCAGCAGCCCACTCAAATACAGGACCATAAGGTAACATCCACTGATATACAGCTACAACAAACACAATTGGGAAGGGTGACTATCCTGGGACACAACCCTTACACAGGAAATGGTCAGTCATTATACCCACAATAGGACAGCCCACAGACATCCTTGGTGTGTCCCATCCTGTCGATAACACCTAATAGTGCGGAGGAACCACGCATTGAGGTAACGATAGGTGACAAAAAATGATCCTTCCTTGTTGACACTGGGGCAACCAGGTCTTGCATAAGGGAGGGTAGATTTAAAATGTCAGGTGAGGCCATGAACACCCGAAGATTTTCTGGGGCTAGGGATTGGTTTCCTTTACTGATAACATCTCCTTATCTATTGGAGATTATGACATGTCTGTCCCGCTCCTGTATTCAAGGGAGTCACCAGTGAACATACTTGGGAGGGACATAATGAGCAGATTAAATATGACAATCTCCTTCACGGAGGATGCATAATCTGCTCCATACCAGGAATAAACATGCTTACTGCACGACAAATACTGTAAGCGTACTGTGGCCAGACAGTAGCTCGGGCTGAGCCAGTGGATGGCAAACTGTTCCAGTACGGAACAGACATGGCATTCGCCTGGATGCCAGGAATAGAAGTAAAGATCTGGAGGAGGCCAGCAGCATATTTGTTCAGGCCTGAGACACCAGCCAATGAACCAGAAGGGAAGGTGATTTCGGTAAGCATCGAGAGTATTATAGCAACTGCTGATTATATCGCAGTACATGCCCAAGACCGGGAAGGGAGAGCATGGAGGACAGTGATAGCCCTGGCTGAGGGATGCAGGCTCACCCAGGTGTCCGATGAAAAGCTCTTTTCAGAAGACAGGGTGAAGGTGAGATGGTATTTATGATGAGTGTAGATATATGGCTAAGAGTGACCTATAAGCAAGTGGCACAGAAAAAGGCCATGGCACTTGAGGCACCCGCATCTACCCCAGTTCCATTCTACGAGGAAAATATGGCAAAAGTTCCAGCATTACTGTGGACCACGAGTCCCTATGACAGGGCTGCATAAAGAGTATTGGGGGGGTAAGAATAAAGCTGAAGAAGGGTGCAATACTACCTAGAGTTAATCAATACCCACTATCAAAAGAGGCAGATGAGGGCATATACGAAACCATAATGGCCCTAATAAATAATGGCATATTGGTACCATCAGAATCACCATGTAACACGGCTGTGTACCCAGTGCGTAAAGCTAAAGGAGGGTCTTGGCGTTTTATCCAGGACCTCAGACTCTTGAATAACATTGTAGAAGCAGAATACCCCATAGCATCAAACCCAGCCACAATATTATGTGGAATTCCGGCAGAGGCCTCACGGTTCACCGTGATTGACCTAAAAAATGCCTTTTTGTCAATACCCCTGCACCCAGATTCACAAGACTTGACAAGCTTCACATACAGGAACACAAAATGGAAACACACAAGGTTACCACAAGGGTACTGCGAGTCACCCTCAATTTTCAACAGAGTAATACAGATGGACTTGGGAAACATTGAGTTAGAAAGTATGGTGCTGCAATATGTTGACGATATAATAATTTGCAGCACAAGCGAGAAAAGGTGCAGGGAGGACTCATTGAAAATGCTGACAGTGTTGGCTGAAAAGGGTTACAAGGTAGACAAAGAAAAGTTACAGTACTGTCAGGAACAGGTACTATAAATTGGTGAACTGATATCCCAAAACGGAAGAAAGATTGCACCACAAAGAGCACAAGCTATATCCAACACGCCACTACCACAAACGGTGAGAGAGCTGCAGTAGTTCCCTGGATAATGCAACTACTGTAGAGCATGGGTTTTTGACTACAGCTCATACATAGGACCCCTACTTGAGGCATTGAGAGAAGCACACAAAGGGGACAAAACATTGGGATGGACAAGGGAAATGAAGGAGGCATTTGACGAGTTGAAGCACGCCATATCCACTGCTCCGGTACTAGCCACCCCTGATTATGAACGACAGTTCTTTATATTTTCGCATTGCGACTCAGCAGTAATGAAAGCAGTATTGACTCAGAAAACCAGCATGGGACACAAGCCAATAGCGTTCTATAGCGGTCACTTGGACCCTGTCATGCTAGGACATTTCCCTTGCGAACAGAGTCTCGCCGCAGCTGCATTTGCGGTAGAGAAATCATCATCGATTACAATGGGGTGCCCAACCACACTATTTGTGGAGCATGCGCTATTTGCAATATTGAATAAGCCTAAGTCCACACTAACCACACAGAGGGCGTCAGGTTATGAGATCATCTTGTCTAGACCCGAACTGTCAATTGTCAGATGCAGTACAGTTAACACAGCCAGATTTATAGCGGAAGTTATTGAGGAAGGTTATTATGCTCACGATTGTACACAGACTATCGAAACATACTCATGCACTAGAAAAGTTGAAGAGGATGCACTTAAGGGTGGGGAGATTTTGTACATTGATGGGTCATCAACAATAGACCAAAGTGATGGGATAAGGAGAACTGGGGCAGCAGTTGTAAAAATGACAGAAGATTTGATGTATGTCCCAGTGAAATGCGTGCAGTTACCACAGCATTATTCGGCTCAAGCAGCGGAATTGGGTGCACTGATCTTGGCGTTGAAGGAAAGCGTTGACAAAAGAGTTACTATATATTCTGATAGCGCATATGTCACGTCAACCGTCCACTCGGGGCTGATAAAATGGCAGAGAAGAGGGTTTAGGAGAGCTGATGGCACCCCAGTGCAACATGCTCTCTTGTTAGCAGAATTAATTGAAGTAATTAATGATCCCCAAGAGATAGCTTTGGTTAAATGCCCGGCACACACTAATGGAGACGACCATATCTCGAAAGGGAATGAAACAGCAGACGCACATGCCAAGCATGCGGCATACTTTGGTGAAACATGGAACCCCCCAGAGTCAGAGAGCGGGAGAGGGAGGGGGATGGCAAAACAGATGATGATGAAAGAAGGGTACACCCATCTCCCCGCAACACAGATAATGGAATTACAGGCAGCCGCACCAATGGCAGAAAAGGAACTATGGGTAAAAAGAGGATGTACGATGTCCCCAACTGACGCACTGTGGCGTCAAAATAACACTGGAAAGGTGGTCATGCCATTGGCACTGTTGAACACCGCTCTAGCCCAGCTCCATCACCCAGCACATACAGGAAAGGAAGTAATTGCAGCACAAATTAGGGAAGATTGGTTCTGCCCCGAGTTAAATTCTCATGTAACAAATTTCATCAGCAATTGCCTCACATGCCAACAGTTTACGGCCAATCACACGCTGCAAGTGATAAAAGGTACTATACCCTGGCCAGAGGTACCCTTCCTGCACATTCATATTGACTACGTTGATATGATCAATGTATGTCAAGGACATAGGTATATGATTGTAGTGGTGTGCCCATTCTCCAGGTGGATCGAGGCCGGACCCTGCTCACACGTGGATGCATTCAGAGCAGCTAAATTTTTAGTGAGAGAGGTTTTCCCCAGGTGGGGTGTGTGCGAAGTGCTGCGATCAGATAACGGCCCACACTTTGCTAATGAAAAGTTTCAGCACATCACGTCCTTGCTGGGTATTAAGCATACATTTGCATGTGCATATCACCCGCAGGCCAGCGGTGTATGTGAATGCTGGAATGGCCTATTGAAAGAAGAAATAGCAAAAATTCAGCAAACAACCAAGAAGAGCTGGTTGTACTGTCTTCCGCTAGCTCTATTTGAGCTAAGGAATAGGCCAGGGTCTGATCACCACCTCACTCCTCACGAGGTGGTGACAGGACGTCAAATGTGCCTTCCTCTAACGCCTACATCAAGAGCATTCACAGACCATGAAAACACTGCAACTGTTCTTGGTGACGAAATGTATCAATATGTGTCTTCTTTGATTACTAGTGTAGCGTTTGTATCTCAACAGCTCGAGCGCACGCGGGGCGGGTCGAAGAGTTCTCAACAAGAGACACCAACAAGGAACTGGGAAAGGAAGGACTATGCAATATTGCTAAAGGTGACCATGTGCTACTCTGCAACTTTAATAGAAAGTGGAACGGCCCACGCTTTACTGGTCCTCATTTGGTAGAGGAGGTAGCTACCAGAGCGGTGAAATTTCAGGATAAGCGTGCCTGGAATCACCTACACGACGTGAAGATCTACAAACTCCAGACCCACCCTAGCGTTAACGACAGGGCCATTGGAAGAGCAACGACAGCAACAGCATCAGCTACAGAGAAGGAGACGTCGACCACAGCTGATGACAGTAGTGTCACTACACCTGATCACCCCCCAGATTCCCCAAAGGCGACTACTGAGATAGACATTGGACGCTTGCCCACAGCCCATCCTATGGTCAGGAGATCACAAATGAAAAAAACGTCCGCCAATTGAGCCCCAGACCCCTCCCCTCTAAGGTCACCCCCGATTGAAGGATGTTGTATAACAAACTTGGGTATTGTACACAGACACATATAAAACACTTGTATGTTTTCTCTTTTTCTTCTCTCGCACATGCAGGTACCGTGTATAATTGTATTGTTAAGAAAATAAGTAACTAACAGTGTACTCTGCCCAGGAGTAGATGCTGCCCATGGATGATAACACCCCTGAAGCCCTGTCACACCAATTTGTATATCATATAAGAAGGCCAAAGTACCTAAAAAGAAGGAGGGTACGCGTATATTACACCGCATTTGTTTTGGCCATAGAACAATCATTTCCACATCTTCACGAGCACTTACCGGCTCTAAGAGATAGATCACTAAGATTAGCGTGGGAACAGCTCTTCGCCTGGGCACTGAACGATTACTTGATAGGGAGAGCTTAATAACAACGACTAACAATAATAACAAGCGTATTGAGGATGTTCAGGCGGGCACCTTTAACGTCGCAAGAATAAGCTGCTGGACTGCAGCAAGGTAAGAGCAAAATGCTGGTGAGACTAGCTCCTGTAATAAAAATGATAGGAGTATTGGTCATCACTGGTGTGTTGGCTGCCTCTGTATGGCAGAAAAGTTATGCTATGAATATTATGGCTGCACCCAAAACTAACATGCCCTCTCCCACGGCTGCAACAGGTATGACGTCAGGTGGTACTAGCAACCCTACGCATAAGGGAAGTCGAGTTAAACGCAGCACATATACAGATAACAAGGGTATTGATAATTACATAACAGATTCAGCACACGTCTCAAACAACATGTGGTACCAGCACATGACCCAAATTGGTAAGCAGACAACAGAAGATAGCTGTTATGTGTGCTCACTGATCCCATACGCCATGAGCGCTTCACGAACATTCGTCGCCACAGAAATACAAGAAAAGATGGCGCGATGTATAGTATATCTGGCAATATTTCAAACGAGAGGACGATTTCAAGGAACAGTGGTGAGAATGCAGTGGGAAACAAGAGACACATACCCATACGAAAACAATTTCCTCAAGTCATATTTGAGTTACCATAAGAGCAGTTTACACGCTGAAGCGTTCAGATACATGATGAGTGGCCCTGAAAAGGGAGAAACGAAGAACATAACACTACAATACCTACCATGTGATTGGTACGCCACTGAAGTTCCTGGTATACAATGATGTTGGGAAAGGCCACTGATAACAATAACAGGGAAGGTATACATGAACAATGAATGGGAAATAGGAGTGGTCGGTAGCAACATGATAACAAGAGAAAATATTACCACCATACAGGAACACAACGACAGATGTTGGACGGCATGGGGCAAATACGTACCCATGCTGACATGGATGGAGAAGGATGAAGACCCAATAAGCATACTACCGCTGACCGCGCCCAAGTTATGCTACCAACACAGAGGAGATGTGGAGGTGGGATACAACACCAACTGTGGAAGTGTGTTAGAGTTACCAGAGGGGGGTGCTGAAACGGCAGTGATAATGGATCAGTATTGGGCCTGCGGAGATAAGGCATATCACACCCTGCCCCCGTTGTGGAATGGTATATGCACAATGGTACACAACAACGTACCATCACTAGTGGTGCCCCAAAAACATGTCAACATGGCCAATTTCCCCAAAATGGATGAAGCGAACAAGAGGAAGAAGAGATCCGTACAATCACAGGAGGGAGAGAACAACAACAACAATAATGTCCTAACAAGGATAAAGAGACAAGGAGAACCCCTGACAGGAAACTACCTGTGGGGAAGGTCGGAAACAGCACTCACTTCTATTCCACCAGAACATAGATATTCAGCAGGGCTGCAATGTTCTTCTCGTCAATAATACACCCTGGACTGCAGGCTTATGCAAACGCTAAATGGCTCCAGATCACCCGATGGGAACTAATGATGACGATTAATTCAACATTAAACAGATTCAATGCCATAAAAGAGGAACTGCGAGCGGTAAGAATGGTAGCACTACAGAACAGATATGTACTGGATCTTCTCACAGCGATGGAAGGAGGAGTTTGTGCAAAAATAGGACAATCATGCTGCACATTTATTCCTGCTAACGATGCAGATAATGGTACACTTACCGAAGCAGTATCACAACTGGCCCAGATGCACTCCGAGGTGATGGAAGAAAGTAAAGGAGCAAAGAAGGATGATAGCTGGTTTTCATTGTTATGGTCATGGATGCCATCATGGCTGTCGGACGGGCTGAAGATAATAGTTGAATGCATAATACTGGCTGCAGCTGCATTGATTGTAATATGGTTTTGGAAAGCCAGGAAGGCACACACTACAGACGAAATGATCGAAATGGTTTGCATGCACCCCTTGATGCCAACTGACGATGACCAGCACACCGACGTGATAATAAAGGAAAGAGAGAAACTGCGCAAACAGATCATCACCAATCACTTAGACCCACCATCCGTAAAGCTTGAGAACCCAAGAACCCCAAGGAGCTATATCGGAAGATGGGGATACTGCAAACCGGGAGGGAGCTGTGTATATATGTACTGGTCATTTGAAGACCATGTCAACCACTATGGACACCTGGGAGGAGTGACCAAAATATGGAGAGTAAGAGGAGATAAAGAAAAAGATATGTTTGTGGTCGACAAGTCGACCAGAGGGGGGACTGAAGTGGGAGAATGGGAGAAAAAGCTCCCCCCAATCTCCTCGCGACCATGGCCTAGAGGATTGCGGCCCAGACACCCACCACGAGATGAATTCGTCTATCTACCAGACGACCAAATACCCTGGTTCAAGAACATAAGGATATGCCCACCAGCCTGCCCAACTCAAGCCGACACCTGCGGCATGGATGAACTCGACTAAGACCTCAACAACAAGCACCCACATCGTTAGAGATGCCATAACGACCTAGCCAACTGCCAAGAACACACGTGCCACCATGCACACTGGTCACTCACGCACCAACCCACACGAAGAATATATTCAGTGCTATGACGTAGGTGACGGATACACCCACTGACGCGCATCTTTGTTATTTTTCACATAGGTTTTTCCGTAATGCAGAAACGCAAGACGCATAAAGCACTCACGTATACGCATTCTGACACTTCTCCCACCCCTCGCATCGTGATGAGAATATAACGAAGACGTAATACCGCCTATGAAGCCATGTCAAACCGCAACACAAGTGCCGTGCATTACACATCCCCACCCATGAATCAGGCCCAAGTAGGCCGCAAGCAAGAACCGCCATGAACACTGAATGAGCGAGAGTACAAGTGCTGATCACGCAGAACAAGCCCAGCGAGAGCTCACAGCCAAGGGGGCAATGTTGCAACTCGCATGCTACCAGCCGGCGCCAAGGTCACACCTGTAAACAAGGCCAAGCACACAGAAAAAAAAAAACTTTGAATGTGCAGATTTCCGCCCCAGCCACGGTCTCTCCACACGTGACCAAGCCAACCTGACAAGGTGCCAGACCCACGAGGGCGAAGTCGCCCGGGTCCCACGTCTAGAACACAGGTTGCAACAATGAAATGACCCGATGGACACCTACAGCGATGTGAATGGTCTGCTCTCAAGCCTATGAGCAAATCCGCACATTGTCTGCACGAACACATAGTTACACATTGTTGCTAGTGACAGGTACACCGCGAGCTCGGAACAACGATGGTCCCAAACTGGGGGGCTCACGGGAGGACCAATCAGAACATGGGGGCACTCATCACTGACGCCACTAACATTAGCCAATCATCAGGGGTCTTCGTGTAACAATTTTCAACTATCTAATAGAAGGTACAACCCAAGTATACCACCTGACTCATCCTCAACCACTAATATTGCTCTCTATATGTATGCTATACTAACCCTACCATTCAAGGAACCAATCCGGAGTGGCAATAGGTTTTTCGCTAACTCTCCCAGGTGACGCAAGTAGCGCGTCATACTGAGGCAAAAAGGGCCTGCGAGCCCCACGAATTTTGAGAGTCTGGACGGAGGCGTACGATCCTAGAACCATCCCTGCCGTTGTTTTAATAAACAGCAGAACCGCCTTGCTTCTTGTGTGTGTCTCATATTAATTTGTGGGGAACACGGGAGGAGTTGGGCCTCCCAGCCCGGAGGTCTGCGGACGGCTCAGCCGACCCCGGGATAATCACCCCGACACAGCTATCCCCCATGATAATTTTGTCCTAACTGCACACATAGTCTCACCTACTAGCACCACCTCAACTAGAATGTAGCTAGCCCCACGACAATTCGGCCTAGCTTCACACATACTACCTGTCTAGGTAGCACTCTATTTCCAGCATAAGAATTCAGCTATCCACCACGAAACTCTGGTTTAGCTGCAGACATACAGAGTGTACACACACACACTATTTACTGCTCCGATGATTATCTCCACTGATCTGGACTATGGTTCCCGAGGGTATAAAACCTACAGCGTGTTGAGATCATACCAATGGTGAAAGGTGTTATACAAATCTACATAGCATAACATAAAATAACATAACATAACATTGCTGTCTCAGCCTCTTGTACCGGGTTCAGCTTCTCTTCTTGAGCTTGTTTTAAACTTGCGGTTCCCCTCTCTCTCTGGTGCAAACTCCGCCTCCTCCCAGCGTTACGCAGCGTGGGGCCCTCTCTAGGCAGCGTTTGCATTCCTCTCTCTCTGTTTCTCTCCAGGGTACATTATTTAACGCACACATCTCAGTGTGTTGCATATTCAAACTTATAGGGACATGTTCATTTACAATAGGATAATGGTATCTCTGAGGAGTTTCTTCGTTCCTAGTCTTGATAAACAAAGGCCTTTGGTAATGTGGAGCTTGTCTTGTAGGCCATAGTGTGTGCAACTGTAGGGAGTTCCTCACAAGAACAGGAGTCCTTGTCCCCTACGGGGGAATCTTTCCTGGTGCGGTCCCACTTACCCTTACCCTCTAGGAAGGGTGTTGCAGAGCCGACTCACCTCGCTAGCCTCACAGGAAGCGGCTACCCCTTGGGGAGAAGATACACATTCCCTCAATTCGTCACAGCCTGTACTGGACTATATTTGTGTATCCACTATGGCCATATTTTCATACAGTGGCATAATGTTTTTACTGGTATTGTGTGCAAATGCAACAGGGATACAGTCTTACTTGGGGATACTGGCATGTATTGGCAGAGCTAGCAAGGACCTATTTCATTGTATTATCATTACTGGCAATAGAAGTAAAGCAAACATGCATATGTTCTCTTGTGGGAATACTGGCATATGTTGGTTTGGCATAAACATGTATAGACACAGCCAGCATGAACTAGTTTTTTACACTGCAAAATACTGGCATACATTAGGGGCAAAGGTATCATGAACATATTTGTAAAATACTTGTGCGCACTGTTGGCAACTTGACAGCTATTACATCTCTTCACTATTACCCTTAAAACTCAATCGTACGCTGTGTGGTTTTTTACCCAATTTGTTATCAAGTGGCGATAACGGTCAATCCATTTGGAGGTATTCCAGTGAATTTACCACTGGAATACCGACAAAGCTGTAATGCGACCCCATGTGCTGTAAAATGCACTATTTTAAGCCTTATTTCAAATATTTTTGAGTCACCCTCTCTACGCTTGGTCTCCCCTGCATATTCCAAGCAAATGTTTACACCACTCCAATAAAAAGAAATAACCAGATGACACAGAACTGAATTAGTGATAAAGTCTGCTACTAAATACTGAAATTGCCAGATAGGCAAGACCAGTCATCATTAATATACTGGGCATCACAAAATATTTCTTTAATGTAACTTCCCCTGATCCCCTCGAGTATCAAAGACAACAAATGTGATGTAATTTTCGGTTATGTCACTGACATCATTACATATGCAAATTAGGCAGCCACACACATCTTTTGCAGTTCAGGGCCTGCAATTCATAGGAATGGCCCTGATCCCTCGAGTAGCTTCACACAATAGATGTTTTCCCACCTCCTGTACCACCTTGGCGTCTGCCTCCAAGATGGCTGTCTGTGTGTAGGGCTTGACAGCCCTGCCACTCCTTGGCAGAGCACATCCACAGACAACTGGGTTTGGCGCCTTCATGAGGAACGGCACTTGCTGACCAAATGGGACTCCTTCCTGCCCCTGGCAGTGTTCTGGAATGCATAGTACCTCCTTCAGCTATGATTCCCCCATCTTTCGCCCATAACATCCGGCTTTTGGTATCTCCTCTTAGTGGACTTCTATTCACTGATTCACTGCTACATTTCCTGTACCAGGCAGCCCCCTCCCCTCTTGGTGCCCGAATCACTAATGGAAGAGTCATTTGGCAGTCCTGCAGACAATAGGTGCCCATATATGCTGGATCACTGCCATGAGTCATTGTTGGCCATCAAAATGACGCCAGCAGCTTTGTGACATGCTACCTTGTAATGTAATCCAGCAGTTGGCTACTGCAGTTATGTTATGTGAGCATAGTGGGGTTTTGTTAAGGAATGGTTTAGCTGAAATTGGTGTGTTGCAATATGGATGCAACTAGTTCATTTTTGTGGAAATAAAAGGGGAATAGGGCATTCTGAGACATGTGGTGAAGAAGATTACACGTGAGTAATGAACAACCGCTGTTTATTGTAAGCATAGAGAGATAAAGACCCTCTCGTCACACTGAGAAGTCAAAGCACAATATGGCACGATAAGGTATTGATTGAAATAATAGGCAGAGTCTATTCTTGGACCGCCACTGGGGCGCCTGATGTGCTATGTGAAGCTAGAGGAGGGCCTACCAACAGTCTCAACATTGCATTCCATCTACACTGTGAAATGCAATTCACACACCCCTCTCTCCTCCGGATGACAACATGCACACAGAAGTCCCCTTCCCCGGTCTGCTTCCCTTCACTGATATACATATCTGTGCCCTGTCCTCACCACAGTATGCTGCAGCCACGCCTTTCTACATTCGTGTAGAGGTCTTTTGCCACTAATAGGCTCACCATTTGCTGCACCACTGCCGCACATGCCGGGTGTGCAAAGGGGCCAATACCTGGTCCAAGAACCGCAAACGTGTTTATGGCAAATGCTCAATCATGCAGAATCTCTCTTCTATCTATGTGGAGTCCCTTAGAGTTCGTACTTATCGCCACTGCTTTTTAACATTTAATCAGGACCATTGTGTGGTCTTCTCTCCTCCTTAGGGATACAGTTCACAAATTATGCGGAGGACATCCAGATTGTACTGAAGCTCTCCCTTATACGGAGGAATCCGAAAGAATGAATTAAGTCTTTTTAGCAAAACAATCCTGGATGCCCATGAATTCATGAGCCCTTAATAATTCTAAAACAGACCTGCTTATCCTAGGGACCCAAAAGAATATGAGAAAACTAGACCCACAATATAACACTTTTAAAATTGCTGGCAAAAACATTGAAGTCTTCTGACTATGTCAAACCATTGGGAGTTTTTTTTACTTCCATCTATCGTTTAAGAAGCATGTCACCTACCTCAAATCTTCTTGTGCCTACTATAGCCACTTGCTGTGGCAGATTCACCCATATCTTTCCAGAGGCAAATCGAGCACTGATTGCTGCTGCAATTATTAACACAAAATTAGATTACTGCAACAGTCTGCTAGTAGGGACCTCCCAGACCAACATAAGAAAGTTGTAGGTCACACAAAATGGCACAGCTGTGGGCAGTATTTGGCCTGAAATTTCAAGCCCTAGCGTCTGAAGCGCAGAGGAAACTGCATGGGCACCTAGTGGAGCTCATTATTCAGTTTAAGAGCCTGACCATGGTATTTAAGCGTCTCCAGTGTGACGTGCCTTCTTATCTTACCTCCAGAATTAATAAGATCCCCTTCAGGCTCACCCTTCATTCTAATAACACCCTCAGAATACATCAACCACGAGCCACTCAAATAAAATTGGCAGTGAGGATTTTGATGTCTGGGCGCCGGCCTTATGGAATATGGTTCCATTGGACCTCAGAGACACCTAAAAACATTTATGTTTGATAAAGGAATAAGTTAAATCATCTGCCAGCATAGCGTGCTATTCCTCCCCATGATTTGTGTGTCTTGTGAGTGCCCTGAGGCCTACAGGCGAGTGGCGCAATATAAAAACTATTGAGAGAGATAGATAGATAGGATAGATAGATAGATAGATAGATAGATAGATAGATAGATAGATAGATAGATAGATAGATAGATAGATAGATAGATAGATAGATAGATAGAGTTGCCCGACGGGGAAGCTTGCCCGGATCAGGGTTGGACACAGTGACTGGGGACTTTCTCCACCTCCTCATCCCTCTGCATCGCCACTTGTGATAATGAAGAAGATTACACATGAGTAATTAACAACCGCTGTTTATTATAAGCATGGAGAGATAAAGACCCTCCCGTCACATGGAGAAGACAAAGCATAATATGACAGTTGAACGGTTGAAACGGTATCTTTTTAACTAGTACAACACCCGTAAGCAGCTCTCCTGTGACCTATCTATCTGTCGGCACCTGGATGCCCACGGGCTTTGGCGCAGTACAAGTATAGTAACATAACATAACATAATGGTTATTTATGTCATAGCCTCGATGCGCGAGGATGACTTGCACCACGAAAAGCAGCAGAGAGCCATCTCGCGCACCGAGAAAATACATGTGGTCTTTGGTGTAATATTGTTTTGCCAATATGCGCCAATTTGTAGTATGATTTGTGTTTGGTGTCCCTTGTATTTATTGCAATGCTGTTTTTAGTTGGATGAACATGGGACCATTCTCTTTACCATTAGGCAATCACGGATAACCATGTTATTCATG
Organism: Ambystoma mexicanum; assembly: GCF_040938575.1. NCBI lineage: Eukaryota > Metazoa > Chordata > Amphibia > Caudata > Ambystomatidae > Ambystoma > Ambystoma mexicanum. Next base: position 1,003,826,757 of record NC_090928.1, on the reverse strand, counting down.
CCACCCTTCCTTCCCGTCTCTCCTTCCAGGCATCAAACCCTGTGGCTGTTCCCAGACCCGGGGTAAGAGAGAGATCCAGGTGAGAAGTAAAAGGATGTGAGAGGTGTTTTGTGGGGAATGGATACCTGTTTTGGTTTTATTATGCAGAGTCGCATGGCTGTCAGGGCCACGGTTGGCAATACATGAAGGGGCAAGCAACATCTGTGTGGTTTTACTGGCAGGCTAACTGACTCAAAGCAAAGTCTGATTGATCTTAACTGATATAGGGCCTCATCATGAGTATGGCGGAAAACTCTAAATGAGGCCGTTAGAGTAATACTGCTGCATTTAAGGGCTGGCCTGATCATGAGATGGGCGCTAAATGGGCTGTGTCACCTCCAGATTTTTTTTTTTGAGGTAAAAATCCCATTTAGCGCCCTGTTTTCAGCACAATTACTGCCGGCTATATTAGCCTGCAGTATTTGCGCCGGAAATGTCCCATTGGGTTCAATAGACCTAATAGGGGAATGGGAATTAACTGTTATCGCCCAAGTCGTGATCCGGCACTAATAATGCCTGACCGGCTGGCACTAACGCTATTACAGTTGGGCGGTATTCCAACTCCTGGTGAGGCCCATAGTGTGTAAATATAGGCGGGACCTACAGTGAGAAGGAGATACGCAGCAAACGAGGGACTGCCTTCAGCTGGGGACCACAATTGTTCTCCCCAATAGTCACTTTCTTCCCACAGATCCTTTTTGCGGCAAGCTCATCCCAGTCATGGGAGTGGGACTGAAGGCCAAAACATTGTGAAAGCCCATGAAGTTTATATATAACCGGGGCAAAAATGCTGCCGGATCCACACCTTGTTAGCCAGAATTACCTTCCTTTATTTTTCTTGCAGGGAAAATCGTACAATAAAATAACATGTAAATCCTTTAAAATCCAAAACGACCAAAATACATGGGTCCTCCCAAGTGCAACAATCAGTTTGCTGAAGCGTTCACGCGATCCGCGGACAACTCGCTGCTTGTTCACAACGACTTGCCTCATTGTCAAACAAACTTTTAAAAAGACATGAAAGCGAGGCAGCCCAAGAAAATAGGGTGTAAACACAGTCAAAGGACTGGTTTTCTTAGGGTGCTGCAGTTCCAAAGATAACATGTCGGCCATATTGGCCTAGTGTTTTGGGTAAGTGACCAACAGCATTTTACTTACTGCGAGTGTCAGTCGTATACATGCACAGTGAGATACTTACAAAAATTGTATAATTTCACACAGCATATTACATTAAGGTGCATAGATACTCTTGACATTATTTTGGTTTTGCTGCTGATAGATGATAAGGCGTGTTACCATATGTATAGTTGAAGGACAACATCAACGCCAGTACCCATGGAGCTTTTTACGTATTGCAAATTTACGAAACATTTTACATGGGAATTATTAATGAAACCACCATGTATTTAGGCAATCTATTGTTCAAAGTAAAGTGCTTAGTGCATTAGCAGCATGTTATATGAATGATAAAGTGCAAAGTGCCATGAAACATTTAGCGTCTAGTTATTCTAACTTCTCTTTAGCGCTGTGGTTGGATCACATGTCTAAATGTAACCCGTTTGCCTGGTGCATACCGGGCAACCCTTGTAGAACATAAAGTACATAGTGCAAAACCGCATCAATAGCTGCGTTACTTATAGTTTCATCAATTTCATCAGTAAAGTGTGTCGTGCTGTAGCAGCATGTTGCCATTATTTCACAATTCCAACTCAATACCAGCTCAACCAATATCCAACTACCAATACAGTGCATAGGGCAAATCATGATAGTACATTGGGCCTCATCACGACCCAGGCGGTAAGTTACCGCCTTGGCCGTGACTTTACCACCATGGCGTAAACTATGTTTACGCCATGGTGGTTGGCGGACTTACCGCCCCATTCCGACCTTGGCGGGGCGGTAAGTCCCCAATCCCCATTTACCCTTCCCCATTCCCATTTTTGCCCCATAGGGCATAATGGGAGTGGGGAAGGCGTTAATTACGCCACCGTAAATTACGGTGGCGTAATTAACTCCATGGTCCCTTAGCGCCATGGATTTTAACACCTGCTAAAAGCAGGTGTTAAATCCGCCATGGCGCTAAGGGACCTCGTACTCAGGCGGTAAGGGTCGGCGCTGTTTACGGCGCCGTAAACCCCTTACCGCCTGAGTTGTAATGAGGCCCATTGTGTCCTACCTATCTTGCAAATGCCTCAATAAATAGATTATTGTACTCGCATTAAACTGATGCTCGTCAGCATAATCACCAAATCATTTTACATGGGAATTGCAGTGTCCTTTCGTGACCCCTATTGCCACCCCTCTTTCACAGTCATTTAATTCATAGACATAAGTGCAATAAGAAACAATCACCTAAAAAGTATTAAAAATTTAAAACCTTAAAACCTTAATTGTAACTGTTAAAACATTGTTGGTGTTAGTACTGTTACGATTCACCATAAACACATCTTGTTGTTTTGTACCCTTTCATGGGGTAATTGGCATCGTTGTGCAGAATTGCACGCACATGTTGTTGGATACGAATTTTAAGTTTACACTTCGTGCTGCCAATATACCATTTTTGGCAGGGACAAGTAAGAACGTAAACCACATGATCAGATTCACATGTGATCCATTGTGGGATCCATGTTTTTTGGCCTGTCACCGGGTGTGTAAATGCTTCACAATTTATTGCATATTTGCAAATATTGCACCTAGTGCATTTGTGAAACCCCTTCTTTTTCATGGTCAACCAGTTGGTTTGTGCCTTAGATTCATCTTTGGACATGAAACTCTGGACCAGGATATATTTAAAGGATCTATTTCTTCTAAAGCTTATCTGTGGGTGACTTTTAAGATTTTTAGCGAGGTCTGGGTCTGCTGTAAGAATATTCTAATGTTTTTGCAAAATGTGTCGAATTTTTTGGGCTTCTCTGTCAAAAGTGAGGATAACCCTAGTATTATTCTTTTCTTCCTATGTTTCCTCTTTTTTGTTACGGCAGCTTGTTAGCAAGGTGTGTCTCTCTAGCTGTCTAGCTTTCAGAAAAGCCCTTTCAATGACTCACTTCGGATACATCTGTCATTGAAAACCAGCGGCTGTGATCTTGCTTTCTTTATCATATGCTTCCAAGGTGGTGTTATTCCGTCTCAGTCTTACAAATTCACCATAGAGGACACTCCAAATCAAACTCTTTGGGTGTCCACTCTGTGCATGTAGTGGTGTGTTTGAACCCACCCTTTTCCTGTGTAATTCGCACGTGATTTTGTTGTTCACTATTCTTACATTAACGTCTAGAAAGGTAATTAGAGTCCTGCTCTGGGTTTCAGTGAATCTTAGATTTTTAGAGTTTTGATTCAGTTTTTCAACAAAGTCCAACCAGCCTTTTGCAGTGCCCTTCCAGATAATTAACAAATCATCAATGTATCTGAGCCACAGGACAACATTTTGTGTAAATTCGTAATTCGTCTCTGCCCAGACTTCTTGTTCCTCCCTTGCTCCCATCATGAGGTTAGCGTATGGGGCGCAAATGTTGTGCCCATTGCGGTTCCTTGAACCTGTCTAAAATATTCGTCGTTGAAGAGGAAGACATTATTCGTTAAACAGAGATTGATCATTTCCATCACCATTTGAGTTTGTTCCAAGTAGTTCAATGATGTCGTATTCAAATAGTGTAAGCACGCTCTTTTCCCATCCTCATGTCCGATGGATGTGTATAACGAAACCACATCCATCGTTGCCATTAGGTATTCCGCTTCCCAAGGAATGTCTTCAATTTTGCACAGAAAATCTGTGGTATCTTTGATGTATGACGGGAGGGCAGAAACAAAAGGGAACAGTACTTCATCTGTGTATTTGGACACATTTTTCAAAGCAGACCCTATGAGGCAGACTATGGGTCTCCCAGGTGGTTTTTTCAGATTTTTATGAACTTTGGTAAAAAATATATCGTAGGTGTTATTGCATGACTGATCCACAGAAATTTTGCTGTGTATTCAGATATTATGCCTCTTTGCTCCCATCTGTCCAGGAATACTTTCACCGTCTGTTCCAACTCTACCATGGGATTCGATTTCAATTTGGTGTAGCATCTTGTGTCGTTAAGTTGTTTATATGCCTCTTTGATGTATTCGTCTCTGTTAAGAAGTAAGACTATGTTACGCCCCTTGTCAGAGGGTTTGATTATACCGTTTTTGAGCTCCTGAAGTTCTTGCAGAGCTCGTCTCTCATTCAAGGTTAAGTTGTCTTTAAATGTTGAGTTTTTAGTTCTTCTGCGTAAACTTTTTAAGTCCTCAATTACTAAGCTCTGAAACACATCAATGTTACTGTTAACATTGGAGGTCGGATTAAATCTTGATTTCGATTTTAAACTACTTTTGGCCCTCAAGTCTGTGTTGATGCCTACATCGTTGAGATCTATGGCCCCTGCCGCTGCAACCATGTCTGTGCCACTTTCAAGTTCCATGAGATCTGACAAAATGTCCAATTCTCTAATTTCAATTTCTGTTCTTCCTGTCTGTGCCTCTTTTTTGCGTTGGTGCCAGCTGTTTGTTGCAAAACATTTCTTGAGACGCACTTATATATATATATATATATATATATATATATATATATATATATATATATATATATGCATATATAATGGATTTACTAGCATGCAAAACATACATAAAATAATTATGTTGAACAAGACTTCATGAATAACATGAGCATTCAATGAACCTGCGCAGCATTGAGGCGACACATAACATTGCCTATCACACTCCATGACTTCATAGTACCTTCTGACGTTGGCTGGGAGGCTGCACTTGGCTATTCCTTTCCTTTGAACTCCATCAGTGTATTTGAAAGTTAGTGTGCAATATCCACCATGCAGGAAGTGGATAATCTGCACTGGACATGTCACTTTCAGCGCTTGTCAATTTACTTATACAGTGGCATATGCATTTCATTTTTTTATTTTATTTATTTGTTTACTTATATTCCACCACTTCTACCAATTCTATTGGATATTCCTTGCCAATGGTAGAAACAATCATCTTTCAGTCCCTGGCAATGTTCCCATTGCCATTACATGAAAAATGAATCTCTGTGTGCGTAATGATATTAGAAATGGGAAATTGAAAAAATGTCCTGCCTTTTTTCATAATTCTCTTAGCTTAAATCTCGATATGTTTTTTGTCTTTATGTGATGCCTATAACTTGACGCTGCCTAGTGTAGCCTAGCTATTTATTAAGTCACTTTTCATGCTACATGACTCTAGCAAGTATTGCCCTCCTAGACTTCCCACGTGAATGATTCTGAAAGAGATATGTAGGGTGCGCAAGCTATTTAAGCAAACTTCGAACCACCCGGAGATTTTGGGTGGTTCAAGTCCTGTGAACTTGTGAAACTTTTCTGGAGATTCACTCAGTGATGTTCGAGGTCCTCGAGGGGTATGAAATTAGGATCCAGAAAGGGAGTGCAGGAAAGTTCAACCCCCTGAAGGCCACTTAACATGCCCAAGACAAGGTTGTCCAACTCCAGACCTCGAGAGCTGGAATCCTGCTGGGTTTTTAGGTTATCCCTCATTAATATTCATGAGCAAACAATTAGCCTACTTTTAGAATCATTGTATGCTAATTCATCTCACAAACATTAATTAAGGGTATCCCGAAAACCTGACATGTCTCCGGCCCTCGAGGCCTGGAGTTGGACAGCCTTACTGGGGCCTGGCACGCCCTCGCATGACAATGGGGCATGTTAAGCTTTTTTTTTTTCTTTTTTCCTGTGTCCCTGTGCAGCGCATTGAAAAAAGTTGGAAACCATTCTTGATGTGAGGAGGAGGGAAACTCTGGGGGACACTGTGATGGTGCGGTGGTGGAGGGGTTGTTTGCATTTGCAAAAAAAGACCCACATAATTATACAGGTCACCAAACCTTAGGTTCACCGATCTACGAAATATCCTGGGTTACTTTTAGGGGAAGTTATCATCTATAGTGGTAAAGTCACCTTTGTATGAAATTGCACAACGTTAAACCTCCATAAGGTTAGAGGAAGCTATTGTTAGTTCCAGAAACCTTTTCAAGACCTCTCTATTCACCAAGTTGATCACCCCACCTGAGCAGCAGCAGTAGTTGATGTAGATTCATCTAGTTTTGAGGTGTGCACTTTAAAAGCTGTTCTAACATTTAAACAAACAATTATGCTTATTTTCATATTCATGGGCCTTAATATTTTAGTACTTTATTGATATGCTTAGGATGTTGTTTAAGCAGGAGACAATAAATTAATGGGTTAGTTCATTGCGTTGCTCCAGATGATAATTGGTGCCCAGCGCCTCATAGGGATGCTGGTAATAGGGCACGATACATAGGCATCATCATTTCACTTATTTTATTTTAATGGATATAGTTGAAATTGAGAGCTTCAATTGTCTGGTAAAATTGGAAGCAGCCAGGCTTTAGCTCACATCGCCCCGTACGTACAAGTGAGCTATTTTCCCCAAGATTTTAGAATGTGCTAACCTTAGAAAGAATCTTGAAACCCCATGATCTATTAAAGTAACAGCGTGTGATAATGTGGCAATCATGCAGTTTCATAATGCAGGGGAGAAGTGATTATCCTCCAATCTGTTGGAACCTACAGTGATACTGGTTACATTATTTGCATGCAGATGATACCTTAAAGCCTCTTCCCACTCACAGCTCCATTTATCAATGTATTCAGAGGGCTAAATGACCCTTTCCTGCCTACAGAGATAGTCATGGAACAGATAGACTGGCACAGCGTTAACAAAGCAGCCACAGTCACAGAGGATGGCAGAGGAAGACATTCAAAACTATTTCAGACATGTTATACAGGTTGCTTGATGCTCTGAGAATTAAACAGCATTGTTTATTAACTCTACCACACTTCAAATTAATTCCTGCCAATTAACAGTGTGTTGATATCTCAACATATATTTCCCGGTTACATCAGTCAGGATAGTGCCCTACCCCCAAGGTCAGTCTTTAGCAAACAGAAATAATGTACAATATCTCAACACTACAATGTTTACACACACATACACACACACTACACACACCACACGCGCACGCACACACACACACACACACGTACACATACATAAATGTGTTCTGGCTGTTATGTGCACTCACGTTCATATACCTGCACACACATTCACTATACAAACACATTCACTCACACACAGGGAGGCACACATCTATTCACACAAACACACACACATCCACACGCGAACACATATAGAAGTTGGGGATCGAGTACTGGGGATTGATTGATTAGGGTCGGGTGCAGATGGTCGACATGTAGTAGTTTCCTCTACACAAAGGCAGGAAGTGTTATGCTTGGTGGTTATGGGTATGCAGGACAGAGCGAAATACTGTACCACTTATTATTTTGTGGAGATGTCACTACATAGAACCCAGATGACCAGCTAGCCAGGATCCCAGATTCCTCAGAGCAAAAGTACCTGATATGCCATGGTTCACAGAGTGGGACTGACAGCATGCATCATAAGATGCAGCTGCCATCTTGCATGTTGATTGTAGTGGTCTTTAACTGCTGCCTGATGTCTGGGGGAAAGGGCAGATGATCGTAACCAGATCATTTAGCATGTATTGCCATCATATGTTCTGGAATTACCACGATATCTACATTATTGACATTGGGCCTAATTACAAGTTTGGAGGCAGCCATGTCGTTTTTAGCGGTATGGCTACCCCCAAACTCGGGTCCGGGTCCTGAAATATGGGAATTATCGGGCCATTCCGACCTCTGCGGGCCCGGTAATTCCCATTCGCGGGACCCGGTATGTTCCCATTCCCATTTGAGACCCCATAGGGCTCAATGGAAATGGGGAGGATGCTAACAATGGTCCCATTAATAACGGGACCGTTGTTAGCATTCTGTTCTGCTAGCGTGTGCCGCTCTGCACATCTGGTCTGACCAGGCATTCAGGGCGGCCCCGCGAGCAGAACTCGTAATGAGTCGGTGAGGCAACAACGATGCCGGTAGCACTACAGGCGCCATTGTTGCCTTACCTCCAGGGTCGTACTGAGGCCCATTGTATTCAGAGTTAATAGTATTTGCATGATATACCCGTGCAGGGAAATGTTTTCTCCTGCTGCTCCTTTTGTGTGCAAGGAATTGTATCTACAAGATGACATGAGTAAGTGGTACAATCCTGATTGATAGGTTTAACATTTTAGTAAAACCTGCATCTAGTAGTGGAGTTGGGCGGACGGTGGGGGATTGTGTATAGGTGCTAAATACCCGGTAACAATCAGAGAGTATGATACATCTGATACATTTTGCAGTTCACCTTTTGTCCTATGTGAGATTATAAGAAATTTGGGAACATTTAATGAATTATTACTGATAAATGTGTATTCACACCCAGGGGGGGGCACATGTAGATCTAGTGACCAAAGTGATCTTCGACACCATTGAGGGTTGGATGTCGGAATCCCCAATTTCTGAAATCATGGTAGTGGGAGACTTTAATGCTTATTGTGATGAAGCCACACACATAATGGATGAATGGCAAGAACTGTGTGGTGAATTTGAGGTAGGGCCTCCTTCTGAAATAGGTAGAAGAGGGAAAGGTCACACCTCCCCCTTACCAATAATTCATGGAATTAAATGGGTTGAAATGTTCCAGAATTAGGGATTATCCTGACAGCATAAGGGGCAACAAGAAACATGGACAAACGGTACAGTGGGCTATGGAATCGACAATATGTTTGTTAGCAATGGAAAATGTAAACAAATAGGTCACTTTGAACATACCCCGACCCCCCCTTAGTGACCACACAGTACTTAAATGTAAATTGCACACAAAGTGCAATACAAAGCCTTACTACTCAGGTGAGGAAATGAATATCCAGAGCTCAGCAGGAGGGAATAGAATCTTATGGACTGAAGAATTTGATAACATGTTTAATCTACTCCCCATAGATGATGAGGAGATTGCTACATCTGGCCTAAGGGTGTTGAGCGATACGCTTGGAATGATGCAAATGACTAAAATCAGAGTGAATGAGTAAAAGAGTAAATGAGGAAATAACCAGAATACAACAGGATATGGGAATTGACCGGGACCAGAAATGGAAAAAGCTTGCTACCATACGTGTGACATTTTAGAACTGTCTGAAGGCCCATAAACATTATATTAAAAATTCAAATTGGAGGAAAAGTTTTACACTATGCAAAACCAATGATTTAAAAAAGAAAGTGGTATTTTTATAGACAACATCTAATAGAAGATGACAGCAAGCACATTAATGCGATACCTGTGGAGGAATGGTTAGAATATGTAGGCCAGTTATATTATGTGGACCACAAAGAACGTGGGATGATTATAAAGCTATGGGACAATAATAAATCAGTATTTCCTTTTGGCCTTATAGACATCCTGAAGGTAATCAATAAAATGAACACTTCTAAAGCCCCATGGCCTGATGGGTTGGCTAATGTTGTTATCAAACGTAACCCAATTAAATTGTATTGTATTGTCTTCAGTTATTTATATAGCGCTGTTTCCCCATTTGTATGGCCTCAATGCACTTTCTAGTTGGAACGCCCTCAGTGTCGGCTGTCAATGTGTTGGAGGTTCTCAACATTTAGTTTAAGAGAAGCTTTTGTTCCATTTTGCCGGCATAAGACTTAGGTGGCTGGTTAAGCTCCACTAAGCAGACCAACCTCAGGCACGTGGCTGGGCGCAGTTGGTGGTTTGGGATAGAGTGCTATTGTTGAAGATTCGATATGTGCCCAGCTATACTGAATTTTATTTTCGTTGGTAGTCGCTGCTTGCTAGTGGCAGAGGTGCTGAGGTATTTCAGGGAGGGCGTTTTTGTGCGCTACTAGACCTAATTGGCATAGCCATAGCTGCATTGTAAGGTGCATAGATGTTTGGCCATGCCTGTCGCCTGTGTCCACAGTCATGGTGTAAGGTATACATACCATATGCTTTAATGTAGTCCGGGTGCAGCGCCATTGTCCGGTGTGGGTAGCCTGGTCTCTTTATTCGTGGTCTCTCTGGAGTGATAGTCTGAGCTGCGAGGGCGAGTAAGGTTTATTGCGGTGTGTCTCAGAGAATGCTACTGGCTTTCCTGGTGAATTTGACCGGTAGGGTGTTGCTATGCATGTGGCGATAGTTTGTTATGGTGAGCCATTGCCAATGCCAATTTTATCCGTGCTGTGCTTGGCGGAAGGGTAATGTTTACTGCGGTGTCCCACAGCGAATACTGCTGGCTTCCATGCATTATGTATTTATCGGGTAGGAGTGTTGTTGTGCATGGGGCGACAGTTTGTTAGGGTGAGCCGCTACTGTGATTGTTGTATAGGGATGTTGGGTTCAGCAGTGTAGTTTAGCGAGGGGTAAGAGTTCAGGAGGGTGTTGGGAAGAGCCAGGTTTTTAGAGCCTTTCCGAATTTCAGGTGATTTTCAGTGCTACGAATGTGCAGGGGTAGGGAGTTCCAGATAGTTGGTGCTTGGACGGAAAATGTGGATCTGCCCAGTCTGAAGAAGTTATAAGGTGCGATCACTAGGCGATATGCTGTGCGAGAACTGAGATTCCTTGAGGGCTGGTAGGACAGGATTTTGACTTGAAGGAATTCTGGACCTGAGTTGTGGATGGCGCGGTGTGTGATGCACATGGCTTCAAAGTAATCCGTCGACCAATAGGGAGGCAGTTAAGGATTTTTAGTGTAGTGCTGATGTGTTCTTTGGCGGGTAGGTTAATGAGCAGGTATGCTGCCGCATTTTGTATTCTTTGGAGTTTCCTTAGCTGAAACGCTGGAGCGCATAGATAGAGGCAGTTTGCGTAGTCTAGGTGGGACAGGATGAGGGAGTTGATGGGTGAGAAGCATTCAAATAGGTGAGGTAAGGGAAGATACGCCTAAGAATCCGTAGATGGAACAAACAGGTTTTAGATACAGAGGAGGTGTGTTGGGTGAGGGATAGGTCCGTGTCCAATGTGCAGCCAAGGTTTTCTATCACGTTTGAGGTTGCCAGAGCTGGTCCTAGGGACTGAGGCCATGGGATTGGTTAGGGAAGGAGGGCTGTTTTGCCACAGACTAGTATTTCAGTTTTCTAAGGGTTGAAGATGAGGTGGTTGGTCGTCATCCAGTGGGCAATATCCGAGAGGCATGACGACAGGTCTTGACTGCTGGATCCTTGAGATTTTGGAATTTTAAGGATGATCTGGTCATCCGTGTAGCTGTAGCAAGTAAGATTATATGGCCGGATGATTGCGGGTAGGGGTTTTAGGTAGAAGTTGAAAATTAGGGGAGATAGGGATGATCCTTGTGGGACACCTTTTCTTATTGGTCATGAAGTGGATGTGAACTGGTCGAGGTGCATGATTTGTGAGCGGTTAGTGACGAAAGAGGAGATGCAGGAAAGGGCTGTGTTTCAGATTCCTAGTGTTTGGAGCCTTTCTAGTAGGATAGTGTGATCGATGGTATCGAAAGCTGCGTAGAGGTCCAGTAGGATGAGTACAGTGCAGCCTTCTGGTCAGCAGTTTTTTTTTAGGTCATCCAAGATGGAGACTAGAGAGGATTCTGTTCTCCTGAGTGGCCTGAAGCCTGATTGTGCAGGGTCTAGGAGATTGTTGGCTTCGGTGAAAAGGCCAAGATGCTTGTATGCTGTGCTATTCATGAGTCTTTGCAATGAAGCGTGTGTTGGAGATTGGCCTGTAGTTCTGGGGGAGGAGTGGGTCGAGTGTCGGTTTTTTGAGGATGGGTTTGATGTAGAAGGTATTTAGGATCTTGATGTGAGTGAGTGGTTGAGGATTGAACGTGCGATACTACCTGCACAGGCTAGGATACTTTTGAGGAGTGTGGGTGGACAGTGGTGCTCAGGGGTGGCTGAAGGGTGGCTATCTGCTACGAGCGATTGGAACTCATGGTGTGAGATGGGGGGGATTTGAAGAATGTCAGTCTGTGGGTGGGTGGGGGTCAGGGGCATGTGTTCCAATTTATAGATGATGGCTGAGTGTCTGTCATTGGCGTAATTGTGGAGGTGCAGTGATAAGGTGTAACATAGGGCTTGGGAGACTGGTGGGAGGTGGTTCCAGCATGCCAGGAATTTGAATACAGATTTGATTCTATGTAGCTCCTTGCCCAGGTTTCAGGAATTTAGGATTCTGTTCCCATAGAATGTTTTCTTGATTTTCCTGATATCTCCAGGTCCACTTCAGACAGCGCTTGAGGGTTTTTAGTGATTTGAGTTTGGTGGCGAACCACCTGGGTGTTGGTCCTGATTTCTGAGGGGTCTGTTTAGTTGCAGTGTGGGGTCTGAGGGCGTTTGCAAGCCAGAGGTCGAAGGTTTTGATCACTGGAGGTCCTTCCTGGAGGGAAAGTGTATCGAGAGAGTTGAGGAGTGAGTGTGCTAGATCTTGGGATATTAAGACTTTATTCCATAGTGGAAGGAGAGGGGAGGTGATTAGTGGTGGCCGAGAGTGACCTTGACCACCAATCGCTGTGGTCAGTGGTATGGAGAAGAAAATTACTGAGTGTTCAGTCCATGGTAGAGGTCGGGGGGGTTGAGTAGATATGTTTGTAGTGCTGAAAATCACATTGAGTGTGCAACCTCCTGTGTGTGTGGAAGTGGAGATGTATTGTGTCAGGTTGAGTGATTCTAGATTGTCTGTGCGTGATCGGGTCATAGAGTTTGAGGGTGTGTTGAAATCCCCTAGGATGGTAACTGTTGGATGTAGGATGAGGTTGGTGGCCAGTGCTTCACCAAGTGTGTCTGCAAAGTTTTTGTTGTAGCTGGGGGGTCTTTAGATGAGTAGGAAACTGTGCGAGGTGGAGGGTGAGACTTGCAGTTTTACAATGAGGGATTAGTAGTCTGTGGTGTTGGTTGAGGTATCCTTAATTATTGGTTCAGGGTAAGAGTTGCAGTTTTACAATGAGGGACAGATTGGTTTTCTATTGTGATGAGGTCAGAGATGTAGAATTTATTTTGGGATACTGACCTGGTGTTGATGGTCATGAAGTCAGGGCTACAGACATGCAGGAGTTGCATGCACAGGAGACCTGGGTGGACACTGTCCTGTCGCCTTTGGCGCCAGGCTCATGAACAAAAGTAAACAAGAACATCCATTTAACACCAACAAGCTTTTATTATGGACATAGCACTTCAGATGCATTAACCTTGAACATTCCATCCATTAAGGAGGATGCATTAACCTTCAACATTCCATCTATTAAGCAGCCCCAAGTGCATTCTTCGGTGTGGCTGCTAATGGATTGCCTTCGCACGTGCTCACTCTCTAGGAGTGGCAGTGTGTGGCTGGTAAGCAGGCCCTAATGGGCGTGCCCACAATCTCAGCTATATAAGCTGCCCCGGTCCTCAAGACAGACGCTTCGCGTTCTTCTGCACTTGCAAGCAGCGTAACGCTCACCGTTGCCTGAGGTCAGACTTACCTTTGAAGAACCTGCTTCCTGGACATTCTGCTTCCTGCCAGCATACTTACCAACTGGGGGAAGCTGTTCTTACCTGTACATCTCTTCGTCGAACCAAGTATTCATCTTTACACTTTCCAGAACGCCGAAATCTTCATCTTGATCCATCATCGACAGCAGCGCCTGCAAGGAAAAACAGAAGAATTAGACATCGAAAAAACAGTGAGTTTAAGGTTGCGCTTCGCCATACTTTGCGCTTTTCCTTAAACCATCACTTACCTGCTGTTGAGCATTGCGGTCCCATCCATCTTCAATCCGGTCGTGTCTTGCGTCTCACAGCTACATTGTGGCCGCATTTCCATCTAAGGGAAGAAAACAGAAGAGAGACATTATTGGGGGCATGAATAGGAGCAACATATAAAGACACTAAACAGAACGAACAGCATCACAAGAGCTCAAGAAAGACTTACCAATCATAAGGAGAAGCATAGTCGCAGCTGGACTGGACTAATCCTTATCAGGGATCAGTGAAGGAACTAGATCCCATTTGACACACCCCTGCTAGAAGTAGCAGGACGGAGAGCTTATCTTCCATAATTCATAGGTGAGCTTTATGGGCCGGTGTATGCTCACAGAAACCGTACTTTGGGGTGAAGGGTTCGAGATGTACAACAATCACAGATTGGCGCACTCACACACTGTTATCTCCATGCAGGAGCAGTAGCACCACAACCACCGCTCACAGCTTTTCTACTGAGGGAGAGGCCTGAAGGGGGTGATTCAAGTTCAGGGAGGGCTGCAACCGTGCCCCAACGCCTCTGCAGAGACCAGGTGAGCGTAACAGCATGATAGTTGTTGGAGTATCCTTGTAGATGCTGGGCGCTTAGGGTTGTGAGTATTAGGGGGCTGGAGTGATGGTGAGCATAGAGGAGGGTGAAGCAGGGTGAGGTGGGGAGGTGCAGTGTGGTGAGGATGGAACCACAGGAATAGGGGGGTGGGGAATAGGGCTTGGACCGGGTTGGGTGTGGGTGGGGAGGTTTCGGTCCTATAGTGTGGTGGTAATGTGAGCGATCTGGGCTGGAGAATGGGTGATGCTAGGAGGGGCATAATGTGCCTTTGGTCTGGGCCTTTTGATAATTTTTGAGCAGTCCAAGGGGTGTGGGTGAGAGTGGGAGGAGATCTGGACATTGGGGTTTTGGCCAGAGCTGCCCTTGATGCACTAAGACTGGGTAAGCGCAAGTTGGAGGTGTTATGTTATGTTATGTTATGGGCAAAAACAATTCTGAAGTTGTTCTGGTCTAGCTGGCATAGTGGTAAAATCCCAGCGAGCTGGCATAAAGCAATTTTAGTGCCCATCTTTAAAAAAGGAGTACAAACTAGTCCGAGTAACTACCGGTTGCTAGCTATGACAGACACAAGCTGTACGATTCTTTTGCACCCTATTGCTGGAAATCATAAATAGATGGATTAGGGACAATGACTAACTGTGCCCACAGCACACCGGTTTCAGACAAGGCCATAGTACTCTAGATAATATGGTCACATTGAACCACATTATCACTGATACGATTGACAATAAAGGGACTAATTTGTATGTGCGCTTTATTGATTACTTCAGAGCATTTGACTGTGTAGATAGGGATAGCCTCTAGAGTAAAATGCTGAACTAGGGAGTATGCCACATAATTCTACATTTTCTAAAAGCTATGTACTTGTAGGGTATTTTGTGGAGATTTGGGGCCTGACGGTATTTTATTACCGCCGAAAAATAACTTAGCAATAATCACTCCTCGTATTCAGATTGGGCCCTGTACAACAATAATACAGTGGACATGCATTATTTCAGCACCCAGACATGCATATTTGGTGTGCGTGGTTGGTATGCGTATTTGGTGGCATTTTGGTGAGCATTATTCCCTTGTTTTATTGGTGGCCCCAATGTCCAGAATCCCTTATCTTTGCTTAGATTTTTCGTGTAATCACTAGAGAGACCTCAGGCCTACATTTCAGGAATACCACATTTTCAGTGTTAGTGTTAGTGTGCCACCATGGGCAATCTCACTGACTTATTTACGACAGAGAGCTATATGTGGTAATTTCCACTACCTTATATACGGTAGGGAACTATGTCCAGAGAGTCTCTCTTCCCGTTGGCTCATGTACCTCCAACGAGCTATGCTACAATCACTCACAACTGTTCATACTGAATCTGATCATGCAAAATGACAATTGCACTGTTTAAAAATCTCCCCTCATCAGCACTGTATTGGTAAATAGAAGACACACCACCCGTCTGCTTTCAAATATTTTTCTGTATTATAAAAGTTGCATTTAAACACGATCTCACTCTTTACAGAAATAACTAAAACAGCACATTAACAGCATTGTCTGAAATACACTGAAAAAAAAACTGGCAGAGAACAGAACATAATTTGCAACATTAACGTGTGATTAAGGCACCGGAATCTCTTTTCCTACTCTGACTGAACATTCTCGTCTCGTACACACTTAGCTCCCACACTTATGTAATTACCTTATCTGTTCAGTCAAGTTTTCTTTAGCTGTTCTCTTTCTGAGTGTGGCTCCCTTGAAGATTAACCCCAGTAAAAAGGATCGCCTGCCTTCTCAAACCGGGGTCATTGCCTGGAATTCTCAGCTTTTGCAGATAGGAATGCTCCAACCAGGAAAAGGTCTTCCTCCCAGCTCTGCCAAATCTTGACTGCCCTTCTCTCTCCTCCAACTCCCCCCAGCAAAACTCTGATCACTCCCTCTAGCATGATACTTGCTATGACGCTGCTCCAATCAGAATCAATCATGCCATCTCCTCCTTCTCTGCACAATGGCTCATTTTTATAGTAATACTTTGTAACCGACTGATTTCCTGTTCTTTCGAGCTCTTTTGCTTCCTGTAATTATGTGGACAGGGCAGCAGAGAGGAGAAAAAAAAAATGGATGTGCGTTTAAAAGTTCACTTTCAGAATAGGCCTAATTCTGCAGTGGAGACACATTTTTATTAGTGGATTATGTTTCATTAGTCAGGTTAGTTATCAGTAAGGTTAGTTATTATTTTCAAATGTGTCTCTCGCACCATAGGCATTTCAGGTGAAAAATAGTGTGCATTTTTGAATGTGCACGTGTGCTTTTAACTGTAAAAATAGATTTGCATCTTATATGTTAAAATCGTTTTTTGACTGAATGGCCTGTCTTTCCTTGTTAATCTGGTAACACATATAGCAATGCACCGCACCCTTGTGGTGGTGCTGCAAAAAAAAAATTGCTACCTGTGCAGTAGTGCTGTACTCTGTGCTGTTTGCTACCTGTGCAGTAGTGCTGTACTCTGTGCTGTTTGCTACCTGTGCAGTAGTGCTGTACTCTGTGTTGTAACACGCCAAATATCCTTACATACCCTCCTTTTGTTTTTAGAATCTGGCTACGATCCAAGCCAATTCCTAAAAATAATTTGTTCTTTTTCTTCTTTTCACAATATAGCAATCCAATAAAATGAATATTCATGTGCATCAATGAAAAAGTTGCAATCAATACAGTATTCATCTGAGTTCATTAGTTTACAAAATGTTCTACATTTGCCTTCTCAGTGGAAGTGGCATTACTCTAAGTTTAGATTTTTCAAGTCAATTAAAACAATGAAATAAAACAACTAACCAAAACAAATAATTAATATAACAAATTAAAATAAATAATTAAAATAATAAATACGTGGAACTCCATATGTCAGCACTCTTGTCTGCCTCTGATATGTCCCGACCAGCGATGTTATTTGGTTCCTTCGAGTACACTTTCATCTTGGCAATCTTAGATCCATAGGAGTCATCTTTTTCAGCATTCTGGTTATCTTGTCTTCACCTCCACCTGGAGGCAGGCATCTTTTGGTCTTCATCCAGGGGACTCCAGGACTCCATCGTCTCCCGTGGCCTCTGATCCCGGAACCTCCGACCAAATAATGTTAATTTTCTAAATTAAATAGAAAATAAACAAATTAAGTACATAGCACAATACTAACTTCACCCTTTTGCCAAAAATAAAACATGCTTGGTAAAAATATTTCGTTTTTCTTTTTCTGAAATTAAACACAAGTTAAAAGAAAACAAGCACACATAAACAGCATTCAATCTTTAATACATTTTCTCTCTGCACACCAACCATGAGCTTCCGTTATATGTGCATTTATTTATTTATTTATTTATTTATTTATTTTATATTATATATTTTACATATACTACAGTGTTTATGTGCCATCATAACAATCAACTTTTTTAACTTCTTTGTCACTGCCTCCTGATTACACCCATTTATTTTCTCTTTTTGTGTTCAAGGGACTTTATCTGTTTCTACATGCTCAAGCTGCCTAAGCTCATGTCTGGGATGGCATGGTTTGATTTGATTTACATGGACAAACTGCTCTATTGCTGTCTCACCTTCATTTTTCAAAATTTTATACACTACAGGAGAGACCTTATCTATAATTCGAAATGGCCCCTGCCAGGCTGCTAGAAATTTAGAATTTTTCTGTTTACTTTTTCGAAAATGAAACTTGTATACCTGATCCCCTACACTGTATTCCTTTATTGATGTCTTTTTATCATAATACGATTTTGCATTGTCAGCAGCTCTTTCCAGATTTCTCTGCACAAAAGCAAATGCATGTTGCAAATGCCTCCTCAGTTCATCAATATATTCATGAACTGTGGATGCACTCACAAGGGTTTGCTCATGTGTTCTGTATAGTAGGTGTTGTGGTAACACCATTTTCCTACCTGTTAAGACCTCATGGGGGCTAACACCTGTTGCTTTGGCAGGAGTCGACCTGATTGCCATCAAAACCAACGGTAAACGTAAATCCCAGCTCGAACCTGCTTCTGCCACAAATTTCTTTAAAATATCCACAACAGACCTATTGCTTCTTTCAACTGTACCTGAACACGTCGCCCGATATGCGATATGTAGTTTCCTTTTCACACCTAGTATTTGCCATACCTTACTCATTAGAGTACTTGTGAAATGACTTCCTCTGTCTGACTCAATTCTTTGTGGCAACCCAAACCTTGAGAACACATGGTTCACCAGCAATGTGGCTGCTGTTTGCGCACTACAATCTGGTGCAGGAATGCATTCAATCCACTTCGACATCAAACATACTACACTCAAAATATAACGGTGTCCCCTGCTCGACCTTTTTAAAGGACCTACATAGTCTATTTGCAAATCTGACCATGGGAGAGCTAGGCCTCTTTTCATCAATGGTGCTCTATGCATTGGTGAAGCAGGTTTAAATTGGGCGCATACTAGACATCCTCTAGTATATAATTCCACATCTTGGGACATATGTGGCCAGTAAGCATAATCTTTTAGTATTTCTAATGTTTTTTGTGAACCTCTATGGCCTGCAATTATGGCATCATGTGCATGGTGTAGCATTAGTCCTCTGAATGAAAGGGGTACTACCCACTGTATTTGCCCTGTTATGGACTCTCTAATCATGAGTTCATCCTGTAATCTAATTCGTGTTTTGTTCTTTAATAACACCCTCAACTCTTCTTTTCCCATACAATCATTTTCTGTTAAAGGATTTTGTTCAGGATCTATCAAATGATTATAATAGATTCCCAAAATTTGATCATTCTTTTGTGCCTCAATCAAATCTTGGTCTGGCGTGTCATGACTCCACTGCACCACCGGTTGATCTACCTCCTTTGGTGCTTTAGAACGTGTGACTGCATCAATTTGTATTTCACCCATTAAATAATCAATAGGTAGCAATTCTCCCATCACAGCCCCAATCTTAGCCAGGTGGTCTGCCTTATCATTTCCCTCCTTATCCTCTCCTGCTGTTTTTAAATGCCCACGAATTTTTCTCCAGTATATTGTTAAATTATTTTCTGACACCAATTTGTCTATGGCTTGTATCATTTTTCCATGTTTAAGTGGCTTTTTGTTGTATGTAACCATGCCTCTTGCTTTCCAACCAGGCAAATACTCCACAAAGCTATTCCGTGCATAGTCAGAATCAGTCACCAGGACAATTTCACTGAACTTTTTATCAACTGCAGTAGCAATTGCTTTATACATGGCTGCCAATTCCGCCACCTGACTGCTCCTATCTCCAATCCTCATCCCTATACTGGGAACGCCTTCACATTTCAACCAGACATTTCCTATTCCTGCCACTAATTGTTTATTACTGTCATTTTCAATGTGAAAAGCACAACCATCCACATATACAGTTGGCAAATCCTTGCATGTTTTTTCATCAAAAGCTTTGTGTGGTGATTGTTCAAATTCTTGCAAACTAGTTTCCACTTCCATTTCATTTGTTATTTGTTCAGCTGCACAGTCATGTAAGTCAGCTAACCCTTGAGCAATTGGGCTCTTTTTATTTTGTCCATATCTCACTTCTACGGGAAAACCTTGTAATGCCAGCGTCCATGAAGTGATTCTGGATTGTGCTAGATTGCCTGATCTAATTCTTTTACTCTCTAAAAATTGCAAAGGTTGATGATTTGTTTCAATAATCACCTTTTCTCCCTGAACAATGGGGCAGAAATGTTGTAGCGCCCACACAGTGGTTAATAGGGCCTTTTCACATTCATTAAATTTCATTTCAACTTGGGAAAATGCCTTACTTGCATATACAATGGTTTTGTGATTCAAATCGTGTTTTTGTGATAACACTGCTGACATACAATGTTCAGAAAAACCTATTTCTATAAAGAAATCCCTGTCCTTTATGGGGTATGCTAAACATGGTGCCTTTACAAGACATTCCTTTAATTTAGCCACTGCATCAGACTGCCCTTTTTCCCATTTCCAGGGAGTATTCAGTTTAAGCAGTTTAGTCAATGGTTGAGTGATTTCTGCATAATTTTCAATGAACTTTCTGTTATAGCCTGTCATCCCTAATAAACTTTTTACTCCTTTCACATTTTTAGGATCTTTTAATCTTTGTATGGCCTCTATTTTCTTCTTTTGTGGATTTAGCCCATGTTCAGTCACTTCATGCCCTAGAAAGTTCACTTTTTTCTTGCACCATTGTGCTTTTTGCAAAGATACTTTGGCGCCTGCTTTCTGCAATTGGCCAAGTACATGTCTTATTTCATCAAAATGGCTTTTCAAACTTTCATTTTTTATCAGGACATCGTCCACATAAACTATTGTTCCTCTTTCCGCTGCATCCGGCATGGCCTTTCTCAAAAATATGCCAAATTCACTCCCACTATTGATGTACCCGAACGGAGCTCTAAGCCAGGCATATTGAGTCCTGTCAAATGTAAAGGAAAATAAATTCTGTATCTCCTCTGCCAATGGCACGCACCAATATCCAGAGGTGAGATCTAATGTGGTAAATACATTTGAACCATGTATCTGAGCTAGGCCCTGATCAATGAATGGCAGTGGCCATCTAGATATTGGTACTCTTTTATTTAACTCTCTCAAGTCTGCACATAGCCGCCATTGACCATTTGGCTTCAATACACCTAAAATAGGTGTATTGGATGTGCTATGAATGGGCCTGATGATTCCCCGTGATTCCAAATTTTTAATAATCTCTGCCAATGATTCTAAACATGCCTGCGGTAGTCTATACTGGCGTACAAACACTGGGTTTCTGCTACACCCTTCTGGCAGTGTGGCCACATGTAAATCAGTTAAACCACAATCATAAGCATCTTTTGCAAATACATCCTTAAACTCCATAAATATCTCCCTCAGATTGTCCCTCTCCTCATTGCTTTCACATGCATCCGCTAAGGAGATCTGCTCTTCTACCATTTTGGAAAATTCTGGAAAATCTTCTGGTAAGGGAATCTCGGCGCTTTCTTCTAACTGTGTGGCTGTGTCTTTTTGTAAAGCTGCCACTTTTAAATATTTTGGTATATCAGCTTCCACTTCAATGGGCTGATTTTCTGTTTCATTTTCATTTAAATTAAATATTATGCAATCCTCTTGATGGCAGCACACTGTCTCATTTGAATCATAAGGATACACAGAATGAATTTTAAATATTCCTTTGGGCTGAGAGTCCAGGTGTTCTGGCAACTCGCCCTTGGCATCTACATATTTTTCAGGAATATTCCCAATCACCATGTTATTTAAATCTGCCGTATAATGTGATTTTTGTATGGCCATTCCTAATGGGGAGTTTTCCTCTAAATGAATATCCTGACAACCTTTATTATTTACCATGATTTTTACAGATCCCTCAACAATGTCTACCAATGGAATGTATTCATAATCCAGGCCTTGCTGTTTTATGGATTCATTCAGGCATACAAATGCATCAGAGCCTTTCATCTGCTGTCTATTTTTGCATTTCAGTGTTATTGCAAACTGTTTTGTAAATGCAGGAATAATAGTATTTTTCCTCATTTGTAATTCGATTGCATAAGGAACCAGTTGTGCACAATGATAAGCCCTTCTTTTGTCTTCAAACTCAGGTGCCGGACCACCTAGGCGTGACCATATTTTTTGATTAAGGAAATCCAACACCATACACATTCTGTGCATGATGTCATTTCCCATGTAAAATTCATTTTGTGCTCCACTCACTATCCATACATTATGGTAAATTGTTTTCTGCCCAATGCTAATTTTAAGCATGCATCTGCCTGCAATTCGGTTTTCAAAGTCTGGACTGTCCAAGCCAGAAACATATTGGTTTTTAATCCTAAATCTCGGGATTTCTTCCCTTTCCATTATTTTTTGCAACAATTTCTCATTAATGAAACTCCTTTCATGTTCAAGCGCTAAAGTGGCTTTTATTGTTTTAAAATAATCATTTATACCAACATGAACCCATGGTTGCTCATCTTCCATGTGTATTTCTGCCAGAGTGGTAATGTGTTTTTCTGAATCTGTTTTAGGAGCAATATTCTGTTTGCACGTTTTCTCTTTTAGATAAAAACATAATGTGTGCTCATCTATGGCAGTCTGCCAATCTGTAACGCTCACCTGATTCTCGCAGAGGCGCCGGTCTTGACTGGGCGACTACCGTATCTTCAAAGGTGATGTGTAGCACCCGGTTGGCTCTTTGGGCTGGACCCCTGTGCACTGTATGCCTGACGTGTAGAGTAAGATGTCTGCAGATAGAAAAGATGGGGTTAATGAACTGGGGTTATTGGGGTGTCCCTATCTCTTTCCTCTTCTCCTCTCCTGTAGACCCCCAAAGGTTAACGCTCTCACCTTAGGTAAGTGAATGCCGAGCTCTCCATCTGCCTCGGGGCAGGGTGCTGTAACCAGTTTCTTCACTGGATAGGTAGCGCAGGCCTCTTGACTTCAGAGGACTGCTGTCCGTCGTTTACTGCACGAACGGTAAGTTTCGAGTCATTCAAATGTCTTTAAAGTCTTTAGTAATGATGTCTCTTGTTTTGCAGGGTTCCGGCGATGGCGGATGACGGGCTGAAGTGAGTTGAAGATGGAGCCCGTGTGATGAATAGAAGCGCCTGGAAGCACGTAAGTAAGCGCTTGTTGCCTGCTTCACTATGCGCTCTAACTGTCTTTTTATTTTGCAGGTACGAGTTCGGAGCGGCTGCAGGGTGCCGGAATACCCATTGGATTAGATGTGGAAAGGAGTAACTTTGTAACTTTGTAACTGCAAATACGTGAGTATTAAAGTTCCCCAATGTCTTTAAACGCACCTTGTTTTGTCTTTCAGATGCGGGATGCAGCGCCGAAGGCCTCCGGAGCGTGCAAAGAGTTGGTAAACTTTTGTCTTTCAGATGCCGGAATGCAGTGTGAAGACCTCCGGAGCGCACGAAGAGTAGGTAAGCCTTTGCCTTTCAGATGCCGGAATGCTAACCTGTTCTTTCTTGTCTTTATAGGTGTTGCTGAAGACTGGATTCAGGATGGTAAGCCTTTGCCTTTCAGATGCCGGAATGCTAACCTGTTCTTTCTTGTCTTTATAGGTGTTGCTGAAGACTGGATTCAGGATGGTAAGCCTTTTTCCTTAGGCCCAGGACCGGATGCAGAAGACACGATGAGCGTTCTGCTGCAGAGGTTGCAGAATAACGCAAAGCAAGATTCATCCACCGGGTGTGGTTTAAATAGCCTCCTGTAGTGCTTAGGTGTCTCCTTCCACAGCCACGCCTAAGTAAGAAAAGAGTTCCTGGTAAGAAAAGAGTTCCTGCCTTCCAGAAGAGTTCCAGTGTTCTGAATCTAGGGAGTGGCTCCAGCCCCACCCAACAACAAAAGTAGTTCCAAACAGAAGAGGATCAGAGGCTCAACTGGCAGGCAAGTAAGCAGCATGGTCTGCTGAAGGTAAGTCAACCCAAGCATTATGAGCCCGGCGCTTCCAGCGCTGGGACTGGGCATATTTATGAGCCTGGTGCCACTGGCGCCAGGACTGGGTCCAAAAGGTCCCAATTGGGACTGGTTGGCACTCGGAACCTGGGTTATGGATCTGCTTCCAAGGGAGATGGGAAAACCCTGACCTTTTGGAAGCAGAGATCATGACACAATCTTTCCTTGGGTCCAAGTATATTTGTACAGGTAGTTTTTCATTGTCGCTCTGCATTTTGTCTTGACACATTAATATGACAGTGACACTAGGTATGCAGCTATTCTGGAGATATACCTCCACAGCATCATTTGTTTTGGCAACGGTGTGACATTCATTTATATTGCTGTTTTGTGATTTTAGTTTCTTAGACCTCAATGGTTTTTTGGTTAAGGACCACAGCACTCCATTCACCCCATCTATGAGAGGAGACAATCTTTTCAGGCAATCTGTCCCCATCAGAAATGGAATTTCACAAATAGATGTGATCAATACCTCTTGTTTCATTCTGTGCTTTCCTATTTTTATGTCAACCTCAGTTAAACCTATGATGGGCACCTCCTCCCCATTAAAGTTATGCACTGGGCCTTGATTTTCCTTCACTGTGATCTGACTCTGTGGAGGTCTCCCTTCATTGATACTCTTTACCAGCTCCTTGGACATAATTGTGGCCTGTGCGCCAGTGTCAATCATAGCAAAGGTGTGGCATTTTTCTTCTACAGTGATGGGTGCATAATATCTGTCCTCAACTTCCTCTAATACACATAAGAAATGTGAATTCTTACTGATTTCAGGGCTCACCTTTCTCAGGTCTTTTTCACTTTTGGCTAAGGACATTGGTAAATGAAAATACATTTTTCCCTCCTTTTTACCCATTTCTGTGCGAGAGATTTTATTCATTTCTCCACGTTCAGAGGTTTTTTGGAGTGTGGCCACTGTTCGCCCATCCATCCAGGTATCATCAGAGGCCACATTACAACCCTCCAACTGAACATGTGTAACAACATCATTCAGCAATTTGTCATTTTTTAATTCTGTGCATTTGTGATCATTTAGTGTAATACCAGCCCTTTCAGCCTCTTCAAAAATATGTGGCTCAAAGAATTCTTCAGGTGATTGACTTGTACCCTCCTTGTGAGTATTTCCTTTTTCTGTCTGTGTTTGGTCATTGATTTGCTTGCCCAGGGAAGGAGCTATAGCATCCCCACTTACTCCCTGTTCACTGGTATTCCCCATGCATGAATCATTTTTCTTAAATCTGTCCCTTTGTTCTTTTGGAATTCCTAATGTTTCTTTTTCATTTGTGCAAATCTTTACTGTTTTATTTAGCTCTAAGTTAAACCGTACCTCTTTTTTAGAAGTATTTGCACTTTCTGTCACAACTTCATTTACTGGTACTTTCATTTTTAATCCATTAGGCATCTCAGAGTCGTTATGCAAAATTATATCAGAGCAATCTGTCATTTTGGCACTGCAGTTATCATGAGTACTTAGTCACTTTTCGGAAGCCCCCCGGTCATTGCTATGGCCCTCAGCCCCCTCTTTGGAAGGTTGTTTTTGCGCTGTATAAAGCTTTCCTATTTGCTCAGCTAACATTTTCACTTGGGCCTCAAGGCACTGGAACCTTTCCATCTCTCTAGGATCCTCTTTCTGTGGCCTAGGTCGATATTGGTTGTTTTCCCTCTGATTGGATCTATTCTGATACCTCTCAGGTGATTGATGTCGGTTGGGATGGTTTCTGAACTCTTGATTCATTTGTGGAGGGGAGCGGGTTGCACCCATCCTTTGATTATAGTCCCCTGGTGGGGAATCATTGTACTGGCGTGGACTGTAGTTCACGTTTTGCCTCATGTCCTGTCTCTCAGATTGTGGGTACTGGCCCCTATGTTGATTTCCATTATCAGTAAATCGATCCACATATCGGGGCCTATCCTGATTACCATATATCATGGTGCTGGGATCAAATCTGCTCTGTGTCCCCAACGACTGGTAGGGACCATCATTTCTTTGATCTTGATTTTGTCTCTGGTTATTGTTCATACCTGCCATATCAGGCCGATATCCTACCCGGGGTCTGTCCCCTAAATACCTAGGGCTGATGTAGCTCTCTCTATTACTAGGATCATGTGATTGGAACATTGGTAAAGGAAATGGCGATCTTTGTTGATTACCCCTTTGTTCAGGTGTCACATTATTTTTACCTTGGCTTTGAGCAGACTCAAGGGACATTTTGGCTGACCTGATTTCCATTACTGTGGCTGAGGGTTCTTTAGATTTAGGTCTAGTATCTTTCATTTTATCACTTTCTCTACCCTGACAATAGAGTACCTCATATAGTTTTGTGCTTTGATGTACAATCCATTCAAGGGACTTGTCACGGTCAAATTCACGGACCAATTGGGATATGATGTCTTTCTGTAGCCCATAGAAGTATGCAGTTTTAAACTCATTGGAATTTGAGTCAAAAGATACATCAAAGCGAGAAAATGCTCCTTTTAAGTCTTGTAAAAATTGGCGAGGGGATATATTAGGTCCAGCAGTAATTGTGTACGCGACTTTCTTTGCCTCCTGCAATGACTGAAAAGGAGAAAAATGACGCCTAATTTCTTTTTCAAACTCCAGCCATGTCATATTCTGCTGTTCATTTAATCCCCTTATGATGCTGGCCGTCGGGGCATCTAAAGTTTAATGAAAATATTGTCTGTACTGTTCCTTAGGTATCTGGAGTGCTTTAAAAATGTCATGCACCGCTTCTAAGTGATCCTCAATGCAGCATTCGCCTCCCTTTTTAAATGGTTTGATCAGGGCTTTAATGGATTTCATTATTTTTATGGGGCTACTTGTTGCAATACATGGAATTGCACTATTTTGTGATTCAATCCTGTTTTCAGGTGTATGAGATTGGTGGCTGCCCCCAATGGGAGTATCAAATCCCCCAAGGGCGCTGCAACCAATTTCAGTCACCGGCCCAGTCACTGGAGCACTAGCTCTTTGGGCAGAGCTAGTATTCACCTCCACTCCATTGAATGTGGTACCCTGCCGCCTCTCCTGGGACCTGGGAATGCACATTTGCTGTTCTAAGTCCTTACACTTTTTAAGGAGTCTGTTGGCTTCATCTTGCAAATAGTTGTTTTCCCCATTCATTTTATTAATCACCTCCTGCATGTCGCACATTTGCATTTGGCATTCATTGAACTCTTTATTTCTCTTGTCTCTTTCTTGAATCATTTTAATCATTTCTTGTTCTGCACTCTGGAGATCACCTTCTTTTTCACAATGTTCTTTTTGTAAAATCTGCATTTCTGAAACAACCTCATCTTTATCCTGCCTAATGTGATCCACTAAGGCTTTTAAGTGTGCCAATTCTTGCTCACTATCTTCAAATTGTTTCTTGCTTTTGGATAACTGAGTATCAAAGTCTCTGCATTTTAATTGCATGTCTTTTTGGCATACATCCAATTCTGCTCTCAACATTTCCTGATTTTTACTTGCCCCCTCTAATTCAGTCTTTAACCTGTTAATTAGCTGAGTATCATTCTCTTGCATTCGCAGGGACTTGTTTAAAATAAACCATATTTTGCCGCATAGCCGTATTAAACAGTCTTTCTCTGCACTTTTATCGGCTGCATTCAATAATCTTGTAAGGCAGACCTGAATTATGCTGCCTTCTGCAAAAATATTGTCTAGTTTTTCTTTCTGCACCTCACCCTGAATGCGGTTACTCCATTCTAACGTGCTATTCGACGACCAATTCCCATGTGCAAACAACTTTGCCTCTAAATATTGCACTAGATCTGAGAATGTGGTTTCCCTTTGTGACATTCTGAAATTCGTTTTTAGTGGCACACTGCTATTATAAAATGGGTTCCCTTTAATGTGCAAATGGCAGTGTGAGACACACTTGCCACGCCCAGTAGGTACTCTATGATCACTTTCCCGGCCTGCAACGCACCATAAATATGTAGGGTATTTTGTGGAGATTTGGGGCCTGACGGTATTTTATTACCGCCGAAAAATAACTTAGCAATAATCACTCCTCGTATTCAGATTGGGCCCTGTACAACAATAATACAGTGGACATGCATTATTTCAGCACCCAGACATGCATATTTGGTGTGCGTGGTTGGTATGCGTATTTGGTGGTATTTTGGTGAGCATTATTCCCTTGTTTTATTGGTGGCCCCAATGTCCAGAATCCCTTATCTTTGCTTAGATTTTTCGTGTAATCACTAGAGAGACCTCAGGCCTACATTTCAGGAATACCACATTTTCAGTGTTAGTGTTAGTGTGCCACCATGGGCAATCTCACTGACTTATTTACGACAGAGAGCTATATGTGGTAATTTCCACTACCTTATATACGGTAGGGAACTATGTCCAGAGAGTCTCTCTTCCCGTTGGCTCATGTACCTCCAACGAGCTATGCTACAATCACTCACATCTGTTCATACTGAATCTGATCATGCAAAATGACAATTGCACTGTTTAAAAATCTCCCCTCATCAGCACTGTATTGGTAAATAGAAGACACACCACCCGTCTGCTTTCAAATATTTTTCTGTATTATAAAAGTTGCATTTAAACACGATATCACTCTTTACAGAAATAACTAAAACAGCACATTAACAGCATTGTCTGAAATACACTGAAAAAAAAAACTGGCAGAGAACAGAACATAATTTGCAACATTAACGTGTGATTAAGGCACCGGAATCTCTTTTCCTACTCTGACTGAACATTCTCGTCTCGTACACACTTAGCTCCCACACTTATGTAATTACCTTATCTGTTCAGTCAAGTTTTCTTTAGCTGTTCTCTTTCTGAGTGTGGCTCCCTTGAAGATTAACCCCAGTAAAAAGGATCGCCTGCCTTCTCAAACCGGGGTCATTGCCTGGAATTCTCAGCTTTTGCAGATAGGAATGCTCCAACCAGGAAAAGGTCTTCCTCCCAGCTCTGCCAAATCTTGACTGCCCTTCTCTCTCCTCCAACTCCCCCCAGCAAAACTCTGATCACTCCCTCTAGCATGATACTTGCTATGACGCTGCTCCAATCAGAATCAATCATGCCATCTCCTCCTTCTCTACACAATGGC
Source organism: Ambystoma mexicanum (assembly GCF_040938575.1). NCBI lineage: Eukaryota > Metazoa > Chordata > Amphibia > Caudata > Ambystomatidae > Ambystoma > Ambystoma mexicanum. Next base: position 1,003,797,945 of record NC_090928.1, on the reverse strand, counting down.
TCATTTTTATAGTAATACTTTGTAACCGACTGATTTCCTGTTCTTTCGAGCTCTTTTGCTTCCTGTAATTATGTGGACAGGGCAGCAGAGAGGAGAAAAAAAAAATGGATGTGCGTTTAAAAGTTCACTTTCAGAATAGGCCTAATTCTGCAGTGGAGACACATTTTTATTAGTGGATTATGTTTCATTAGTCAGGTTAGTTATCAGTAAGGTTAGTTATTATTTTCAAATGTGTCTCTCGCACCATAGGCATTTCAGGTGAAAAATAGTGTGCATTTTTGAATGTGCACGTGTGCTTTTAACTGTAAAAATAGATTTGCATCTTATATGTTAAAATCGTTTTTTGACTGAATGGCCTGTCTTTCCTTGTTAATCTGGTAACACATATAGCAATGCACCGCACCCTTGTGGTGGTGCTGCAAAAAAAAAATTGCTACCTGTGCAGTAGTGCTGTACTCTGTGCTGTTTGCTACCTGTGCAGTAGTGCTGTACTCTGTGCTGTTTGCTACCTGTGCAGTAGTGCTGTACTCTGTGTTGTAACACGCCAAATATCCTTACATACTCCAAAACCACTGTAACCATCTGCCTGGATAAGAGTGCTATTATCACCCTCCCCACCCCCAGGTTAACACTAACATGGGCCTGAAACAGGGATGCGTAACATCACCAGTACTATATAATCTTTATGTTGCTGATATGAAGGAAACCCTGGAAACATTACATATTCATCCGCCGAAAGTTGGGGATTCAGTAATAGTTGGATGACGTATGAAGATGATACTGTCATTATGGATAAAACACTGATAGGGTTACATAGAATGCTTAATGCCCTGTATGCATTTGCAAAAATGATATTCTGTACTTCGATGCAAATAACACTAAGATCATGGTGTTTGGAGATCGAGGGTCTATGAATAAAAAGCATGGATATCATTGGAATATTGATATAGAGGCATTGGAGATAGTCAATATCTACCCATATTTAGGAATGCCAATACTGAATAATTCCCCCAAAACATTCTACGGCAATATAATTGAAGCAAAGGTGATAACAGATGGAATGTCATTAGGAGCTACATGCCAAAAAAAGTGGGTTATTCTGTTGAAGGCTTCCTTGAAATCTACCAAAGCAGTATTGTACCTGGGGTATTACACACCTTAGAAACCCTAGAGGTTAAATATATAACTTGCCTTGATAAACTGGAGGATAAACTTTGGAGATCGGTATTAAGATTACTAAGGGCTGTACCAAGTAAAGCTATAAGATGCGAACTGGGTTTAGCTTCCCTAACATATGCTGCAGCATATTATATATTAAGATCATGCTATCACTAAGGAACCAAAATAGTTTACTGAGTATGATTGCCATGAATATGGATAGGAGGAAAAAGCATAGCAGTCTAATGAAAAATGTACAGCTAACTGTTACCTCCTTTTTATGTGACATTGACTTACGCATGCCTATTGATGAATCTGAAGTAAACCATACATACAAGCATCTAAAAATTAAAGCCATGGAATGGGACCCTGCAAAGAACCTGGCGATACTAGATAATAAGAAATGTTATGCCCAATAGACTACGCAGGGTATTAGGATATCTAAACCCCGTAATTACTTATTAAAAATTAACAACCATACATTTTTAGAGCAGAGCGGAAACAAATAGACACCCCTTAACAGAGCGTGACTGTCTGCAGGAATGCTATAATAAACGATATTGATCTCAGAATGATAACCACAGATCAATTCTGGTCAGCTATTTTCATGGCAAAAACACTGTTGTATATGGCAGCTGCATATTACATTTGGAAGATAATCACCCTCAGAATGAAAGAAATTGTATAAAAGGTGAACTATATATTGATTGTTAACTTTTATTATTGCTGATACTCTTTCCTTTTTGTTTTCTGATAAAGGATCTTATTTGTTTTAGAGAAAAATTGATTTGAAACTAATTGTTTTTAATCTTTTAAAAGGGCATTATGAAGAAATGTACAGAAGCTGTGAAAACGACATGTTTTATATAAAGTAAAGTGTAATGAATTTTAGGGAGTAAAGATATGTAATGGAATACCATGTATATAAATTTGTTATTTTCTGAACAGTGTATAAGGTTTTATAAGAAGCTGAAAATAGTGGCATTCAGGCCAAACAGACAATGGTTTAATTATGTCAAGCTGCTGGTCTGCAAACCACAATGGAATGTGAACAGCAGAGAAAGGATAGGGCTGCGCCCATTCTGACGTACGAGCCCATGGGAGCCAGGTTAGGGGTCTCGAGCTGCAAAAATGCTCGGTCTAGATTTAGGGCACCAGCGCCCCATGGAACAATGACCATACCCTGTACAATCTATTCACTAAACCCCTCTTCGACAAGCCGGACGCCCTCGGTATAGCATACACAACCTATGCTGATGACACTCAGGTCCTCATACCTCTCTCTGGCTCCTACAAACAAGACTCCAAGTCTCTTCCCAAGATCTACACCAGCATTCAAGCCTGGATGGCAGCCAATGGGCTCTGTCTCAATGGAGAAAAAACAGAGATTCTCTTAGTCTGCAATAAAAAAAAGACCCTCAGTAAACCTGGTAAACAATGCAGAGCCTTCACCGTTGATAACACAATTATCAATGTCTCACCCTCAGTAAAGACCTTGGGGGTTTACCTGGACTCCACACTCTCTATGTCATGTCAGGTTAGTGTTACGCTTCCTCTGCCTCATTTACAACTAAACTAATAAATGCAGTTAAACCTTACCTGTCCAAGCAGAATTGCCTCTTAATAGCCAGAGCCACCGTTGGGGCCAAACTAGACTATTGTAATGTCCTACTAGCCGGCACTTCAGCATAAAACTTGAATAGACTGCAAGTCATTGAAAACAATGCGCTCAGAGCGGCATTAAACATCCCCAAAAGAGATCACATCTCACTTGCCAGGCACGCTGCCCATTGGCTCCCTGTAAAAGAACGGATCGCCTTCAAGAAGTTACTCATAACTCACAAGTGCCTGGTGCTCACGGCACCCCACTACCTGTCTGAAAAAATTATCAGAGCCACCTCTACCAGACCTAAGAGATCCCATCACGCCAACCAGATATACATCACCATAATAAAAAGGATCAAAGCAGGCGGCACGAGCTTCCTTCACATGCTCCTAAACAATGGAATGCTCTACCAAACACCCTCAAGGCAGAGACCTCACACATGTCCTTCTGGAAATCCCTAAAAACCATGCTCTTCAACTAACCCTCTCCCCCCACGCCAATCATCGGCCCCAGATTTGCATCCTAAGGAACCTAACAATCCTGCTCTGTTGTATCATCTGCTACTTTGAGTCCCCTGCCCCACCTCCCCTTTACACCCATGTCAGTAGCTGTTTACCTCACTGTTTATCCAGGTTCCCTGTAGCCGCGAACCACAGTCAGGCTGTTTCTATTTCTCCCATGTTCTCCACCAGTTTCCTCATGTAACTAAGTAAGCCTGCTTGTACAGGGCCATGATGCCCCTGGGCTGCTTTGTGCGCTACATCAATGTAAAAAATAAAAAATGAAATAAATACCATTTGAACTGCCAATCAGCTGGAAAATAGAGCATCGAAATCCATCAGAATTGAGACGATTAATGTAGTCCTCAAGAGAGCAAGGAGGTATACCGTTATTTGTGATACAAAGAGCAAGAGGTGATGCCAACAAATGTTGTCTTAAACTGGTGAGGCATGGTTGGGGCACCTGCGCATCTAGTATCATGAGAAGCACACTATTATTTCAAAGTGCCAATTTGACCTCAGAATTGTCCATTGAGCTCATGCTAATGACCAGGTACACACCATGTGACTAGGCTGATGGGGCGGGTAACATTCCAGATAACTTGTGAATCCAGTAGCTGGGAACCAAGGTGACATAGTTGGGGGACCACATGTTAGAGGGCAGAGGTAGGCTAGGATGTGGTAATCGGTCACGGGACTATAGCGAACTGGTAGAATGTGTATAGTTGGAAGCCAATGAGGGCGGGTAATTAACACTGTATATTGTTTACATCATAAGTGACGATTTCTTTCGTTAACAACTCATACTTGCTTCGAACGAACAGAGATATCCATGTCAATTTGATTCTACAGGATCTTCTGTCACCTTTTTTCTTTCTGTATTGTTGGGTGTCCTGACCCACGTTTGAGCTATCATGCTGCAACATTGGTGCTGTGGGCTTAGAAAATCCAAGATGACCAAAAAGCCCACATGTGCGCCAGAATCCAGGAGAACCATGCAGTTTGTGCGCACACCAAAATGGTTACCTAACTTGCCACCCACCAGTGTAAAGAAAGATCTTTGTTAACAAAATCCACTGTTACTGATGTCAAAAAAGTTGCTGAAATCGTGGCTCATCGGACCACTTTAAAGATTCAACCCTTTTGTGGGGTTCCACATAACCATTTTACTGTCAGGAGCCCCATCAAAACAATGTTAAGCAAGGATTATTTACTACCAGGTAAGAACCATTCCTGTCTGGAATGCATTAATCCAAGAAAGATCCCAAAAATGCATGCAGTACCCGCTTTTGACTGAGGGCGGCGCTAGCGGTCTAAACTCTGACAGGGAAACTGCATGTCAGGAGTTGCAGGAGAGGCCTTTACATCAAAGGCTGGGAGTTAATTAAAATTTTAACCACATGCTGTTCCCAGAAGACAATCTGATTTAATTAACAGGCCAAAGGCTGGGAAACCTCTCACCTCCAGAGATTCACACCAGGAGTTAGAATCTCACATGACCTCTTGATTGATAGAAGGCAGACTGGCTGGGAGCCTCCTGGAGACCACACAATAGGCTCTCGCACTTGAATAGAATATGTTGATTTTGACTGTTTCCTGTCAACAAAGGCCTGCCTGCCAGAAGACACATGTGATCACTGACCCACCCAAGTCTTGGAGGCGGACTCCAACACTCTGAGAACTGAATTGAAAGCAAAATATATATTTTACAGAAACACTGATAACTCTTTGTAATCAAATGACAGGAATGTATAACTTTGAGAGCCTTCATTTAAAAAATGTACCTTCGATTCAAGCCCAAACTCCAATTTGTGTGATGTTCTGGGGCAAAACCCCGCTATTTATGGATACTACAGACTCTGTGTTTAAGCTAGAGACATGGGAATTTACTGGAGTATGTAAGGGCAGGCCGTGTATATGTGTATAATTTTTAATGAAGAACCAAGGTTGCACTAAAATCGAAAATAAGTTGCCATTTTTGAATGCAAGCCCTCAGGAAGAGTAGAGTTTGAACAGAGTATACCTCATGTGATAGGTAATATGTACATGCAATGACAAACCACTATGTATTTGAGAAATGTGTATTTTGATCAAATATAGATTTGTGTGCAATTTGACAGGGGAGTGTCCTTTCTGCAAGCCATTAAATGACATCATTCTGACACCCAATCCTGCTCTCCAGTGAGAACGCAAAGAATTCTCCAACCTATCAGAATTCTGAAGGGGTTGGGCCTAGAAAGCTAGCCTCTCCACCCACTTTCAAAACACATAAAAAGAGACTGCTGGGACAGGTAGGGACATTAAAAACCAGTTTCTGCAACGCACTCTGCCGAACCATACAACATCCCGAAGATACCAGATTCAACACTTAGACTTTAAAACTCCAAAGAACTTGATTCAGAACTCAACTCAGAAGCAAGGGCCTAAACCCACAAACTGAGAACTCTTCTCAGTGGGCCTCAGCATCCAGCAAACCTAACAGCGGTAGCAGCATCCAGGAGCCGTGCAGATCAGCGCTGGGTCCAGAGAAAGCTGGGCAGAAAGATCCAGAAGCAGTGCTGTACCCAGAGAAAGCAGAGCAGTATCCAGAACCAGAGGCCAGAGATCCAGAGTGACCCAGACTGCTGTTAGCAGGACCAGAGAGCTGACCCAGATCACTGTGAAGTGCCGAGACCAGAACCGAAGTCCAGTCCAAAACCTGACCAGATCCGTGGGGAGGCCTATTTCAAAACATATTGTGAGTACCTAGCAGAACTGTGCAGAACCAATCTCTTAGTTAAAATAATATAATTCAATCTATTTTAAATCTAACCAGAACTGCCTCCTAACTGTCACCTGACATTTGCAAAGCTGTCACCTGTCATTTTCTAGCTGCAAGCTGTAACCTGTCGCTTTGAACTTTTAAAATTTCAAATCCGAAAAGCTACCTTTATTTAATCGTCCGTATCTCTGGAACCGTTTGTGCTAGGAACTTGGTTTAACTTTCCTCTGAAAGCTTAGAATCTCAGCTTTTCAACAGGCTCATACTTTTGCCTCATACCTACTCCTCATACCTTTGCCGTAATCGTGATTCACGCATTCGCGAATTTTGCCGCGATTCGCGATTTGGTTAAAAATCCAGCCACGTGTGAAAACAGCAGCTTCCTTGCTTTCCTTTGCCAAAAATTCGTTTAACCTGCTAGTTACTCCTAGATCCTTGCTAAAGTGAGCCTGAACTCATCCCAAGTATATTTCACTCACCCTGAACCTCCTAAAGGGAATTAAAACCATTTTCAGCATATTCCTCACTTGTCTAAGCTTGCTGGGGTGAACTGAATTACATTTGATTGCATTTCTAAGAACTGTGTGCTCTCCTCTTCATTTACTTACATTGCATAAGGGGGGGAGTGGATTACCAGAGAAAAGTGATTACATTGTTTTGTTGAAATCATATCAAGTTTTTTTTCTGTACTGCATTTTAATTCCACCTTGCAACCATTTGAAACCATAAAAGTATTGTTGCTATCTTATCCAACCTATAACCACTCATCATTGATTATAAAGAAGTGTGCTGGTGCCAGACTATCCATTATTGATTACTGCTCAGATTAAGTGTGATATTCAATTATTAATGTATTATAAAGTGTGATATATATATATATATATTGTTTAAATTCTCAAATAAACCTTTTAACTTGCGAAACAGAACTACTTCTTGGCTCAGTGGGGTCAGGGGGATTCCAAGAGAGGGGTGTTATATAGGGGTAGTCATCCAGAACTCATGAACTGGACATAAAGATATATCAATAAGGGTTTCCATTCAGTATCCCAGACTAGGCATTGACTTAGCTGTAGTGCTGGATTGAATCCTCTTACAGTATACAAAATAAATCTTGTTTTCCTTGCTAAGAGGTGCACAGAGCTTTCTTCTTAGAAGTGTGCTTTTTAGTGTCTGGTTGTCTGGAGGTCTTGCCTTACACTTTCAACAGAATTCATAGGTGCCCCATCCTTCAACAATGACCTTTCTTCCTTGCAAGTATTTTCCTTGCTCAATCCCAGAACATAATGTGGGCATACAAATGGACTCAGACATGATCATTTCCCCCAGATTTCAAAAGTAATCAAATGTGGCTCCTTTCAGCATAAACAGCTAAGATTCATGGTGCCATGCATAGTTCTTCTCTAATAGGTGCTCTTATAAACCCCTGGCTTGAATAAGGAAACTCCTTGTATGGTGGTTTATCCGGATCTGCCCTAGCTCAATACTAGACAGCTCAAATTGTGGGTGTCATTTTGGTGTCCAGCCTCCAGAAGCAAGACCTTGATCCTTTTTATTATGGCGATGTATAGCTGGTTGGCGTGATGGGATCTCTTAGGTCTGGTAGAGGTGGCTCTGATAATTTTTTCAGACAGGTAGTGGGGGCCGTGAGCACCAGACACTTGTGAGTTATGGCTAACTTCTTGAAGGCGATCCGTTCTTTTACAGGGAGCCAATGGGCAGCTCACCTGGCATGTGAGAAGTGATCTCTTTTGGGGATGTTTAATGCCGCTCTGAGCGCATTGCTTTGAATGACTTGCAGTCTATTCAAGTTTTATCCCGAAGTGCCGGCTAGTAGGACATTACAATAGTCTAGTTTGGCCCCAATGGTGGCTCTGGCTATTAAGAGGCAATTCTGCTTGGACAGGTAAGGTTTGACTGCATTTATTAGTTTAGTTGTAAATGAGGCAGAGGAAGCGTAACACTAACCTAATGTGACATAGAGAGTGTGGAGTCCAGGTAAACCCCCAAAGTCTTTACTGAGGGTGAGACATTGATAATTGTGTTATCAATGGTGAAGGCTCTGTATTCTTTGCCAGGTTTGATGAGGGTTTTTTTATTGCCGACTAAGAGAATCTCTGTTTTATCTCCATTGAGACAGAGCCCATTGGCTGCCATCCAGGCTTGAATGGTGGCATAGATCTTGGGAAGAGACTTGGAGTCTTGTTGGTAGGAGCCAGAGAGAGGTATGAGGACCTGAGTGTAATCAGCATAGGTTGTGTATCCTATACCAAGGGTGTCCGGCTTGTCGAAGAGGGGTTTAGTGAATAGATTGTACAGGGTATGGCCATTGTGCCATGGGGCGCTGGTGCCCTACATCTAGACTGAGCATTTTGGCAGCTCGAGACTCTAACCTGCCTCCCATGGGCTTGTACTTCAGAACGAGCGCAGCCCTATCCTTTCTCTGCTGTTCACATTCCATTGTGGTTTGCAGACCCACAGCTTGACATAATTAAACCATTGTCTGTTCGGCCTGAATGCCACTATTTTCAGCTTCTTTTTAAAAAAAAATGTGTTTACATTGCAATTGGTTAATTAAAACCTTTAAAACCTTATACACTTTTCATAAAATAACCCATTTCTATACATAGTATTCCATTACATATCTTTACTCCCTAAAATTAATTACACTTTATATAAAACATGTCGTTTTCACAGCTTCTGTACATTTCTTCATAATGCCCATTTAAAATATTAAAAGCAGTTAGTTAAAAGCACATGCACTTCACACAAAACTCATACACACGTACACACACACGCATTCACCTATTCTCAAACAAGCTCACATAGTCACACCCACATCTCTTGCAATCATATGCTCAGGAATTCACACCTTATGCCTGGCTATTCCCACATGGAGGGTATGGAGACCATACAAATGGCAGCGTTGCACAGTAGAAATCCTGATAACATAATCTATTTTTAAATATCCAAACAATATGCAAATATTCTAATGCTAGGGTACAGCCAACGCAAATCACTATAGGCTGGATATTGACATTTTATACCCATGGTCTCACACCATATTGAATAGTTTACTAACATGTGACTTCATGCTTAGGAATGGGGAGCATCAGTGTATGTGCTTCCAGTGGGGTGGGTTGCAACCAGTCTGTTTATGGGTCCCTAGAGACTAATGTGGGAGTGGCTCATTGCACAATAGTTTTAGATCCAAGTTTAGTACCAGAAGTGCTTCTATGTGCAAACTTGTACAATGCAGTTACAGAATAACATCAATTTATTTCATGGTATTTATTTCTGCTGTACTTTATCGAGCCTATGAAAATGAATAGGCGTGGCGAATGACAATTCTTACAATATTAAATTCACAATGAGCTGTAGCAAAACAATCATTTTTTATTTGGATTGTTTTGCTCTTTTTTTCTTCTTTCTCCTCGATTTCTCTGTCTATTCACTCTACTCCTACTTCTTGCCATCTTGCTAACAGTCTTGGATGTCAGCCCAATCCTCCATCTTAATCCCTCTGTGAAGGGTGGATTTATAGTCGGAGACAGACTAGTGCTAAAATAATATTTATTTTTGGCTTAAGGCAGCAGATGCTGAAAGAAAAACTGTTAAGTCCTCCCGGTTATCTTCACCGGTATCTTACAACGGCGTTGGGCCTGGCTTGGTCCTATCTCGAGCCGCTGTCCGGATAGGCCCACCACTCTGGTTCGCTCTCCTCTCTCCTCCCCGTGTCCTGTGTAATGAGAACCACCCATTAGTCATCCTGGTCGCTCTTTTATCACAGCCGGAGGTATCAAGCCCCCACCAATCCCTGAGGGTTTGAGTTAGCCCCCTTTTTATTGGTTCCTGGGACATGGTCCCACCTCTCTTAAGGGTTGCCATCCCAGTGTGTTGCTCTTCCCGATCCCCTGGTGGTGGAGGGCGGTGGTGTAGGCCCCGTTCCCCTGCTGGTGGAGGGCGGTGGTGTTGGCCATGCGGTTGTGGCCGCGACGCGTAGGGACGCGTCCTGAGGCTGGGCCCTCCCCCCCTGCAACGTGCAGCTCCAGCAGCGTCATGAGCAGCACGGGACCAGCGAGCCGGGCGCTGCTCCCCCGTGTCCCGGCGCCGTCGTGAACACTGCTCCCCACCCCCCGGACTGGGGCGAACAGGTGAGTGACGAGCGGCCCCGCCGCGGCTGCACATAGCGGCTTCCTCCGCGGCCCCGCCGGGTCCACCCGTAGCGGCTTTATTCGCGCGGCTAGCCTCCGCGGGTTTTCCTTTCCCCTCACTGGCCGCGGACTCGGCAGCGCCTCCCGACTCGTGTGGGCCGGCTTCACGCCGCGGCTGCCGCGGCACCATCCGAGGCGCTGCTGCTTCACACATCCCCACCCCAATCCCAGGCCGTTCGGGCCAGGGTGAACACCTAGACAGATAGTCAGCCACCAGCTGAAACCTGGCAGGTCTGTGCAATGTGACGAAATCAAATGGCTGAAGGGAGAGAAACCAGCGGAGGACCCTCTGGTTCGTGTCCTTATGTTGGGCCAGCCACTGGAGGGGTGCATGGTCGGTGTACAGAGTGAACCGGCGACCCAACAGATAGTACCGGAGCGAGTCAACAGCCCACTTGATGGCCAAACACTCCTTCTCAATGGTTGAGTAAGCCGCTTCATGGGGTAACAATTTCCGACTGATGAAGCACACCGGTTGCAGGCCCTCCCCATTCTTCTGCGATAACACAGCTCCCAGGCCCTGGTTTGAGGCGTCCGTTTGTAAAAAGAAATGTTTCTGGAAGTCCGGGCAACAGAGGACCGGGTTGGACGTGATCCTTTGTTTTAGGTGTGTTATGGCGTTCAAGGCCTTCGGGTCGTTGGTCAGGTTGGGATTCCCCTTGAGTCTCAATGCGTCCGTTAAGGGAGCGGCTATCGAGGAGAAGTCAGGGATAAATCTTCTGTAATACCCGATCAATCCCAGGAAAGCTCGTATTTGTTTCCTGTTGGTAGGAGTCGGTATATCTTGGATAGCCTGTGTTTTGGACAACTGCGGTTTCAGCACTCCCCCACCCACTATGTGGCCCAGATATTTGGTTTCGTTGGTTCCCATCGTGGTCTTCCTGGGGTTGATATGTAGGCCTGCCTTCTGTAATTCAGCCACTACTTGTTCCAGATGGTTCAGATGCGATTCCCAGGATTGGCTGTATACCACAATATCGTCCAGGTAGGCAGCGGCGTATCCAGTATGTGGTCTCAGTATGATGTCCATCAATCTCTGGAATGTGGCGGGAGCCCCGTGGAGACCAAAGGGTAGGACTTTATACTGATATAAGCCTCGTGGGGTGGAAAAGGCAGTTTCCTCCCTGTCCTGGGAGCGAAGGGGTATTTGCCAATAGCCCTTGGTTAAATCGAGAGTGCTTAAGAAACAGGCTGCTCCAAGGCCCTCCAGGAGTTCGTCCATCCGAGGCATCGGATAGGCTTCGTATCGGGACACCGCGTTCAATTGTCTGTAGTCCATACAGAAACGAACCGAGCCATCCGGCTTAGGGACAAGCACTATGGGTGATGACCAAACACTGACCGAAGGCTCGATGATGTCCATCCTTAGCATCTCGTCCACTTCGGAATTGATGATGGTTCGCCTGGCTTCGGGTATCCGGTAGGGTCTAAGCCTCACAGGCGGTCCGGGATCTGTTTTGATGACATGCTCAAGCACATCTGTTCTTCCAGGTAATGCGGAAAAGGCGTCAGCATAAGGGGACAACCGGTTCCTGATGTCCGTCTTCATTTCGAGGGTAAGGGTGTCTCCCCAATTGACTGAATCTAGGGTATCAGGAACGGTGTTCGGGATCTCGTCCGGTTTGGCTTCCTCTATGCATACAAAGGCGCCCAGAAGAGGCTCATTCCATTTTTTTAAAAGGTTGATATGATAGACCTTTTCAGGGGTGGTACGATCAGGCTGGTGTACCTGGTAGGTTACTGGGCTTAGTACTTCCGTGACCTTGTACGGCCCTCTCCATCTAGCCAACAGTTTATTGGTGCTAGTGGGCAGGAGTACCAATACCTGGTCCCCTGGGTTAAAGGTTCTCATACGGCTCCCCTTGTTATAGTTTCTTTCTTGTGTTGTCTGTGCACGTCCAAGGTTATCTTGGGCCAGGGTACGAAGTGCGGTTAGGTGTTCCTTTAATTCCTCTGTATACTCGGTTAAAGACACTTCTTCTGTGGTTTCCCATTCCTCTTTAACCAGGTCTAGTATTGTTCGAGGTTGTCTCCCAAACAAGAGCTCGAAGGGAGAAAAACCGGTGGACGACTGGGGGGGTGTCTCTTAACACCATTAACACTAGGGGAATCACCCGATCCCAGTTTTTTCCGTCTGGTCCCGTCACCCTTCTTAACATCTTCTTGATTGTTTGATTATAACGTTCTACCAGCCCATCAGTCTGGGGATGATATACTGAGGTTCTCAACTGGTTGATCTGGAACTGTCCACATACCTGTTTTAAGAGGGTCGACATAAAATTGGTCCCCTGGTCGGTGATTATCTCGGAGGGAATCCCTACTCGGGCAAAGATTGGAATTAGCTGGTCGCATAACAACCGGGCCGATGTTCCCTTTAGGGGAAAGGCCTCGGGGTATCGAGTGGCGTAGTCGACTACGACCAGTAAGTATCTATAACCACGGCTGGCTGGTTCCAGGGGCCCCACTATGTCCATGCCGATCCTCTGGAATGGGATTGAAATGAGGGGCATTTTCTGTAGTGGTGCCCTTGCGGGTAGAACCCCGCTAGTCAATTGGCAGGTGGGGCAGTTCTTGCAGTGTTGGGCGACCTCCCCATATATGCCGGGCCAGTAAAACCTCTTTAGTAGGTTTTGTTGGGTTTTAAGAGAGGCCATGTGACCTCCACAGGGATGGTTGTGGGCCAATTGTATCACTATAAGTCGATGGCTCTTTGGTAGCACCAGTTGTTCCTTCATGGCGTCGTCGTCACCCTTATACCTTCGGTATAGGAGACCTTGTCGCAGTAGAAACCCTGGGCCTCTGGCGATGTTGGGTTCCCCTTCCCGGGCGGCCCTTTCTCTGGCCACTCGTAGGGTGGGGTCAGTTAGGGTCTCCCCCCTTATGGTGTCTTCGTTGTCTTCTAGCTTCCAGTCGATAGGCCGGGTCATATAACTGGCCTGACACCATGCCATCCGGGTCCTCCTCTTTCGCCCGGGTGGGGGTTCCTGGGAGACGGGGTCGGTTCCTGTAACATCGGATTTGGACGGGGACTGCCCCTCCCTGGCATCCCTTAATGTCTGACCGAAACCGGGGAGGTCGGTCCCAATTACCACCGGGGTTGGGAGACAAGGTAGGACGGCAACCCTCAAGGGAGAGGAGGTTTCATTCAAGTCAATTACTACATCCTTCATCGGATAACATTTGGTGTCCCCATGAATGCATCGGATAGGTACGGTTACATTAGGTAAGCAGGGAGCGTTACTCACAGTTGGTGATATGGCGGTCTGCCTGCTGCCGCTGTCCAAAAGGGCACGTGATGGTCGGCCGTCGACTCGAACGTCCACCACATATGGTCCTGGGACACCGTTCTCGTCTATCGGGGTCAGATAGCCGATGTCCATGGGTTCGACTGTTCTTCTCCTGGGACAAAACCGGGCTATGTGGCCCCACTCGTTGCACTCATAGCACTGCGGTTGCTTGTAACCAGAGGTCGGTGCTGGGGCCTTCTCCTCGTTTCCTGGTCTCTTGTCTTCGGGTCTCCTTTTGTTCTCATCGGGAGGTCTCCATCTTATGGGTATGGCTCGGTTACCCCTAATCATATGGGGGTCGGATATCGGGATGGCGGTGCGGGCCGATACCCCTGTAGCTGGTAGTCGGAAGTGGCCTGCCTTCTGGTATGCCGATGCAATATCCACGGCTTCGGTCAGGGTGGGTTGATGGTGTTGCCTAACCCATTTCTGCATCTGGCCGGGCAGGGCTTCGATGAATTGTTCCAGAATGATTTTATCGATTAGGGGTTGGTTAGCGGGGTTTGGAGCCGACAACCACTTCTCTGCTAGGTCCTTTATCCTATAGTACAGCTGGCGTGGATTCTCCCCGGTCCTGAGCCTGGTTTCCCTCAGTCGGATCCGGTAGGCCTCGTCGTCCAGGCCCAAGCGGTCTAGTACGGCAGCCTTGATCTCCCCGTACGGCGTGTTGCCGTTGGGGTTTACCGCCTGATAGGCGCCCTGCATCACCCCGGACAGTAGGGGGGCGACGTACTGACCCCACCGGTCAGGAGGCCACTGTGCGTTTCTGGCTATACGTTCAAAGCTCGTAAAGAAGAAGGCGGGATCCTCTCCGTCCTTATACTTTTGTAGGAGGGCCGAGGGCACCAGTGGTTGGTTTCTAGTGCTGGCCACTGCATCGGTGAGACGGGACATGGCCTCATGGTGGTTGTCCTGTGCGGTGGTCAATATAGAGCCTTGCAGCTGTATGGCTTGTTGAAAGGCTTGCCGATCCGCAGCTGCTTGTTGGGACTGCAGTTGTAGCACCTGTTGCAATTGTTGTTGGCCCTCAGACAAGGTCTTTATCAATGACTCCATCGCGCTGTCTAAAATCCCACCTTCGTCGCCAGTGTGAAGGGTGGATTTATAGTCGGAGACAGACTAGTGCTAAAATAATATTTATTTTTGGCTTAAGGCAGCAGATGCTGAAAGAAAAACTGTTAAGTCCTCCCGGTTATCTTCACCGGTATCTTACAACGGCGTTGGGCCTGGCTTGGTCCTATCTCGAGCCGCTGTCCGGATAGGCCCACCACTCTGGTTCGCTCTCCTCTCTCCTCCCCGTGTCCTGTGTAATGAGAACCACCCATTAGTCATCCTGGTCGCTCTTTTATCACAGCCGGAGGTATCAAGCCCCCACCAATCCCTGAGGGTTTGAGTTAGCCCCCTTTTTATTGGTTCCTGGGACATGGTCCCACCTCTCTTAAGGGTTGCCATCCCAGTGTGTTGCTCTTCCCGATCCCCTGGTGGTGGAGGGCGGTGGTGTAGGCCCCGTTCCCCTGCTGGTGGAGGGCGGTGGTGTTGGCCATGCGGTTGTGGCCGCGACGCGTAGGGACGCGTCCTGAGGCTGGGCCCTCCCCCCCTGCAACGTGCAGCTCCAGCAGCGTCATGAGCAGCACGGGACCAGCGAGCCGGGCGCTGCTCCCCCATGTCCCGGCGCCGTCGTGAACACTGCTCCCCACCCCCCGGACTGGGGCGAACAGGTGAGTGACGAGCGGCCCCGCCGCGGCTGCACATAGCGGCTTCCTCCGCGGCCCCGCCGGGTCCACCCGTAGCGGCTTTAGTCGCGCGGCTAGCCTCCGCGGGTTTTCCTTTCCCCTCACTGGCCGCGGACTCGGCAGCGCCTCCCGACTCGTGTGGGCCGGCTTCACGCCGCGGCTGCCGCGGCACCATCCGAGGCGCTGCTGCTTCACACCCTCCAAGACTGAAGTTCTCTTCTTCCCATGCCATAATGGTGCCCCATTCTTTACCTCCCCCTTTTATCTGATTTCCTCCTTCTTCTCTCACCATTTCTTTCTCTGCCTGGAATTTTGATGGTGTTCTTGACTCTTCTCTCTCTCTCCTGTAATATTTCTGCTCTTTCCCGCTCCTGTCGGTTACATCTTTTTAACATCTGAAAGGCGCAACCTTTTATTTCATTTACTGCCACCAAAATTCAAGTCTCCTTTTTCTCTATTCCCTTGCAACACTATTGTGACAAATCAACTTCCGAGGGAACCAGTGGTCCAGGGATGAATATCAGTTTCTAAACCATCAATCAACCCCACATGTCTATTACACCAGAAAGGATCCGAACAGATTGGAATAAAAGTGAATTATAGGACCTCCTTGCCAAATTTTTGGTAACATGGATGGAACAGCACAGGCTTATCTCTGCAAGGTCGTGGATCGTTGGTTAGTTGCAACACAGTGAAAATACAATTATTACCCAGTGATAAAAGGGAGTGTCCAGTCAAGGTTGTATAAAAATATCTACTTTATTATTACTACAACAAACAGTTCTAGCACACTACAATTACAACCCACACTGTTAAGGAACTCAGAGGACAGACAGTTTCATGAAGGAAAGGGATGCACTCTGGATACTGACAGGAGGGTAGTTGGTAAAGCAATCAGTCTTAACTGTTCATGGTTATTTGGTCTCAAAAACACACGTGTAGAACCATGAAGGGATTCTCACCTGAGTATTTCCCTATATATCATGATCACACAAATACAACTCTGGCAGTATCATTAATAATTGTTTACAAATACACCAAATTGTATGGATTCTTCCGATCTTGCCCTACTACCAAGTAAACTAAACCCTTGTGTATTTGCTACCCCTAGATTGCACTTATGGTCAGGGTCGGACTGGGACAAGAAATGGGCCTGGTCACCCAAAAAAAAAGTATCCCACCCCTCGCCTCAAACAAGTGGCCCACCCCTCGCCTCACGACCCTGGACCTCTGATGACATCTCCGGAAGTGATGTCATTTGACCCCACCCCAAAGTGACATCCTAGGAAGCGATGAAAAACAAACTTTCACCCCTTGACAAAACAGGAAGTGGCATCAAATAGCATTGTTCCTAAGTACACTACGAAAAATATGGTTATGATTTCACTAATGTGATATACATTTCATACAAGAATGGATCATCATATGTATCATTACTATCTGTGTGTATGGATCCATACTGTCAAATTACTGTGAATGCAAGCAGACGTCCAATGCCAAAAGATAATGTTATTGTATAGCACTTATGCTTAACCACTTTTTTGTAGAACAAACATGCATACAATATCACCCAAACTGTGTTGGTACTCATTTATCAACCTAAGAAGGATGAAAGGCTTTTTGAAAAAAACCAAAAATAATAACATTTTTTTTTATTTTTTCATTTTTTTTTTCCAAACCGGCCCAGATGTGGCCAGAAACTGGGCCCCTACTCCCCAGGGATGATTTCGGCCCAGCCACGGAATGCCAAGGGGCCAATCCAACCCTGCTGATGGTCCGCTTATCTAGGATGAGGGAATAGATTTAGAAGCTTGCCCTGTCACCTATCTAATTAAATTGTTACAGAGTTTCTTGTATGTTAAAAGGCAGGTCAAATTAGCTGGAGACATATGTCAATTGCTTTACAAGTGAAGTCATTTGACGTCTTTGAAATCTTTTTCTATGTAAAGCAAAGAACAATTTTTCCTAAAATTGTAGCCAATGTACTGTGTTCAATGTAGAATCAAAGCATAAACAGCAGTGCACCGAGTTGTCTCAGTCTTTTTCCCACACACTAACTCAAAGTTTCTGAGAAATCTTAACTCTTGAACCTGTGAAATGAAAGTCCATCCTCTCTTGTAGAATAAAGAGGTGAAATCCATGACATCTCACCATAAAGATGGTTCTTCTTTTCTTCTCCCAGGTCGGAACATAGCCTACCAGTTTCAGTGGTGTATCAACGCTATACCACTTTCATCAGGGCTACAAAAACTGTAAACAACACTGTGTAGTGTGCCATATTCAAAGTTGTTATCAAGAAAACTTTCAACTACTTGTCTTGTTCTGAAGGGAACCCACCTGCAGATGCAAAGACGAAAGGGGGGTAAGGGGTAGATGGAGAGAGACACACAAATGTGCTTTTTTTGTGTGATCATGGTTATTTGGTTCCAGCACCAAAGGGGCAAAGGGTTGTAACTGTCTCTAGGGGCCTTCAGAGAAGGACCATGGGGGCAGAACCACAATGTACCTGGTGCTGAAGAAGTTCTTGGTGCTTAACAGCGTCAAGGCGGTTCCAGGGTGCTTCTCAGCCCGTGAGACAGAGTTAGTAGAGGGAGACAGCTGGTGGTACTAGGCCGCAGGCAATTCGGCAGGCGAGGCTGGACTGCCATCTGCAGGATGTCCGGCATGGCAGCTTGGGCCAAGAATCATTGTGTCTGTGCTGGTTGGTGGATCTGGAATGCTGGTCGAGGCATCCTGGATGGCTCTGGCGACTGCAGCATGACAACAGTCAGTGGTGCAGCCGAATGCGGTTCGAGGACTCGACTGTCTCAAAATTGTCCTAAAAATGATGGACACTGGATGATGCGTGTTTGCTGCTCCTCCTCGCTTCTTCGCATGGCTTGTGTCCTTTCAAGGCGGATGGCCCAAAGCTCAGGAGGGTGTTAGCAGGCAACAGCCTTGTCCTTTGTCCAGAGACTCTCTGCCACTTCTCACCTAGTAAGCTTGCTGTCAGAACCTAGCAGGGCACGATGTGGGCTGGCTGGGTACTGATTCTAGAGCTGCTGGATGGGTCCTCTGACTCCGGTATCTCCCTCTGTTCCCTGGGAGATATTTAGGGGAGGGATCTTGCTTCCCTCTTGGAACTCCTGGCCTTCCTTCACTGGCGGAACATGTAAAGTAGACTGTACCTTCAGCTCGGGTTCAAATTAATCCTTCTTCTTAGTCGTTGCAAAGTCTTCAGATGACTTTTCATATATCAAAAAATCAAAATAGCCCAGGGCGGATGGTCAAATTCTTCACAACTATTGCCTGTGCTCTTGCCTCACTTCATTGACTCCCCACACATCAGGACTAATCAATTAACAACATCAAGTAAATAAATAGTGGAGAGAGTCTGATTCTAGAAATAAAAGCAGAACCTTTCTGGTACAACACCCGAAATGTGGTTGCTCAGCACATAAGATGCAGTGTATACCAGCAAAGCCAGACTTCTATCCCCTCATGATACAATTTCCACTACCAATGACTTTGCAAACGTTTAGCTCACACCATATTATCAACAAATGTAATTGTTACAAATCTATGATTTTGGGGCTATTTGTTGCTCCAGTAGAGTGTATACATTGTTGAGAATGGTATGGCACTCTATGTAAGTCTATAAAGTTATATATGCCGATGGTTAATTCCCCATTTTACCCAAAAGTTTTATGTCCTGCCATGACCTGTTTGCTTTAATGTATAGTAGCAAGCAAAAACATAAAAAACTTCTGCGAGCGGGTTCTGTGGACAGACATGGCAATGCTCTCATCAATTATTGAAAATCAATGATCCTGTAGGTCGCTTTTCCGATTTGCTTATCGCTTGATGTGCTTTGCACTCTGAAGTAAAATGCATTGAAAACAGGCGTGTGGGGCTGGCTGATATATCCCAGAGCAGACATTGGGGGGAGGCGAGAATTGGTGTGCTGCTGCATACTGGGACCTACTGTGCTCTCTTCCCACCTGTTGCCTAACCCTGGTGTGGTGCAGTTCGTTGCCGTGCATTGCGTTGCAAATGTCCCAGGAACCGTCCCATCAGTGAAGGTGCTGAAATGCGGGGGAAAGTGGTGGGGTAGCCAAATGTCATATAGCCAGTAATGTCCGCAGAGCCCCAACAGGTTACTATGCAAAACGTTGTGCAGATTGGTGAAAAAGGTGTGGAATTGTATAACGAACAATGCTTCACCAAGCCACAAACTGACAAACACATTTTGACTTGTGCTGAAATCCGGGGAAAGTGTTGGGATGTCCACTTGTCATGTAGCCAGTACTGTCTGTAGGGACCTAACAAGTAACTATGCAAGATTTGGTGCAGATTGGTGAAACGGTGTGGAATTGTATAAGGAACAACACTTTTCCATGCCTGAAATCCACGCATTTTGACTTTTGCTTTAATTCGGGGAATGGGGTGGGGTGTCCAAATGTCATCATGTAGCCAGTATTGTCTGGAGGGTCTTAACATGTAACTATGCAAAATGTGGTGCAGATTGGTGAAACAGTGTGGAATTGTATCAGGAACAATGCTTTGCCAAGCCACAAACAAACCCACACATTTTCACTTTTATAAATATAGATAGATGGAAATAATCAATGTGACATATATTATTTGTTATAATTCTTTTCCCAGAAACTATTCAAGTAAGTAATGTAGCTGTTGCACAAAGCTTTGCAAGGTATTTTGACAGTGATCCATAACTAGAAAGTGGTGATATATTCTTGAAACTCAAGACTGTAGTGTTATTGGACTGCCTATCCTATTCCCCCTATCCAAACACTCTTTCTTTCATTGCCAGCATGCTTCCCGTCACCATCCTTCCTGAAGCTGCCACACTGCCTTTAGGCCACAAGATGGTGTACCCAGCCTTGTGTGGCATTTTGAGGAATCCACACACTACCTTCTCTCTTTTCTGCTCCTCATCCCATCATGGTACAACGTCCTTTCAGCGACAACCGTTTTTTAGATGGGTGTTTTCATGAAAGGTTTTTGCTGAAAAAATGAATCAGCATTTTTTGGGGGGATTTGAAATCACATATAAACAGTTGGGGGTTAGGGAATAACAAAACATAGGTAGATGAGGGGGGTTTTGGATTGGTAACCCCCCCTCAAAAACAATTTTAAATTTTTTTAGGAAAACAACATTTTTTCGTAAAAACACCAGTCGAAAAAACTGGTGTAGATGAAATGACATAGACCCCCCATCATGAACACCCCCATGAAGTGTTGCCACATCCCACTGGAATTGAAGTCCTGGTGAAGCTTGAACACCTGGTGAGGCCAGGCCAGTGTGATTTCCTTTTGGCCCATGGCTATCTGCCCTGTGTGAGAAGAGTGTGGGTCTTAGGGGAGCCAGCAGGATATACCTCTGGGTGAAACGGGCCTGTATTCTGGTCCCTGCCCAAAATCACAAATTGTATTGTTGTAGTATTGTAGTTGTCATTTATGTAGCACCTTTACCATTATTGTAGTCTCAATGCGCTGGTGGTGGGAACACCCTCATTGACCGAAGACCAGAGTGTTGGAGGTCATAGAGCAAGATTAGAATGTGTATGTGCATTTGGCCAAATAAGGCTTAGCGGGGCTGGCCAGACTCCAGTAAATAGCAACCTATGAGGTCAGGCATGGGGATGGGTGCTGAGAGGAGCCAGGAGATAGCATGAGTGCTAGAGACTCGCTATGTGTTCAGCGTGCCCAAGTTTGTCATAGGTCTTCACTGCATACTGATGTCAGAAGTGTTGATGTATAGTCTGATGTGAGTAGACAGAGAATTATGTGACAACGAATTTGTCATAGCCCTAGCTGTATTCTGAAGTGTGTGGGTAGCCATGCCTGTGGCCAATGTCCACTTGAGTGGTGTGTTATACCTAGCGAGCAGATTCAGTGTTGATTTGTTGTATGTGTGCCCAAACAGGTATTGGCTTCTTCTGTCAATTCTTGCACATGTGATAAGAATGGTTAGCAACAGTCTATGCTTCAACTAGTTGCAACTAGAGGAGCACGGGCTATTCTTACCGGCTCATCTAGGGGGATAGCATGGCAAATCTACCCAAATATCGTGCGCTTACTGAACCGTCTCAAATGTTACCTTATCATGTGCGATATATAGTTCATCTCGGTGCGACACCCACCCTTCCTTCAAGTCCTTCGAAATGCCTGACAAACATCTTGCACTTCTCCTGATGGGCAAATAAGCCTGCATGTCACTGAGAGCAGCACCTGTGCATGCTAGAGCAATGTTTGAGTCATCTCATAGCCTTCTAACCAACATATTAAGCAAGATGAATTGGGTGATTGCAGTCCTCACATTTCAAGAAGCCCTTTCTCTGAATCAGATGTTCTTGCCTTCAATAAACCTTAGAATGTAGTTTATGGTAATGAGTCAAATTTCCCAACTGCATCCCTTTCCTTAAATCTGCCAATGTGTAGATCCATTTTCTTTTCACATTATGCAAAATGTATCTATTTGAAAGAAATAGCGAGGAAGAGAAAGATAGAGCAGGGTAAGAGAGAGAGCAAGACAGAGGGAGAGATAGAGCAAAAGAGAGGGGTTCGACAGTGGCAATTCTAACTAGTAAAATTGTGCTTGTTTGCAAGAGGCCAGTGTTTGGAGTGCATGATTTAAGGTTGTTTCGGCCTACAAAGCCTCCCCCTTCTCCACTGACTAGATATCCTACTACCATAGAGTACACACACATATCTCACACAAACAACCAGAGCTGTGGGTGTGGAAGCAAACCTTACACGTTCTGGAATATGGTTGTTGTGCAGTGTGTTGTTGAGTGTGGTAGTGCTTCTAATTGGGCAAGGATGAGAAAAATGGCCTGCTGTGGTGGATAAGTGGGCATACTGTTCAACCTACTGAATGGGCCATGGTGGGTAAATCAGATGTGGTTGTGGCTGTGGGAAGTCAGAAGGAACTCTTGCATTTTTGATTGCATGTTTAAGTTTTCCAGAGTGGGTGAGTCCATTGCTGTGTTGGGAGGGTGAAAATATATCCAGGTTGGGTGACACCCTTCAGAAGAGAGTGAGTTGTAAAATACAGATTGAAGAAACTGGCAAATCTTTTTTGTGTCTTCGTATGGCATTACTACCTTCCCCCTCTTTTGTGTCTATGTTCTTTCATGTTCTCAAGTACAATGTTCACACTAGCATCAGGATAGTGTGCACTACAAATACACCTGTTATGTGATCAAAAGTACCCTCTACTTTTATTCTTCTCTTTTTTTAAATTTATTTTCCCATTCCCTCTGGACTCTTCCATCCCTCCTTTATACCTATATTCTGCACCTGAAGTCTATTCATATTTTCATACCGGTTCCAATATTCCTTTATACATTAGTAACCAATTTTTGACGTGTTAGTGCCTCCCACCCCCCATTTTTTCCTGTCAGGCTCTTTCTTGATCAGTCACCCTTGCACTGCCTCTGGGCCTACAACGCAGTTAGGGGCTGTCATTGTAACCCTACAGTCCCTTGCCCTCCTTGCACAACCCAGAGCTGCGCTGCCCAGACTGCACTTACTCAGAGCATTGCTGCCCTGTTTTCCCCTCCCCTCTCCCTTGCACTTCCCCACTCCCTTTCCCCTTGCACTTCTCGTTCTCGCACTTGAATGATCTGAATGACAAGGCTTAGTAAGATAATTTGTCTTGTCCTCCCTCTGTTTTCCTTCCCTTGTCTTTTCGCGCCTAAAAACACTTGTGTACAGGTGCGTTATATATGACTTATCAAATCATATCATAATTTTATCACAGATGCCCAGACAAATATACAATGCCGGAGTAAGAAACGGCAGAACCCAAATGCCAGTCTAGCCAGGTAATTACACTTAGCAGGACTGTTTTTCAGAAATGCCCAGTTTACAAAAATTCATACCAAACTGAGAATGACTAGACTGGCTGCACCAAAATGCCTCTCTAGCCACTAATACCACATATCATGCCTGCTTACCATGGACATGGACGACCATTATGATTCATTGCACAATCCCGCCCCCAGATATCCCGTCTCACTCCCTTCACCTAGAATTACCTCCAAGTCCCTCTTCCTTGTCCCAGTGCTTATGTATGAGGCTGCTTGCCTCACAGGTAAACACTGGGATGAGGAAAGTGGGACTAGCAGTAATGAAGATTACAGGTTGCTACCTTCATGTACCTCTACCTCATGCCAGTAATTGCTTATGAGGGTAGGAGTAATGAAGATTACCAATATTTAATCAAGGCATTAAACAGAAGGAGTGGTGCAACATCATTGAGTGGATTAGGCTTCCACACCCACCCCCCCTGATATTGTGGGATATGTTGACTTGACCTGGCTGACCTACAGAGCAGTTGCCAGACACAAAATAATACAGATGTTAAACGGCACCTGGGTTTCGCTGTTAACAAGGGCCTGGCCCAGCAATTACTAATGTACAGCATTCCACTGTTAGTACCTGCATCCAAATGCCAAATGCCACATTTTGTAGGCAATTGAAATTGTGATGTGGGTTTAGTACTTGCATGCCAGGGGAGTGTTTGGAAGGGTGGAGACGGAACAGGGGACCAGTCATTGTCAAGTGGGTGCTTTCAGACTTAAAGGAGAGATTTAACTGATTGTAACATTGAAGCTGCACTCTTTCTCATTAAAATGCGTAAAGAATTTAGATGCCCCCACACAAATAAGTTTGCTCTTCCCCCACCACACGTGAAGTTAGCACCTCTCCCAACATTTGAAGGGTTAGCCCCCTGAAATGTAGGTTTTGTTGCGCCCCTGAACACAAGGACACACACCATTTACCATATATACACAGGCACACCCAGACAACCACCCGTATATTTAGGTGTGCAGCCTTTCACCATACAGGCACAACCAGGCAGCCACCCATACATTTAAGTGTGATTCCTTTCACCGTACACGCACACCCAGTCACCTATACATTTTAGTGTGCACCCTTTCACCATACACTCACACAGTCACCTGTACATTTAAGTGTGCACCCTTTCAAGATACAGACACAACCGGGCAGCCACCCACACATTTAAGTGTGCATCCTTTCACCGTACACGCACACCCAGCCACCCATACATGTGTGTGCACCCTTTCACCATACACTCACTGTTACACTCACCTTGCACCCGCAGGGGCGTCGATCTGAACTGGACAGCTGCGGTCTCCACCAATGTGATGCGTAGTGCCGAGATGACAGACTTATTTTTTAAGTCATAGGGCTACACCAACCCCATGACATGGAGGCCACCAGCCTAGAGTCTTCATGTCATGGGGTGGGAGGATCCCCAGGACTTCAAAAAGAAAGGTTCTTTTTGTATTCACTCTGCCTTCATAAAGAAATTATTTCTGTTACAGAAATAATGTCTTTATAAATGCAGAGTGAATTCAAAAAGAAATACAAAAATAGAAAACATTTTTTTTTCTTTTTTTTTTACTCAAAGTGGGGCCTCCTCCAAGGACATGGGGTCGCAGGGTCCCCCGCACCCAGGAGCTGTGGGGCCCCTGTTACACCAGTGTCGGCAACCTTTGGCTCTCCAGATGTTTTGAACTGCGACTTCTAGGATCCTCCACCATTGATTGTGCTGATGGGATATGTAGTCCACAACATCCAGAGAGCCAAAACGTGCAGATCCATGCTCTTCCTTAATCGAGCTGTTGATCAGCCATGTGCTGTAAGTACCTACTGCAGGCCTTGTAATTAAACTGATATCAAATGAGAGAAGTCACCTTTCAGTTGTACACAGGGAAGCCAGGGTTGGAGTGTCATGTAGCTATGTTTTAAGCGAAGAGTTCCTCGTGGCAACCGGTAACTTTTAGGTAAGGATTTGTATTATCCAACACAGTTCGATAAAATAATGTCAGTATGTAACCTTTTGCTTTCTCCCTTATTCAGGTGCTGAGAGAAATTATGAAGTCTCGGGGAATAATGCCTCCGGTGGTAAAATTCGGTAAGTCTATTGTGGTGAGGAGGATTCCCCTTGTTTGTCCCTTTGTTTCACCTTGCTGTCCTTTTGTTTCCCCTTAGGGGCCGGGGTACGGCGAAGATGCGGTGGAGGCTGTGCCGACCCGTGAAGAGGAATAGTTCCCCCGGCCGTAAAGTCTATGGGGGGTAACTAATATTGCCTCTGTTTATTCCCTTGGCTCACCTTGCTGTTCTTGTGTTCCCCTTTGGTGCCGGAGTGCGGCGGGAACATGCAGAAGGATGCGGTGAATAGTGAAGATGCTGCGAAGGCCGGTGAGTTCAGCCGGCGCTGCAGCAGGCGAGGCGATGCGCATAAAATAACTTCTTTCTTCCAGCTCGAAGGCATGGTGGATCGGGAATTCAGGTAAGGATCAAAGGTATTGCTCTTGTTCTAACCTTTTCTCCTTCTTTCTCCCTTTTTCTAGGAACCCAGACTTAAGGCGGGCGTGGCAGAAGACTGGATGCAGACTTGCAGGCACGGTGAGCGTTACGCTGCAGGATGCAGAATAACACGAAGCGTGTGCTGCTCTTCGGGCGTGGTTTAAATAGCCTCCAAAGTAGTCCCGGGTAAGTATTCCTCCCCAACCCCACCTTAGTAAAAAATAGTCCATAGGTAAAGTAGTCCCTTCCAAGCCTCTTTTGGCTTGGAGCTCTGCAGCATGGTCTGCATCAGGTAAGTTTTCATCTATGAGCCTGGTGCCTATTGCGCCAAGACTGACTCTCCATATGAGCCTGGCGCCATAGACGCCAGGACTGCACCCAAATGGCCTCTAGCAGGGGTTGTTGGGCTTGCTTGGAATAACTTGATGCCTGCTTCCGGGGATGCTGGACTTGATCTGGATCCCCGGGGGTAGGCATCATGACACTCACACAGGCAGCCACCTATACATTTAAGTGTGCACCCTTTCACCATACACTCAGATAGTCACCTATATATTTAAGTGTGCACCCTTTCACCGTACATGCACACCCACATACCCAGCCACCCATACATTTGTGTGCACTCTTTCACCATACACTCACACAAGCACACGTCATGTGCTTGAGGGGAGCCATAATACTTCAAAAATAAATTGTTTCTGTTTGAAGTCACTCTGACTTCATGAAGAAATTATTTCCGTTAAGGACCAAACCATAACGGAAATAATTTCTTCATGGAGGCAGAGTGACTTCAAAAAGAAACTATTTATTTTTTAAGTCATAGGGCTACACCAACCCCATGACATGGAGGCCACCAGCCTAGAGTCTTCATGTGATCGGGTGGGAGTATCCCCAGGACTTCAAGAAGAAAGTTTCTTTTTGTATTCACTCTGCCTTCATAAAGAAATTATTTCTGTTACAGAAATAATGTCTTTATAAATGCAGAGTGAATTCAAAAATAAATAAAAAAATAGAAAACATTTATTTTTTCATTTTTTTTTACTCAAAGTGGGGCCCCCTCCAAGGACATGTGGTCGCAGGGTCCCCCACACCGCAGGAGCTGTGGGGCCCCTGTTACACCAGTGTCGGCAACCTTTGGCTCTCCAGATGTTTTGAAATGCGACTTCTAGGATCCTCCACCATTGATTGTGCTGATGGGATATGTAGTCCACAACATCCAGAGAGCCAAAACGTGCAGATCCATGCTCTTCCTTAATCGAGCTGTTGATCAGCCTTGTGCTGTAAGTACCTACTGCAGGCCTTGTAATTAAACTGATATCAAATGAGAGAAGTCACCTTTCAGTTGTACACAGGGAAGCCAGGGTTGGAGTGTCATGTAGCTATGTTTTTTGAACACTGTGAGGAGACAGTTGTCTTCAAAACGGAACAAATAGTTTCTTGAATGAACTCTACAGAACCACAGAAAATGGCACCCGTAGCCGATTTGTCTGAGTTAATTCCATTAGCATGGGTATACAATTTCCAAAATTACAGATTTTAATCTGCTTTTTTAATACATTCTAAAGGTTTTTTTTAATTGAACAGTCTGCATGTCTGAGAGTTCTTGTAGCCTCTGTTTTACCTGCTGATTTCAGCCTTCATGTCGGGGTTCCAATATCCTGCCTGCTTGGGCTGGAAAAGTGGTTGTTTAAGGTCCCGCTTCTATAATTTTCTAATAAAGCTGGTAAATGACAATCATTTCAGGGTTGGCTCAGAATATTAGGTGAAGAAAGAAAGGGTAGTCTTTGTGCAGAGAGGGCTGTTTTGGAGTGTACAGTAACTTTGAATGTCTCCTGTTGTGGAACCTGTCCTATGTGGTTGTACCACCAGTTTTCATTTTACCTCTTATTTACTGCCTATTAGTAACTGAACTGTCAGCACATTTCATCTTAAAAATGCAGGGGGGCAACCTGCATTCCCTTTTATCAACAAACTGCACCCCAACTCTGCAGCGGCACCACCAAGGGGTGGCAAGGGAGGCCACAGCCAACCTTACAAAAACACTGCCCCCCACCGCACTAGCCCGCCTGCCAGTTATGTGTTTGTTTTGGTGTGCCACCCCAAGATTTTCAGGGACCTCATCAGGCCACCCCTATTAAAAATGTCTGGGGAGCAGTCTATCCGGTTTTGGATTGTTTCCTATGCATAACATACTCCCCACTCTATACTTCAAACCCATAGAAAGCATATTGGCACACAGAAATCAGATATTTCTAACCTGTGACAAGCAGCACGACCGGTTTTGCATCTCTCTCTCCCACTGTCCTACTAATGACTCCCCTTTTTCATAGAGCTACGCACAGCGAGGCCAGAACAAGTAGCATGAGGGTGCTATACAATATCACTCAGTTACTTGATTATTTACTAAAGCACAACAGTGCTAATCATACTATATTATAAAAGGACAGATGTATGTTTGTCTGAAGCCGTTATGCACCACTTCACCTGTTACCACCGCTAGATGGAGCTGTTTCATTACACATACAATAATAATAGTTCAAGTTCATCTTCCAGGAGAACAAAATGTGTATTATAGCAATGATAACATACAATTATCTGTAGAAAAGGCCAAAGACAAGGGGATAACACTTTAATAACATACACTAAGAAAATATGTCAATTTAAAAGAAAAACATATAAACAGAAACTCATTTGATTAAGCACTATTTCTCCAACAAAAAAAAATACCTTTTCCCCATATAGAGGGCTTTCTGTAGATACAATTATTTTCAGCATATCATGCCACCACAATGTCTCTATTAACACTCTGAAAATGTCCTTCTTCACACACTTTTGCTCGTTTACACATGCTGTTCCACTAGTTAAATAGTCTGGCAGAGTCTGAGGAGTGGAAAGGAGTGGAGTCTGCCTTCTGTGCTTCTGTGCTGTCAGTACCTCTACTGTGTCTATAGCAGTGGGAGTATCCTGCTTTAAAAACTGTATCTCCCCGCAGAGCGGGCGCGGAGTCTGGCAGAGTCTGAGGAGTGGAAAGGAGTGGAGTCTGCATTCTGTGCTTCTGTGCTGTCAGTACCTCTACTGTGTCTATAGCAGTGGGAGTATCCTGCTTTAAAAACTGTATCTCCCCGTGGAGCGGGCGCAGAGTCTGGCAGAGTCTGAGGAGTGGAAAGGAGTGGAGTCTGCATTCTGTGCTTCTGTGCAGTCAGTACCTCTACTGTGTCTATAGCAGTGGGAGTATCCTGCTTTAAAAACTGTATCTCCCCGCGGAGCGGGCGCGGAGTCTGGCAGAGTCTGAGGAGTCCAAGGAAGTCCGTGGAATCCTGGACTCCCCTCTGCCTCATCTCAACTCGCCTCCCCAGCACTCCGTTCCTGTTGCCCAAGCCATGCGCGTCGCTGCGAAAGAAAACCCTGCGGCGGTGAAAACACGGGTGCAATGTAAGTTGGGTAATGACCCTCGGAGCCTGGATGTGGAATCCTCCTCACCATCAGCTGAGTCTCTCCCACTTGCTGTCTCAAGGTGCGGATCTGTGTCGTGGCCTCCGTGCTGGACTGTCGGATTGCGGTCCGCGGAAATCCAAAGCCAAGTAAGTGACTATGTGCCCACTTCTCCCAATGCTGCCGAGGCTCCCAATGATGCTCCTTATGTATCTAATGTGACTAACATGTCTCACGTACCACATACCTTGATTATACTGGGGGATGAAACATTGACTTCGATAATTAGTCACGCTGAACTTCATGTCTTACCTAACCACACGCTGCCGCTGAAATCTTGCACCGAAGCGAGTGTGGTTGCGGCTGTGCCTCTGAGCAGCGAGTGCAAATTCTGCCATGGCTTGTGGCCTTGATCCTAGTGCTCTGCAAGTGTTGGTGGAAGGGAGTGATGTGGAGCCTGTGAATAGTGCAAATTCTGTCATCAATTGCACTGATACTGACGCTGGACATTCGGTGCCCAATTCACGCCAAAACAATATTTGCATGGGTGAATGTGTTGACTTAAGCGCTGGGTCCCTGTGGCCCAGATTTTATAGTGCTTTTGAAAAATTGGTTTCATCTCCTTTAAACTCTCGCGATCTGGCTCACGCCAGTACTGATGAAGATAATGTATTTACTACGCTTCAGGCTGACTCGAAGCTAGGTGGTGAGCCTGTTCAAGATGTGTTTCTGAATCAATCACTTTCCACTACAGTCCGTATGAGTGAGCCAAAGAGAGATGAACTAAAAAGAGATGAAAATCGTACAAACTCTCTGGATGTTGTCAATAAATTACTAACAGATCTCACTAGGATAACTAGGATAACCAAAGACAGATGTAATAAACTAATGCCGAATGCAATGTTAGATCAGTTGGAGGGTCTTGCTGAGCACCTTGTAACTTTGGGTCCTTTGGTGTCAGCAAAAAACAACTAAGTGCAGACTTCTCACACAAACAGCCTATCCAAAAGAAGAAGAGTGGACTCGAGCATTTCACCTAACCTGCAATGCTCACAGATGAAAAAGCCTAAATGGGTGCCACCCCTCTGGAAACTTTGCACAATTGTTCATTGAATGAGTCGCCTTTGGTTGGGGAAGAGCCAGTTGCTAACCATGATCGAGCTGATTCTTCATCTGACTTATCCTCTTCTGACTCATCTCTAATGGAGTGTCCGTTTCCGAAAATTAGACGTCTTACATTTTGTAGAAAGCGCCGTGTACGGCAAGAAGCAGGTGAGGAGGACAAAGTGGAACAGGACCTTTCAATAAGAGATCTTCAGGCCACCATAATGTCGCCAATGACTCTAAATACTGCTCCTTTTCTCAAAATGTATGAACATCTTAATGACAATATAAAAGAGCTTGCAACCCTAGTTTCTTTGATGAACACTAAGCTTTTGGCCATTGAAAACACAAATAACACATATAAGGATTCACTGGCAGGAACTCAAAATAAAGCTGAGCTGGCCATGGTGTCACTAGTTGACTTCGCAAAAAATGCGAACTTGGACACGAAATTGCTGGCCGAAGTGGCGAAACAGGCCCTAAATCTGTTCCAACAAAAGACTCAAATGCTCCCGGAATGTGAAAATAAACGTGAAAGATGTGCTGAGGGAAATACATGTATTGATACGACTTCCACTCGTAACCCGAGATGTACTTCATCCAACACAAGTGACTCGCCTCTGGTGGACCAAGCGGCAATCAAATTAATGCACACAACAGAAACAACATTAAAGAGTTTAAGCACAGATGTCGCTCCAGGGAATGAGGTTGCACTGGATTCAACGGAGAGAATTACAGCTCAAGACACCAATTCACATGAGATCCGTGTCTTCGCCAATTCTGAATGTGAAGTGAGAGACTTGAAGATGACTGGGGTCCACTCTATGTCTGAAAAGAAAAGGGGAAAACTATGCAGTTCCACGACATCCTTATGGCGAGTCAATCACCAGGCAATTTGGCTCTCCTAGATCCACAAATGGCGTCTTCTTCTGACTTGAGTCATCAGTCTTCCTTGACAGGCACGGAATCCGTACCGGCAAATAAGGATGCTGATGCCAATTCCCCAGAACTTTATGACAAAACCGC
The DNA here is from genome assembly GCF_040938575.1 of Ambystoma mexicanum. Classification (NCBI taxonomy): domain Eukaryota; kingdom Metazoa; phylum Chordata; class Amphibia; order Caudata; family Ambystomatidae; genus Ambystoma; species Ambystoma mexicanum. The sequence goes on along the minus strand of NC_090928.1, from coordinate 1,003,766,783 downwards.
TAAAACCAATTTAAAAACTAATGGGACTCTAAAAAACTCTAGAGGGACCAGTGCCGAAAAATCAACTCTTGAAAAAAAATTAATCGAGGAAAGGACTCACAGAAGTTCTTAAGAAATATCAAAACTGTCAATGTGACAGTGAACAGAACAATTGTGAAAGAGAAAATCGAGAAGTCAAAGCTCCTGTTAACGAAGTAATAAGACCAAGCTGATGAGCCTCGTACAGACTCTTGTGATGTATCTGAAGAATTAATTAATATATCAACCTATGACGACGATGATGGGAAGGAGTCGGGTCAGACGGAGGGAATCGACCAATTGGACTGCATAATCAACCATGGCCAAACGACTGGTAATGTTGATGAAGCCCTGAATACCTCACAAGTGTCCAAACTGCCAGCACCAATACAACTGGAGGCCAAAGCAGCCCTCGCCTCTGAATCATCTAGCAGAGAGAAGGTGTGTGGTAGATCTTTGCCTTCACAACATAATAAAATGGTAAGACTGTGTGAAGTGATTCAACAAACGACAATACCGCAAGATTATATAGACAAACCAAAACCCACATTTATGGCACTTGATGAAAAACGTTGTAAGATAACTGCAATGACCAACAAAACGGTCTGTCACTCGAGAGTAACAGGATCCCAAATAAAAACCGACAGTTCCCCTAAACTTGAATCAGTATGGTCTAATACATCTCACCCTCAAAAAGACCAAAAAAAGAATTGTAAATCTGATGTACATACAGGGCCGAGTAATGACCTTACAGCTGAATTGAGACCAACTGGGAGAGACTATACCAAAAGTCCTCCTTTAACGCTAAAGGATCCAAAGAAGAGAAACAATATATCATATAAACAAACGGTTCACCAAGTACTCTTCGAACATATAGAGATCTAATTCTGAATCGCCATAATGTACTGTGGCTGTGTCATCTTGTCCCGAGTCTGAGAGCTATTGAATCTGGTGACCTGAAGATTGAGTAATTTGTTAACGAAACCAAAAATGATGCGGTAATATTACATCTGCAATCAAAACTCATAGTTGACGGGCTGTTAGAAGCAGGTCCTGTGCTAAAGTCGTTGGGTTTCGACATCTCTAAAGCACCGATGGGGCTTACGTCCAGAGAAATGGAAAAAGACTCTTGTAGAGCACCAAAAAGTGGAGCGAAACAGTTGGAAGTGCCTGTGGCTGATCAAACCTCCTTGGTGATATCCCCAGTGGCTGTACCACAACCTGTGTTCTCGGATTCTGAGAACTTGCCTAAAACGTCACAAAATGACTGTATAAAGGTAACTATCCAAGGAGCAAACAGCGACTCTCTCAATGCGATAACACAGAAGAGTGTGCTACTCAGGATGCCAACAAAAATGACTGGTCTTGGGTCGCCGGAACCCTGAATAAGGATCAGTCCAAATAATGCCAGGCCTGAGAACAATGCCCAAGTTGTACCCTGGGATCCTGGAATACCAGGGGCTTTATGCATTTATTTAACACCGACTGGGCCACTGAACTGGATCTCATTTGCCTACAAGAAACGTGGCTAAATGAAACGCCAATCCTTGAAGAATTCAAAATAGTGCACAATCCAGCTATTAAACAGGCCAAGGGGAGACCAATGGCCGGGCTCTTGGTAGCAGAAAAGATTGATTCTGGGTTTAGGATTGAGACATGTTTTAACCCTTCTCCATTCATTCAGGTGGTGACGATCACTTGCACAGGGTCACTACAGGCTCAAGTCACTAAATTTTATATCATCAATCTTTATTGGAATCATTGCGCCGATGGTGACAAATTCTTTGTCGACCAAGTGACAACTGTCATTGATGATCTAATGGAAATGGGCAACTCTAATGATTTGATCATTTGTGGCGACCTTAACATCGATTGTATCACTCACCCGAATGTAATCAGCAGTAAAAAGAAACTAAGTAATCCTGAAGAACTCCTGACTAATCAATGGTGTATGGAAATGGACATTTGTGGATTAACGATGCTAAATGGCCAAACACCGGGAGACATTCCGGCTGCACCGACATGGAGAAGAGGAGAGCAAAGCTCAACGCTCGACTACATATTTGTAGCTGGAAATATTCACACGAGAATTAACACTCTTGAAGTCATGAAAATGATCCATAGTGACCATGATATGGTGACTTTGAAATTTAATTTCACCACTTGTCACACACAGGAGCGCTGGCCTCACACCGTGAGAACGGGAGCATGCAGAATTCATCTAAATCTTGCCAATGAGGATTGAACTCATATTTCAGCTAGATTTCAATCGAATTCCGGATCCTTGGAATATGATCATCTTTTGTCCCAATATGTGGAACGGAAAACTAACTTAAGACATGCTGAATTTCCATTCAAGCACAAATTTGATCTAGAAATCTCTCAACGGAAAAGAACATTGCGTTGGCACCTGAGAAAGGTGCCCAAAACCCCCATTGCAGATGCTCGCGATCAAAGAAGAAAGCTCAAATAAGTCTATAAGAACTGGTTCAAGTCTCACAAAGCCATCATGCTACAAAATGACGCTGAGTTCATGATGTCTAAAATGGCGAGCAACAACTCAGCACACTATTGGAGACTAATAAATAATAACCTCGCGCCACAGCATGCACTGCAGGCAAACTTGGTTTTAGAGGCGGAGTGGATATCCTTCTACTCCGAACTCTTCTTCAAAGACGCATCAATTAAAGAATGGGAAGCCCCTTTCTTAACGCATTGGGAGATTGTGTTTGATAAAGAAGACATCTTGAGAGTTATTAAGAATGTGCACGACTCTAGAGCACCCGGCCCGGACGGGTTTACAAATTTCTCCATCAAACGCCTCCCTGAAGAATGGTCAGACTTTTGTGTAATCCTGTTTAATAGAATTGTCGAATGCTGTAAAACTCCAAAATCATGGAAATCTGCCGTAATCGTGCCAATTTTCAAAAAAGGAGATAGAAGAAACCCTAAGAACTACAGACCCATTGCACTGCTCGATGTGCTAGGGAAAGTGTATGCCACCCTTCTGCAACAGCAACTCCTGAAGTGGTCTACTGAATGCAATAGGGTAGATCCGAGGCAAACAGGATTTGTCAAAGGGGTGGGGTGTGGTGTCAATCTCCTGCTGCTAAATCTGTTGAAGATGGAAGCTCATAGGTCAAAATCTCAGGGCTATCTGGCCCTAATAGACCTATCACAAGCATTCAACAGTATAAACAGAGACTTGCTTTGGGGAAAGCTGAGTGCGTGGAACTGTCAACCCAGTCTGCTGGCTGCCATTCGCGAACTACACACAAACACTTCGATTAGGGTCAGATTAGATCTTAAGGGAAATTTATCAGCTCCAATTGACACGTTCAGGTGCCCCCTGGCAGCTAGTATTTTCAACTTGTTCATATCTGACATCAAAGAGATTTGCAAGGAATTGAATACGTTTCCACCTAAAATACATGGCTCTCACATTGACTATCTTGTTTACACAGATGACCTTATCCTCTTGGATTCAACACGTATAGGTCTACAATGTAAACTCACCATTGTTGAAAAGTATTTAACAGTGAATGGCCTTACTATCAACAAGGGAAAATGTGAAATTCTGGTATTCGAAAAACTGCTGGGCAATAAAGGAAACAAGAAGAAATTCAACTGGTACCTCGACAAAGAGCTGATTAGGATTGTGAAGAACACCACCTATCTAGGGATGAGAATTAGTGCCAGTAGAAACGACGCACCCTGGGTGGAGTCAACGAAGAGTAAATGCCAACAGTTGGCATGCCAGGCCTCGTTGATCAACAAGAAATTTGGCAAATTCTCCCTAAAACCGATGGTGGTCTTTTTCCAGCAAAAAGTGGTTCCGGCTCTGATATATGGTGGCGAAAATGTGTTTGGCTGTGGGCATGACGTATGGAACTCGCTCGAAAATATTTTTGGGTCAAGAATCCTACAACTACCTAGAGGAATCGCAACGGCTTGTATAAGATATGAACTTGGAAACATTTCGATCCAAGCAAGAGTTGCTTGGAGCCTTCTAAGTTTATTTAGGGAAACAGTGCAAATGAATCCGTCACCGCAAATTGAAATACTCCACAACCCAGAGACCGAAAAAACACAAACAATTCTGCACCAATGGAACATTTTGTGTCTTGAGGTGTTAGACACATATGACATCACGGTACAAACTATAATTGAAAATCCAGACTCGGCGAAATTGAAGATGTGGAGAACTGATTGGATCAACACATGCAAACTGAGATCTGAATCACGGACGATGAAGGAAGCTCCTGGGGAGGCAAGAGCGTATGGCCAGTTACCGGAATATTTAACTCGATTCCCGGACCAAGGCTTAAGAACTCTATATATGCAGTTTAGGTTTAATGCGTTGCCCACTAAGGAGCGCCTAAGCTTCTGGTCCCAGTCCGATGACTCAGACTTATTGTGTCGATTCTGTGGAGTCAACAATGAAACCCTTAAACACTTGACAATGTCGTGTTCTGGATTAGAGCAACAAAGAAACATTACTTTTGGGACAGTAAGAAACAAATTCCAATTTTTATCAATGGAAGATTGGTGGAAAGGGATGTTTGACGGCTCAAATAGACCTGTTTTATGCGCATTGGTCAATTTTTGTTGTGTCTTAAAAGAGAGTCTAGACACCAATACTGTTATTAATTTGTAGTGGCGAAATTATGTGTATCTTCTGTTGAGGAAAGAAGTGACCCAGACGATGAACTGGGCACAAAGATGTGCATTCTCATATTGCCTTTTTTTGTTTTCTTTTTAAAGGTTTGTAAAAACTGAATAAAAAAATAAATAAAATGAAATATATGGATATTGTTCTGTTACCCTACAAGTTCATAAATACAAAACTACTTCTCATACCTAACTTGAGACTAGTGCAATCGTAGATTAGATCTTTCTAAAACAAACGAAAACAACATATCAAAAGTGCCATGTGATAGTAGGTCTCACAAGATACACCTTTGTGTCATTATATGTTCTGGCAAGCATCTCATATTCCAGATTTTGCCATCATATGCCCTGGTACTCCCACCATGTTCCCAGATATCGTATTGTATGTGCACCTTGTATGTTTTTATTGATGTTTAATAACAAGCAACATGCACAACATCCTGCTAACCCATAGTGAGGAAGTTAGGAGTTATCAGAATAAGGAATGGTGGGGCATGGAAAACACGAGGAGAGGGACAAATAATAATGAGTAGGCGTGTCCTCTGCATGACAATGGTTGAATTTCAGTTTGCAAAACAAACAAAATGATGAGTACTAGGTAATGCAAAAACATAGAGAAAGTGCCATCTTCAGGAAATGCATGAATCGGTCTTCCTAGTACAGTGAGACAGAATAAAATGCTCTGATAGGCAATTACCTGCATTCTAGTTAAAGATTAAAGAAACGATTTGAATTGATTGTATGGAGTGTTTGCCAAACAATACCATTTTCATCACAATTCTCAGTGTGATGCAGTGATGGCCAGGAACATGGCATGCTGTGTCCTTCAACTGAGAGGCGTGCAACAGCAGTGCTGCCAGGCAATGGCCAGTCAAATACAGCAGTCAATAACCATCAACCATGGCATGCTGTGGCTCCAAAACCACTTTACTGTAATATCATATGGTCGTTTGTTTCAGAGATTGTAATGTATTAATTGTTGTTGTTTATGTGTTTGAACTTTGATGGACCAATTGTGTCTATATAAAATTGACGGATTGAGTAATATTGTGATCTAACACCTTGAAGTGTCTTCTTTGTGTTAGATGGAATTGCCAGTAAATATCACAGAACAAATAACTAGACAGACCAAAGGAAGATGGTAAAATACTGATGTTATCTCAATGAAAGAAAGCAGGGAGATATACAGGTATCAAAGCAGATGCTCTATATTTGCACCTTAGTTCATATCCTTTCACATATGTCATTCTTGACGTCATCCTACGTGGCATTTCATAAAAACCTAACACCGGGATGGATTGGATTAGGAGAACATATCTACTTATAGAATTATATAATGGTTAATATCTCATTGGTTGCCCCTTGTCTGTAGGGCACACCCTCAGCTACTTCTACATATGTCACATACTGATTATGGAAGAGAATATGGCAGCAGGCTAATACCTGCAACATTGTATATGAAATTGCATGGCAGGCTTTTGATTGGTTGGCAACCCTATCCAACCTTGGACTTTTGGCTTGCCTTAGTAGCACATGAACAGAACAAAATGTCAGTGTTTGAGCTGTGTCAACTTGTTCTCTGTTTTCCCAAATAGTCCATCGTATGCCATCGACCTGATCATTAGCCAGGGTCTATCATTTGTAGCTGACCTTGTAGTCTGCTCAATGTTCTGGGACATTCAAGGGAGTGTGAGTACACCACTATCTTAACTCAAAGCTCTAATAAATAGCCTTTGTTTTGAGTTCTTCATCACGTGTTAGGAGACCATGATTTTGTAAAATGTCAGCCTCTTAATAGCTGCTATTTGATTTTATTAAACAAGTGCTATTACCCGTTCAGGCCTTCAAAGACTTGCTCGCTCCACCTCGCATAGGCTTTTGCCTTTGTGATTGTTCAATACTTTGCATCAGCAAATGCCCTTGCCCTCCTAATTTTTGCAGAAATATGTCTTGCACAAATGGTCTGTTCATCCGACTCCATGTGTGCCTTGCACCCATCTCTCGAAATAGCCTCTATGCTCCCTTATTTTGCAAACAAATCCAGCCTCTTCATCACCTCTTCAATTTGCAATCCTAGACTCGTACTTTGAGGTAGCTGAGTTGATTCTTTTAACACGGGCCGTCGTCTATTTTCTTCCAAAGGCCGTCCTAAATGTTATATAGCTCTTTTTGGCAAGCTTCTATGTGCTTTTATTTCCAGTTATTGGTCAGCAAGTTACTGCATCTTCTTATTTTCACTATAACGTAATCTTTTGGTACATGTTTCTCTTAGTGCTTCTGTTACATCGTTAGTCTTAAGAATGTTCATATCGTTTCAGCACAGGCTGATATATCTTCCTCATGACATCATGTTACTGTCATCAAACATTTGTTTAGAGTTCGTCCATGATTCCCATAGCCACTTCCTGGCCCTTCGTCAACGGACATCCTTCTTGGTAACTTATATCCATTTCTTCAACGTGAGGGTGTCTTCTGCATGAATTCTGAATTGTAGCTCTACATCTGCTACTTCAATAGGACGGTGACTAGAGAAGAGGCATTCACCTGCTCCTCTACAAGATTATGGCGTTTCTGCTAACCTTGATGATTCTTTTAAAAAAACGTGTCTCATGTTGTGAACCTTCACTTGCATTTGATCTTCTATAACGGAACTTGCTCTCTTCTGGTATTAGGGAGCAAGCATAATGTTGGTGGTCCACTCTTGTCTGCTATAAGGTGCATAATTCTCACAAATTAGCCCCATACTCTGTCACAAATATTTTGCATCATAATCTCTTCACATGGTTTCAATGATTTTCACAAGTTTCACACTCCTGGCATACCTGCCTTGTTATTACTACTTCCATATTCGATTTACGATCATTTAAAAATGCATTCTTTGCGATATTTAAACTATAGTGCACCTCATATGGAACTTACCTGACAACATGTGAAAGAACAGAATGTGGAACATGTTACACTGAGAGTGTTTGTAGTTGTTAAGAATGAATTGGTTGTCTTTTACAGTAAAGGGTTTCAATGCAATGGATCAAGAGTAAGACTCAGACACAAGGGCATGTTTGTTGATTGTTATAGACATTTATTTTCAGAAAATATTATGAAGGAATGGAAACAATTCCTATTTATTCCTAAATCTAAGAGGTGTTTCCCTGCCTCAACAAACTAAAGGATAGTCTGTTTCAGGATGTTTAAACAAAAGAGTGTCCTGCGTCCTGTGTCCAAAAATCCTAACCTGACCCTATACACTCAATTTAATGTGTTATCGGGATACTCTGCTATGCTATATACCTCTGGCTTGCTTCAAAGTTTCTCAACATAAGGGTTTAAGGTGCAGAACATAAGAATAAAACAGTGTCCTGCCAGGAAAGGGATCTCCTTTCTCTGAGAGTCGTTCTGGCAATTCAAAGTGTCTCTTTATCAAGTTTCAATAGTAACTCAGAAGCCTTCCTTTGAGTTTCTTTGAAGCGTGTGGTTTCTTTATACTACTCCACTTCCACCCCTGGTGCACTCTCCTGCCACAGTATTTATGACTCGCTCTTCAATCCTTACAAGGGATAGGTGTCCTCCCTTTATTTTCCACAACTTTAAGTTTCGTTTATTTTCTAACTCCTGGGTTACCCCCTTGCCAGGATGTCACTTTAATTCTCTTCTAACTCCTGGGTTGTTCCCTTTCCTGAATATTTTTTCACTTCTCATTCCTGGCTTTCTCCCTTGCCAGGATATTGCTTCGCTTCTCACCCTTGGTCTACCTCCAGGCCAAGGCATCATTTTACTTCTTACTCCTGGTTTTACTCTCTTCACTTCTTACTCATGGTATACTCTTCTGCTAGGATATTGCTTCAGTTCTTACTACTGGCATACTCTAATGCCAGGATCTCACTTTGCTTTTTGTCTCCCCCTCCTGGGTATGAGTCTCACACTTTCTGTCTGCCTGGTGCACTAACCTGTCAGGGCTTTCTCTTTCTTGAATTACTCTTTCTTTCAACCACTTCACAACATCTTTCCACAGTTTGGTCACTGATCATTTTTTAACATAGTTCCAATTTACTTTATCTCCCCTATTTAAGGGTAGGATCTCTGACCCCTTTCCCACTTGGTTCTTAAGTATCACAGTTCTGCTTTTATTGTTTGGGTTACCGTCTCAATTTTAACAATGTTCACATGCACATCACTCCTTCCTTTGGAATATTGGGTCTCTGACCCTCTCTTACCAATGTTCTTATTTATATCAATTCTGTTGTTGCTTTCAGTAACTTTCTCTCACATACTCTGCATGACACAACATTTACTGCTAGGAGCCCCGGTAACCCATTCCATCTCCCTGGGTTTACCGGGTGTCTCTTGTGGTCCTCACATCTCCCCATTGGCTTCTCATTTGATCCGCTGACTAGGTGTCCATCCTGTCAGCCGGTCCGTCTTCTCTTGGGTATCTCTCACTCCAAGTGGCTCCTGATGCTCCCGGTCACCAGGCGGCAGGCGGCTTTCGGGTCGATTTTTCCTCACACTGTCCAGATGAGCCTCCATGCTACGATTCACAAGCTTCTCATTTCTGTCAACCCTGCCGGCATTCGCACAAGTTGCTAACAACCTCAGGCTCTTCCACACTCTCTCTTCATTACTATCAGCTGTGGTGGTTTTAAATTTCCTGGCATTAGTCAATAGCTTCCAAAGACTAGAACACAGAATTGGCTTACCGCTTCTAGGCATCTTCATTGCTCAATCTCTCTTTCTTGTCTCAGTACTTTAATGGGCTAGGGAAGACAAACAATGCCTTTGGCTGGAAAAGCTTGGGTATTCTTCCTCCACATTATAATAGGCCATACAAAGGGGTTGTAAAGGTGTATGTGTATCATGGGGATTTCTTATTGCCAAATTATGTTGATCTATGATGTTTCTTCATCTCTGGAGTTTGGCTTCCCCCATGTGATCCTCCAGCAGACAGCCACCACCAGGGCTGGTGTCAGGTAGCTTCTGCCCTTCCCATGCCATATAAGAGAAGGTTTCCTCCAGAGAGTCAGTGGTGATATCGCTAGATTTGTCAGCATAGGTAATGGGGCACTTCTGAACTTCTCCAGAGGAACCATGCAGTGGAAGAATTTCTGCTGCCACAATCAGTAACCATGACTAGGGAGAAGCAACGTGGGATCGGAATTTCTAGTGCGCCCATGGCCAGAGCACAAGGGTGTATGGGTATGGCGAAGCTGTCATGAATGATGCTGCCATTGAGAGATGTGGGATTGTAGTGTAACAGTCAAGTGAGGTGGGTAGGGTGTCAGGTATTGGAAAGCAGGAAACTGGGTGGATGACAAAGAAGACAGTATAAGTACTAAAAGTTAACTATGTATATGGTGGATTGAAGGGCAAAGACACCTGGAGTAGAATGCAGTGTTCCTCACACAGGCATTGTTCTAAGATACAGTATACTCAAAATAAAGTGATTTCGTCACATGGCCCCTGTGTTTCATTCTCTGCACTACTTGATCTGGACAGCCAGATTATTGTGACAGGTTCTTGGCCAGAGATGACACTGAGACTGTTGTAGGAACAGGGAACATCTTTACTTCAGTTCCAGCCTCAGGTCAAGGCTACAGCTACATATATTGGTACATCAGGTAAGTCACTTAGGGACAACATCCACCAGTATCCTCTCTCAGTCAACCCATCTTCCAACTGGCACCCTCAGGACCAATCAGAAGATAACATTCTCTCACACAACACTCCATGTCAGTCACTCCAAGCATTCCATGCATGCAGGGCATGTTGCAGGGAAAAGGCAAGTTACAACCCAGCTCTCATGCCCCTTACCTACAGGCTTGTTAATAGATGTTTCAGTTTCCCTAGGATGGATACATTCTGTTTCTGGCAGCAGAGTCCATTGCACATCCCCTGCTTGTAGGAATGTGTGGGTTTGTGGCAGCATTGCAGGTGCAACGTTTGCAATGTCTCTACTGTATTTGAAATACTCACTCACTCGATATTTGCATCCTCCTGCACTCCATGCATCTCTGAACCATCATCGACTATGTTGACAGGTTGTTTTGAACCATGCTCCTGCTACTAATTAACAGTGTTATCCAGTGGCTCAGTGTGCAAATTCCTCATCCAAAACATTTTCTAGCAGCCAAGGAGTTGTTTCTACTGAAGACAGACAACCAGGTTAAATCCATTGATACGCTACCACTCTTGCCATTGAGATGAGGGTGGCGTCAAAAGGTTTTGGGCTGGATTTGTGAGAATTGTATCATAGTCAATGGAGATATTTATTTAAGTGACTGAAGGTTTACTGGGTGACTAATTCCAGTGAAAGGCATGGGGTATTTTGCGAGAATGTCTAATAGGCAAAGCGGTGACACCCTCTGAAATACATATTCCATAATTCTGATCAACTTTATTTGACTTACATAACTGATAATGAATTTAAAGCTCATCTTGATAATGTAAAGTCACTAGAGACAATAAGGGCACTGATGACTAGAAACAAAGTTGAAAGACACAGAACTGTAAGCACCTGCCAAAGTCCTACCTTTGACTCTAGGAGCAGGAAAGACACATACTCATGTGTGCTAGAACACATGGGGTAGTTACAGGACAGAACTAGGGAAGTGTAGCGATGCAGGATTCAGCCCATCATGACGCAGGAACTCTCCAAACTGATTGTGAGGAAAGCAGCACATAAGTGCAAGGGTTGGCAGGCTGAGGAAAAACATTGAAAGAGAAACCAATCACCAGGATGCCCATCTAGACAGAGCACATTTTAATAACTTTGAAGTGTCAGAAATTGAGTGGTATGAATAGTACTGAAGGGAACAAAGGCAGGATGTTAATTTCAATAGGCCATTAGATCAGGAGGCAGAGCTGGTGAATTGTGAAAAAACCTATACCTGTGCCAAGGACTAGGATTGTGATAAGGACTAGGAAAGTGATTAGGTGTAGGATTATGTTTGTTATGTGGACAGTGATGAGGACAAGGACTGTGACAAGGTCTATGACTCTGACTGGGCATAGCGGTAGACATAGGACTGTGACAAAGATAAGGGCTAGGACTGTAACAAGGACTACGACAAGAACTATGACAAGGACGACAAGGATAATGCTTCTTTTTTATTTTTTATTTAACTTTGCCTTTGCTTGAAATTCAAACCATTCACAATAACACACAATGTAAAAAGTACAAAATATACATTAAAGAAGAGGAAACAAACTTTCATAGAAGACTCAGCATGTACAAACATCCGTCAAAAACAATTACAGCACAAAAGAACAATTAAAGTGCATACATGAGTAAAAAGAGGAGCATTATATCAGAGTGCCTTACCTTAGAGCTTAAAGTGATAATAGTGCATTTCAGAACCTTTTAGACCATATTTACATGCCGTGAAAGCATGAGGAGCTCACAAGAGCAATACAACTGCATACCAAGATAAAAAGGAGAACATTTCATCGTAGTGCTTTAACATGAAGCCCAAAGTGACAATAGTGCATTTCCAATTCAGGCCATAATTATGGATCAGTTAGGAATATGTGCAATAAAAACCTAATCAGTGAAAGCTTTAGATGAGCCTGCAAGTATCTTACGCCAAAATTCCACTGGAGTGGTGGATGTAAAATCCTCTAGAAATGTACTCAAGTACAGATTTCTAGAAGTTACAGGACCTGTACAGTCCACGAGCAGGTGTTCCAGTGTTTTGACCTGGGAGGAGACATTACAGAACGTGCATGTCTTATTAGATCACTCAATCTTTGATCTCTTGCCTAGAATTTCATTAGTGGGGAACACAGTAAATCAGACTCAGAGGAATAAGCCTCTTCAATAAGAGTTAGGGAATATTTTTAATTAATCTGGTATTGTGTTTAAAAGTTTCTCCCCAATAACAACATAAGAGAATAACTTAATTTTCTTGCAAACATTAATCATTCTTATCCAATCTGATCCCCACACTTTCACGTTGAGCTCCAAGGGAGAAGATAGTAAAGTATCAGTAGTTGCCACTATTGAGCTCAGACTAAAGGGGCAGTGTAAAATACAAGTATTAAAAACAGTATCACCCAATTTATCATACATGGTTTTTAAAACACCAAGTATGGAGCCTCTGTACACAGTTATGATTCTCCTGAATAGTGACACAGTTTTACAGTCAGCAATAGCCATTAGTGAAATTAGGGCAAGTTCACAGCAAATGTTTCATATACGAACCACCTTAGACAGCCACACAAAATATTTTCAAAAAGGGGCCTTAGAAAAGTGTCTAATACATGGTGTTATATGCTAAAATGATTTACGCTCCATAAGTTAGGATTGGATCAACCATAGATTTATACAATTTTAAGACAATTAGAAAGGTTTCTGAAGCACCCAAATATGCAATAAAGACATCCAAATGTTATCTCGATCCAGAGCTTCGATGGACCCTTTGGGGAGAGCACAAGAACTTAATTTTTGTCCAAGCAAGTAGAATTTAAGTCACTGCAGATCAATATGCTATTTTATTTATGGGCTAACTGCCAGCTATTAGACACTTCTTTGATTGCGTCACATAACGACTCCTGAGGAATACATCGGGGTTCCAGTAATCATTAATCAGAAGGGAGAACTTCACACCTGGATCAAACTTCACATCCCAAAAATGTTCAACAGCTTATATAAAAGGATTTGGTTCAGACCAACTGTTTGCAGAAATCCCTACACCATTTCTAACACCCACCAAGAATACTCCAAAGGGACAGCCAAAGAGGCCTTTCTTTGCGGCTTTTAGAAATAAGGTGTAACCGTCCAAAAGGAGTTTCTTTTGAAGCCAAACTTCCTGGAATATAAAGATATCATAAGCATTAAGAGAAATACTCCCCAATTGGAAAAGGTGCGAAAAACCCCTAGTGTTTCATGAGATCATGAGATGATTTTTACATGATGGGTATTAAAGATATGGTTTAGCTATACCTTTCACTGTACATTCTGGTTGGAGTGTTTTAGCCAAACAGGACCGGTTCTCTACATTATTAGAGAGATTAGACACCTTGCCACCTTCATACAGAACCATTCTATGATGGTATTCATTGTTGACACAAGTAATCTGCAGTGGGTGTAACCGTGAAGGTTGATTTGGGAGGTTATTACAAGATCTCCTTGTTACGGGCAAACTCCCAGTAGTCATGTGCCTGGGATTTTCTGTTAGGCCATTTCCCAGGGGCAATAATTTTGGAGCAGATAATAACAAGGTTTCCACAAGGATCCTCAAAAGAACGTGAAGTACGACACATTCAAGAGTATGTTAATTTATAAACTCTACTTGGTCGATGTTACTTGATACTAGGGACTTAAGACAAGGAATCGAGCTAAACAAGGCTTACATTTTTGGTCTATGGTGATTTTCTCAGACGATACTGGACTTCTTTCCAGAAGTAAACAATTAATAGAGGATTCATTAGTAACAGGCCTAGATAAAGCCTCTTGAGGAGGACCCCTCTTAGGATTCATATTAGTCAGTGTGTCCCATTTCCTTTGTTCCAGCGCTGAAAAAGCAAAGTCACAGGGATTGGTAATATGAAACTCTTGTGGCAATCTACACATAGTGTTAATTGGGGGAAGGTCCTTGTTAGACACCATTACCACCACTTGATTGTATAAGGAACAGCAAGCAAGAGGGGGCTTCATAGACTCCTTGGATTATGTTGAGATATTACATAAAAAAATCCTGATCTTGTCCTGCATAGTGCCATTTAATTTTTGAGGTTCAACCAGAGATTACCCTTTTTGTATATGTACCACACCGGAGGGTTTCGGATGTACAAAATTAGAGTTTCAGAGTAGCTCTCGCCAGACGCAGCAGGGAGCTGGATATTACAGAGGAATTTCGTAGATCCACAATTGGTATTAGATCCAGCAGATTTCATATTATTACGTCTCTTTTTATGGTTGGCTGTGTGTTTGCAAACTGCTTTCCTTTTCCTTCTTTGGCAGAAGATGAAATAGTTCAAGCTATCAGGTACTACAGGCCTACCCCCAAGCTCATCATTAGGTGGTATGTCACTCAATTCCTCTATTGTTTTTATATTAGCCTTTGCCTGGATTGCGTTGGAGAAAGGGCATGACTGTGGGATGGGGGGGCAGCAGGTGAATATAGTACATCAGATTGAACATTATGTAAGGGACATGAAAACAAAAGCATTTCATCATGCTATTTGTTTGCAAGAAGAAAACCTTCCAGAAATGAGATTTTGCATCTCATTGTAGAGAGAACTGATTTTTGGTCATTCATACTAATGTTAATGTTTTCATATGATTTGACCGGAGAGTTCAACACAAAATGTAACACAGATATAGTTGAGGTGGTTCAGATCTAGAACTGTTCATCAGTTGGGGGGAAAACGAGTTGGTGTGGACAAGATCGGAGAATGACTGTTGTCCAATGATTGGTGTAACAGCATTAGGGAATGCTCTGGTGATAGCACCAATCGAGTAGCTGAGTGGACATTCCCTGAGGGAGTATTTAAAGTAGCAGGTAATGCGAATGTATCATGAATTAAGACGTAAGACGTAGGCAACAGATTAAAAGTTCGAAATAAAATGATTCATTAACTCAAATGTCAGGATGGTTGAAAACCTAACTTGCCCTATGCTAAGGTGGAAGGCCCTACCTGAACGAAACTAAGGAAAGTATGAGTTAGAAAGTTCAATTTAAAAGCCTGTCAGTGTCCAAAACCTATATTTGTCCTCGCAACTAAAGCTAAACAGTGCGTAGGGATGTCAATAATAAACAAAATGGTGATCAGCACAAAGTTCTGAGCTTCTTCAAGCTTCGAACTTCCTTTTCAGCTCCTCTTCCCCAAGTCCAAAAAAGTTCCACAAAGTCTTGAGATCACCCTTCTCAATTTCAAACAGTTCCACAAATCCTTGGGGTTCTCTTCTCTAAGTTGAAGGCAACACAGTTCCATACAATTCTCAGGATTCCCTTCCCCAAGTTCAAGACAACACAGTTCCAAAGCAAGGGTTCTTGAGGGCTCTGTTCTCAAGACATAATTTTCAGTTCTTCAAGCCCTGGGGTTCCCTTCCCCCAAGACTTTAACGTAGCAACTTATACTTGGCTTCAGTCTTTCCATGTTCAACACAACTCCAGGTCAACTTGACCCTCCTTCTGGATTGTATTAACAGTTCACTTAAAGTGGTCCTTTTTGGTTTGTTTCACAATGTCTTTGGCTTTCACAATTGAGGATTCCCTGGTCTAGGCGCAGCTGTCAGACCACACATCCACCCATCACATGTCTTGCCACCAGGAATTCTTGGCTCTTCAGCAATGGTCGAAGTGCTTGAAAAGAAGGAGTGGTACTATGGTCACTGCTAGCCGGCCGCACTGCAAACACAAAGCTCATTGCCATGCCCCCTCCCACGCACAATGCAAACCCCCAAACAAATGTGCCTGCTGTTTAAGGGAATTGCAATTTTCAACTGCTTCCTACACTTTTATTTTAAAACAATATAAAAGTATAGGAGCAGTAAAATGTAATTTAAAAAAGTAGAGGAGCACCACTCCCACCCGCTTTGATCACTACTCTTAAGCCCACACAGGTTCTTCTTTATTTGCCCCTGTGTACAGATTTACTCACGTAGCTTCTCCTGGCCGGCCTCTTGGCTTTATGTGCAGTTTCAAATCTTTCCTGGCTTCTCCTTTTTAGCCCCTTGGCTTTGCCACAATCATAGGCACATTTTTGGCATTGCCACACTGTATTCATTCACAACGTTCATTGTGTGGTGGTCTTATTTATTCCCCACCTTTCTGTCATGCTATTTCACACTTGAGCTCCATATTTTGTATATGGATTTCAAAGGTGCACTTTCACTTTTAACTTTCATCAGCTTGTAGATTTGCCCATAAAATTCTCATTCAGTTTGGTATTCAATATTGGTGGACTTTGACAGCTTATTCTTAGTCAGTCCATGGCTTTGGGTTTATTTCAATCCGTATGTGTCATTTCAGCTCATTTCAGCACGTGTCATTTCATTCAGCCTTCTCTTTGGTTCACAAAGCATTTCTCACTTGTGTATAGCCTCTATGAGTGCCCCGGCCTCCAGTGACATTGCCCTGCGCTCGCACTTCGGGTGCTTCTCTGCAGTTGCCAGCAGCTATGCTTTGATTTTGCAGGCACCGGAGGCTTCTTTTCTTCATTCTCTTCAGTATGCAGCTCCAGCTGCTCTTACCCGACCAAGGAGGCTCCAACACCTGTGGACTTCTATCAGCCCAACTCACCCCCGGCTTGACAGGTCTTCTGGGTCGTCTGCTGGCGTATTGGCTTCCGTTTAGGACCCACCATGGCTGCCTCCTCACAGAAAGCACTCCCTGCTGGCATCTCTCACACAAGCCGCCCTGTAGGTCCTTCTTTTGCTCTTTACCTCTCCTCGTATACACCTGCAACCACTTGACAGGTTGCAGGTTTGAGCTCACATTGGACTTGTCTGACTGTAGTTAGAGGGACATGCCTGACCATCACAATACTTTTCAGGCATCATCCTTGTCCCAGTACGAGAGTGGTGAAAGGAGTTACTAGTGTACATTACTCCTAGTCACCTCTTCCCAGTACTGTCATAGGAAAACTATGGGAAAATGAGGGGAGATGTTTTCTAATAGCCCATGAAGTCTGAGCAGGGTTAGGTTGGTTTTCAGAAGGGTAAGGGTTGTACCATGTCTCACATATCCTACCTTTAAACTTTCTATTCTTTACCCTCCTTCCAGTATTTCTAGATTGGTAATATCTCCTAGCATTTGCTTGCTCAATGGGATAGCGGTAGTAATACCCCATAACTGTGTCAGGGATGGAGGGTTCCTCCTGAAATGGAAATTCTTAATATCGTTTCTCACCTAAGGACACCTCATCCCCACTCCCCAAGCAGCTTCCACCCAGGTGATCCTCCCTCGCTTCTCCACCCCCAGGGCCAGGATACAAAAGTGATGGCCTTTCCCTGGCCACCTCAGAAGAAGACACAAGGGGAGTAGATGTGAGGATGCCCTGAGGTTTCTCACAGTAAGCATGAGTAAGTTTGACAGATTTTAATAAGTTCATCATCCGATGTATCGATGGGAGCCTGGGGCACTGCCATCTCAGAAGGTATTATTTTATGAGCCATGGCATCCTGAAATGTTGTGACTCCCTTATTAGACAAGATAGCAGTATTTTCTGGGTGATTCCCTGAGTTGCACCTCAAAGTACTGGGGAGATTATAGGGTATGGGGCTCGAAATTAGAGCTTCAGTAAAACTAGCTCTGGGCGTCAAGTTTTAAAGGAGCTACACGGCTCGTAGCCAACCCAGAAGTATGAACAGGTGCATCCCTTGTACTGTCTTGCCGCATATCTTTGACAGAACAACTTCCCCTGTAGATTTTGACATAAGGGAAGAGGTTGTAGCTTTACTCCGAAGTTCATACATCATTGTCATACACAGAGCTATGGACTCACCAGTAAGTAAGTCACTTAGGTAGTAAAGGAGTCTGAAACAGCAGCTAGCAGCAGACTGCAGCTGACTGAACTCACCCCTGCACTCCCGTGCCATACTGGGAGAAGTTTTTACTGACAGCATTGTGTCTCAGTGAAATTGGTCCCCGGGCGAGCAAAACTCCAACAACAAAGGTCTGTGCAGCTGACTGCACTCACCGCCATACTCCCGGGGCACTCCGTGCTGGGAGAAGATTTTACTGACAGCATTTTGTCACAGTGAAATTGGTCCCCAGGCAAGCACAGCTCCAACAGCAAAGGACTGTATCGAGGACTAGGATTAGGACTGTGAAAAAGGCATTGATATGAACTGGGACTATGATGAGCACAATGTCTGTGATGAAGAGTAGGGCTGTGATGAGAACCGTCAGGAGGACTAGGGCTTTGCTAACGACTAGGACTGTGATGAGGACTAGGACTTCAACAAGGAAGAGGACTGTATGTAGAAATATGACTGTGATGAGAACTAAGAGTGATGAGGACTCATACTAGGACTAGGATTATGATGAACACTCACGCTGTGATGTGGTCTGGGACTAGGACTGTGACAGTGATGAGGACACATAATGTACCAAGGATTAGGACCGTAATGAGAGCCAGTATTTGTATTTGCATTCATTTGAAGAACAGGGATATCAATCCCGATCAGAAATTATTTACAATAACACGTTAACAAATGACGGATGCATTCCCTTGAAGGGTGCCTGTACAATAACATGAAGATGAGAGAAGTAGCGAGTCAGTTTATGAAGGAATAAACAATTAGAATATATACCAGTGACAAATTAAAACAAACAGAAACAGAATATAGCTAAGAAAACAGGTAACTTACAAAGGTAACATTAACGTAAGGGTGCAAGTGCTTCAAACTAAAGAGGAGTACTACTTAAATATGCAACATTACATTATTAAGCATCACCGGAGGCAGTGGTAGGGTTTGTTTGGGAGGATGGAGAGAGTGAAGGCAGAGCTCTCTTTTTGGAAAGTAATTGAAGTTTAAGCCAAGCTTTTAAGAGATCCACAGTTGGTCCCGCTTTGATTGTTATGGGCAGCGGGTTTCAGTGGAGCAGGGTGAGTAGGGAGAAAGAGCGGATGTAAGAGCGGGCCCAGGTAGGGTATGTGATGGTGAAGTTGAGTTCAAAGGAGGATCAGAGGCAACAAGATGGTGAGTAAACTGAGATCCAATCAGACAGTTACGAGGATCAAGACCATTGATGGCTTTGGAGACAAGTAGAAGGAACTTAAAAAGAGAGTGGTTGTGCGTGGGGAGCCGACTAGCATGTTGTTGGTAGGTAGAAGTGGGGGAGGATCTTTGTAGGTTGAAGAGAGTGTGGATAGCAAATTTGAAGACTTTGTCTAGAGGGAAGACGGAGTAGAGCAGACAGTCAAGGAGTAGGCTTGAGTAGTAGTCCAGTTTCCTGGGCACAAGAGAAGAGATTACTGTTTTTGTGGAGTGGCTGGTAAGAAAAGGAGGAACTTTACAAATGTTGTGGCAGTTAATACAAGGTGCAGTGGTAATGATGTATTGTTGTGGTTGTAGGTCCAAGAGGATCCCGAAATTGCAAGCCTTGGGTGAGGGAGTAAAAAGTTAGGCAGGAAGGAGATAGGAGAGGAGAGGGTAAGAATGGCTTTGAAAGCTGGGAGAAAGATGACTTCCATTTTTGAAGATTTCAGGATGAAGCAGCGGAGAGTCATCCAGGAATGAATTGCAGTGAGGCAGTTAGTTATCTGTTCCAAGATGGATGAGCTGAAAGATGCAACGGAGAAACAGATGTGTGTGCCATCAGCAAAAGGGTGATAGTGATGGCCAAAGGATGTGATATGTCTTCCTAGAGCAGAGGTATAGAGGGTGAAGTGCAGAGGTCCAAGCACCGATCCATGGGGGACGTCAACAGCGAGGGTGGGGTCAGAGGTTTCCTACTTCCAAGAGATTTTGAAGGATTGGCAAGCAATTTCTGAAACACAAGCTCTTTCAGAGTGAGAAGGAGAGAGGAGTGGTCGACAGTGTCAACACAAATGACAGTGGTATTGCCAGTTCACATGCCAGACAAATACTCTGATTGTCTAAACTTGCCTTATTGCTGCCAAAACCATATGTACTTACAACATTCACATTGAAATGGCCAAGTAGTCAAACTTGTGTTAAAGACACACCAAGTCTGCAGTTTGATGCCAGGTTGGATTATGTTCCACCTCAGAGAAATGGGCAAAGGCTAACTGGTGAGTAGCAGGAAAGAGGCCACAACAGTTAAGGTCTACATAATTAACCAGTGGTTAAGCATGGCCTACAGTACTCAAACTTAGCCTTGGATGTCACTGCGGCTTTTGAGCTCCATCATAGATAACAGTTGTATAGCCTGTCTGTTGCATGTGCACTGCAAACAGATGCAACTCACAGATACATCAGGATTTACTGAGACTGAAGGTATTGAGGACAGCAGCACATATGCTCAGAGATGTAGCCATGACTGTGCAACAAGTGTGGCCTGGACCTAATGTAGTAGGGCCCACCCCAAAGGGTGTCTGCAGAGGTAAGTGGGCTTGCTGTGCCCCCGGCTGAATGCACAGGAGCGACGGAGCATGGCCAACCCAGAAGGTTCCGAGGGTTCTTCCCCTGAGAATATCTTTAAAATGATGGGTTGAAATGGGGCATTTTACAGTACATGTTCTGCGCTAAATTCAACAAAGAGTCACTCAGTTTACAATATTTGTTCTAGGTTAAGACATGAAAAAACCTCCATTAAATGCCAAGTCACCAACAAAACACACGGGTGTTTTTCCAACGCATTGTCGTGATGCCTTTGACTGCTATATGCCAGTACTCTGCAAATGTAAAAACTGTTTCCTACTGACTGTGCCCGCACATTTCTATTCTGGTGTACCTATATATGCCAGTATTCACACATAGGAAAATACTCACGTTGGCTTTGTCCATAATGGCAGTGATGATGGTATAAGAAAAATATTTCAGGCACCCCACGAAAGAACACATTCCTATTGGCTGTGCCTTAATGTCAGTAAAAGAAAGCCCTGCCACAGTCAGAAAACATGTCCTTGCTTTCTACACAATTCCCTCTTATACAAAAACACTCATCATGCTGTATTTGCCCCCTAACACCAATAACAAATGTCATACACCAGTAAGAAAACATTGCTTTGCAAGCTGCACAAATTATCCCCATGTAGGAACATCTACGTCACCTTTGACATTAACCCAAGTAAACAAATGCCATACCACAGTAAGGAAACATGTCCACGCTTCCCCCATGTAAAAACACTCATCATGTTGGCTTAGCCCTTAATGCGAGTGCCAAAGTAGCACCCAGCCAGCCCCTCATTGTGGTACCTCACGCCAACCCAACCCCACCATCACATAAAAGCACTCAAGTTAGCTTTGCCCATACACGCCAGTAAAATATGCCATGCCCCTGTCAAAAAATGTTGCGGCTCCAATGCCCTTCACTGGACCTGAGCCTCACAGACACACACACACAAAGACACACATGAAGAAACACAAAGACACACATGAAGAAACACACAAAGACACATTGGACACACACACCCAAACAGCTTCTCTGCCATTCAAACAAGGACACAGAACATTCACACTACATTATACTTAACACGCACTCTCACACCCATGTACGCCATTCGCCCAGTATTTATTCATATGTGTGCACTTGCAGACACCCTCTCGAATACATACATACTCACACTTACACACTCCCTCGCAATGCATGATATGATAATGATATGATAGGTTATTTATAACGCGCTTAATACCTAGGGGTTTCTAAGCACGGACTCGGGCAACGAACCAGTGTTGGTCCGGGACATCTTGCTTCCAAGATGAGCAAGTTGCCCCTGAGCTATCCTCCCGAGTCAAATACATGTGTACAGTCCTTGCACACATGCATACACACACTGCACAATGCACGGATGAGCAGGTGATTGACCTCTCCAGCTCATGCTGGCCAGTGACATTTGTAAATGCCCAGTCAGAGCTGCTGAGTGGGCATTTATAGATTGTGGGTGGGCCTTGCCTGTCTACGCCTCTGTACACGCTTCCCCTCAGGATTTCCCCAATTTGTATGCACACAATTGGGGAGGTAGAAATAACGTAAAAAGAGACCTGTTTTGCTAGTGGTAGATCAAAGTGTGAATGAATGTACTTATCTATCTGATCATTTATTTACCCAAGTTTTATAATGCACCGGAAACCTAAGAGCATATTTGTTCATTGTAATCATTAGTTGTAGAACAATACATTCTAGTTCTAGTTCAACAGCGTAGAATGAGATATGCCAGCTGTTCAAAGTAGTTTGTTCTACAATGTTCTGTCTACTAAAAAGGGGGATGATGGTCAAATGAAATCAGGAAGGCCTGTATGAACAAGTGAGTCTTTAGCAACTTCCTGGATTTCACGTGATCTTAGTTCATCGGCAGTCACCTTGCACAATTGAAGGGCAACAATGGATAGCATATTACCATTGACACAGTTCCTTATGGAATTGCCATTTAATCAAACTCTTGGATCTTGAGCATGAATATCTGGATAGGGAATGAAAAAAAAAACAATTGTCATCAGGTATTATGCCCAACATTCCAGATGGCTCTATGAGTGATGACAATGCCTTGAATAATGTGGTGTTAATCCCCTGTTCCAAGGGCTGGAAGAGGAGGTAATGGCCGAGAAGCACAAGTTATCAACCCGAGCAAAGCAAGGGCCCATATCGAGGGCACCAGGCAGTTACCCCCATTTCAGCCCTTGGAACGCAGAATTAATGCCATTACCATCCCAGGTTACCAAAGCGGTAAACCTGGGTGTTACAAAAAATAAGTATTTTCCTTCATTCAACGGGATGCTGCGCACATCCCGTTAAATGAAGGAAAATACTTTACCAAGATGGCTGCCATGGTCGTAGAAGGCAGGGCTCCATACAGAGTCCCGCCTTCTACAACCTTGGCAGCCAGAAAAGGGAATCTGCAGCAGCAGGCTGTGCCACTGCCGCAACAGCCAGGTAAATTGGGATTTTAAAAAATATATATGTTTTAGAAAGTGAGAGGAGGGGGGGAACGATGGCGTGGGAGACGGCATGCGGATTCCGTGGAACGTGGGCTGAGATTACAGGTTTCAGCCCGCAATCCGCAGAACCTGATTGGCTGCACCCCCACCTTATATGCTAATATGGAGCGTTCATGCTGAGCCAGTCAACGGCTTCCAGGATTGGTGTAATGGGCTTAGAACCCTTCTGCCATGCTACTTGGATAGCGTCTTTGATGGGCTACTCAAGACCATAGTTGCAGTAGTCAAGTTAGCACGTTCCAAGTGCATTGAAAGTACATTTGGCACTGCTGGTTCTTGATCATTGGCTATTGTGGCCCAGTGGAGCGTTGGAATCCTGGTGTGTTTGGCTCCACCCCCGGCTCGAACATAAGAAGTGATGCAGCATGCGTAGCGCTCACGTTCGTAGTGCGTTGAAAGTGCAGTCGGCAGTATGCGGGCTGCGGGCGGTGGGGGGGCCTTGATTATACTTACCTCTAGCAGTCCACGTGAAATCATAGACGTGACCACAGGCATATGCCTATGAGGTAGGCATAAGTATTTGTTGTACATGGACTGTTAAGTGTTCATCCCTTTGTCTTGACTGGGAGGTATCACTTTTGAAAAAGCTATAAGATATAAGCTCAGGAGCGAGTGGGGGAGTAATGCCACATAAAGAAACTAGTCATCAATCTGACTTAAACCTGGACAACTAGAGAAAGCATCGGAAATAAGCAAGGTGAGAGAGCAAGACGGGAAAGTACATCTTTCTTTGCCGTTCAACAATCAACAATTAGATGCACTTCAGACAACAGAGGCAACAAAACATATGGGCCACATGGGTAATAAGGTACCCGAAAGCCCCATTCGTATATGGAGGACATGCCAAATAGATAACAGCTCGTTATTACACATGTGCATAGAGTTGCAGAGAGAATTAAACATAGTCAGAGACACACCATTAAATAGTTCTCAACATAAAGAAACATCTTACATCATGGAGACTAACATATCAGCGTCGCTGAATTTTGAGCATTGTGTGAACGTTACACAGAGTCCTATACTCTCTACTTCTGAAGTCTCCATAACAAAGATGGCTCCCAGCCAAATGTAGATATTCATGAAATTGGCAGCTTGCACAATGTTGCAGGAGGTGCAGAAAAACCGACACATACTCTTAGAAAGTAGTCACAAATTAACAAAAGGCCTAAATGAGGGGAGTTGCCGGAGATCATAGATGTAGAGGTAACATTAAAACACCAGACGCAGGAAACAGAAGGGGCAAATAGCCCTTGTCAGGAAACAGAAATCATTATGAAATCCATGAAAGATCCTCAATCCTTGGATGGAAAGCAGTACCTGAATCATTCTTTTATATCTGAGCTGTGCCTAGATCGGCCCAACAAACACACAAGGAAAGCGTGGGGGCGTAAGAAGTTAATACAACGTATGAAAGGCAGGACAACCAACAATGCATTGACTAAAATCAATGAAAGTAGGCATACTCGGACATCCAGTCATGACTTGGTCCAGGTAGATGTAGTTGAAACTGTGGAAATATTCATGATTACAAACGAGAAGTTAACAAAAAGAAAGAGAAAGAAAAAAGTGATGAATCAAGCAAAGGGAGCGAGGAATGTGTTGGACACATTGGTCAGGAGACCGGACGAAATAAGCAATAATGGCTGTTTGGAGTTCAGGCTGAAGGAGTGGTAACTGGAACCGGAGAGTGAAGAAATTATCTTCTGTGTATATGATGAAGAGGAAGACATACTGAAACCTATAGGTTTGTCCTTTCCTCTGACGGCTAAAACTACACCGATGGGAACTAAAGCTTAACCAAAGGAGATATAGGATATTTGGAATTTCTCAGCCCCTGTGAAACTCTATGTACACCGTTGGTTGCAATATCTCCAGCTACAAGTGATTACATCAAGGTTTATTGATCTGGTGACCTTATCGGAAGAACAGTCACCTAAGGACCACAGATCCCACATTCGATTTTACTCACCCCATTTGATTCACTTCGTTATAGCTTACAATTCATCATTTTTGAAAATGGATTTCGTTGGCGAGAGATGCCAAGTATTTGCAGGACACCAAATTGTTAAAAATAATATTGAAGTTATGTGCGTTGGCGGGGCAGGTGAGTTACACGGAGCCATTGTGAGATAAATCCGTTGAGGCTTGTATGCCCATGACTTGGGAATGGCTGCTGGCAGTGTTGGGTGGCAGTCGGAATAAAAGAGTTTAGCAAAAGGCCGAATATAATCACCCTCCTATCCTGGAACACTAGAGGACATGCATATTACACACAAGAAATAGAGGGGGCTAATTATCTCTCTCACTATGAAGTGATTGCATTACAAGAAACTTGGTTACAAAATAACTTCTGCATGGATGGCTATAGTATTGTGTCCAAAGGAGAGAGGCAGGATAGGACGACCAATGGGTGGTTTAATATTGAAAAAGTCTCACTTTTCATTAAGTCTAGGGAAGGCCTCCTTATCCCCCTTCGGTGGGTTAAGATCTGGGACATCCTAGTAGCTAAGAAGGTCACTGCAGCCAAAGAAGGGACTTTACACCCTTCACCCAGTGCTGAGACCCGGTCCTAGAATATCACAAGACCTTCCCTGCCCAGACATTCCAGCCGCAACAGGTGAAATTCACCCTGCAAACTTAGTCACAGGCGGTAGAGCCGACTGGGACAAAAGTGCCAGAAGAAGGGGAATGGGAACCTGCGCTGACGATGAGGGGGAGGGGAGACGGAAGGGGGGAAAGTATGGGGATAGAATGATCATACTGCTACTGCATTAAAGCTATTAATGAAACCCGCAGCAACCAGACTTAAAGTTGTTAAAAAAAATGAATACTCTGAGACGGATGAATTAAAATGTACTATGCAGGGAAACATGTATGGGTCTTGAAACAGAGCTAAGTGGTAATGCATTCCTGACTACAGTGTTAATGATCACAGTTTATGATCCAGCAGGCAGAAAACAAAGTCAATAATGGTGTATATAACAAAGGTGATTAATGTATTGCAATGGATCAATCCTAATGGAGAAATATTTTTTTTTTGCGATGACCTAAACGCCTACTGAGCAGAAGAATCCATAACCAGTCGGTATACCCCAACTGTCGCAGTAGAAAATCATGCTGGTGGAAATGGGCAGGAAGTGGCTAGATTGTACTGCTAACTTTGGCCTAAAAATGCTAGATAGCATTCATGGGGAGGAGCATGTACGTTCTTTTGGAGTAATGGTGACAAGTGATTGATTCATTGTTTATGTATTATGCGCTTATACACAAGTGTTTCAAAGTGCAACCATGCATGGGAGGGGAAGACATAGGGAAGACAAGGCAAACGATCTTACTAGGCATGGTACATTCAGATTATGCAGGTGAACAGAAAAGGACGTGCGTGGGGGGGGCAATAGGGACCAAGTGCGCCCAGTCCATCAGAACATGCGTTAAGTGTAGAGAGATAAAACTCTCATGGGTCGCAACGAAGTGCAGTAGTGCTGCAGTAAGTGCAAGGCCCGGGGGCAAGTGCAGGAGATTGGTGAGGCAAGCTTGGGACCTGTGAGGCTCTGAAGGTAGACCAGGCAGCCAGTCAGTGAAACTGAGCTGAAGCAGAGGAGAGAGAACGAGAGAGCAGAAAGAGGTGGTTAGTAGGGGAGAGGGAGAGAGAAGGAGGTAGTGAAGAGGAAAGTCTTGAGGAGTTTCCCCAATTTAAGAAGATCCGGCTCAAGATGAAGAGAGGCAGGGAGCCTGTTCCAGAGGGAGGCACCTGCAGTGGATAAAGATCTCCCACCAAGTCTCTGCTTGGAGAAGCGGCTCACCCGCAGAGAGTTGGAGGAACACGAGTGGAGGGCTCGGGAAGGCGAGTATTTAGGAAGAGAGCATTGAAAATAGAATGGACCCAGGCCCCAGAAAGCCTTGTGGACAATGCAAAGGGTCTTGAACTTAATCCTTGCAGCCACGGGGAGCCAGTTAAGGGATTTCAGTGCTGGAGAGATGCGGTCCGTGGGCTTGGGGCCAAGGATAAGTCTTGCGGTTCTGGCCTGTTCTGGGTGAGTTGAAGAGGACGGAGGGTAAAATAGGGAAGGTTGAGAAAGATACTATTGTAGTAGTCCAGCTAAAGAGAGGACCAGGGATCTGGAGACAGTGAGCAACTGGGGGCAGGTCAGAAAAGGTTCAATACCTATGAGAAGGTACAGTTGGTAATGGGACTTTTTAGAGATGTCTGCGATGTGAGACGAGAAGAAGAGAGTGGATGACACCCAGATTTTTTTGACTCATTGGTAGGTGGAGGCGCAGGGCCAAGGGAGGCCGTCCATAGAGAAAGAGGGAAAGCGGGAGAAGGGGTCCCAATGAGGACAATCTCTGTCTTACTGGCATTGAGACAGAGGTCATTTGCAGCACACCACAACTGAATTGCAGACAGTCAGGTATGAGTGAAGAAGAAGAAGAGGCTGAGGGTAGCCTGAAGGAGAGCTGTATCTCATCCGGGTAACATTGAAAATTGGAGGTGAAGGTGGCTATCATACAGACCAGGGGGGCCATGGAGCCATTGAAAAATCAGGGGGGATAGGTTAGATCCTTAGGGGACACTGCATGTAGAAGGAGTGATAGGAGAGAGGACGGACTCCAATTCAACCTGGGATACGTGGTCGGAGATAAAGAAGGTTAGCCACGCTACAGCCTGATCAGTGATGCCCAGGGTATCAGGAAGATGTATGATCAGGGTGTTGTGGTTCACTGTGTCGAAGGCAGAGAAGAGGTCGAGTAGAATGAGGACAGAGGGAGTGTTAGAATCAAGATTTGAGAGCAGATCTTCACGTGTGTTCAGAAGAGCAGCCAGGGCCAGCAAAGGGCCTGGGTGAGTGCAAGGGTGGAGGAGGCTGCGGTAGGGTTGGCTGGTTCCTTGCAGACTTTGAAAGGTTCAGCCATGTTATTGGATGTCACAGAGATGCAGGCTTGAATAAAGACCCTTTTCTTGGAGCAGATGCAGAGTTTATACTGCCTTTGAAGTGGCGGCAGGCCAGATTGTCAGAGGGTGAGCCCGAGGAATCCCATTTCCGTTTGGCTGCCCTGCACTTGCGTTTAAGGGCAGCCACTTTGGACTTGTACCAAGAGTTGCACTTGTTGGTAGGATTCAGTCGTACCCTCATGACAAGGACAAGAATATCAAGAGTGTTGGAAACTTAGAGGTTAAATTTAGAGAGGGCTGTGTCAGGGTGGGAGTCAGCCACATGAGTAGAAGGAGCAGAGTAGGTAGAGGCAAAGGCAGCTACTGATACGCTTTTCATGGGTCGGATGACCTTATAGATGGGAGGCAGAGCCAGGCTTACCGATGCAAGAGGAGAAGAGAGTGAGTTGAGATGGATGTTGGGATCACCCAGTAGGAGGAGTTGAGAAGAGTTGAGAAGAGGAGGAAAGGAGAGAGGAGGCCAGGTCAGTCCATACTGAAAGGAAGAGGGAGGGCTGATCAGGTGGCTGATCGAAGGTGCCCAGCAGGAGTGAAGAGCTACAAGAGAGGGAGAGCCTGCAGACCAGGCACTCAAAGGATGAAATGGCCTGAGTGGGAATGACAGACACAGTGATCCACTCAGCGAAGACCATTGCTACTCCCCCACCGTGGTCCCCTCCATAAGTGGTGAGAATGCTTGCGGGACATATATAAAATGGGGCAGAGGAGCCAAGGCTGGGAAGTGAGGCAGGACCATAATGGTTGAGAAGGAAGCCAGTGTGAGAGGGGCCGCAGGGGTCAGGGGAGCCCCATATATGGTGTTAGTGGGTGGCAGGTAGCCAAAGAGGAGGAGACTGATGAGTTTGTCAATGTGGGGGTAATGGCAAGGAGGCTGTGGCAAGGGTAGAAGGGTGGTTGGGAGGCAGCAAGGGAGCCGAGGTGGGCACAGCTGTCAAGGGAGACAGGGATGCCGAAGGAGTTGGTGAAGAAGGAGAAGGGAGGTTGATAAGGTGGGGGAGGAGCCTATCAAAGAGTAGAAGGTTGGGTTGAGAACTC
This sequence comes from Ambystoma mexicanum, assembly GCF_040938575.1. Lineage (NCBI taxonomy): Eukaryota > Metazoa > Chordata > Amphibia > Caudata > Ambystomatidae > Ambystoma > Ambystoma mexicanum. The sequence continues at coordinate 1,003,737,540 of NC_090928.1, read as the reverse complement.
TGTACCATGATGGCACCATTGCTGTAGACATTGATGATGACCCTGGAGGTGGAAAAGAGGGAAAGAAGGACCTCCCAATGGGTGCCACCATTGATTGGAGAGGAAGAGAAATGAGAGAGTAGAGTGGTCATGTGGAGAGTCCATAAGTCGGGTAAGGAAATTACAAACGGGATGTCAATGAGAGTCTCTCTGGCAGAGGAAGTGACGTAGGTGTCTGCAATTGAAAGGCCTGGGAAAGAGCCCAGTATGTCCCTCTTGAGTTTCTTCCTGTCGGATTTAGTGGCAAAGGATAAGAGATAGAGAAGCAGGTTGAGAAGATAGGAGAGTGAGGTGCACTTAACCAGGCTGAGGCCAGAGAGGAACGGGGGAGTAGTAGGTAGGGGGAGGGGGACAGGGCACAAGACTGGGAGAAAAACACTGGGAGCTGGGGGGGTAATATGTACAGAAAACAGTGAACACACAGAGGGAAGGGTATAGCCAGTGTGGGGCTGTTAGAGAGAATTCTCAGAAATAGCTAATTCCCTCCATATTAGAGACCCCCAGCAACTTTGCTGGTTTTTGAGGACTTGATGTTTTAACCTGGAGAGAGTGTGACCCTTTTTTCCCACTCTCTCATGTATTTTAATGTGATTTCTGAACTTTGTGTTTCTTTTGGTTATGGAGCCTGACAAACTCCATAGGCATCATCTTTTACATGGTGTCACACAGCAGCTTCAATGCAGTGTCCCAGGGAAGTCTTCCAGATTCCCCATAGGTTTAAATACCATCTTTGGGATAAACTTTTGTTTCCCAGAGCAGTAAAGTGAAATTGACTTTACTTACCTTTGCAACTTTGTAGACCCAGCACACACTATCTTACAATAGGGTGCTGGAGGGGTTACTTAGTATCCCCTTTGTCTAGCTTCTCATGTAACATTTTTATGTTTCCCTTTCCTCACAGAATGGCTGGTGACAGAGGTTTACTTTCAACTACTGTGGTGTGCATTTACCGCGGGCTGCGTTTGCAGCTGCAGAAAGCACTCAAGGGTGCCATTTTTGTCAAAATGGCCTGGTCTTCTGTTTTCGCCATTTCTTTGTGGAAAGTTCCTTCTTGAAATTTAATCTGCGTGCTAAACCAGGTTTGGTCCCTTTGTTTGCTTTGCCTTTGGCGGGATTCACGAGTGAAGCCCGCCTCTGGCTCCAGGGTGTCTGGTGGGGGCAGGAAGTGAGGGAGGTGCCGAAACTCTGTGTGCTTAGTCTCCTAGGAGACCCAAATGCACTCTGTAGTGATTGACCGGCTGACTGTCCGGCAAGGACAGCCACCCTGCTGGGTGACTGACAGCTAGGCTGGAATGAATGGGAGAGAACTGAATAAAAGGCAACACTTTTGGCTTGGAAGGCAGAGTCAACCACTGGACGAAGGAATCGAAGAACTTGAAGAGGATGCATGCTGCAACTGTTGGACCATTGGTTTGCCCGGTGAAGCCCTGATGCTGTTCTGAAAGTCCAAATTTGTACCGACAGAGAAGCCCCTGCAAGGACGACTTCTCCCCTTGAGTTGGTGGAGCCAATCAACTCCAAAGTAAGCCACCTGGACATCTTCTCGGAGCTGGTTACATTTCCAGAGAGTTGCTGCTGGAAACCAAATAGCCAGGGAGAGGAACACAAGATTGTGTGCGTTGCTTTTAAGTTGGCCAAGAGCTCCAGGAAGATACTCTGGACACCCAGGAAACAGGACTGGCTGAGCCCCCTCAAAAGGGTGCGGGACCCCAGAAGCAAGAAATGTCAATCTCGACAGCCAGGAACCGCTGTGTTGCTATTTGCGGTAGTCGCGAGGAGCTGAAACACTGAAGTACCACTTGTTTTAAGTTTGTCAGTTGTGAGCGGTGACCATCCTATTGCATTGCAGGAGTCCTCAGAAGTCCCACCTCTTGTCCCCATGACTGAGGCCCAGGAACAGTGAGATCTGCAGAGCTGCACACGAACAGGAATCATCTGTGCACTTTTTCTTCATTCTAAAGGTACTGTAAAGTCTGAAAGAACTTACCTCTTATTGTAGAGTTGCTTGCATCTTCTACTACTCACAAGTCTAAACAGCTTGTGGCCCTACATTGATTCTTCTTTTCTTCAAAGACTTCTAAAACATTGTGCAAAGACCTTTCTACTTACCTACCAGAAGTGCTTCATCTCTTAGAGACTTTTGGCCATTGACTTTGGCTTGACCTGTTAAAATGAATGACTCTGCTTAGGAGATCCAAAAGTATTTGCCTGCTTAAGAATATTTGTGATCTCTGGTTTGTTCTAATAACATTTTCCCTTGACCAATTCTTAAGAATGTTCTAAATGCTACAGTAAGATATTAATGTCCCCAGCACCTAGCTATTGAAGTCACCTGAGGGTGTAGGTTGTGACTGTGGGCCATCCCAAAAGGGTCTTTACTGATTTAGAAACTAAGAGTGTGTAGTGTTGGAGTGCATTTGTGTGTTGCTTTTATATTGCTCCCGTCTGAAGAAGGCTTACTCTAACTGACTGATAAATAAATTAATAATTGTATATTCACGAAACCTTGTGTGTAAGTGTTTATTTGAATACTTGTCACTGCGATTCTCTATGTAACTCCCTTACAGCTCACATTGACCCCTCTTGTGATAAGCCTGCCTGCTACTTGTGTAGTATATACTTATACCAAAGGTTGGTCTCCTATTGCCAGGAGGTCAGGGTTGTTGTAGTGCACCCAAAGGGTACTGCATACAATCTTGCCTAACAAGGGTTGAAGGGAATAACAGCACAGAGAGACAATGGGAATTTAGGGGGGTGATGGAGCAGGTAACAACCCAGAGCAGAGGGCAGAGGGGGGAGTACCCGCAATGAACAATGTGAACACAATGGGAGATAGCGAGGGTGAGGGAACAGATAGAAAACTAGACAGAGAACAGAGGGGCTGGACTAGTGAACACATTCTCATGAAAAGCAGATTGTGCACACAGCCAAATTTGACTTTAAGCAGCAGCAAGATAATCTGGATTTGTACACAGCTAAATTCGACTTTAAGCAGCAGCAAGTCAGTCCGGATGTGCACACAGCTATAACGACTTTAAGCAGCAGCAAGACAATCACGATGTGCGCACAGCTAAATTTCACTTTAAGCAGCAGCAAGACAATCAGGATTTGCACACAGATACATTTGACTTTAAGCAGCAGCAAGACAATCAGGATGTGCACACAGCTAAATTCGACTTTAAGTAGCAGCAAGACAGTCAGGATGGGCACACAGCTAAAAACAAATTAAAAACAGCAATCAGGATGTAAATCCGACTTTAAGCAGTAGCAAGACAATCAGGATGTGCACACAGCTAAGAACGTATTTCTTTTTTAGGTCAATAGGTATATAAGCAGGATTGTTCAGGGGTGTAGCAGTGGAGGTAAACGTGCAGGAAGATGCGGGTGGTGTGGTTTCATGTTTTTGAAACAAAGAGAGAAGAAAAGTGTCTTCTGAAGATAGTTAATAGAGATTGTCAGGACAGGCTCAAAGTCCAGAGGATGATGCAGGCAGTATAGAAATGGTCCACATTTACATGATTGTTGAGGGGGCGATCACATAGCCCAAGAGCGTCAGGATAGGGTCCCCAGCATCCAGGTGCACAATTAGGGGTTGAGAAAAGTGGGTGGCCCACAACACCCAGCCAGGACAGAACAGGAGCGGACAGGGCCTTGGGTGAATGGGCCTGCTCCCGCCTCCCAGTGGCCCTGATTGGCTGTAAGGTGGCAAAGCAGCCAAATCACAGAGGCCCAGGCTCACATCAGGAGCATATCTTCAGTGGCAGAGACCAGGGCAGCCATCTTGAAGAGTGGCCTTGAGCAGTAGGCCAAGCAGGATTCAGGAGGAAGTTGTCAAACATGATTGCAATATTTCAAAAAGGAGTAACACCGAACACTGGAAATTATAGATTAAGAGCCATGCAAGATGCCATCAGTAACATTTTTAGTACCCTCTTATTGAGAGAAATTAACAAATGGATAGATGGATACAAAATATTACCCCCTTGTCAAACTGGTTTTAGGGCAAGCCATGGTAGTACCCACAATAGTTGGATTTTAAAACATCTGCTTTATAAAACAAAGACGGTTAAGGGAGAAAGATTTTTCGAATCTTGGGTTTGACAAAACTTTTATTGTCCTTCAGTAGACACCTATGTGAAGGTATTTCTGTTAGCATTTGGCTGAATGGGGTAGGGAAGCTATGGGACTGTATACATAGTAACAATGGCCTGAAACAGGGATGGATCCTGGCACCAACATTATTCTATCTGTACATGTCCGATTTGGATGAAATGTTAACAAAAGTCAAAACCCTCCCACCTAAATTAGGGACAAGACATTTAAATTGGCTGTGCTATGCAGACGATTTGGTGATAAGGGGTAGAACACCAGTAGGTATACAAAGAACTATCGACTGCCTAATGATGTATTCAAGGATGAATCACCTACTAATAAAAGTAGTGAAAACTATAACCATAGCTATTGAGAGTGATTTGTTTAAAAGTACATTTTGTTGGAAGCTGGATGGAGAGAGAATGGAAAGGGTTAACCATTTCACCTATCTGGGGGCAGTGCTTACTTTAGGGAATTGTGCAGGCCCAATAAGAGCATTGAAACAAAAAGACGTTATGCATACATTTACATGTATAAAGACATGCATTCAAATTGCTGGAGGAATATTGATTAAAGGTCTGTTAAAGTTATATCAATCATGAATTGTGCTTTGCATAACCTATGGTTTGAAAACAAATTTTAAAAAAAGGTTCTAGAATGGCTGAACATTTAGGAAGTTAATCTATGGGGAAGGGCTTTAGGTTGAAATAGATCTATTCCAATCCAAGCCATTAGGTTGGAGCTCCCCATAACGTCCCTGATGACAAATTACTGCATTAAGCATAGTCTTTGGGTAATCAGATGATAACAAGTGGCAATGAAAATATTCTTCGGGAGATAGGTTTGCAAATTAGGAATGGCCTCGATGGTGGTATAAATGCATTACAGGATTATGTGAATACATGCAATGCGTTTCATGCTCATATAGACCAGAATTGGTCATTAGAGGATGACTACAAATACATGATATGAAATGATATGATAGTTTATTTATATAGCACCTATACACAATGTGTTTCAAAGCGCTTCAAGGCAAGGGAGGGAACAAGGGAAAATACAATGACATTCTTACAGGCCATAAACAGTAAGGATGTGAAATTAACTATCGTACTTGGCCTGACGACATTTCAGATAGTGTAAGAGATGATACATAGATAAGGAACAGAGGGAGAGAGTGGGAAGGAAATGGAAACAGACAGGCGACTACCGTACAGACGACATTTCTGGTAGAGCTGGAGAAAAACAAGAGGTGAGAGAGAGGGGTGGAAATGTAGGGGAGGAACAAAACAAGCGACTATCATACTAGGCCTGACAATATTTCAGATAGTGCTGTAGGGGGCTAGGGCGTGAGGAGGAAAAAAACAGTAAGGGGAGGGGGGAGGAGACAGACGAGGTTGCAATCATAATAGGTCCAGGGACAATTCTGATAGAGTAAGTACAGATCAGATCAGGACTGAACAAAAAAGCACTAAAATACTCCAGTGCACAATGTAATTTTTACATCATGTAGAAAACTAGCAACGTTTTATCATGACGCTCAGATTGAATGGCCTGCCATTGGAGAGTATCACAGGTGCCTATATTGATATTGATATTTTATTTATATTGCGCTCATACACATGTTTCAGTGCGCAACGAGGCAAGGGAGGGGATCAACAGAGAATAACACCAACCCAGGTGGTAAGTTCCCTACTTTACAACCATGGTGTAAACTCTGTTTACACCATGGTGGATGGCGGATTTACCGCCCCATTCCAAGGTGAGTGGGACAGTAAATCCCCAATCCCCATTTACCCTTCCTCATTCCCATTTTTGCCGCATAGGGCATAATGGGAGTGGGGAAGGTGCTAATTATGGCACCGTAAATTACGGTGCCGTAATTAGCGCCAAGGACGCTTAGCGCCTTGGTATTTAACGCCTGCTAAAAGCAGGCGTTAAGGTGGAAATCAGGCGTTAAGGGTTAACGGCGTCGACAGCGCCGTTAAACCCTTAACGCCTGGGTTGGAATGAGGGCCAATGATCTTACTAGGCCCAGTGACATTGAGAACGCGCACGTGCAGGGGGAGAGGGAAGGGGGCTAGTGCAATGGGGCAGGCGGAAGAGGAAAGTGCTGAGCATAGGAATGAAACACAACAACAAATGGTAGTGCAGCCGGTAAGTGGCAAGTGTTTGGTTTAAGGCGCAGACCGGGGGTGTCTGATAAGTGCAGGGAAAGTGGGGGACGGTAGGGTTACAGATACAGACCCAAAGTACAATGGTTGCCAGTAGGCAGTACAAGTGTGTGGCAGGGTGGGAAATACCTAGGCCTGAATTCAGAGGATAACCAGCTGCACTATTCCTAAGCAGAACAGATCAGCGGGGGAGAGGAGTAGAGAAGGCAGAAGAGGAAGGTCTTGAGGTGCTTGCAGAACCGAAGATGGTTCTCCTCAAGTTTCAAAGTGGCAGGGAGGCTATTCCAGAAGGAGGCCCCAGCCAAAGACAGAGATCTACCCCCAGCACGTTTCTTGGAGAAACGACTGACCCTGAGGGAGTTGGAGGCGGAGGAGTGAAGAGCTTGAGAGGGAAGGTATGTGCGGAGGGAGAGTTGAAGGTATTTTGGACCCAGGCCCCAGAAAGTCTTGTGGACATAGCAAAGGGTCCCGAAATTAATCCTTGCAGCCACTGGGAGCCAATGAAAATATTTCAGGGCTGGAGAGATAAAATCTCAGGGCTTGAGGCCCAGGACAAGTCTCACAGTCCTTTTCTGGATGAGCTGCAAAGGGCAGAGAGTAGAAGCAGGTAGATTTAGAAAGAGGCTGTTGCAGTAGTGAAGCTTAGAGAACCAGGGCTCGGGATGCAGTGAACTTCTGGGGGAAGGAGAGGAAAGATAGAATACATCTCAGAAGATTTAGTTGGAAGTGTGACTTTTTAGAGACATCAAAGATGTGGGAAGGAAAGGAAAGCAGGGAGTTGAAGATGACCTCGAGGTTCTTAGCCTTGCAGGTGGGGGTAGGAAGAGGGCCAACGGAGGCAGGCCAGAGAGTGACAGGAAAGGAGGTGTGCCGATGAGGAGGATCTCCATCTTTCGGGCATTAATATATGGGTATTAGTACACAGGAGAGGTACTGTAGATTCTGTGTGAAGGACCTTGGAATCGCGAGACAACTGTTAACTCAATGCTATTCTTTATCTGCATTATATGAATTATATTATTGTAATAGGGTGCATGATATTGGATTTATTAAGACAGATCAGTTTGGTCATCAGTGATTGCAGCAGAAATTATTGTTTTTCCTAACAATAGCCGTTACTGGAATAACATACGCTGTTCTAGCATATTTTACATGTCAACATCAGACAGTAATCCATAGGGTCACTTCTGTCCCCTTCTTAAATATCGGAAATTACCACCAATTTATTTCAAGAAGGGATCGTATGACCCTTTGACTTATTAATGGTCACTGAATAGGCTAAATGTATAGGTAACTTTCTTCTTTTGAATTTGAAAGGCATATTTGCGTCAGATGGAATGAGAGGTATGCGCGGTATAGGAACAGTATCTATGTTCCATCTATTACATGGCCCTCTATGATGTATCTTTTAAGATGAGCAATTGTCAACCTTATTCCATTGCTGAATCCAGGTGATGGCATACGATTGCATAGTAGCATAATTACAGCACCTGCCTTCAGTTTTAGCTCATGAGTAAGCAAGCATACGTTCTGAAGCATTTAGCTCTTTAGAGACTGAAACTTTGAGCTGGTAATTAACTGGTCATTGACAGTGGAACCGCTCTGCCCTGTGTGAAGAGAAGTGGAGGTGGAAAGAAGTAACTTGAAATTATTCTGAATGCTTGCATTGAATGTGAAGATGACCATGTAAAACCATGCTTATCCTGTTTGTTAAAATGATAGCTTTTGTTGAATTGGAAGGGCACATAGAGGTGTACATTGACATTTGGACAGCAGAGGGCAACCTAACACTGATAAATTGCATCAGATGAGTAAAAAAAACATACAATATTAATTGAACTTTGTTAGGCAAATTATATGCAGTACCCTTTGGGAACAACACACGCAATTAAGACTAGAAGTGACAGTACAAATTCACCTTTGGTACAAGCCTGTACTACACAGTAAGCAGCCAGACTTATTGCAAGAGCAAGTGAGAAGTATCAATAGTTACACAAAGGACAGCAATTACTATGATTCAAACAAACACTGACTCAAGGTTTCTGAGTAAAAGAATATACATTTATTTACACATTAGTTGTATAACATTTCACTAAAGTACTAAAAGTCACATTCTTAATACACCACACCACCCCCAATAGGTTCCAGACAAGTTAAGCTGACAAAATGAAGTGGGAGCAAAATGGCACTCCAGAAATTTAAAAGGGAGGGAAAGACAAAGTTAGGCAGAAATTGAACAGCACCAACAGGTAAGTAAGCAGGGCAATCTAGAAAGAGGAACTACAGTGATTGAATCAAATAAAAAAGTCTTAGGGCCAAAGTCAAAAGGACAAAAGTATTTTACTCAAGATCACAGAGTTCAGGGTAGTTTGCGGTTAAGTCTTTCCCAAGAGTTCCGGACGAAGTTGGTCAGCAGAAAAGTTAGTTTAAAGAGTAGAGAAGGATGAGCCCTCGGATTGGAGAAAGATTTCACACACTTTCACCCCAGCTGAACGAAACGAACAACAGGATTTGAACAGTACCTTTCAATGGAGAAGAAGCTGTAGCTGAGGCGGACATTCCTGGTAGCTCCTGCAGGATCATGGTTCCTGAAGCAACTGTTGGACTGACACGAAGTAGGAAGACTGGAGGGCCCTGCACTACCCAGGGAAGAAACCAGCAGCAGAGCAAAGCAACAAATAAAAGGTGTGCTCCTTAAAACCCAAGAAGGGTCCGACCTTCCTGGCTATCCGCCCCACTGTAGCTCAGTACAGCGAATTCGACCAGAGGATGGAGTCCTGGCTTACAGTTTGGGCAAACTGGTTGGTCCCACCAGCTCAGGGGAAGAAAATTCCTGGAGGATCTTTTCTGTCATTGAAGTTCGAGGAATCGGACCGACAGCAGGGCTTCACTGAGCGGTTCAGTCGTGGTAGGGGTCCTCTTCCATCAGCTCCTCCTCGTTCTTTCATTCCAGCGGCGACTCAGCCTTTCCAGACCCAGAGACCTGCTTTTTATGCAGTTTTCCCCCATTCACACATCCTTGCTGTCAATCACACAGCAGGGTGGCTGTCCCACCAGGACAGTCACCACAGCAATCGTTTCAGTGTGTGACATGGGTCTCCAAGGAGACGCTGTACAGGGAGTCCTAAACCCCTCCCTCACATCCTGTCCCCCCCAGACATACAGGCACCTAAGGAGGGCTTCTGTGTAGAAGCCCGCGAAAAGAAGGTGAACAAAGGAATCAAACCTGGTTTGGTGTGCAGAGTAAAACACGAGAAAGACTTTTACAAAAAGAAATGGAGACTAAACCCAGCCGGAACCGTAATAAAACATATACGGTCTAGCGGGTTTAAGTTCGAGGCTACCAAGATAGCCTAAAACAATACCAAGGTTATTTAGGATAACTGCGGTAGGAAAAATAGGGTAGTGACCACTGTCACCAGCCAAGTCTTGATGAAAAGGGAGCGAAACAAGGCTCCAAGAGAAACAGACAAAAAGGGATAAGTATTAACCCTTTCCAGTACTCCATGTAAGATGGTTTGTACTGGTTCTGCGATTTTACAGAGGCTAATAAAGTTCATGTTAACTTTATATGTTCTGGGAGACAGTAGTCAGTCCAAGAAAATGGAGTCTGAGTTGGGAAGTCTAAAAGACAACCCTGTGTCACTGCACTGAAGGTGCTGTGTAACACACAGTAAAGAGATGATGCCTGTGGAGTAGGTGAGGCTCCACAGTCTATGAACACAGAAATGTTAAACACACACAGCAAAACACATGTAAGAGTGGGAAAAAAGGCTCATACTCTTACCAGGTGAAAAAAGAAATCCCAGAAATCCAGCAAAGCTGCTGAGGGACTCAGTATGTAAGGGAAATTAGCCATTCTGGAGAATTCTCCCTAACACTCGCCCACCCCCCTTCCCCCAGACTAAGGGACAGGAGGATTTAATCCACTCCTGGATTAATCTCTATCTCTAGTCGGTTAAAAACATCCTAGAGAGACCATCAGAATTTTGGTGGTGACATCCTGCTCTGTGCTCATTGGTGAAATCAAACCCTTGCAGGCAGATTGACCATCTCAGAAGTTTTGGCTTTTCCCCTTTCATTTGCATTAACCATCTCAAGGGTTGGTGGTCTGTCTGAATCACAAAAGTAGATCCATACAAGTATGGTCTAAACCTCTTCAGAGACCACAAAATGGCAAAACATTCACGCTCTATGGTTGCCCACCTTGTTTCTGGTTCCTTCTGTTTCCTACTGATGAAGCAAATGGGGTGTTCCCTACCTTTCTCCTCCAGTTGGCTAAGGACTACACCTATACCTATATTGGAGGCATCTGTCTGCACAATGAAGGGTTGGTGATAATCAGGAGCTCTTAGGACTGGAGCTTGACAAAAGGCTTTCTTCAGGCTTTCAAAGGCTTGAGTGCACTCCTCATTCCATCTAACCATTTAAGGGAATTTTAGAGAGGAGATCACATTCAAGGGAGAAGCTATGGTCCCATAGTTCTCATTGAAATTCCTGTAGTACCCAGTGAGACCTAGGAAAGTTCTCACTTGGGTTTGAGTAGTAGGGGAGTTTTGTACAGCTTGTGCTTTGCTAGGCAATGGCCTTATTTCACCTACTCCTACCTCATGACCAACGTAGACCACTTTGCTCTGACCAATTTGACATTTACTTGCCTTTATGGTCAGATGGGCCTGCTCAAGAGTCTACAAAACATATCCTAAGTGGTCAATATGTTCTTTCCATGTAGGGCTGAACACTGCAATGTCATCCAAGTATGCCATGCAGAAGTCCTCCATCCCATTCCAAACTTGATTGACCATCCTTTGGAATGTAGCAGGTGAATTCTTTAGTCCAAAAGACATAACCTTAAACTGGTAGAGGCCTGCTGAGGTGGAAAACACAGTTTTCTCCCTGGCATGGCCTGTCAGGGCTATTTGCCAATAGCCTGATGTCAGATCAAGTGTACTGAGGTGTTTGGCTGAACCTAGTCTATCCACCAGTTCATCTGTCCTTGGCAAAGGATAGGCATCAGTCTTATTGACTGCATTTAGAGCTCTATAGTCCACACATAATCTCATCTCCTTGGATCCTGCCTTTGGTACTAGAACAACTGCACTAGACCATGGAATGGAGATGGCTCTATAACCCCGAGATCAAGCATCTTGTTGACCTCTCCTTTGATGTGGGATCTCACATGTTCTGACATTCTGTACCCCCTGCTTTTGACAGGTAGACAGTCACCAGTGAGAATATCATGCTGGCCCCAAGGGGTCAAGCCTGATGAAAGTGAAAACAGGGAGGCACAATGATTTAACAGAACTTTGCACTCCTCCTGTTGTTCAGATGTCAGCTGAGAAGAAAGATTGACTACTTCTATTTTTTCATCCAAAGGTTAGCCTCTGAGGAGGTCAGGTAGAGGTTCACTCTCCTCCTCCTCTTGAGCTGAAGCTAGAAGCAAAGCTCCCACTTCTGGTCTCGAGACATATGCCTTCAAACGGTTGGTGTGAAAGATTCTGAGAGCCTCCTTAGGTCTGCCTAAACCCACCAAATAGTTAACCTCACTAAATGTGCTCACAAATTTGAAGGGTCCTATCCATTTTCCTACAAGGCCCCTGCCTTGTTGGCACCATAACTAACACAAGCTGGTCTTGAGTAAACTCAAACATGTTGGCCTTCTGCTCATGCCAATGTTTGACCAGAGCTTGACCTGCTTTTAAGTTATCACTAGCTTCTGCCATCATGTGTGACATTCTCCTCCAGAGACCTATCACATAGTCAGTCACTCTGACTGGCTTGTGGAAAGGAGCACTCTCCATACCCTCCTTAATCAGGGCGAATGGACCTCTGACTGCATGGCCGTAGAGAAGTCCAAAGGGACTGTAACCAACTCCCTCCTGAGGGATTTCCCTATAAGCAAATAGAAGGCATGGCAGTAGAAGGTCCCACTTGCTTTTAAGGGGTTCCTCTAAAGCACCTATCATCCTCTTCATAGTAGAATTAAACATCTCTACCAGGCCATTTGTTTGAGGATGGTAGGCTGTAGAGAACTTGTAAGTGACATCACTGTTTTTCCACATGGCTTGCATGTAGTGGGACATACAATTGGATCCCCTGTCGCATATCACTTTCTTAGGAAACCCTACTCTGGTAAAAATACCAAGTAGAGCCTTAGACACAGACTGAGCTGTAACAGTTCTCAGAGGTATAGCTTCTGGGTATCTTGTAGCATGGTCTACTACAACCAGGATAAACCTGTTCCCTGAAGATGTGGGAGGGTCAAGGGGACCAACAATGTCAATGCCCACCCTCTCAAAAGGGACTCCCACCACTGGAAGAAGCACCAGGGGTGCCACATTCTTGACTCCACTCTTGCCAGATGTTTGGCAAGTGTGACAGCTCCTACAGAACTTGTCAACTTCTGAACCCATCTTAGGCCATTAGAAGTATAAGGTGAGCCTTTCCTTGGTCTTTTTGAAACTCAAGTGACCAGCCAAAGGTATCTCATGGGCCAACTGTAGGAACTGGAGTCTGTTGGCAAGGGGCACTAAAATTCTTTTGCAGTCCCCTGGGATAGACTCAGTGGGTTCACTGTAGAAGAGGCCATCTTCCCAGCTTAACCTGCGCTTTCCAACTTCTTGCCATCACGTTGGTTAGCAGCCTGTTGTCAAAGACCTTCAAGAGTAGGACACTCTCTCTGTCCTCTGCTGAAGTCTGCCCTGTTGGGTCCACCTTCTGCCAGTACTGCCAGTAAAGACTGCAGCTCAGGATGGTCAACAGGGTGCAGATCTCCAACTAAAACAGCGTCTTCTTCCAGATCTGATTGATCAGAAACTGGCTCAACCACAAAAGGTTGCACCTCACACTCTGCCTCAGCATGTGGAGGGATCACAGGTGTGACCTTGGACAATCTTGGGGATGTCCTTGTTGGTAGCACAGGGGTGCTGTCTGACTTTTTCCTTGAGATCTTGGGTTTCCCCTTTGCCTCATTCTTCCTAGAAATAGCAGTGACCATTCCTCTGGAGTGGGGGTGATAGTTTCCTTTATCTCCTCTGGAGAGCCTCTCATGGTCCTCTCCCTTGCAGGCCTAGTGAGCTCCTGCCTCCTCTTACTGAGAGGCCTGGAGGTGCATGACACAACTCCAAGAGTTTTCAGATCATTACCCAACAGGACTCTCCCAGGCACTTCACTCTGCACACTAACAGGTATTTTGACAGCCATATCATTAAACTGGATGAGAGCTGGTAACTGGGGAAGCATTTGCACAGGGCCTCCAGCTAACTTGGTGAGGCATTTGGGTGCCTTAGCAACATCCTCCACCTTGAAAAATTATTCATCCACCACAGTTATGCTGGCTCCAGTGTCTCTGGTGGCAGGAGTCTCCTGGCCATTCACCAGAACACTAACTTTATAATACTCTTTAGTATTATCTGGGATGGAATTATAGAGATCTAAATTCTGTTGTTCCCACAAGCCGAGGGACACTAAAGAAGCATTAGCTGAGACTCTCATGGGTTCATCAGCCAGTAGGTGACATTTCTCCACTTGCCATAGGTAATTCTTCCTCTGGGGAGAAGGCTAAGGAGACAGTGTGGATCCCTGAAGGTTTACCCTTACATCTGGGATCCCCTTTCACATGGTCAGTTGACCCACAAAGATAACATTTCCCAAATGTATTGATGAATGGGGGTTTGTTATTTCCTCCATCTGATTTGGGTCCAGATGGTGCACTAGCCTGATTTGGTTTTCCCTGTGGCTTACCCTTATGTTTCTGTTTGTGGCCCTCTCTTGGATTGGAGGTATTAAAATTCTCCTTGTTATCTTTCTTTGGCTGCTTTCCCTAATCCTTCTTCTGAGTTGCCCCAGAATACTTGTGAGTAGCCATGTTGGCAACCCACAAGTCAGAAGCCTTAGCTAGCTTCTTTGCATCAATCCCCTTAGAATCAGCCAAGTGCTGTCTGAGCTCAGGAGAGCAGGCATCATACATTGACTCCAACATAACAAGATTCCTCATACCTTCATAAGTGTTTACTCTAAAACCCTTAATCCAACCATCTAAGTTTTTCAAACAGGCACACACCCAGGTAGCCCTAGGGGTACCATCATGCTTTTTGAGGTTCCTAAACCTCTTAAGGTACTGGGAAGGGCTCTTCCCAAATCTAGCAATTAAAGCTACCTTCACACACTCATAATTGTAAGTGATTTCAACTCGGCACTCCACCTAAGTAAATGCCTAATGTGTGATGCACAGCTGGAACCCATAATTATTTATTTATGTCTATATGTTCTTTTATTTCTGAATGATGTACCCTTATATCACGCCCCTCTCTTTGAACCCCCGGTCACACTGAACCAGGAAGCAGGCTGTTTTACAAAGTTAAAAAGATTTATTTTAGGAATTTTCACTATATAGATCTATCACACTATTTAATGGTTTATAAAATGATCACCAATGGGGTGATGTCACAATAAATCTCTTTAATCAGAAGGAGTAATGATAGAAAAACAATGCAGCATAGAATAATACTTTGTGTAGGTTCAATCAAAAATGCAATGTAATTACTCTTTCCCCAGGCACACTACTCAATACCCCCCCAATATGCAGTATAAAGAGATGGAAGGTGAGGAAACAGGTTTCAGGAATACACACTCAACGAATACAGTATCAATCCCAATTTCCCCCAGCAAACACAGAGAAAAACAGGAATTATTGCAATTTGTCAAAATGGTTTTGAATGTGGCTTTGAATGAATGGTAAAAAAAAACACTGGATATGGATTTCATTCACTAAAATGGATTTAATACTAGTGTGGGCCGCTTTGTATAGTTTCAGATAAACACTAGCAATGATTATTGAGTAATTAGCAAGTTGAAAACTTAATTCTGAGGTCGGATGCAATGTACAGCTGTTTCACACGTGATAGATTGGAGCCAAATGAAAAAGTTGCGGAAAACTTTTCCGCGCGCGGTAAGCGCGATTGTGGAAAAACTATAAGGAGTGGGATGGGGTTTTGGATTCGTTGGAAAGCTGAGGATGTTAGCTTAAATTTCGTTTCTAGCATACACAGTGAGGAAGTTATGAAGGTTTTTGAAGAGGTCGTTTTTTTTCAGAAAGAATCAAAATTTGTAAAACAAGGTTGCGCTTTTTACAATTACAAACAAGGTTTCTTACACTAGAGAGACTATGAAGCCACAAACTACACGACAGCACAGTCACCAGCCCAGCGACGCCTCTGGATGGTTTTTGCCTGCCGAGACGCTTGCCTTTCTGCAGCAAATATTTTAGCGCAAAGATGATTTTAACACTACGATTACCAACGGACTATAGGGATGAGAGAAACAATGCAGTTCTGGCTATAATAGAATGGGTTTGGATAGGATTTCTTATGGATAATATATTTGCTAGCGACAATCCTATGCTATGGATACTCACTACCAATGTTTGGAATGGACCCGTCAGAGATCTGGTCAGGGATACTTTCTGGACTAGAATTCTGCTAGCACACCGGACTGGACTCAAGGTGCTCTGGTTCTGCACTCAGCATGGCACTCTGGACACTGCACGGTGGGATTGGGCTGGATCTGCGGGTTGGTTCTGGTTCGCAGCTATCTGGTCACCGCTCTGCTCTACTGGGTCAAATCTCTGGATTCTGGCAATAATTCTTAGCAAGAAAGCAGCACAGCTCAGCCAGGCTGTTCTTTTTGTTCCCCTTAGAGATCTGGGGTCAAATCAGGTTTCTGATTTGACCCCAGATCTCTGGGAGAAAAAGGCCAATCTGAGAAGGGTTCAGCTTTGGAAATGGGCCTTTCTGCTTTCAAAGTTCTGGAGTCTGGAATATGGATTTCTCTTGCAAAGTGCTCTGCCAGCAATCGGATGGTGGGTGAATGTGTGTGTCTCTAGGTCCTAAGCTATCTCTATTTATGTATTTTCTAAAAGTGTGGGTATGCTGATTTCTACTAAGCACACCGCCTAGCGTTTCTATTGGTTAGGGTATTTCCTCTCCCCTGATTTGAGAAGAAAACAGAGTGTCATGATGACGCTGTATTTAATGATCCAGGGAGAACCTCCCTTTGTTTTTGCACATGAAATCTATTTTTCATACAAGACATATTTACAATTTTGCAACCTTAATACCAAAAGCATATTTATATCAGATATTTAGTGGAGCAAGTATTCATCAGAGCCCCGTCTCGGTGAGAGCTTGTGTCTAGATTTGGCAATTTTTCGCACTTTTGATCTGGTACCCAATGTCAGATTTGTCCACATTGTTACACATATGTGCACATGATATCTGGGCATAATCATGTGAAGTTTCATGTTTCTGGCATCACCACAATTGCTACAAAACCACAAATTCTGTAGTCATGTCCCTGATAATAGCACAGAGTTCTGACTAGTTTTAAAACGTGACTAGAATTTTCATATTAACAATACTGACAATTTTGCACAGTTCTCTGTCAGTCCTTTTCAAAAATATATTTTCTTGTGCTTTAAGAATACACATACTAGGAACTCGCCAATCTGGCTTCAGACCACAACACGGGACAGAAACGGCCCTTGTTGATCTCAAAAGCCAGATAGACGAACTCAAAGACAAAAACAAGGCTGCCATCCTTCTACTCCTTGACCTCTCCGCTGCCTTTGACCTGGTCGACCATAAAATCCTGTGCAACCATTTATCTCTGGCAGCACACTTCTCCCACTCTGCAGTCACATGGATCCAATCTTTCCTGGACAACAGAACCATGCGGGTCTTCTCCCCACTAGCAGCGGCTGACCCCATCCCCATCACCTGCGGTGTCCCACAAGGATCCTGCGTCTCACCTACCCTTTACAATATTTTCACCAAGCCCTTATTCGACAAGCTGGACAATCTGGGTGTCACCTATACTAACTACGCAGATGACACCCAGATACTCCTCACCTTATCAGGCAACTACAACAAGGACGCCAAATGGATCAATGAAGTCTTTTCCATCATTCAGGCATGGATGGCCACACATGGCCTATGCCTGAATGATGACAAGACTGAATTGCTTCTTGTCGGCTCACCGAACACTATCAGTAAACTCTGTCCCGGCTACACTAGCTTCACTATTGACGGTAACACCATACCCATTGCCAAGAGCGTAAAAACCCTCGGTTTCTACCTAGACACGAACATCAACCTAGCTAAACAAATCAACATGACCGCCTCAGCCACTGCCTACACCGGTAAACTTATCAGGGCCTGCAGACCACTGATCTCCCCTAGCAACTGTCTCATCCTAGCCAGAGCACTCATTCAATCTAAACTGGATTACTGTAATAGCCTCTATGTAGGTGCCAACAAAACAGTAATCAATAAATTGCAAGTTTTACAAAATAACGCACTCCGTGCCGCCCTCAATATTCCTAGAAGGGAACACATCTCCGCCACCAGAACTGCCTGCAAATGGTTGTCCATCCAACAGAAAATTGATTTGAAAACCATATGCCTTACTTACAAAGCCCTCAATCATCTTGCCCCACCCTACCTCTCGAACAAATTTACACTAAGACAGAACACTAGAACCACCAGATCGTCCAACTCATTACAACTAACAGTTCCCAAATACTCCCTCAAAAGAGCCGGAGGATCCAGCTTCCCAACCTTGGCATCACAACTCTGGAATTCCATCCCACTGGATATTAAATCCACACCTACTTTCCAACCTTTCAGAACCAAGGTCATTTCCTGGTTAACCAACAAATAACTGTCCTACCACATATGTATGCACTCCGAATGTCCAATTTTATGTATATTGTTTGTATACTATTATCTATGCCCTATCAATACTGTACTATTGTCTTTTACCTGTAACCTGATGTTCAAAGCGCATATATACCCCCGGGTCAAGAGCGCTATATAAATAAATAAACAAACAAACAAACAAACATAACTGTTTGTCCCTGCCCCCAAAGTTTTGGTGGGTCAAGAGCAATCGCTGCCTCTGTACTTTGGCAGGAGTTTCTGTTGACAGTTGCATCTGCATATCTTTTCAATCAAGGGAGTCTTTGTCTCTCCCCAGAGCAGCAGACCAAAATCTCCTCCCCTCTCCATTAACACAAGAATGGGAGTTCCTGGGGGAGAGAGCAGGACAAAGGTGCCTTTTGTTTGGGGCACACTGTGGAATTTGCTTTGAAGTTCTGTTACTGGCAGCAGAGCTTGACTTTAAAAATCCACTTTGTTTACATTTTTCTTTAATAAAAATAAACTTACATTTTCAAAACAGGCAAACATATCTCCAATTCCAGTCTTTTTAAACATAAACATTAAATAGTTGCAATCTATATTGTTTTTGATAGCAAGTCACTTAATTTCAACCATGTGATTTTAACTGCACAAGTTAAGCTTCCAATGTAATTAACTGACAGCTGTCACACAGGCGGCCAGCGGTACTGCGCCCATTGCTGACAGATTTTACAGACCAGTACACTTTTTAATGTGGATACTCTTGTGATGGAATATGCTTTTCCTGACATTGTGTGCTTATGTGGATTATTTAAATAAAGTGACGGGTAACACCCAGCAAGGATTTTGGATGTTTTCTGATGATCGGAATCATTATTTTGTAATTTCAGCAACCAATGAAAAATGGATTTCAGAGCACTTCTGGTTTTCCTTGCAATGAAGCACTGCCTTTCATGTAGTTTCCATTTTCACACTGTGGGCAGCCCAATGACAGGTTTTAGCAGTGTGGTCTCCTGTTCCACCACTGACACAGGCAAAGTAGATTGGCAGCCAACTTTCTGGTTTCACAGTGCAATTTTCAGGGGTTTAGCGCGCATAGGGCTTTTGCAGCCATTTTGCTGTTTCTGGTGCCACCAGCACACAGTGATGTCGCAGGGCAGAGCCTAGTGGGTCAATGCATCCCACAAGCCTGCCTCTCTATTTGGCTTTGACCGTCCGTCAAGGGAAGTCGCGAGATTGGGATGATCAGTTTCTTTTCTTTCTGGTCCAAATGGCAAAATTCATCAGCTTCTCGCATCATTGGTGGATCGACCGGTTCTCCTTGCCAATTACTGATGAGAGTATGGAGCGATACCCTGGGCCCCTTGGATCTTTCCTTCCGGTCCCTGGGTGGTCCTCCTTGGTTTTAGTCTCCATGGTTTCCAATTCTAGCATGACAAAGCAAAAGCATATTTGTAGACATTTCCCCACCACTATTTATGTTTTGGGGCAGATACATATATTTTGACATATAAGGACAATTTTTCTTTTGGCAGTGATAGCAGTGACCGGGAATTCCCCCAACAGGGACTCAATCTCAAGTACATCCCCTTGGATGGCTCCGATTTTGGCCAGCTGATCAGCTAAGTCATTTCCAGTTTTTTCTGGTCCCTCTACTTTGGAATGATCCTTGATCTTTTTCCAGTAGATGGTCATCCCATTCTAGGTGACCAGATCATCAATGTTTTGAATTAATTTTCCATGTTTCAATGGTTTGCTATTAGCACATAGCATGCCTCTGGTTTTCCAGTTAGCCATGTGCTCCAAGAACCCATTCTGCACATAATCCAAATCAGTGATTATGACCAGTTCGTGGAGTTGGTTTGGACAGCAGTGAGGATGGCTTGATGCACAGCCATCAGCTCTGCCATTTGACTACTTCGGGGACCAATCTTGTACCCAGCGGATGGTTCTGGGGCGTCATTCACTCATGCATTCCCTACGCCGGCCACAAGTTCTTTTTCCACGTTGTTGTCAACATGGTAAGAGCATCCATCCACATAGACCATGGGAATTCACTCACACTGGTCTTCTTCAAAGACTTTGTGTGGGGAATTAAGGTATGCCTCCATGTTGTACTTGATTTTTAGACTCTCATCCTTGAGACAGTTTTCTCTGGCACAATCATGCAAGTCAGCCAGCCTTTGCGTGAGGGAACTCTTCTTGTTATGGCCATATCTGTCCTCCACAGGAAAGCCTTGCATTGACAGAATCCGGGAAGTAAGTGGGGAATTACTCACATTTCTGGCCCAGATTCTGTCACTTTGGAGATATTGCAGAGGCTGATGTGGAGTCTCCACTATGATGTGTTGCCCCTGGATAAACGGGCGGTAATTCTTCAATGCCCACACTGTTGCCAGGAGTGCCTTCTCACAATCGATTAATTTTTCCTCCACAGAGGATAAAGTTTTACTCGCATAGGAGATTACTTTATTGACCCTTTCATGCTTTTGATATAATATTGCAGTGAAGCATGTATTTGAGAACCCTGACTCCAAGAAGAACTCCTTGTTTGTGACAGGGTAAGCTAGGCAAGGCTTTCGTCGGAGGCTTATTTTGAGTTGTCTTACTGCCTTTGCTTGTTCTGGACCCCACTCCCACTTGACCCACCCCTTCAAAAGATGGATCAGGGGTCTTGTGACCTCTGCATAGTCCTCAATGAACTTTCTGCTGTAATTAGTCAGTCCAAGGAGGCTCCTTAGTTCCCGCAGAATTGTGGGGTCTTTTAACTTCTGGAGTGCTTCCACTTTCTTTTCCTGGGGACAGAGACCCTGAGGAGTAATCTCATGCCCCAAGAAATTGCCACTGGTTCTGCACCACTGTGCATTTTGAAAGGAAAGTTTTGATCAGGCGCCATCTACTGTGTCAGAACATAACGGATTTCCGCTATGTGTTCCTCCACCGTTGGGCTTTTGACTAGAACATCATCTACATAAGCCAGGTTACACCTTTCACCCAGGTCGGACATGGCCTTATGTAGAAAAATGTTAAATTCATTTCCGCAGTTGTTGTATCCAAAGGGAGTCTGGGTCCATTTGTACTGCTGCCCCCCGAAGGTAAAGGCCAGCTTGTATTGGTCCTCCCTACTGACAGGTACAGTCCAGTACCCATTGGTCAGATCTATGGCAGTGAATACCTTTGACCTCTGGATCTGGGCCAGCCCTTGGTCTATGTAGGGAAGAGGCCATCGGGAAGTATGGACCCGTTTGTTGAGCTCCCTAAGGTCGGCGCCGAGACCCACTGGCCGTTTGGCTTCAAAATCCCCAGCACTGGATTATTGAAGGTGCTGTGGACTGGACGGATTGTCCCACGGGACTCAAGGTTCTTAATTATTTCAGTAAGGGACTCCATTGATGCGAGAGGCAAACAATATTGCTTCACAAACACTGGAGTCATGCCAGGGTCTGTGGGAATTGTTGTGTGGATGTCGGTGCGACCACATTCATATGAGTCCACTGCAAAGAGATCTTGAAAATCCAAGAAAACTTGTTTCAATTTTTGCTTCTGCTCCCGAGTCTCACAGGCATCAGCTAGGTTGACTCTCTCTTCAACCATCAGCCTGGAAAGACCTCTGGTTTTCCTATCTCCGCAGCCTCCTCCAGCTGGGTGGAGAAGTCCCTGGTCAAAGTGCTGATTTGGAAGGGTGGCTTCAGGTGGGGAAGGCAGCCCTCATGGACCTGGAAAATCACCTGATCCCTCCTGAAGTCACAGGTCACATCTTCCTTACCATAAGGGCAGTTAGTGTA
This sequence comes from Ambystoma mexicanum, assembly GCF_040938575.1. NCBI lineage: Eukaryota > Metazoa > Chordata > Amphibia > Caudata > Ambystomatidae > Ambystoma > Ambystoma mexicanum. The sequence continues at coordinate 1,003,715,757 of NC_090928.1, read as the reverse complement.
CACCAGGAAATTTCCCCATGCCAGATAAAGATCCTGTCTGGTGTTGTGTTGTCCTCATTTTCACTGTCAAAACAGTCCTTGTGGATTAGTCCTAATAGTTCATTGCCTAGATCTATGGAAAAATGTTGGTCATCAACCGCCATTCCAATAATGGTGCCTGTGGCTAGTGTGATACTCTTTAAGTTGCTGTTATCCACTTCTATTGGAATGGTGTCATGTTCTATATTGACTAGTGGTGTTGGGTTCAACTCCAACCATTGCTGTTGGAAATAAGCATTAAGATGAATATAGGCATCAGGGTTTTTCAATTTCTGTCCTCTTTTAACTTTCACTTCCATGGAGAATTGTCGGGTCCTTTCTGGGATGGTGACTTCCTCTCCAATCTGAATTTCAACTGCATAAGGCAGCAGTTGAGCTGACCTAAATGCTTTCTCTGGGTCATCAAAGCCCATGTGATTATCCGCTAATCGGGACCAAGCTTTGAAGTTTATTAGGTCCAAACTAATGGCAAAGCGATTGAGAATGTCACTGCCTAAGTAAAAGGCGGCAGTGACGTCTCGCACGACCCGACAATTATGGATTATGCTCTTGTTGCCTATGGAGATTTTGAGCATACACCTGCTTGGCAGGAGATGTTTGGAATTGGGGGTTTCCAGGTCCATTTCCCATTTTTCTATCAGTTTAAATGTGGGAATGGCTGAATCTTTTGGGATTTTGATGAACATGGCTTCACTGATGAAGCTCTTGCCTTTGTTCACACACACTCAGGCGAGAACAGAGTCATTCCCTTCATGTAACTGAACAGGGATGAACAACTGCTCTCCAATTTTCTGAACATCAGCCGGGCTCTGAGCTGATTTCTCATCTTTCTGGACTATAGGAGTGGGATTTTCTGATTGTGAATTTGTAAAGAATTTCAGAGTGTTTCCTTCCAGTGTGGAATGTCACCTTAGACTGGAAGGAAGGTTGATTTTCAGAAATAGAGAGGACCCCCCATCATCAGTTTGTTGTCCTACTGCTATTACTGTCACGTCTGGGATTTGGTTGTTCTGGAAGTGAAATTCTACTTGGTCAGACTTTTGTTGAACCATGTGGCATATGCCCTTTAAACTAACATGGTTGACACGCTGTTTCAATTTTATTGGTCGGCTAGTCTGGGTCCAGAGGACCTTGATTACACAATCTATTAGGGGAGACAACCTTTGCAGGATGTCATTCCCTAGTAAACAAGGGGTGCCCTCTGGAGTTACAACTATGACCGGGTGCTTCACCTTGTGTCGCCCAATTTTAATATCCAAATCTGAAGTCCCCTCGATGGGAATTTCCTTGCCGTCGAAATTCTGAAGTTGTCCAGGAAGAGGGATGAGAGGAATTTGGTATTTCTCCCCCTTCCCGAATTCAGTTTATCAAAGGCCCTTTTTGACAGAAGGGTAGCTTGGGATCCAGTGTCCACCAGTGCCAAAATTGTACACTGCCCCTGTAACTGGACCGGGGCAAAGAATCTTCCCTCCTTCTCCTCAAGGGGGCAGAGATAATGTACATTTTTGGACAACTGGTGGGTTAGTTTCTTGGTGTTGAACACTGATAGAGAGGTGATTTGGGCAGAATCCTGTTTGGAGTCTTGGGATTCTGAAAAGAAAAGGTGGCAACTAGATATGGTCGAAGTTTTGGGTTCCCCTGGTTCTGGTTCTGGGCTGCCCGCCCCTCCTCCCCCCTTTTGGAGGTAGTCACTAGGATGGGTTTGAACCAGGGGATTTCCCTGTGTTGATTCTGGGGTTGGATGATGGGCGGCTCTAGCTCAGTCCCCACATCTACCGAGTCTGGGTTAGGATCTTTTGGGACCCATTTTTCTTTGGGAGTTCCCCCATCTCTGAAGGAGAAGATCCTTTTCCCAGGATCCTCTGAGGATCCCTCTCCTTCAAATTGGAAGATTTGTACCTCCTCCTCAAAATGGGTCTTTTTGGGCTCTTTATTTCTCCTACCCCCTCTGTGCCCCTTGGGTGGCAGTCTTTCAGGGGCAGGAGATTTGGATTCCGGTTCCTGGGTTTCCAGGGGCTTTTTACAAGTGGGGAAGGAGGCTTCCTCCTTGGGAACCATTGGGTTGTCAGGGTTCTTCCCCGTCAATGCTCTGGAGCACCAGGTCCGGAGTTTGAGGCATTTTGCACGGGCATGCTCATCTGAGGGTTCTGTTGAGCCCTCAGCATGCGACCCAGATCCTGTGCCATGTTTTGGACCTGGCGCTCTAGTTGTGACACCCACTCAGGCTGATACAGGGTTCTATTGTCTCCCCTGGGCTGATCCCGGGAAGTCTAGCTATCCCTTCTCCCAAAATACCCTGGGTTTGGAACGTTTGGGTTCCCCTCCACCCGTGGCCTCCCCTCTCCCAGATTGGGTTGTCTGGGCTCAGGAAATTGGGTAAAGAAGGATGGATTGTCCAGTATTTGGGGAATTACTGCCCTCATGGGGGAAGTGCTGAGGGAAGTTTCCTTGGTTATCTGCTGTTTGGTTGGATCCCCCCCCTTGGGCTGGAGGAGTCCACACATAACCCAGGATGGGTCTATTCCCCTTGTAGCGGGGGCAGATGCAGTCAGGGTAATTAGGGGTCCCATTTGTGGGGTTGCCTCCCTGGCTCCCTGACTGTGATTGGCCCGAGGAACTTCTGGGCTTGGAATTGTTCGGATTCTGTGCAGGCAGGTTTTCAGGCCCCCCATCTCCAAATCTAAAATGGGGGCAACCTTCACCTCTGCCACTTTAGCAGCAGCAGGGGTGTTCTTTTATTTTGGTTAGGTACTGCCTACTTTCATTTTCTGATTCCTGGCTCCTCTGTAGCCTTTGTTATACAGAGTCCAGATCAGTTTGTGTCACGACTCTCGCCCAAAACCCCGTCTGGCAAACCCATTGGCCAGGTGGAGTCAGGACTCGGGCCTCTAGAGCCTGGCATCCTCTTCAAAAGCCCTCTTGGGGCCAGTCCTGGCGGCTATGGCGTCAGGCTCATACACCATGAACAACAATGTGCTTGGGAACTACTTTATTGTATTGTCAGCCAACATAGAGACATCCACATAGCTTGGTTCTCTAAGAACCAAGCTGTGCGGTCTAGTGTTTTGGGTGTGGCAGGCCTGGAACTACTTTCCCTGGTACTGCTTTACCTGGGCTGTATAAACCACACCCTGACTGCAGAACATGCTTTGTGTTACTTTGCAGCTTGCAACGTGATGCTCACCGTGTCCAGCTATTCCCTCGGACCTCAGAGAAGCAGAACCTGCAAGGAGACAAAACGAACATCATTAGCAGCAGCATCTTACCTGCAGTCTTCATCTTTAAACACTCGCAGCTACTGAGAACAGCTTCCTCGAATATGCATGCCTCCCGGACAGAACGACCTGAAAGAGGAAGATAGAGGCAACATTAAAGAAAGCTGTAGAGACATTTACGAATTACGAACTGCTCAAAAGGCGCACCTGGCTGGTCGCCTCTCGGCTGGCACCACTCTGGACATTCCACTCACGCTGAAGAACACCGTGACCTACAAGGAAGGAAAACACAGGTTAGCAAATGAAGACTTTGCAGCGCTGCGCATAGCGCTTACTTGCCACATCATAGCTCTCTTAATGCGCCATCATTTACCAGCGGGCTCAACCAAGCCAGTTCAACGCGCTGAAGCTCCACATACCTAAGGGAGAAAAAGGAGACATTTTAAACAATAAAAGGCATGCAGGATAGCAACAAAACTAAAGAACAGCAATAAGACCTATCTGAACAAAATCAAACTGGCCGGCGTCAGTGAACTAACTGGACCGCACTTGCTCATGAAAGACAACACGCCTCTGCAAAGAAGGCAGGACGGAGAGCACTCCTAATTTTACCACAAGGTGAGGAGAGGGCACCAGAGGGACTGAAAGCATACAGGGTTGGAGGGAGGATACTTACCCAGTCGGTCAGTCTTGAACACAGTCCTCCTGTATTTTCAGGCAGAACCTTCCCCGCAGACCATATCAGGGCAAAGCTGAGAAGCATACCAGCGAGTAACCCGGCTGGGTGGCGTCCCTGTGGATACCAGGTGAGCGTAACAGAACACAAAGCCTACCATAACAAATCCACCTGGGCACCATGGAGACATCAGAAATGGACCAATTGGCCCAATTACTAGGAGAGCTTTGTGCTGAGGTTCATTCTGCCCGACTTCATTCTGCCCGACAAGAGACTAATGCCCTCCGGAGAGACCTAATAGTGACCAAAGAACGCACTGAAGAGATTAGCAGGCAATACTTGCAATCACAGGCAGGACAGACGCCTCTACCTGGAAGCAACCCAACGATGCAAAACCCTGCCATACCACCCACTCCGGTACAGATCACGTTACCTGGAACAGTGCCCCTGGCACCGCCAGGAAGGTTCTCGGGCGACCCACAGAAGTATGCAGCATTCATCAATCAGTGCCGCCTTCATTTTCTTTGTAGGCCTGGAGCATTTCCAAACGACCAAGCTCGGGTAGCTTTTGTCTTATCATACCTGAGTGGTAGTGCAGCAGATTGGTCGGTGCCGTTGGTAACCCATGATGATCCTCTATTACATGACTTTGGGGGGTTCCAGAGAGAAATGGAAAAACTTTTTGCTCGCCATACCCAGGAACAAGCAGTAAACAATGAACTCCTGTCCCTCCGACAGGGGAATCAGGACTTGTTAACGTACATTTCTACCTTCAACAGACTGGTTGCCGAAGATAGGAGGCCAGAAAACAAAAGAACCACGTTATTCCATCGAGGCTTACGAGGCGAATTAAAGGACGTCTTAGCCCAGGTGGTTGATCCACCCAGAGACTGTGCAGAATTCATAAATCTGGTCGTGCAGCTAGACTACCCGTTGCAGGACAGAAAGGCAGACCGGTCTAATACGGACCCTCGGGCCGTGTATGTTCGACCAAGGGAAAACACTCCCCGGGTACCTGAAAATGCTGTAGAACCCATGCAGATTGGAGGGATACGGCCTCCATTAACAAAACAAGAGCGGAACAAAAGAAGACAACAACAGCTTTGTTTGTATTGTGGGAAACAAGGACATTTCCTGAAGGACTGTCCAGTAAAACCCCCAAGAAGAACAGTCGGGCCACAGAGACGGATGAAGCTAAGGAATCGGTAAACTACCAAGCTCGACAAACATAGTTTGTCGAGTGAGAAGAGAGGGTTGCTGACCTCACACTTTGCAATACCAGTGATCTTAATTAACCACCAACAGTCGTCAAGAATGCATGCCGTTGAAGCATACATCGATAGCGGAGCAGTTGGAAATTATATTGATCAAGAACTGGCAGCAGAGATGGGGCATCCTTTGTGTTCTAAGCCAACTATGGACAAGGTAACCACCGTGGATGGGAAAGAAATCGCTTCCGGACCAGTAACCCAGTGCACAGCCAGGGTAACCTTGCTGTGCCAGGACGGACATCGGGAGTCTATTTCATTCCATCTCATCAAGCTCACAACCCTTTGATAGACTGGGGGGCACGAAAATTAACCTTCCCCGGTGACTACTCCCCTGCCTTCTATTACCAAGAGGAGAAACCCGACGTCTGTATCCCCATGACTCCCGGAGTGACAGTATCAACACTGGGAGCAACTAATACCTTGCCAAGTGAATACCATGATTTCCAGGATGTTTCCGAAAGGACTAAGCCAATATATTGCCGCCGCACAGGCCCTATGACTGTCAGATCAACCTTGTTCCTGGTGCACAAATCCCTTGTGGCAGGATCTATGCTCTCACAGAACCAGAAAACCTTCATTTGAAATCCTATTTAGACCAGTACCTTGCAAACAGATTTATCCGTCCTTCAAAGTCCCCTGCAGCTAGTCCTTTGTCATTCGTAACGAAAAAGGAAGGAGACTTGAGAACCTGTATTGACTACCGCGCATTGAACCAGATCACCGTGAAGAACCGCTACCCCTTGCCACTTATCCCTGAGATGCTAGACCAAGTTAAAGATGCCCAGATTGCTACCAAATTGGACCTTCGAGGAGCGTACCACCTGTTCCGAGTCAGAAAAGGAGATGAATGGAAAACCGCCTTCCGTACTAAGTACAGCTTGTTTGAATATCAAGTCATGCCCTTCGGGTTATGCAAAGCTCCTGTGGCATTCCAATATTTCATGAATGACGTCTTAAGGGAATTAATTGATGTGTGCGCCTTAGTGTACATAGACAACATCTTAGTATACTCAGCCTCGGAACAAGATCATGTCAGGCACGTTCTTTCAGTCCTCACCAAGCTCCGTCAACATCGCTTGTTTGCAAAGCTTGAAAAATGTTTTTTTCACGTCACCAAAGTAGAATTTCTTGGTTTTATCCTTACTCCAGGAGGCATCAGAATGGACGTCCAGAAGTAGATGCCATTCTGAAATGTCCTTCACCGACGTCTCTGAAAGGGGTACAAAGCATGCTGGGCTTTGCGAACTTCTACCGCCGGTTCATCCCAGACTTCTCTCAGGTTGTGCACCCAATCACAGTACTATTACGAAAAAAAAAAAATGTTTGCTTGGACCGAAGAAGCAGAAGAAGCCTTTCAGGAACTTAAACAAAGGTGTACCTCCACTCCAATCCTGCAACATCCTCGTCCAGACCTCCCTTATGTCGTTGAAACTGATGTGTCCATTCTCGCAATGGGGGCTGTCCTTTCACAGAGAGACCCGGAAACCGGCCAGCTACATCCTGTGGCCTTCTGGTCAAAACATAATTAATCCATAGATTAATTATGCCATCACAGACAAGGAACTTCTGGCTATCAAATCTGCCTTTAAAGCCTGGAGGCACTACCTTCTGGGGGCCAGACACACCATTACAGTCATCACAGACCACCGAAACCTGCTATATCTCAAAACAGCCAAGGCCCAGTCCTCGCACCAATTACGGTGGGCCCTTTTCTTCGCTGACTATGATTATGTGATTACATTTCGACCAGGAGTCATAAACGGAAAGGCGGATGCCTTATCTCGCATGGGCATAGATGCAATAGTATATACAACTCCAGACCCAGTACCTATTATACCTGAAGACAAACTCTTGGGTATCATGACAGCCTTAACACAAGCAGAACTACGAAAAGAAATCCAACGGACAATGAATCCTGATGCCTACCTCGCATGGCAAACTCAAGGAGAACAATATAACATCAAGGACCACCTACCCTTTTTTAGGGATCGCCTATATGTACCCAAGAAGGAATTACAACAGCATATTATTTCAAACTATCACGATTCACTGATCGAAGGGCATCCTGGGATCGCCAAAACCCTAGATAAGGTGAAAGAGAACTTTTGGTGGCCTACCTGGCGTAAGGACATCATTCAGTATATTCAGTCCTGTGGAGTCTGCGCACAAAATAAATCACAGAAACAAAAACCATCTGGTCTCCTACAACCATTGGACATTCCTCCAGTTCCATGGCACACTCTTTCCCTTGACTTCATCACTGATCTACATCCAAGCCAAGGGTTCAACACCATCCTTGTAGTTGTGGACTTATTCTCGAAGATGGCCCATTTTATTCCTCTCAAAGGCATCCCAGACACTGCTACTTTATGTTATGTTATGTTATGTTATTTTGCATTTATATAGCACCTTATATACCATTGGTATGGTCTGAAGGCGCCAGTAGGTTGAACGCCCTTGGGAACCGAAGTTCAGGTCAGTAGAGAGAGTAGAGGGAGTCCAAAAGTGCGTGTGCACACCAGGTATGCGTGCAGCTGGTGCGGAAATCGAGTGGTAGTTGCTTCTTAGCTGTAGGTGTGGTGGTTGAGAGGTCAGGAGTATGTGTTCGCTCTGGTCGGCTTTACCCAGAACGAGTGTGGCTGTGTTAGGCCTGAGGAGAACGCCTGGCTGGGGGGTGTGAAACCAGCAATGATTACTTAGAGTGATGTGGAGTAAGCGGGAAATGTAGATATGAGAACAGTTATACCGAATGGTGTCATAGTATCTCTGTGTTCTAGATGAGTGGTGGTGTAAGGGGGAGAGTAAGCGTGGGGTGTGGTATGATGTATGTTTTCAAGTGTTTCCTTCGTTCCAAAGCATATTAAGTATCATCCGTTGCACATATTCTCTGTTCCTCATACTCGTCCGCTCCACACATTCGTCCAGTCATTATCATCGTCTAGTTCACACCGTCGTCCAGTCCGCACACTCGTCCAGTCCGCACACTCGTCCAGTCCGCACACTTTCTTTGCTGTGATTGGTGTGAGAGAGAGGGTAGGGGGGTCAGAGGGGGAGACGGAGGCAGCTTCGGTTCTCGCTAGGGCTAGGCGCGCAGTTTTTTAGGGAGGGGAAAGGGGGCAGTCGGGTGGGGAAGGTGGCAGGGGTATGATGGCAAGGCGGGGGGTGGGTGATTGCAGGGTGGGGTGTGGTAGTGGGGGGAGCGGGCATGGGCAGTGCTGGCGGGTCGGCAGTGGGGTTCAGGAGATGAGTGGTCTTGGGGTGGTTGGCACGCCATCGTGCCCCCCTGGCTTGGTGTTTGGTGAGGGTGCTGGCAGGGATTGCGGAAGATGGTGGGTTGTCTTGGGAGGGGGGGAGGGCAGATCGGAGAGTGGAGGGGGTCCATGGGAGTCATTTCTGACGGGCACTGGTGGAGTTGGTGCGCTCATGATTGGTGTGAGCTTTGGGTTGATTTAGGAGGGTTTTCTGATTGTGGTTCTAGGGTCGGTGACTCACACTTATAGGTACACTTCTGGGCTCAACTAGTCAAGAACTAAATGGTGCTTCTAAGCAATTGGGTATACAATTGGGTACACTTTCTAAATGCAGTTGGGTATACTACTGAGTTGAGCAACTTTTCAGAGAGGCTAATGGGCGCAACTTCAAATGTAGTTGGGTATACTTCTAAATGCAGGTGGGAACAGTCCTAAATTCAACTTTCTCAGAGAGGCTATTGGGTGCAATTTCTAAATGCAATTGGGTACACTTCTAAATGTTGGTGGGAACAATTAAATTCAATTCAATTCAATAACAATTTAGCAAAAGTGTTCCTGGAGGGCGTGGTTAAGCTACATGGCTTCCCTTCGGTTCTGGTCTCTGATCGAGGCAGCCAGTTTGTTTCAAACTTCTGGAAAAAAATGATGTGCAATGGCGCAGATCGACGTTTGGCTATCTACCAGTCACCATCCCCTAACAGACGGCCAAACTGAGAGAACCAATCAAACATTCAAGCAATATTTACAGTGCATGCTGAACCACGAACAAAGGAATTGGAAAGACCTACTATGGATAGGCGAATATGCATTTAACAATTATTTGCATTCAAGCACGGGACAAATGCCCTTCTATACCCTTGATGGCAGACATCCACGCACCTCTGAACCTGACCTTCCAGCCAGCTGGGAAATTCAAGCGGTAAATACACAACCATTACTCAGGCTTTCAAAAGGGTAAAGGAACACCTTACTCATTCATGCCAAAGAAAAACAAAAGAGATTCGCCGACCAACACCGGAAAAAGGCCCCTGATTATCAAGTAGGAGACAAAGTTTGGTTAGCTGCTAAATTCGTACCCATCAAGGGAACCTGGACCTTTCATACCAGATTCTTAGGACCCTATACCATTAAGGCAATTATCAACCCAGCAGCCGTGAAACTGGATTTACCACCTAATCTATACATCCACCCGGTATTCCATGTGTCCCTCCTGAAACCAATGCAACCCGGCACACGGATTGGGACACCACCTAAGCCCATACTTTTTGACGGAGAACCAGAATTCGAAGTCAAAGATATCTTGGACTCTAAATACTCTAGGACCAAGCTATATTATCTCGTTGATTGGAAAGGATTTGGACCACAAGATAGATCCTGGGAGCCCAGTGAGAATATCCACGCACCACGTCTAATCAGGAAATTCCATCGGAACTTCCCAACCAAACCAGGGCCAGACAGAAGGAATACCATGAGAGGGGCCTTAGGGGGGAGTGCTGTCACAACTCTCGCCCAAAACCCCCTCTGGCAAACCCATTGGCCAGGCCTATGGCACCAGGCTCATACGCCATGAACAACAATGTGCTTGAGAACTACTTTATTGTATTGTCAGCCAACATGGAGGCATCCACATAGCTTGGTTCTCTAAGAACCAAGCTATGCGGTCTAGTGTTTTGGGTGTGGCAGGCCTGGAACTACTTTCCCTGGTACTACTTTACCTGGGCTATATAAACCACACCCTGACTGCAGAACATGCTTTGTGTTACTTTGCAGCTTGCAACGTGACGCTCACCGTGTCCAGCTATTCCCTCGAACCTCGGAGAAGCAGAACCTGCAAGGAGACAAAAGGAACATAATTAGCAGCAGCATCTTACCTGCAGTCTTCATCTTTAAACACTCGCAGCTACTGAGAATAGCTTCCTCGAATCTGCACGCCTCCCGGACAGAACTACCTGAAAGAGGAAGATAGAGGCAACATTAAAGAAAGCTGTAGAGACATTTACAAATTACGAACTGCTCAAAAGGCTTACCTGGCTGGTCGCCTCTCGGCTGGCACCACTCCAGACATTCCACTCGTGCTGAAGAACACCGCGACCTACAAGGAAGGAAAACACAGGTTAGCAAAGGAAAGACTTTGCAGCGCTGCGCATAACGCTTACTTACCGCATCATAGCGCTCTTAATGCGCCATCATTTACCAGCAGGGCTCAACCAAGCCAGTTCGCCGCGCTGAAGCTCTGCATACCTAAGGGAGAAAAAGGAGAAATTTAAACAAAGAAAGGCATGCAGGATAGCAACAAAACTAAAGAACAGCAATAAGACCTACCTGAACAATATCAAACGGGCCGGTGTCAGTGAAGTAACTGAACCGCACTCGCCCATGAAAGACAACACGCCCCTGCAAAGAAGGCAGGACTGAGAGCACGCCTAATTCTAGCACAAGGTGAGGAGAGGGCACCAGAGGGACTGAAAGCATATGGGGTGGAGGGAGGATACTTACCCCAGTCGGTCAGTCTTGAACACAGTCATCCTGTGTTTTCAGGCAGAACCTTCCCCACAGACCACATCAGGGCAAAGCTGAGAAGCATACCAGCGAGTAACCCGGCTGGGTGGTGTCCCTGTGGATACCAGGTGAGCGTAACAGTTTGGGTGTTTTCTAATGCTTGCAGTTGCTTGTTTACCAGATCTTGGCCCTCAGCAAATTTGTCCTGTATTGCTCCAATATGGAGGTACAGATATGCTGCTATTTTGGTAATCTTGCTTTGCTCTTCCTTTACTTTAGGGGCCATATACAGTTCACTCAGGGCCACATGTAATGGACCCTGATCTTGCCATATGTTCGAATTAATGACTTTTTCTATTATATGTATGTGTTTTCGACATTTTTGAATTCGACATTTTTGAATTCGACATTTTTGTAATTCGACATTATTTTTTCGATATTATGTCTATAAACCAACCCGGTGTCCAGTCATAATGTCGAATACAATAATATCGAAAGTCAAAATGTCGAAAAAAGAATGTCGAAAATAAAAATGTCGAATTACAAAAATGTCGATTTTTTTTCGAATTAATGTTTAAATAAATAATTAATTAATTATATTTTATAAAACATATATTTTTTAAATGGTTAAAGGTATATCCATGGTGAGTGGGGGGGAGGAGGGGGGGGTTGGGGTAGGGGTTTGGGATGGGGTTTTTTAATAATTAATTATTTAATTAATGTTTTATTAAATACTTTTTAAAAAAAATTAAAGGTATATCCATGGGGGGTGTTGGGGGGGATGGGGAGGAGTGGAGGGTTGGGGTAGGGGTTTGGGATGGGGGGTTTAGGGGGGACCCCCCCCAATAAAAAACATTAGTATGTGTGACATTTTACATAGTTATTTTAACATTGGTTTTTCGATTTTTTTTCGACATTTTATTTTCGAATTAATGACTTTTTCTATTATATGTATGTGTTTTCGACATTTTTGAATTCGACATTTTTGAATTCGACATTTTTGTAATTCGACATTATTTTTTCGATATTATGTCTATAAACCGTCTAACCCTGTTGCAGTGGTCTGTTCTGTGATTGCCTGCAACCACACATTCTGATCCTGCTTTGTCCATTCACCCCTTACAAATAATGTATGCATTAGGTGTTCTTTAGCTATATTGATCTCTACCAAGGTCACCATTCTGGAAATATTAATTTCCGTCCTGACTTAAAGGAGTTTATTTTATTTTTGCAAAAGAGACCAATTCCTTAGAGCGTTCCTATTGAGGGGTGCTTTTCACAGTGTAACACAGCGTGGTAGCCCAACAGCGTTTATGCACCCCGTTAGTTAGCACACTGTATTAGACTGTCACAAGTGGTATGTCTACTTCAGAAATCTCGTGAAGAGCCCCCAAACCTGTAAGTGATTTCAACCCGGCACTCCGCTTAAGTCAATGGGCCTCATTACGACCCAGGTGGTAAGGGGTTTACGGCGCCGTAAACAGCGCCGACCCTTACCGCCTGAGTACGAGGTCCCTTAGCGCCATGGCGTACTTAACACCTGCTTTTAGCAGGTGTTAAAATCCATGGCGCTAAGGGACCAGGGAGTTAATTACGCCACCGTAATTTACGGTGGCGTAATTAACGCCTTCCCCACTCCCATTATGCCCTATGGGGCAAAAATGGGAATGGGGAAGGGTAAATGGGGATTGGGGACTTACCGCCCCGCCAAGGTCGGAATGGGGCGGTAAGTCCGCCAACCACCATGGCGTAAACGTAGTTTACGCCATGGTGGTAAAGTCACGGCCCAGGCGGTAATTTACCGCCTGGGTCGTGATGAGGCCCAATGCCTAGTGTGTGATGCAGAGCTGGAACCCTTAATTATTTATTTATGTCTATAAGTTCTTTTATTTCTAAATGATGTACCCTTATATCACGCCCCTCTCTTTGAATCCCCCCCGGTCACACTGAACCAGGAAGCAGGCTTTTTTGCAAAGTTAAAAAAGATTTATTTTAGGAATTTTCACAATATAAATCTATCACACTATTTAATGGTTTATACAATGATCACCAATGGGTGATGTCACAATAAATCTCTTTAATCAGAAGGAGTAATGATAGAAAAACTATGCAGCATAGAATAATACTTTGTGTAGGTTCAATAAAAAATGTAGTGTAATTACTCTTTCCCCCTGCACACTACTCAATCCCCCAATATGCAGTATAAAGAGAGGGAATACACTCTCAACAAATACAGCATCAATCCCAATTTCCCCCAGCAAACACATGATTGCAACTTGTCAAAATGGTTTTGAATGTGGCTTTGAATGAATGGTAAAAAAAACACTGAAAATGGATTTAATTCACTAAATGGATTCAATACTAGTGGGAGCCGCTTTGTATAGTTTCAGATAAACACTAGCAATGATTATTGAGTAATTAGCAAGTTGAAAACTTAATTATGAAGTCAGCTGTTTCACATGTGATAGATTCGAGCCAAACGAAAAATTTGCGGCAAATTTTTCCACGCTCGTAAGCGCGATTGCGGAAAAACTATAAGGAGTTAGGATGCGGTTTAGGATTCTTTGGAAAGCTGAGTATGTTTGCTTAAATTCGTTTCTAGCATACACAGTGAAGAAGTTATGAAGGTTTTTGTAGAGGTTGTTTTTTTCAGAAAAAGTCAAAATTTGTAAAACAAGGTTGCCTTTTTGCAATTACAAACAAGGTTTCTTGCACTAGGGAGACTATGAAGCCACAAACTACACGACAGCATAGCCACCTGCCCAGCGACGCCTCTGGATGGTTTTCGCCCACTGAGACGCTTGCCTTTCTACAGCAAATATATTAGCGCAAAGATGATTTTAACACTACTATTACCAAAGGACTATAGGGACGAGAGAAAGATTCAGGTAAGACAAAAGATTTTATACAATGCAGTTCTGGATATAATGGAATGGGTTTGGATAGGATTACTTATGGATAATATATTTGCTAGCGACAATCCTATGCTATGGATACTCACTACCAATGTTTGGAATGGAGCCGTCAGAGATCTGGTCAGGGATACTTTCTGGACTGGAATTCTGCTAGCACACTGGACTGGACTCAAGGCGCTCTGGTTCTACACTCAGCATGGCACTCTGGACAGTGCATGGTGGGATTGGACTGGATCTGACGGATTAGCTCTGGTTCGCAGCTATCTGGTCACCGCTCTGCTCTACTGGGTTGGATCTCTGGATTCTGGCAAGAATTCTTAGGAAGAAAGCAGCACAGATCAGCTAGGCTGTTCTTTTTGTTCCTCTTAGAGATCTGGGGTCAAATCAGGTTTCAGGATTTTTAAAGGCCAAGCTGAGAAGGGATCAGCTTTGGAAATTGGCCTTTCTGCTTTCAAAGTTCTGGAGTCTGGAATATGGATTTCTCTTGCAAAGTGCTCCACCAGCAATCGGATGGTGGGTGAATGTGTGTGTCTCTAGGTCCTAAGCTATCTCTATTTATGTATTTTCTAGAAGGGTGGGTATGCTGACTTCTACTAGGCACACCCCCTAGATATTATATTGGTTAGGGTATTTCCTCTCCCCTGATTTGACAGAGTGTCATGATGACGCTGTATTTTAAGATCCAGGGAGAACCACCCCTTTGTTTCTGCACATGAAATCTATTTTTCATACAAGACATATGTACAATTTTGCAACCCTAATACCAATAGCACATTTATATCACATATTTAGTGGAGCAAGTATTCATCCGAGCCCCGTCTCGGTGAAAGCTTGGGTCTAGATTTGGCAATTATTTGCACTTTTGGTCTGGTACCCAATGTCAGATTTGTCCACATTTTTACACATAAGTTTCATGTTTCTGGCATCACCAAAATTGCTACAAAACCACAAATTCTGTAGTCATGTCCCTGAACATAGCACAGAGTTCTGAGTAGTTTTAAAACATGACCAGAATTTTCATATTAACAATACTGTGTTTTTACACATTTTTACAATTGTGCACAGTTCTCTGTCAGTCCTTTTTAAAAATATACTTTCTTGTGCTTTAAGAATACACATACTGTCTGTCCCTGCCCCCAAAGTTTTGGTGGGTCAAGAGCAATCCCCGCCTCTGTCCTTTGGCAGGAGTTTCTGTTGACAGTTGCATCTGCATATCTTTTCAATCAAGGGAGTCTTTTGTCTCTCCCCAGAGCAGCAGACCAAAATCTCCTCCCCTCTCCATTAACACCTGAATGGAAGTTCCTGGGGCAGAGAGCAGGAGGAAGGTGCCTTTTGTTTGGGGCACACTGTGGAATTTGCTTTGAATCTCTGTGACTGGCATCAGAGGATTACTTCAAAAATCCACTTTGTTTAATTTTTTCTTTGATGAAAATAAACTTACATTTTCAAAACAGGCAAACATATCTCCAATTCCAGTCTTTTTAAACATAAAGATTTAATAGTTGCAACCTATATTGTTTTTGATAGCAAGTCATTTAATTTCAACCATGTGATTTTAACTGCACAAGTTAAGCTTCCAATGTAATTAACTGACAGCTGTCACACAGGCGGCCAGTGGTACTGTGCCCATTTCTGACAGATTTTACAGACCAGTACACTTTTTAATGTGGATACTCTTGTGATGGAATCTGCTTTTCCTGACATTGTGTGCATATGTGGATTCTTTAAATAAAGTGACGGGTAACACCCAGCAAGGATGTTGGATGTTTTCTGATGCATGGAATCATTATTTTGTCATTTCAGCAACCTATGAAAAACAGATTTCCGAGCACTTCTGGGTTTCCTTGCAATGAAGCACTGCCTTTCATGTTTCCATTTTCACACTGTTGGCAGCCCAATGACAGGTTTTAGCAGTGTGGTCTCCTGTTCCACCACTGACATAGGCAAAGTAGATTGGCAGACAACTTTCTGGTTTCACAGCACAATTTTCATGGGTTTAGCGCGCATAGGGCTTTTTGCAGCTATTTCGCTGTTTCTGGTGCCACCAGCACACGGTGATGTTGCAGGGAAGAGCCTAGTGGATCAATACATCCCACATAATACAACCTATCCACCTCCCCCAACTCCATTACAACACCAGATGCAACAGTGGGTAGCCAAGAGAAGAGCCAGGGAAGCAACTGATTCCCTGTAAGACCTTGGATCCCGTGGTTATATTCAAACATTGCCAACCAATCCAAAATATCAAGCTTACCCTCATACATACCCACAATTTCTTTAGGCATACGGGGTCTATTAGGATTGGAAGACCTAAAAGACTCTGGGAGAGAAGCATTTTCAAGAGATAAACTTTTCATTTCTGGTTCATGATTCAACTCCATTTCTCTGAGTTTAAGTTCTTGGTGTTTTTGTTCAGTTTGAGCATTTAAACGTTTGAATTCCAATTCAACCATCAGCTATTCTAGAGCAATGAATTCAGGACTGAGTGTAGGACCTGATGGGGTCCCAGTGGACAAAGGTTGAGGTTGCTGAGCAGACAAGGGAGCAGTGAGGCCTACATTATGAGACACATTTACTTCCTCTAACTCATCAGTAATAGACACATTATCATCCTCATTATTTTCCACATTTGCTGGAGAGTCAGGCATTTCAGACCCACACCCCAGACTTTGGTTCTTTAACAACTTTTCAATCAATTCAGACTTTTTGCCTTTGGCAGAGAGGTTCCTTTCTCTACACATATTTTTTAAATAATCCACAGTGTAACTAAGGAGGGTCTCCTGACTGTAGCTTTCCATATCAGACATGATTAATATTGCTTTTTTTGTGATGTTAGCCTTGTGGTTAGTTGATCCAAGGTAATAGCAGCACTCTAAGTGTAATTACTATACTTGATCTCACTGCTGCCACCAGTGTTTAGCAGAATTATATGCAGTACACTTTGGGAACACCACACACAATTAAGACCACACGTGACAGTACAAATTCACTTTTGGTACAAGCCTGTCCTACACAGTAAAAGTGGTAGCGATGGCTGAGCAGCCAGACTTATCTCAAGAGCAAGTGAGCAGTATCAATAGTTACGCAAAGGACAGCAATTACTATGATTCAAACAAACACTGGCTCAAGGTTTCTGAGTAAAAGAATATACATTTATTTACACATCAGTTGTATAACATGTCACAAAAGTAAAGCAGTTTAAAAATCACACTCTTAATACACCACACCACTCCCAATAGGTTCCAGACAAGTTAAGCTCAAAAAATGAAGTGGGAGCAAATTGGCACTCCAGAAATTTAAAAGGGAGGGAAAGAAAAAGTTAGGCAGAAATTGAACAGCACCAACAGGTAAGTAAGCAGGGCAATCTATAAAGAGGAACTACAGTGATGGAATCACATCAAAAAGGCTTAGGGCCAAAGTCAATAGGACAAAAGTCTTTTGCTCAAGATCACACAGTTCAGGGTAGTTCACAGTTAAGTCTTTGCCAAGAGTTCCGGACGAAGTTGGTCGGCAGAAAAGTTAGGTTAAAGAGTAGAGAAGGACGAGCCCTCGGATTGGAGAAAGATTTCACACAATTTCACTGCGGCTGAATGAAAAAAAACAACAGTACCTTTCAATTGAGAAGAAGCTGTAGCTGAGGCGGACGTTCCTGGTATTTCCTGCAGGCTCACGGTTCCTGAAGTGACTGTCGGACTGACATGAAGTAGGAAGACTGGAGGGTCCTGCACTACCCAAGGAAGAAACCAGCAGCAGAGCAAAGCAACAAATAAAAGGTGCGCTCCTTAAAACCCAAGCAGGGTCTGACCTTCCTGGCTATCCGGCCCACTGTAGCTCTGTAAGCAAATTACCAGAGGAGGTAGTCCTGGCTTGCAGTTTGGGCAAACTGGTTAGTCCCACCAGCTCAGGGGAAGAAGATTCCTGGAGGATCTTCTCTGTCATTGGAGTTCGAGGATTCGGACCTGCAGCAGGGCTTCACAGGGTGGTTTAGTCATGGTAGAGGTCCTCTTCCGGCAGTCCCTCGTCGGTTCTTTCATTCCAGTGGTGACTCTGCCTTTCCTGACCAAGAGACCTGCTTTTTATGCAGTTTTCCCCCATTCACACAGCCTGGCTGTCAATCACACAGCAGGGTGGTTGTCCCTCCGGGACATTCACCACAGACAATCATTTCAGAGTGTGACATGAGTCTCCAAGGAGACCCTGTGCAGGGAGTCCTAAAGCCCTCCCTCACATCCTGTCCCCCCCAGACGTACAGGCGCCTAAGGAGGGCTTCTGTGTAGAAGCCCGCGAAAAGACGGTGAACAAAGGAATCAAACCTGGTTTGGCACGCAGACTAAAACACGAGAAAGATTTTTACAAAAAGAAATGGCGACTAAAACGTCGGAACCGTAATAAAACATATATGGTCTAGCGGGTTTAAGTTTGATGCTACCAAGATAGCCTAAAACAATACCAAGGTTATTTAAGATAACCCTGGTAGGAAAAATAGGGTAGTTAGCACTGCCACTAGCCAAGTCTTGATGCAAAGGGAGCGAAACAAGGCTCCAAGAGAAACAGACAAAAAGGGATAAGTATTAACCCTTTCCAGTACTCCATGTAAAATGGTTTGTACTGGGTCTGTGGTTTTACAGAGGCTAATAAAGTTAATGGTAACTTTATATGTTCTGGGAGACAGTAGTCAGTCCCAGAAAATTGACTCTGAGTGGGGAAGTCTAAAAGACAACCCCGTGTCCCTGCACTGAAGGTGCTGTGTAACACATAGTAAAGAGATGATGCCTGTGGAGTAGGTGAGGCTCCACAGTCTATGAACACAAACATGTTAAACACACACAGCAAAACACATGTAAGAGTGGGAAAAAAAGGCTCACACTCTTACCAGGTGAAAAAAAGAAATCCCAGAAATCCAGCAAAGCTGCTGAGGGACTCAGTAGGTAAGGGAAATTAGCCATTCTGGAGAATTCTCCCTAACAAACTTTCAAATATCTAATCGATGTGATGATGGTAAAGGACACATATGAAGTGCCTGGTGATTCGCATCATTTGCACGATTTGTACAGTTTGTATATTATGTATAATGAATGTAATTAATGTAAATTTCACCATGATGATTTTCGCTTTGAGCCAATTGACAACAAATAAAAAAAATAATTAAACAAATTAAAAAGTGGTCAAATTGGGAAATGGTCAAGAACCCGGCAAGATAAACCTTATAGCAGTAATTCAGGAATACCACAATTCACTTGAACAGATCCCTTGGGGAATTCACCTTATTGGAAAGAATATTGATCTGTGCATGAACAAGACGTCTGAGTAGAAGGTAATGCAGAACAGGACACACAGATGTTGGCCATGTGAAAAGAAGGATGTTAATGATAATCGTTCCAATTAGTATATCATCTATTTTATCTGAATTTTGGCATAGGATATTGACAGTTATCCTATCCTGAATCATTCCAATCCAAGGAGCTAGTCTCTTTTTTTGTCGGGCTGATTATGATTTGGCATCAATTGCATACAAATTGAATTTGAATGGAGCTCAAGAATGAGGTCAATAGTTGCATGTAGGCAATGAAGCGCCAGGAAAAAATTGAAAACCCCATTGGAACATCAAATTGAGAAGATCAGCTTTTAGAGTGGGATTGACTGAGTTTGACCTGGTAAGTTCTGTTCCAAAGGAATGATTCAAAGCATTTGGAGGGTACTTAACAAACTATAGCATGTGTTTTTTGTGTTGGAATGGTATAGAGTGGTGCCCTCTGTCTTGGGTGTGGAGATGTCAAGGAATATTGGCCCATCTGGCTGTTTATTTCCTACCGACTGCAAGAGGTTCTCTCTGATGCAACTCACTGTGGATGCTGTACCCCAAGTTCAGTGGAAAGTCACAAAAGAAGGCATTCTCTTTGCTACTTCTTTAACTAGAGACATCCACCACTTAAAGATGGTTTGCTTACAAAGATAGGTTTTTGCTGAAGTGGTAACTGGAGTGAATTGTTTGGTCAGCATTGATTTTCATTATCCAAGGGTTGATCTTCATGTGTGTCAGAGGCGGAGGAAAACTATGAACAGGACACAGTGTTAAGGATAATCAGCTCAGCAATATACTGAAAAGAGGTGAGCACAGTGGGTGACTTGTCAAGTTATTTCTCAAGAAAATCAGTATAAAAGAATAGTTTGTCGAACTGTTTTAGCGTAGGCATTTTTTAGATGAAAACAATACAATGCCTATTTTCTGGTTTTAGTGAAGGTTCAGCTCTAGATTCAACATAATCAGAAGCAGAGTCTACTAAATATTTTGAAAGGTTCTCCAACTTTATTTCAGACATAAAAGATCGTGTGAATATGTTAGACGGACTCTCTTTTTTATTGGTCATTTTTCTGGGTATATCTTTTTGGAAGACAACGTTGTGTTGCCTGTATTCTATCCTGTCATCTGATGTTTTTCTCCATCTATGCTCATATGAACCCTATCTCACTGTGAGGCCACTGGAATGTGTTCAGGGTAGAGGTGAGGTAGTGATGTGCCCCTGGAATACACATGAGAGAAGGTGACAATGAATCCTTTGGCTGGTATGCTCTTGAGAGATCTGAAGGTGGAAACAATGTGAGATCTATAAACAGTGGCCCTAGGATTCCCTATTTTCTTAGCTAGGCTCCCTGTAATCAAGAACTCACCATACCAGAATAAGGGAATTATTGAATGTTTACCAGGGAAGACTGTGCTTGCAGTTTGCGTCAAGTGTGTTGTTTAGCTCTAATATACACTTCCCAAAGACTACATTGGTCATTTCATAGAGGATCTTTGATGCTGCTCTGTTAGTTCAGACATCGGTCCGCATGTTCACGCAGCCTCAGATTTGATGAAAGATATCAACTGATTAAGCAACTGGATCAACAACCTGATGGCCCTGCGAAATCATCTTGTGATGGGACACTCCAATGCTCAATGATGAACCTGATTGAATGATGGAAAGGACATCGCTGGCATGCGTGAATACCTGATGATCTCTGTAATAAAACGGGGACACAAGCTCCAGTTTCAGAGTCTCTATTTCTGTTGGTAATCTGTTAGCCATGTGACAGAAGTATTTTGACATGGGTGGTGTAGAAATCAGTTAACCTTCTTTGGTTACAGCTTGAAAATCAATATTATAGTGCACAATGATGTCCTGGATGCTAGAGGCATTTGTAATGGTGCGTTGTGCACTATTAAATTCCACAATCCATACTCTAGTGTCAAGTTTGTTATTCAGCTGCATGAAGACTCTGGTCTGTGGCTTATTATTTGGGCCTAAGTGGTATTTGTGCGACATGTACATTTGGTCTTTAGTGAAGAGATCATATATCGGATTTGGAAGATATGTGAGGAGAGGTTGGGGGGCGATTCTGAAAGAGCAAGGTCTATGCGGCTTTTAAGGTGAGAGGGCAGATGTGAACAACTGGAGGTTTGGGAACACCCTCCCCCAAAAAAGAGCACAGCAGTTCAAAGGCATCTGCATGAAATAAGTGTAACATGCGTGTCACTGTTGCAGATTTAGTGTGCTTAACCGTACTTGTTCTAAGGAGCATCATTATTGATTAGATATTAAGGATGTCAATAGTTAGATTCTATCTTTATTTATGTGCTGAAACAACCAACACTCACAAATAAAAAGCTAACCTGTCATGTCAGAAGTGGGCCTTGCTTATCAGTCTTCATGCAACACGCTGTGACCTGGCAGTAAATAATAAAGACACCCCAACAATCAACAGAGCTTAGCAAGGACGGTTCCATACCTAGGGCCCCATCACGAATACTCATACTTATGTAAAGACTCCCCAGACCTAGAGCATGTGGGGAAAGTGCTGGCTAGTGGGAAACCAATACACCTTTCCCATGGGCAATAGTACATTGGTGCAATGTTTACACATGTTATCACTCCATGTTTTCATAGAGGTCAGTGGGAATCACACCCACAGACTCAGACTAAAAGGATCCTTCACTGAAATTATGCATGTAACACGCCTGGACAATACATGGGGCCTGTAATCGCTGACGTGAAGACCTCAAGAACAATAGTGCAACTCCATTTCCTTGTTGAAAGAAGTGATATGAAGGCTGGTTACAAATACAAGTCTCTTTTTGCAACAGAAACAGTGTGCACAATATACGTAATGTGTGTGACCTCATAAAGGGTTTGATCTCAAGAGAGGGGCACACCAAAACCACCTGAACTCCTTGGAGATTAACTAATGCACACAGCGTACTGGGGCTTAGAGGTTATGACCAGCATCAATATCTCACCCTTAACATCATATCTTAATGTGTGCCTGCAGGTGCCGCACATCCAGAGGTCACATGGAGCTGGTAGGTACCCAATTACATTACAGGAATTGAGTAAACATAAACACACCCCAAGAAACTCCACCACACGCGAAATAGAAAACAAAAAACATTAAGAGACAGCGGGCCTCATTACGGCTTTGGCGATAGCCATGCCGCTATTGGCGGCATGGCTGCCGCCAAAATCGGGTCCGGGTTCCCTGAATGGGGAATTATCGGACCATTCTGAGTTCGGAGGGCCCGGTAATTCCTCCCTCCAGGAACCCGGGCCCGAACCTTCCCCATTCCCATTGAGCCCCCATAGGGCTCAATGGGAATGGGAGAGGGAGCAGACAAAGGGCCGATTACGAGCGGCCCGTTGTTTGCTCCCTCTTCCTCTCGCGGGACCCTGTAAGGATGCCTTGTTTGGTCAGGCGTTACTTACCGGATCCCGCGAGGGGAGCTTGTAATGAGGCAGAACGGGTTTAACGGGTCCGCCTCCTTTAGCGGAGCCCGTTAACCCGCTCCGCCTCAGTCGTAATGAGGCCTAGCATGCCTTGGAACAGCTGCACATTGCAATTATTAACTAAAACATTCATATTTACTTCTGTACTCACACATTCAATTAGGGGAGGGTTTTACAGACACGATAGACTGAGGATACTCAGACAAAAGGAACTATTCTCTCGCTAGTTAGATTCTGAGGAACAGTGAGTGGTCTGTGGGACTGCATCGTTATGTGGGCTACAGAGGGACAAGGCACACACATACCTTATAAGTCACTGATATATTTGGCCATGCACACGGCTAAATTCCTTTTCTGCAGGAGTCCTAGAGGAACTAACCATAAAAGGACAATATGATGAAGGAAAAGAAAGTGGAGAGAAGAGAGAAGTAAGTGTGAAGTCAGGTCACCCCTTATCTGTGTTCCTCAGGCTAAGCCATCAGTAAGAGTGCTGGCGGCTTCTGGTCCCCCTTCACTGAATGTAAATGCTGATTAGCCTTTTCCTCGGAAAGATCTCAGTAAACAACTGGTTCCCTATCGCAGGGATCTGCAAACTTAGGCTCTCCAGATGTTTTACTCTTCAAATCCCATCAGTTCTTGCCTACAGAGTCAATGTTGAGGGAGCATGATCGTCACAGTCGAAAGCAAAGGAAGAGCCACGAGTGAAACGGTGACAGAGATGTTGAGCATCCTAAGGCTGGTTGCAAGGCTTACCTGTGCGTGATAGGTTTGTTTCGCGTGTGTTTCTTTCGTCCACATCTCCTGCTGTTTTTCTTTCTTTTAAATTTGCATTTGTAATGTTAACTGGTCCTAGTCATCTTGAAGGGCACCGTGTTGCAGATCATCTGACTGAATAATGTATTCATGCTCTCAAGGCAGAAAAAGGTCAAACAATGGCACCAGGGCTGCGAGTCCACTCTCCAGATTTAGTTTATTGCTTCTTATTTATCTAATTGTTTTAGCATCGCCAGATGATTATGTTCTCAACCTGTATTTTGCATTCATGTTTTATCGTTGTTTTATGATTGTACAATGAACTTTGATGGCATTTTATTGCTGAATAAAGCTTTTGATTGATTGATTGATAGATATGTTTGTAAAGGTTTTGTTTGAAGCCCCATTTGTGTATTACAAGGACAGAGAGTAGGAAAAAAGGATATATGCCTTAGAGGAAATGTATCCTCTCCACCAGACTCTGCACTGAAAACCAAGAATCAAAGCAGTAGATTTAAAAATAAATTTCTTTATGACATAGTTGGAGTAAGTATTCTTTATGAGTCGAAATGTATATACTTGCATAAGTCACATCCAGAGGGAACTACATTATTACCATATGGGTACCTGTCCATCATAATGAACAAGTTTGAGCCACTATAGTGGTAGCAGCATTTCTGAACGATTGGCAGATGTACAAATTCAAGTGCACATTTACCAGGCAACCCATCTCCTGTACAGAGACGTTTTTATGGGAGGGGAAAAGGGGCACTTGCCCAGGGCCCCCACCTTGGAGGGGCCCCCACAAGGCTAGCTGATCTGAAGAAGTAAGATTCCATTGTTCACCAGTGTTAAATAGAACACGTCAGGATATTTGATGGGGTGCTGCTGAGGCTCTAAACCCATTGCATTTCTGTTTTGGCAAGTGCATTCTGCCTCGATCAATTCATTGTGTATTGCTTTCTGTGTTCACTGTGGTATACATAGTTTGTGTGTTCCTTATGGCACAACTCTGTAGCATTCTTTCCTTCCTGTGGGAATTATGTTGATCATGTGCAATACGCAATGGTGAAATGCATATTGATAAATTGAGTGCCACAATGGTTCAGAAGTTAGCTCAGTGTGTGAAGCACCCATTCCATAGATATGAGTTCATATGCAAAATTAGAATATCACATTCCAGCAAGGCTGGCTGACCCTTTCCTATGTCTGAAGTTTATAAACCTGCCTGCATATGAACAACATCTGCTATTATCAGCAATGTACCTGTACCAGTTAGGGGTTGCTATAAAAACTAAAATATCACCCTTATGGTGAAGGTCTAGAAATTGGTTTGTTCAGATAGGGTGTTGAAAAACCTAGACAATCTTCTTCAACAATGGCACCAAGAGGTGAATAAGTATCCAAATTCAAGACTATGGAACGACAGCGTTCATGTTTATATCCTGGATTTGCCAGCAGACGATACAGTGATCCTGGTCAAATCATTTAATATATCTTACATTACTGTGCTGTCTTTTGTGAGGTTTGCCTTCTTGCATGCTGCTGGTATCGTTTAGCCCATTACTTGATTTTTCTTCTTGTGTAGGCCATTTGGGTGGAAGGGTTGGTAGACGGAAGAGAGCGGACCATATGTTGCAAGCCTCAGGCAAGCATATTTTAGGGTCTGCTTGTTTGACACAAAAACGGGTTTCTTTTTGGTAAAAGTCAAAGGTTTTTATGTACTTTTAAAAATGAAAATGTCACAAGCCTTTGTTTTGGAAGTATTTTAAAATATAAAAGACAAACCCAGAGTAAATTTGTTAAATCACATCAATTGGTATGCTGGTTCTTATATACTTACTTTGATGATGGAGAGAATTGTAGGAGTGTTTAGCGTGTTTTGGGAGTACAGCACCACTGCACAGGATCAATGTATCGCATGTTTTTTTTTTTTGAAGTGCAGCGCCACTGCATGGGTTTGGTGCATTGATATAATGTGGTACAGCAAGACATGTGTTATTGAGAATTTTTATGCGGTGCCACTGCATGGGTTTGGCGCATTGCTATGATGCAGTTGTTTCAAGCTATGTGTTGCCAGTGTAACATGGACATATAAGTAAGGGCAGGTTATTCAGTCAAAAACGATTTTTACATATAAAATGCAAATACATTTTTCATAGTTAAAAGCACACATCTGTACCTTCAAAAGGCACACCATTTCTCACCTGAAATGCCTATGTTGCAAGAGACACATTTGGTAATTAAAAAACTAATCTCACTAACAAGACTAATAATTATAACTCATTAATAAAAGAATGTGTCTTCACTGCAAAAAGAGGCAGACTCTGAAAATCAGTTTTAAACACACATTCAAGTTTTTTTTTTTCTTTGCCTTTCTGTGCTCTGTCCACAGTAACTGCCGGAAGCAAAGACTTTGAATAAGCAGGAAATCAGCTTGTTACAGTTGCAACTCTACAGGAAGAGCCATTGTTAAAAGTAGGAGGATAGAACATGATTGATTCTGATTGGATCACGTCACATCAAGCATCATATTAGAGGCTGTGACTAGTGTTTTGCTGCAGAATCTGGGCGAAGAAAGGCAGAGACATCTTGACACAGCTCGAGGAAGGACGGGGTTGACAGCTGGGGATGCCTGATTCCTAAAGCAGATTCAACTTGGTTGCAGAGACTGGCTTTTCCAGTCAACAGGTCCCAGTTCGAGTGACAGCAGATGCTTGTCCTTGCTGGGTGAACCCCTCCAGAAGGCGAACAGCCAAAGAAGTTACATGCTGAATAAGCATGGTAATTATCTCGCTGAGGTGTGGGGGCTGAGTGTGTGCGAGAATATTCAGTCAGTGTAGGAAAGGAGATTCCTGTGCTTTACTCACATGTTTAATGTTGCAAATTGAGTTCTTGTCTCCGCCACTCTCTTTTCAGTGTATCACAGATAATGCTGTTACTGTGCTATTTCATTTATTTCTGTAAAGAGTGAGATCGTGTTTAAATGCAACTTTTATAATACACAAAAATATCTGAAAGCAGACGGGTGGTGTGTTTTATATTTACCAATACAGTGCTGATGATGTGGGGAGATGTTTAGACAGTGCAATTGTCATTTTCAAGGTAGCTAAACATAAGATTCGGCTGCAGCTGTGTGCACAATGTCATTCAGTATGAGCAATTATAACTAACTCTGTGTGTTGTAGTCTGCCGGAGGTCTATGAGTCGGCAGAAAGGGAGGCCCGGGACAAGGTTCACTACCGTATATAGGATAGTGAAAAATACCACATGATAGCTCGCTGCCGTAGATAAGACAGAGAGAAATTGCCCATGGTGGCACACTGAAAATGAAAATGTGGTGTTCCTGAAATGCAAGCCTGAGGTCTCTCTAGTGATTACACGAAAAATCTAAACAAAAATAAGGGGTTCTTGATATTGGGGCCACAAATAAAACAAAGGAATATGCTCACCAAAATACCACCAATCACGCATACCATCCACGCATACCAACCACGCATGTATTTGTGCTGAAATAATGCATGTCCACTGTATTATTGTTCTACATGGCCCAATCTGAATACAAGGAGTGATTGTTGCTAAATTATTTTTCGGCGGTAAGAAAATACCGTCAGGCCCCAAATCTCCACAAAATACCCAACATATTTATGGTGCGTTGCAGGCCGGGAAAGTGATCATAGAGTACCTACTGGGCGTGGCAAGCGTGTCTCACACTGCCATTTGCACATTAAAGGGAACCCATTTTATAATAGCAGTGTGCCACTAAAACGAATTTCAGAATGTCACAAAGGGAAACCACATTTTTAGACCTAGTGCAATATTTAGAGGCAAAGTTGTTTGCACATGGGACGTGGTCGTCGAACAGTACCTTAGAATGGCGTGACCGCATTCAGGGTGAGGTGCAGAAAGAAAAACTAGACAATATTTTTACAGAAGGCAGCATAATTCAGGTCTGCCTTACAAGATTATTGAATGCAGCCGATAAAAGTGCAAAGAAAGACTGTTTAATACGGCTATGCGGCAAAATATGGTTTATTTTGAATAGGTCCCTGCGAATGCAGAAAAATCATACCCAGCTAATTAACAGGTTAAAGACTGAATTAGATGGGGCAGTAAAAATCAGGAAATGTTAAGAGCAGAATTGGATGTATGCCAAAAAGACATGCAATTAAAATGCAGAGACTTTGATGCTCAGTTATCCAAAAGCAAGAAACTATTTGAGGATAGTGAGCAAGAATTGGTACACTTAAAAGCCTTAGTGGACCACATTAGACAGGATAAAGATGAGGTTGTTTCAGAAATGCAGATTTTACAAAAAGAACATTGTGAAAAAGAAAGTGATCTCCAGAGTGCAGAACAAGAAATGATTAAAATGACTCAAGAAAGAGACAAGAGAAATAAAGAGTTCAATGAATGCAAAATGCAAATGTGCGACATGCAGGAGGTGATTAATAAAATGAGTGATGAAAACAACTATTTGCAAAATGAAGCAAACAGACTTCTTAAAAAGTGTAAGGACTTAGAACAGCAAATGTGCATTCCCAGGTCCCAGGAGAGGCGGCAGGGTACCACATTCAATGGAGTGGAGGTGAATTCTAGTTCTGCCCAAAGAGCTAGTGCTCCAGTGACTGGGCCGGTGACCGAACTTGGTTGCAGCGCCCTGGGGGATTTGATACTCCCATTGGGGGCAGCCACCAATCTCATACACCTGAAAACAGGATTGAATCACAAAGTAGTGCAATTCCATGCATTGCAACAAGTAGCCCCATAAAAATAATGAAATCCATTAAAGCCCTGATCAAATCATTTAAAAAGGGAGGTGAATGCTGCATTGAGGATCACTTAGAAGCGGTGCATGACATTTTTAAAGCACTCCAGATACCTAAGGAACAGTACAGACAATATTTTCATTTAACTTTAGATGCCCCGACAGCCAGCATCATAAGGGGATTAAATGAACAGCAGAATATGACATGGGTGGAGTTTGAAAAAGCAATTAGGCGTCATTTTTCTCCTTTTCAGTCATTGCAGGAGGCAAAGAAAGTCGCTTACACAATCACTGCTGGACCTAATACATCCCCTCGCCAATTTTTACAAGATTTAAAAAGAGCATTTTCTCGCTTTGATGTATCTTTTGACCCAAATTCCAATGAGTTTAAAACTGCATACTTCTATGGGCTACAAAAAGACATCATATCCCAATTGGTCCGTGAATTTGACCGTGACAAGTCCCTTGAATGGATTGTACATCAAAGCACAAAACTATATGAGGTACTCTATTATCTGGGTAGAGAAAGTGATAAAATGAAAGATACTAGACCTAAATCTAAAGAACCCTCAGCCACAGTAATGGAAATCAGGTCAGCCAAAATGTCCCTTGAGTCTGCTCAGAGCCAAGGTAAAAATAATGTGACACCTGAAAAAAGGGGTAATCAACAAAGATCGCCCTTTCCTGTACCAATGTTCCAATCACATGATCCTAGTAATAGGGAGAGCTACATCATCCGTATGTATTTAGGGGACAGACCCCGGGTAGGATAACGGCCTGATATGGCAGGTATGAACAATAACCAGAGACAAAATCAAGATCAAAGAAATGATGGTCCCTACCAGTCATTGGGGACACAGAGCAGATTTGATCCCAACACCATGATATATGGTAATCAGGATAGACTCCGATATGTGGATCGATTTACTGATAATGGAAATCAACATAGGGGCCAGTACCCACAATCTGAGAGACAGGACATGAGGCAAAACATGAACTACAATCCACGTCAGTACAATGATTCCCCACCAGGGGACTATAATCAAAGGATGGGTGCACCCCGCTCCCCTGCACAAATGAATCAAGAGTTCAGAAACCATCACAACAGACATCAATCACCTGAGAGGTATCAGAATAGATCCAATCAGGGGGAAAACAACCAATATCGACCTAGGCCACAGAAAGAGGATTCTAGAGAGATGGAAAGGTTCCAGTGCCTTGAGGCCCAAGTGAAAATGTTAGCTGAGCAAATAGGAAAGCTCTATACAGCACAAAAACAACCATCTAAAGAGGGGGTTGATGGCCCTAGCAATGACCGGGGGGCTTCTGAGAAGTGACTAAGTACTTATGACACCTGCAGTGCCAAAAAGACAGATTGCCCTGATGTAATTTTGCATAATGACTCTGAGATGCCTAATGATTTAAAAGTGAAAGCACCAATAAATGAACATGTAACAGAAAATGCAAATACTTCTAAAAAAGAGGTACGGTTTAACCTAGAACTAAATCAAACATTGAAGATTTGTGCAAATAAAAAAGAAACACCTTTAATTCCAAAAGAACAAAGAGACAGATTTAAGAAAAATGACTCATGCATGAGGAATACCAGTGAACAGGGAGTAAGTGGGGATGCTATAGCTCCTTCCCTGGGCAAGCAAAACAATGACCAAACACAGGTAGAAAAAGGAAATACTCAAAAGGAGGGTACGGGTCAATCACCTGAAGAATTCTTTGAGCCACATATTTTTGAAGAGGCTGAAAGGGCTGGTATCACACTAAATGATCACAAATGCACAGAATTAAACAATGACAAATTGCTGAATGATGTTGTTACACATGTTCAGTTGGAAGGTTGTAATGTGGTCTCTGATGTTACCCAGATGGATGGGCGAACAGTGGCCACACTCCAAAAAACCTCTGATCATGGAGAAATGAATAAAGTCTCTCACGCAGAAATGGGTAAAAAGGAGGGAAAAATGTCTTTCCATTTACCAATGTGCTTAGCCAAAAGTGAAAAAGGCCTGAGAAAGGTGAGCCCTGAAATCAGTAAGAATTCACACTTCTTATGTGTATTAGAGGAAGTTGAGGACCGATATTATGCACCCATCACTGTAGAAGAAAAATGCCACACATTTGCTATGATTGACACTGGCGCACAGGCCACAATTATGTCCAAGGAGCTGGTAAAGAGTATCAATGAAGGGAGACCCCCACAGAGTCAGATCACGGTGAAGGAAAATCAAGGTCCAGTGCATAGCTTTAATGGGGAGGAGGTGCCCATCATAGGTGTAACTGAGGTTGACATAAAAATAGGAAAGCACAGAATGAAACAAGATGTATTGATCACATCTATTTGTGAAATTCCATTTTTGATGGGGACAGATTGCCTGAAAAGATTGTCTCCTCTCATAGATGGGGTGAATGGAGTGCTGTGGTCCTTAACCAAAAAACCATTGAGGCCTAAGAAACTAAAATCACAAAACAGCAACATAAATGAATGTCACACCGTTGCCAAAACAAATGATGCTGTGGAGGTATATCTCCAGAATAGTTGCATACCTAGTGTCACTGTTATATTAATGTGTCAAGACAAAATGCAGAGCGACAATGAAGGACTACCTGTACAAATCTACTTGGACCCAAGGAAAAATTGGCAGACTGCCATAGATGAGCACACATTATGTTTTTATTTAAAAGAGAAAACAATCAAACAGAATATTGCTTCTAAAACAGATTCAGAAAAAGACATTACCACTCTTGCTGAAATACACATGGAAGATGAGCAACCATGGGTTCATGTTGGTATAAATGACTGTTTTAAAACAATAAAAGCCACTTTAGCGCTTGAACAGGAGAGGAGCTTCATTAATGAGAAATTGTTGCAAAAAATAATGGAGAGGGAGGAAATCCCGAAATTTAGGATTAAAAACCAATATGTTTCTGGGTTGGACAGTCCAGACTTTGAAAACCGAATTGCAGGCAGATGCATGCTTAAAATTAGCATTGGGCAGAAAACAATTTACCATAATGTATGGATAGTGAGTGGAGCACAAAATGAATTTTACATGGGCAATGACATCATGCACAGAATGTGTATGGTGTTAGATTTCCTTAATCAAAAAATATGGTCACGCCTGGGTGGCCCGGCACCTGAATTTGAAGACAAAAGAAGGGCTTATCATTGTGCACAACTGGTTCCTTATGCAATCGAATTACAAATGAGGAAAGATACTAATATTCCTGCATTTACAAAACAGTTTGCAATAACACTGAAATGCAAAAATGGACAGCAGATGAAAGATTCTGATGCATTTGTATGCCTGAATGAATCCGTAAAACAGCAAGGCCTGGATTATGAATACACTCCATTGGTAGATATTGGTGAAGGATCTGTAAAAATTATGGTAAATAATAAAGGTTGTCAGGATATTCATTTAGAGGAAAACTCCCCATTAGGAATGGCCATACAAAAATCACATTATACGGCAGATTTAAATAACATGGTGATTGGAAATATCCCTGAAAAGTATGTAGATGCCAAGGGTGAGCTGACAGAACACCTGGACTCTCAGCCAAAAGGAATATTTAAAATTCATTCTGTGTATCCTTATGATTCAAATGAGACAGTGTGCTGCCATCAAGAGGATTGCAAAATATTTAATTTAAATGAAAATGAAACAGAAGATCAGCCCATTGAAGTGGAAGCTGATATGCCAAAATATTTAAAAGTGGCAGCTTTACAAAAAGACACAGCCACACAGTTAGAGGAAAGCGCCGAGATTCCCTTACCAGAAGATTTTCCAGAATTTTCCAAAATGGTAGAAGAGCAGATCTCCTGAGCAGATGCGTGTGACAGCAATGAGGATAGAAACAATCTGAGGGAGATATTTATGGAGATTAAGGATGTATTTGCAAAAGATGCTTATGATTGTGGTTTAACTGATTTACATGTGGCCACACTACCAGAAGGGTGTAGCAGAAGTCCAGTGTTTGTACGCCAGTATAGACTACCGCTGGCATGTTTAGGATCATTGGCAGAGATTATTAAAAATTTGGAATCGCGGGGAATCATCAGGCCCATTCATAGCACATCCAATACACCTATTTTAGGTGTGTTAAAGCCAAATGGTCAATGGCGGCTATGTGCAGACTTGAGAGAGTTAAATAAAAGAGTACCAGTGTCCAGATGGCCATTGCCATTCATTGATCAGGGCTTAGCTCAGGTACATGGTTCAAAAGTGTTTACCACATTAGATCTCACCTCTGGATATTGGTGCGTGCCATTGGCAGAGGAGATACTGAATTTATTTTCCTTTACATTTGACAGGACTTAATACGCCTGGCTTAGAACGCTGTTCGGGTACATCAATAGTGGGAGTGAATTTGGCATATTTTTGAGAAAGGCCATGCCTGATGCAGCGGAAAGAGGAACCATAGTTTACGTGGATGATGTCTTGATAAAAAATGAAGGCCTGAAAAGCCATTTTGATGAAATAAGACATGTGCTTGGCCAATTGCAGAAAGCAGGCGCCAAAGTATCTTTGCAAAAAGCACAATAGTGCAAGAAAAAAGTGAACTTTCTAGGCCATGAAGTGACTGAACATGGGCTAAATCCACAAAAGAAGAAGATAGAGGCCATACACAGATTAAAAGATCCTAAGAATGTGAAAGGAGTAAAAAGTTTGTTAGGAATGACAGGGTATAACAGAAAATTCATTGAAAATTATGCTGAAATCACTCAACCATTGACTAAACTGCTTAAACTGAATACTCCCTGGAAATGGGAAAAAGAGCAGTCTGAGGCGGTGGCTAAACTGAAGGAATGTCTGGTAAAGGCACCATGTTTAGCATATCCCATAAAAGGTAGGGATTTCTTTATAGAAATAGGTTTTTCTGAACATTGTATGTCAGCAGTGTTATCACAAAAACATGATTTGAATCATATAACAATTGCCTATGCAAGTAAGGCATTTTCCCAAGTTGAAATGAAATTTAATGAATGTGAAAAGGCCCTATTAACCACTGTGTGGGCGCTACAACATTTCCGCCCCATTGTTCAGGGAGAAAAGGTGATTATTGAAACAAATCATCAACCTTTGCAGTTTTTAGAGAGTAAAAGAATTAGGTCAGGTAATCTAGCGCAGTCCAGAATCACTTCATGGACGCTGGCATTACAAGGTTTTCCTGTAGAAGTGAGATATGGACAAAATAAAAAGAGCCCAATTGCTCAAGGGTTAGCTGACTTACATGACTGCGCAGCTGAACAAATATCAAATGAAATGGAAGTGGAACCTAATTGGCAGGAATTTGAACAATCACCACACAAAGCTTTTGATGAAAAAACATGCAAGGATTTGCCAACTGTATATGTGGATGGTTGTGCTTTTCACATTGAAAATGACAGTAATAAACAATTAGTGTCAGGAATAGGAAATGTCTGGTTGAAATGTGAAGGAGTCCCCAGTATAGGGATGAGGATTGGAGCTAGGAGCAGTCAAGTGGCGGAATTGGCAGCCATTTATAAAGCAATTACTACTGCAGTTGATAGAAAGTTCAGTGAAATTGTCCAGGTGACTGATTCTGACTATGCACGGAATAGTTTTGTGGAATATTTACCTGGCTGGAAAGCAAGAGGAATGATTACATACAACAAAAAGCCACTTAAACATGGAAAAATGATACAAGCCATAGACAAATTGGTGTCAGAGAATGATCTAACAATATACTGGAGAAAAATGTGTGGGCATTTAAAAACACCAGGAGAGGATAAGGAGGGAAATGATAAGGCAGACCACCTGGCTAAAATTGGGGCTGTGATGGGAGAATTGCTACCTATTGATGATTTACTGGATGAAATACAGATTGATGCAGTAACACGTTCTAAAGCACCAAAGGAGGTAGATCAACCAGTGGTGCAATGGGGCCATGACACGCCAGACCAAGATTTGATTGAGGCACAAAAGAATGATCGAATTTTGGGAATCTATTATAATCATTTGATAGATCCTGAACAAAACCCGTTAACAGAAAATGATTGTATGGGAAAAGAAGAGTTGAGGGTACTATTAAAGAATAAAAAACGAATTAGATTACAAGATGGACTCATGATTAGAGAGTCCATAACAGGACAGATACAGTGATGGTACCCCTTTCATTCAGAAGGCTAATGCTACAACATGCACATGATGCAATAACTGCAGGCCACAGAGGTTCACAGAAAACATTGGAAATACTGAAAGATTATGCTTACTGGCCACATATGTCCCAAGATGTGGAATTATATACTAGAGGATGTCTAGTATGTGCCCAATTTAAACCTGCTTCATCAATGCATAGAGCCCATTGATGAAAAGAGGCCTAACTCTCCCGTGGTCAGATTTGCAAATAGACTATGTAGGCCCTTTAAAAAGGTCGAGCAGGGGAAACCGTTATATTTTAAGTGTGGTATGTTTGATGTCGAAGTGGATTGAATGCATGCCTGCACCAGATTGTAGTGCGCAAACAGCCGCCACGTTGCTGGTGAACCATGTGTTCTCAAGGTTTGGGTTGCCACAAAGAATTGAGTCAGACAGAGGAAGTCATTTCACAAGTACCCAAATGAGTAAGGTATGGCAAATACTGGGTGTGAAAAGGAAACTACATATCGCATATCGGGCAGCCTCTTCAGGTGGAGTTGAACGGAGCAATAGGTCTGTTGTGGATATTTTAAAGAAATTCGTGGCAGAAGCAGGTTCCAGCTGGGATTTACGTTTACCGTTGGTTTTGATGGCAATCAGATCAACTCCTGCCAAAGCAACAGGTGTTAGCCCCCATGAGGTCTTGACGGGTAGGAAAATGGTGTTACCACAACACCTACTATACAGAACACATGGGCAGACACTTGTGAGTGCATCCACAGTTCATGAGTACATTGATGAACTGAGAAAGCATTTGCAACATGCATTTGCTTTTGTGCAGAGAAATCTGGAAAGGGCTGCTGACAGTGCTAAAACATACTATGATAAAAGAACATCAGTGAGAGAATACAGTGTTGGGGATCAGGTGTACAAGTTTCATCTTGGAAAAAGTAAACAGAAAAATTCTAAATTTCTAGCAGCCTGGCAGGGGCCATTTCGAATTATAGATAAGATCTCTCCTGTAGTGTATAAAATTTTGAAGAATGAAGGTGAAACAGCGATAGAGCAGTTTGTCCATGTAAATCAGATCAAGCCATGCCATCCCAGACACGAGATCAGGTGGCTTAAACATGTAGAAACAGAAAGCCCTGGGGCTGCTGCCCACTGATGCACACAATACAACAGAAAGTCCCTTGAACACAAAAAGATAAGATAAATGGGTACAGTCAGGAGGCAGTGACAGAGAAGTTAAAAAGTTGATTGTTATAATGGCACATAAACACTGTAATATATGTAAATAAATAAATAATATAAAAAGTAAAATAAATATATATAATGGAAGCTCATGGTCGGTGTGCAGAATGAAAATGCATTGAATTTGAAATGTTGTTTCATGTATGCTTATTCTCTTTTTAACCTGTGTTTAATTTCAGAAAAAAAAATGTTTTATTTTTGGCAAAAGGGTGGTTAGTATTGTGCTATATACTTAATCTGTTTCTTTTCTATTTTGGTTTAGAACATTAACTATTTATACCGGAGGTCACGGGAGACGATGGAATATGGAGTCCCCTGGATGAAGACCAAAAGATGCCTGCCTCCGGGTGGAGGTGAAGACAAAATAGCCGGAATGCCAAAGAAAAGATGACTTCTATAGAGAAGGATCCAAGAGTACCAAGATGAAAGAGTACCCGAATGAACCAAAAGAGGCAGACAAGAGTCCTGACATATGGAGTTCCACGTATTTCTTATTTTAATTAATTCTTTTAATCTGTTATGTTACTTATTTGTTTTAGTTAGTTGTTTTATTTTATTATTTTCAATTGACTTCAAGTATACAATTGAAATACTGGACTGGACACTTCCATTGGGAAGGCAAATGTAGAACATTTTATAAGAATTGATAAATTTAGTTGAATTTTAACATTATATTGATTGAACAGCGACTTTCAATTTTCATCTTCACAACAAGGATGTTAATTGCATTGGATTGTTACATTTTTGAAAGAAGGAAAGGAACAAGTTGGATTTTTTCCAATTGTGGCTCGGATTAGCCAAATTTAAAAAAAAAAGGAGGGTATATGTAGGAGTGTTTAGCGTGTTTTGGGAGCACAGAGTACAGCACCACTGCACAGGATCAATGTATAGCATGTTTTTTTTTTTTTTGAAGTGCAGCGCCACTGCATGGGTTTGGTGCATTGATATAATGTGGTACAGCAAGACATGTGTTATTGAGCATTTTTATGCGGCGCCACTGCATGGGTTTGGTGCATTGCTATGATGCAGTTGTTTCAAGCTATGTGTTGCCAGTGTAACATGGACATATAAGTAAGGGCAGGTTATTCAGTCAAAAACGATTTTTACATATAAAATGCAAATACATTTTTCATAGTTAAAAGCACACATCTGTACCTTTAAAATGCACACCATTTCTCACCTGAAATGCCTATGTTGCAAGAGACACATTTGGTAATTAACAAACTAATCTCACTAACAAGACTAATAATTATAACTCATTAATAAAAGAATGTGTCTTCACTGCAAAAAGAGGCAGACTCTGAAAATCAGTTTTAAACACACATTCAAGTTTTTTTTTTTCTTTGCCTTTCTGTGCTCTGTCCACAGTAACTGCAGGAAGCAAAGACTTTGAATAAGCAGGAAATCAGCTTGTTACAGTTGCAACTGTACAAGAAGAGCCATTGTTAAAAGTAGGAGGATAGAACATGATTGATTCTGATTGGAGCACGTCACATCAAGCATCATGTTAGAGGCTGCGACTAGTGTTTTGCTGTAGAATCTGGGCGAAGAAAGGCAGAGACATCTTGACACAGCTCGAGGAAGGACGCGGTTGACAGCTGGGGATGCCTGATTCCTAAAGCAGATTCAACTTGGTTGCAGAGACTGGCTTTTCCAGTCAACAAGTCCCAGTTCGAGTGACAGCAGATGCTTGTCCTTGCTGGGTGAACCCCTCTAGAAGGCGAACAGCCAAAGAAGTTACATGCTGAATAAGCCTGGTAATTATCTCGCTGAGGTGTGGGGGCTGAGTGTGTGCGAGAATATTCAGTCAGTGTAGGAAAGGAGATTCCTGTGCTTTACTCACGTGTTTAATGTTGCAAATGGAGTTCTTGTCTCCGCCACTCTCTTTTCAGTGTATCACAGATAATGCTGTTACTGTGCTATTTCATTTATTTCTGTAAAGAGTAAGATCGTGTTTAAATGCAAATTTTATAATACACAAAAATATCTGAAAGCAGACGGGTGGTGTGTTTTATATTTACCAATACTGATGATGTGGGGAGATGTTTAGACAGTGCAATTGTCATTTTCAAGGTAGCTAAACATAAGATTCGGCTGCAGCTGTGTGCACAATGTCATTCAGTATGAGCAATTATAACTAACTGTGTGTGTTGTAGTCTGCCGGAGGTCTATGAGTCGGCAGAAAGGGAGGCCCGGGACAAGGTTCACTACCGTATATAGGATAGTGAAAAATACCACATGATAGCTCGCTGCCGTAGATAAGACAGAGAGAAATTGCCCATGGTGGCACACTAAAAATGAAAATGTGGTGTTCCTGAAATGCAAGCCTGAGGTCTCTCTAGTGATTACACGAAAAATCTAAACAAAAATAAGGGGTTCTGGATATTTGGGGCCACAAATAAAACAAAGGAATTATGCTCACCAAAATACCACCAATCACGCATACCAACCATGCATACCAACCACGCATGTCTGTGTGCTGAAATAATGCATGTCCACTGTATTATTGTTGTACATGGCCCAATCTGAATACAAGGAGTGATTGTTGCTAAATTATTTTTCGGCGGTAAGAAAATACCGTCAGGCCCCAAATCTCCACAAAATACCCAACAGAATGAAGCTAGAAACATTCCATGGCACCCTTCTATAATATTTTGTTTAAAAATGGTCATGTTTGCTAATGTGATTTGTGTACTTTCCAAGTCTGGTTTTTAATAAAATGAGATTGTTTTAGTTCATGGTAAGAACTGGAAAAGAAAGTGTTCAAATGCAGAAATTGCAGAGTTGGCACAAATCCCAGCTTCACCCCTCCATCCTTAACCAATGTGTGATCCTGGGCATCTTATTTAATCTTGTATTGCCTAACCTCTCAATATTGCCAGTCTCTAAACCTTTCAAAATTGTCAGCCCTTCCGAGTGATTTCCTTCTCATGGTATGATCTTCATAAAAGCCTTCCTTATTCATGGTTTCACTGTCTAAATAGTGAGCATATTTATATCGCACACCACAGGCATTTGTTCCTTTGATACCTAATGGCAACACCATGTGAAAACCATATCCCAATTCTAATCTCTGTCTGGATAAAGACACCTACCTGGTAGCTTCTAATCTGCCTCCACTATCCATGCTGCGGTATGTGTAGCATTCTCCTTCTTTCCAATTGGTGGTCTCTCTCCATTAATGAGAACTTGTGCATTCTGTGAGGCAGCTAATGTGAGTTATTTGTCTATTATGGGTTACATGTACCTTTTACATACTGTCCTGTATTAATACTACATCTACCTTCCTGGATGTTATTTATAAAAAGTATCCTGTATGTACTAGAACAGTAACCCCTTTGTAGACTACTAATGTTGGTCTTCAAATGCTACATGTGTATCATTCTGATTAGAGCAAGAATGACGAGGACAAGGGGACTTAAAGGGAGTAAACGTGCTTATAATGCTGCTAGACAGCATATCAACCTATAGGATGTGAGCGCGATGTTTGGGGGGTGCAGGGCGCAACCAGTATTCTTGATCCCTTAATTCCTTTGGTTTGGTGGAGGGGGGCCCCAAAGATGTCCCTGCCCAGGGCCCCAAAAGTGCTTAAGATGGCACTGCTCCTGTATTATGTAACCAATTGCAGTAACAGCGTAACATTAACAGAGTATAAAATCCATAACTCGCATGAACTGCAGAGGCTATGGACATGAGCACAGGCCCAGGGAGGCTGAAAGTGAACTGATGCAAAGCTAAGATACACAAACTGCGTTCTGTTGCCATTGCTTGGAGGGATGTGACTGAGCCATGTCCCATTCCCAAGACGCTTGGTTCCACTATGGTGCTGGCCAGCACCTAGCGTGAGGACTTGGAGGAAGGCAAAGCTTCCACGTTATAATTACCTACATGCACTTTGTCCTTACAAACACAATGCAGATATTGCACACACAATGAAGCAGTATTGATGGTTATGTAAACCACCAGTGATCCATCCAACCTTTTAAATGATTGTTAGCCCGTCACTGAGCACACTCATCTGTATCAAGGCCTGCGTGGTTGCCATCAAACTGTTTGAGGCCGCGAGTAATGATCTCATTTGAGGGCTGTCTGTCTTTCTTGCTGTGGGCAATAGTGTAAGAGTCTGCAGTGCCGATGCATATTGTCTAATCTGGTGCCTGTTCTTGATTAACAGGGAGTGGGCGTCATTAGGAGGTTGGAGGTAGTCATGGCGTTATTAGCGCCATGACTACCTCCAATACCGGTACCGTGTCTGGTACCGTGTCCGGTCCCGTTCAAAGGGGATTTACTGGTCTATTCCGACCTTTGCGGGACCGATAAGCCCCCATTGAAAAAGCCATCCCCATTCCCATTTCAGCCCACATAGGGCTCAATGGGAAGGTGCTAATAAAGGTAACGCAAATTGCGGTACCGTTATTAGCTCTGAACTCCCTTAACGGGTCCCTTCCATAACGCCTGGGGCCTGGTAAAACCAGGCGTTAAAGGAGGGACCCGCTGAGGGACCTCGTAGTAGGGCGGTAAGGGATTACCGGCACCGGTGCTCTTACCGGTGCCGGTAATCCCTTACCGCCCACCTCGTAATGAGGATTCAAACTAGTGTGGGTTAATTTCTTGATTTTACCCACTGTGAGGTGAGTTACCTTCCCTCCCACACAGGTGATAGATAATGTGCCTGACAGTGCTGCCTGGTTCTGCATCTTGGATTCCTGGCACATTACATTAAGAGGTGGCCCCTGCCACTACTCCCTGAAATTGGTAAAGTTCTCACTAGGCCACCTTTTAGGTGGTCTCTTTCTTGTGCCTGGGTAGCTCCCACCTGCCTCCCGGTCTCCCCATCATTTGTTAGATGTTGATCACTTTCTGAGTGTCACAAATTTGCGTACTCCCTGTCAGCCACATGCTCCTTATTTGGGTCAAGCGCAAGGCTGGGCAGGCGTTGCATGCTTGGCAGGAATGTTAGGCACTTCTAGTATCCCACAAAGCACCCCTTTGACCTCAAATGATGCCGCAAGACTTTTGCACAGACTGCATTTATTTGCACACAGCAATGCTGCCTCTTTAATTTTCCTGAAAGTTTCTGCACAAAAACCACTGGACTTGTGCAAGTCTCTTTAGGAAATACTAAGCATATGCTCCTTCACATTCCCATTATCGGGCCAGTAGTTTGTGCCTACAGACTTGGGTACAGTGCTGTATGTCAGCGCGCCAATCAATTGATGACTCAGTAATTGAAATTTCAATCAGTCAATCAGAGAAACAACTTTAATCGGAAAATAACATGTTCATAAAAGCATATTCTTTGAAATGAAACAACATTACAA
Organism: Ambystoma mexicanum; assembly: GCF_040938575.1. Taxonomy (NCBI): domain Eukaryota; kingdom Metazoa; phylum Chordata; class Amphibia; order Caudata; family Ambystomatidae; genus Ambystoma; species Ambystoma mexicanum. The sequence continues at coordinate 1,003,674,917 of NC_090928.1, read as the reverse complement.
TGTGAAGTTTGAGATCAAATTTGCGTTGGCATATTTAATCACGCTGTTGATATTTGCGTCCTACTCAGAATAACGTTTCACCATAACATCGCATTTCAAAATGTAGATATTAAAGCAGCATTGTAAGATAGTATGTATGCATATGCACAACATGTTAACATTACCACTTCACCTTGTCATGATCCCGGGCTCACACGTCTTAAGACACAGCAACAGCAACGGTAGATGGCTCAGTTCATTTACGATCCTATGTAAATTGTTCCTCCTGATTAGCACTGCTTTTAAGAGCCCACGACATACTGTAATCGTTGACTAACAGCGGATGTACCAATGCAGGTCTCAATCAGAGACGTTTTTATGGGAGGTCAAAAGGGGCACTTGCCCAGGGCCCCCACCTTGGAGGGGCTCCCACAAGGCTAGCTGATCTGAAGAAGTAAGATTCCATTGTTCACCAGTGTTAAATAGAACACGTCAGGATATTTGATGAGGTGCTGCTGAGGCTCTAAACCCATTGCATTTCTGTTTTGGCAAGTGCATTCTGCCTCGATCAATTCATTGTGTATTGCTTGCTGTGTTCACTGTGGTATACATAGTTTGAGTGTTCCTTATGGCACAACTCTGTAGCATTCTTTCCTTCCTGTGGGAATTATGTTGATCATGTGCAATACGCAATGGTGAAATGCATATTGATAAATTGAGTGCCACAATGGTTCAGAAGTTAGCTCAGTGTGTGAAGCACCCATTCCATAGATATGAGTTCATATGCAAAATTAGAATATCACATTCCAGCAAGGCTGACTGACCCTTTCCTTTGTCTGAAGTTTATAAACCTGCCTGCATATGAACAACATCTGCTATTATCAGCAATGTACCTGTACCAGATAGGGGTTGCTATAAAAACTAAAATATCACCCTTATGGTGAAGGTCTAGAAATTGGTTTGTTCAGATAGGGTGTTGAAAAACCTAGGCAATCGCCTCCAACAATGGCACCAAGAGGTGAATAAGTAACCAAATTCAAGACTATGGAACGACAGCGTTCATGTTTATATCCTGGATTTGCCAGCATATGATACAGTGATCCTGGTCAAATCATTTAATATATCTTACATTACTGTGTTGTCTTTTGTGAGGTTTGCCTTCTTGCATGCTGCTGGTATCGTTTAGCCCATTACTTGATTTTTCTTCTTGTGTAGGCCATTTGGGTGGAAGGGTTGGTAGACGGAAGAGAGCGGACCATATGTTGCAAGCCTCAGGCAAGCATATTTTAGGGTCTGCTTGTTTGACACAAAAACGGGTTTCTTTTTGGTAAAAGTCAAAGGTTTTTATGTACTTTTAAAAATGAAAATGTCACAAGCCTTTGTTTTGGAAGTATTTTAAAATATAAAAGACAAACCCAGAGTAAATTTGTTAAATCACCTCAATTGGTATTCTGGTTCTTATATACTTCCCTTGATGATGGAGAGAATGAAGCTAGAATCATTCCTGTTTTGCATAACACCCTTCTATAATATTTTGTTTAAAAATTGTCATGTTTGCTAATCTGATTTCTGTACTTTCCAAGTCTGGTTTTTAATAAAATGAGATTGTTTTAGTTCATGGTAAGAACTGGAAAAGAAAGTGTTCAAATGCAGAAATTGCAGAGTTGGCACAAATCCCAGCTTCACCCCTCCATCCTTAACCAATGTGTGATCCTGTGCATTTTATTTAATCTTGTATTGCCTAACCTCTCAATATTGCCAGTCTCTAAACCTTTCAAAATTGTCAGCCCTTCCTAGTGATTTCCTTCTCATGGTATGATCTTCATAAAAGCCTTATTCATGGTTTCACTGTCTAAATAGTGAGCATATTTATATCGCACACCACAGGCATTTGTTCCTTTGCTATCTAATGGCAACACCATGTGAAAACCATATCCCAATTCTAATCTCTGTCTGGATAAAGACACCTACCTGGTAGCTTCTAATCTGCCTCCACTATCCATGCTGCGGTATGTGTAGCATTCTCCTTCTTTCCAATTGGTGGTCTCTCTCCATTAATGAGAACTTTTGCATTCTGTGAGGCAGCTAATGTGAGTTCTTTGTCTATTATGGGTCACATGTACCTTTTACATACTGTCCTGTATTAATACTACATCTACCTTCCTGGATGTTATTTATAAAAAGTATCCTGTATGTACTAGAACAGTAACCCCTTTGTAGACTACTAATGTTGGTCTTCAAATGCTACATGTTTATCATTCTGATTAGAGCAAGAATGACGATGACAAGGGGACTTAAAGGGAGTAAACGTGCTTATAATGCTGCTAGACAGCATATCAACCTATAGGATGTGAGCGCGATGTTTGGGGGGTGCAGGGCGCGACCAGTATTCTTGATCCCTTAATTCCTTTGGTTTGGTGGAGGGGGGCCCCAAAGATGTCCGTGCCCAGGGCCCCAAAAGTGCTTAAGATGGCACTGGTCTCAATGGTAAAATATATCGTGTTTTTTTGAGACAATTGAAGTGTGTCATTGCTGAATCTTGGATTCCAAATGCTACAAGTTAAAAGGTTCAATCTGACAACCCTCAGAGTCTTGTATGGCTGCTTACAGCTGTCATTTTGGGAAGAAGATCTCTGTATATTAATTTCAAGGCAAACAGGGCTTCAACCAGCATCGCATTATACATGACAGCGGCCATTTATTGAGAAAAAACACGATTTTAATAATTTCCATGATATTGCAATTCATTTCAGGAAGACAAATACATATACAACTAATTGCATGCGTCTGTGCACAACAGCTAATTAGAAATGCAATTAAGTGAAGATAGTTAAGATCTTTGCCTTCCTCTCGGCCACTCCAGTCTCTGAGTATTTCCTGTATTCACAATTAAGCTCGTCCTTCTTTGCGTCTTTCTATGCTTTGCCGTCCCATCGCGAGGCCTGCAGATCATTATTAAGGATTGAACTAAGAATAGTTGGTATTCCTCTCAATTCACTCTCCCTGACACTTTGTACACTGTTTCCTTTTTTTCAATTCAGGATCCTTCTTTTAATCAACACATCCTGTCATTTTGTTCGTCATGCCCACTAATGTCTACTACCTTCTCCAGGCCACGAACTACACAAAAACACTTTTATATCCCATACAATGGTGGTTCAGCTTTACGTGAATGTGCCACTTTTTCTAGTCTTTCCTGTAACCCCTGAAAGCCTCTTTACCCTTGCAACCTATGCCCACTTACTGTTAACCACATGCATGTGTGGGAGTCAGGGTGAATGCCGTGCCCAGCATATTTTACCCCAGCATACAAGAAGACAAAAAGACCCTGAACACCTGCTAGGTTCAGCGGCAGAAAGAGCTACTATAAAGTTAGCCACTTAGGCTGAGGACACGTGTTATCTCCTTTGCAAAAGTGAGTGGCACTGCTCCATTTTGCTGTAGTGCAGAAGTGTGCTTACTGCCTTTCATTACCGACTACTCCACATATGTATAAGAAGCACCTTTCTATTCTGCCTGCAGCAGACATCCTCAGGTGGGCACTGAGACGGTTGGGGGAAAGGCAGGTGGAAATGCCTTTGGTTTAAATGGGAATATGAAAGGCTGGATTCATTTCCACAGAGTCCCAGTGCAGAAACAGCCCCATAACTGAGTTGTATGGACCTTGAGGGAATCCACACCCTAGGAAGAAACCAATGGAATGTATAGACCAACCCTGTGTTGTTTGCTACCAAAACATATGAATGAATGCATAAGAACTCTTAACCTCGCACTAACTTTCAATAAATAAGGCGTGCTTGCTTTACTTCTTTGTAGCAAAAAAGAAAGAAGAAGAAGCCAGAGTTAAAGTAGTGAGGAATCCAGCAATGCTCTTTGCAGACAAAAGGAAGAAGATGCCGGACTAGAAGGAGTGAGCAAGCCAGCACATGCTCTTTGAGGACGAAAGGAAGAAGAAGAAGGACTTGAAGGAGTGAGGAACCCTGCACATGCTCTTGCAGACAAAAGGAAGAAGACCGACTTAAAGGAGTGAGGAACCCTGCACATGCTCTTGCAGACAAAAGGAAGAAGACAGACTTAAAGGAGGGAGGAACCCTGCACATGCTCTTGCAGACAAAAGGAAGAAGACAGACTTAAAGGAGTGAAGAACCCTGCACATGCTCTTTGCAGACCAAAGGAAGAAGAAGCCGGACTAGAAGGAGTGAGGGACCCTGCACATGCTCTTTGCAAACAAAAGGAAGAAGAAGCTGGACTAGAAGGAGTGAGCAACGCTGCACCTTCTCTTTTCAGGCAGAAGGAAGAAGAAGCCAGACTAGAAGGAGTGAGGCACCCTGCATCTGCTCTTTGCAGACCAAAGGAAGAAGAAGATGGACTTGAAGGAGTGAGGAACCCTGCACCTTCTCTTTGTGGACAAAAGGAAGAGGAAGCCAGACTAGAAGGAGTGAGGAACCCTGTGCCTGCTCTTTGTGTACAAAAGAAAGAAAAAGATGGACTTGACAGAGTGAGGAGCCCTGCACCTGCTCTTTGTGGACAAAAGGAAGAAGAAGCAGGACTAGAAGGAGTGAGGAACCCTGCACCTGCTCTTTGCAGACAAAAGGAAGAAGAAGCTGGACTTGAAGGAGTGAGGAACCCTGCACCTGTTCTTTGCAGACCAGAGGAAGAAGAAGATGGACTTGAAGGGTAGAGGCACTTTGCACTTGCTCTTTGCAGACAAAATGATGAAGAAGATGGAATTGAAGGAGTGAGGAACCCTGCACTTGCTCTTTGCAGGACAAAGGAAGAGGAAGATGGACTTGAATTAGTCAGCAACCCTGCACATGCTCTTTGCAGACAAAATGAAGATGAAGCCGGACTTGATGGATTAAGGAACCCTGCACCTGCTCTTTGCAGACAAAAGGAAGAAGAAGCCAGACTTGAAGGAGTGAGGATCCCTGCACCTGCTCTTTGCAGACAAAAGGAAGAAGAAGCTGGACTTTAAGTAGTGATGAACCCTGCACATGGTCTTTGTAGACAAAAGGAAGAAGAAGCCAGACTTGAAGGAGTGAGGAACCCTGCATATGCTCTTTGCAGACAAAAGGAAGACGAAGATGGACTTGAAGGAGTGAGTAACCCTGCACCTTCTCTTTGTGGACAAAAGGAAGAAGAAGCCAGACTAGAAGGAGTGAGGAACCCTCCACATGCTCTTTGCAGACAAAAGGAAGAAGAAGCTGGACTAGAAGGAGTGAGGAACCCTGCACATGCTCTTTGCAGACAAAATGAAGAAGAAGCTGGACTAGAAGGAGTGAAGAACCCTGTGCCTGCTCTTTGCAGACAAAAGGAAAAAGTAGCTGGACCTGAAGGAGTGAGGAACCCTGCACCTGCTCCTTGCAGACCAGAGGAAGAAAAAGATGGACTTGAAGGGTTGAGGCACTTTGCACTTGCTCTTTGCAGACAAAAGGATGAAGAAGATGGAATTGAAGGAGTGAGGAACCCTACACTTGCTCTTTGCAGGACAAAGGAAGAGGAAGAGGGACTTGAATTAGTCAGCAACCCTACACACTCTCTTTGCAGACAAAAGGAAGATGAAGCCGGACTTGATGGATTGAGGAACCCTGCACCTGCTCTTTGCAGACAAAAGGAAGAAGAAGCCAGACTTGAAGGAGTGAGGATCCCTGCACCTGTTCTTTGCAGACAAAAGGAAGAAGAAGCTTGACTTTAAGTAGTGATGAACCCTGCACATGGTCTTTGTAGACAAAAGGAAGAAGAAGCCGGACTTGAAGGAGTGAGGAAACCTGCATCTGCTCTTTGCAGACAAAAGAAAGAAGAAGCTGAACTTGATGAAATGAGGAACCCTGCACATGCTCTTTGTAGACAAAAGGAAGAAGAAAAAGGACTTGAAGGAGGAAGAAAACCATGCACATACGCTCCAAGACTTTAGTATGGCAAAACTCTGCCAGCAACCTTACAAAACTGGTGGCCCCTTTAAGGTAGAGTGAGACCAGTTCCTACTTCCCAAGCTCAGTGGTGGAGCAGTCATGATAAAATCATCAATCCTCCAGCATTCTGTGTCTTGCCAGCACATGTCAAGCATGCTACTGGGAGAGAGAGAAGATACCAAGTGAGACAAGTTTTGGTTGACAGACACTTGCATTTGCAAAGATCTTAAAAGCCTTCTTATCTGGGGGCAAACACCCTGTAATGTTTGAACCTTTGGGAGTGCATCCCTTAGCTGTTCGCCAGTGCCAGGGCATGCTACCCTGCATCACCTACATCACAGTCATGTATCCACCAAATCGGGTTGTCTGCAGTGTACTTCAGCTTGCTAAGATGTTGTCGGAAGTCCCTCCATTATGCTAATACTGTCCACAGCAACTCTGACACTTCAGACCGAACTGCACCGAGACAACTGTGTGATGGCGTTGTTTATAAACATTAAACGTTGCTCAATCATTAAATATTTACCCGAGTACTTGACTGCTGGGCCATATGACATTAAAAGGCTCCAACCATACTAGTGTGTTTCTTTTTCACTGAAACTCAGCTTCACTTTCCGAACCTTGAACTTGTGGGAACACACTCCGAGGAGTTAGCATGCCTTCTTGATGCTTATATGGCTGTTTTTCATCACTCTGGGGACCACTGCAAAATGTGTTCCCGGAAGTGATGAAGAAGGCTACAACATGTTTTCGCCTAGAAACCCACTAGAGAATGCATTAAGTCTGTTCCAGAGATATGGGACACACAAGCCAAAGCCTGTTTAAAAATCCTGATTGGGCTGAGTGCACAGGGAGCGTCATGCGCATGAGCAAATAGATTAAAATCCTTTCCCAATGGAGGGGAGGCTCTTCTGTTTGCAGACTGGGTTGCTAAAGAAAGAACATAGTGTCCCAGGCAGATGCAAAGGGAGCATCACTGCACCACGAGTGATAGTGTCCACTCTACACGAGGAACCCTTGGGCCTCTTTATACTAGTGCGGAGAGGGTTCCCAAAACTATGCAGCCCCTCGCCGCATCCAAGTGGAAATCATGGTTTGAACGGTGTAGATCCTCCGAGAACAGGGATAATTCATGTCTCTTTGGAGGGACCCTACTGGGGACAAAACGATGAAAAGCCAAGTTGAAACCAAAGAGAGATTGGGCAAAAGGAAGGGAAACGCCATGTCTACAGCCCACAAACTATCCCTTCCCTTTTGCTTAAAATTCTGCAGCCTCTAAAAAAGAGCTGCCCCCTAATAGAGGGTTAGGCAAAACCTACCCTATTTACCTCGTAGGCCAGACCAAGCTAGTCCTTCCTGAGAGATGCATACACTGCTATGAATACTTACTGTTCAGGGAAACTTGTCTGCCCCCTCTAACCACCGAAACGCTACTCCTTTGTGTTCGTTGTAATTGAAAAATATCCTATCAAGAGACCATTAGGCGAGTGGAAAGGTGTTTAATGCATACATATATAAACGGACCTCCAAAACAAGATGACTATTTATCTTTCTGTAACTATGAATGTGTTCTGTAAAAAGATATTCAGGGTCAAAAACCCTCAAACAAAAGACCAACTTTGCCAAAGGCAGCCGTGAACGCTGCCCCACACAAGGTTTTGATTGATTGATTGATATTTTATTTCTATCACGCTCGTACACAAGTGTTTCAGAACGTGACAAGGCAAGGGAGCGGAACAGGGGAGAACAAAACAGCGATCTTACTAGGCCCAGCGACATTGAGAACGCGCAAGTGCATGGGAGAGGGGGGAGGGGAAAAGTGCATGAAAGGGGGGAGAGGTGGAAAGTGCGAAGCAGAGGAGAAACAGATAAATAACAATAAATAAATAATAAAGGCAACAAACAGTGGTAATACAGCCAGCAATTTGCAAGTGCTAGGTTTAAGGCAGCAGACAGGGTAGGTCTGATAAGTGCATGAAGAAAAAGGGGGGGCTGTATGGGTACAGATACAGACCCCAGTGCAAGGGGTGGCCCGGAGGCAGTGCGGGAGGGTGACAGGATGAGCAGGTACCTGGGCCCAAAAGACAGAGGGTGGCCAGGTGCACGGTGCCAAGAGATAACAGATCAGCAGGGGAGAGGGGGAGCGAAGGCAGAAGAAAAGAGGAAGGTCTTGAGGTGCTTCCGGAACCGGAGATGGTTCTCCTCAAGTTTTAGAGTGGCAGGGAGGCTGTTCCAGAGGGAGGCCCCAGCCAAAAACAGAGATCTACCCCCAGCTCGTTTCTTAGAAAAACGACTGACCCTGAGTGAGTTGGAGGTAGAGGAGCGAAGAGCCCGAGATGGGAGGTATTTGCGGAGGTATAGCTGAAGGTATTTTGGACCCAAGCCTCAGAAAGCCTTGTGGACAATGCAGAGGGTTTTGAATTTAATCCTTGCATCCACTGGGAGCCAGTGAAGAGATTTCAGAGCTGGAGAGATACGATCCCAGGGCTTGAGGCCAAGGACAAGTCTCGCAGTTCTGTTCTGGATTAGTTGCAGAGGGCGGAGAGTAGAGGCAGGTAGATTTAGAAAGAGGCTGTTACAATAGTCCAAGCTAGAGAGAACCAGAGCTTGAGATACCATGAGCTTCTGGGGGAAGGAAAGGAAATGCAGAGTACCTCTGAGGAGGTGCAGTCGGAAATTTGACTTTTTAGAGACCTCAGAGATGTGGGCGGAGAAGGAAAAGGTGGAGTCAAAGATGACCCTGAGGTTCTTAGCCTCGCAGGTGGGGGTAGGAGGAGGGCCAAGAGAGGCTGGCCAGAGAGTGAGGGGAAAGGATGGTGAAGGTGTGCCGATGAGGAGGATCTCCGTCTTGCTGGCATTCAGACAAAGATCATTGGCGGCACACCAATCTTGAATGGCAGTTAGGCAATCAGAGATGAGAGAGGGAGAGGAGGTGGCAGAGGGCAGCCTGAAAATTAGTTGAGTGTCGTCAGCGTAGCACTGGAAATTTGAGCAGAAAATGGCAATGCAGTGGGCGAGAGTTGCCAGGTATTGGTTGAAAAGCCAGGGCGAGAGGTTAGACCCCTGGGGAACACCACAGGTAGAGAGGAAGATAGATGAAAGGAAGGACCCAAGTTGGACCTGGGAGGGTCGATCTGAGAGGAAAGAGGGCAGCCAGGCCAGAGCCTGATCAGTGATACCCAAGTTTTCACGGAGACGGTTGAGCAGGATGGTATGGTTGACCGTGTCGAAGGCAGAAGAGAGATCGAGGAGGATGAGGACAGAGGGAATGTTAGAGTCAAGGTTGGTGAGCAGATCTTCACGGATGTTTAGGAGAGCAGTTTCCGTGCTTCTGGCAGCTCTGAAGCCAGACTGGTGGTCATGGAGACAGCCAACTGAATTCGAATGAAGGTTAAGCTGAGAGATGGCCAACTTTTCCAGGAGTTTGCCAAGAAAGGGAGTAATGGAAATTGGGCGATAGTTAGCTGGACAAGAAGGATCAGCTGTGGGTTTCTTGAGAAGAGGATGCACAAAGGAGTGCTTCAGAGGGGAGGGGAAGGATCCAGACGCAAAGGAGTGGTTGCAAAAATCAGCAAGGGCCGGAGCGAGGGTGTCAATGTGGTCCTTGATGGTTTTAGAGGAACAGGGATGAACCTGTTTTGAAGAGGCTTTCATAGACCGGACTTGTCTAGCAACCTCGACAGGGGTGAAAAGAGGAAAGGACGAGAAGGATGGTGGAAGGGTTGCTAAAGGAGGGTCAGCAAGCACAGATGGAGAGGGAAGAGGAGGAGTGTGGGTGGAGAGGGTGGACAGTATGTCCTGGGTTTTTTAAATGAAGTGAGAGGCAAGGGCATTGCAATGAGCCTGGGATGCAACAGGAGGGTTAGAGACTGCAGCAGGGTTGGACAGCTCCTTGCAGATTTTGAAGAGTTCGGCTGAGTTGTTAGATGCCGCAGAGACACAAGCTTGAATGTGGACTCTCTTCTTGGTGAGGACAGAGAGTCGGTATTGCCTTTGTAGCAGGCGACAGGCCAGTTTGTCAGAGGATGAAAAGGAAGTCCTCCATTTCCTCTCAGCTGCCCTACACTTACGTTTAAGTGTAGCTAGGTCATAGTCATACCATGGTCACACCCCTCCTTTCCCCTGTCCATTTCCGAGGGGCCCAACCCACACACCGGGTCTTGTTGACTGGTCCCACCCCTATGCCTACCTTCCTCTCACCACTTACCTGAAGAGGCTCTGGTAGTCTCCCTGTCAGTCGTCATCCCACATTCTGAGCAGCATGCAACGTGACCCGAAGTTTAGTGCATTGGTCTTCCTGTAATGCGGCCTTCAGATGGTAATTGGAAAAAAGCTGATAGTGCTGTGGTCTTGGGAAGCAGGCCAAAATGGGGATGGAAGTGTGGGCAACCTCAGGCAGAGCCACAGTTTTGGGCCAGGGATTAAAAGACCTGGTGATGGGGCATTGTGTATGCAGGTAGACTGGGTAGCTCCTCTGGCAAAATCTGGCAGGCTACACCAAAGAGTGCAAACACCCAATGTTTCCCTCAGAGCCTCCGGAGGATAGCTCAGCGGGAACGTGCTCACCTTGGAAGCAAGACAGCATGGAGCAACACAGGTTTGATCCCCGGGTCCACGCTTAGAAACCTCTGTGTTTTAAGCGCCTTATAAATAACCTATCATATCAGAGTCTACACTTCCTATTCACTTAGTGAACGCCAAGTTTTCTAGTGGTATGTGTTCATGGTAGATGGGGTGCATTCCATGAGTCCTGGGAATGGTGTTGGGGCTTGGTTGGTCAGGGCATCCTCCCACCGCCCTCCTGATTTAGGCAGATTACTTTAGAGATTATGTATTCTTCCCTGGGCTTCTTGCTTCCCGCTGGGCCTATGCTTCCTAGCTCCTTCCTAGCAGTTCTGCAGCAAGGAGCCAAGTTTCTAGTGGTATGTGTACATGGTTGATGGAGGTGCGTTCCCCCGACCTGGCATTGGTGAAGGTTAGGTTTGGCTTCTGGTCCATCCCTGCCTTTCCAGCGGAGGGGTCTCCTCTACCTAGTTTTTCTTGTGTGCTAGCAGTATGTGGGCATAGGTGGCCAGGGGGCAGGGGTTCTCCTCCCACTCCCCGGTTTAGGAAGATTGGGTAAAGGCAGTTAGAGCAGGTATCCTTTCCCCGATCTCCAGTCTAGGGAGATTAAGTTAGGGATCATGGATTCCTCCTTGGGCTTATTGTTTCTCACTGGGTCTATGCTTTCTAGTAGTTTCCTTCTGGTTCTGAAGCAAAGAGTCAAGTTCTAAGCAGTTTTCAGTTCAGAATTCCATGTGATCCCCTGTATTGCTTATTTTCTTTGGTAGGCCATTCGAGGATTTTGCTGCCAGGTGAGAGAAAGATGATCCTCCGAATCAGGGCTCAAGTCGAGGGTACACGCGGGGGACAGAGTCCCCCCACTTTATTCAGATGGAGGACTCAGTCCAGCCCAGCTAAAAGAGAAACATTGGAGGTCCTCTTTGAATTCATGAATTAAAGCAGACCTTGACCGCAGTCGTTAGGTTTGGAGCCGGACATTTCACCCCTGCACTATATAACCGATCAAAACTAAGAAACAACTAAAGGTGAAATATCCCATTTCGGTACTGCAAGTCCCAGGGAATACATTTGTAGTGGTTCTTGGAGTTTAAAACATGCATACCTTTTAACGTTTTCAAAAACACTAGTAGAAGAAAATATCCTGTCTTGGTTTTGTGCGTGTTTTGATTTTATTAAAGGCAAATGCCATTCGTCCTGTGCAATTTGGGTGGTTATGCAAAGCCAATTTAATGAAATGCACATATTTCACTTTGATATGCTAATTTCTGGTGATGTCACATCCCATTGCGTTTGTTGATGAGTCCCCCACCTTAATTTTGTAGGACTTGACCCATGCTCCGAATGTTCTTTTATTGTATAGTTTTGGTTGCAAGCAAATGTCGTTGCTTGATCTGAGTAGTCTAGTAGGATGGTAGATGGTTGTTGCCTCATTTAGGAACTCTGCTCCTTGGCTGTGGATTGCTCTGTGCGTTATGCACATTGTCTTGAACTTTATTTGTCTTTTTATTGATAGTCAGTGTAGCATTTTCGGGGCTGGGCTGGTGTGTTCTCTTCGTCGTAGATTGAGCAGGATTCTGGCCACTGCATTTTCTAAATGCTGAAGTTTCTTTAGTCAGCGTTCCGGCATTCCCAGTTATAGGCTTTTGGCGTAGTCTACTGTGGACATGATGAGTGCGATGATGGCGAGTGTTTAGTGGGTGAAAGAGATGAATGAAAGGATCCTTTTTACTGCGTGTAGGAAGAAGAAGCATTTCTTGATTGTAGCGTTTACTTGTGGCTCAAGTATTAGTTCATTGTCCATCAGGACTCCCAGGTTCTTTACTATCTTTGATGGACTCAGTGCTGTTACTAGTTCCGTCGGCCATGGGATGTAGTGATTATTTTCCCTGTTTTTGGATATGATCATTATTTCTGTTTTGCACGGGTTGAGTTTGAGGCTGTTAGTGTTCACCCAGGCGTAGAGCTCTTGTAGGCAGCATTCTAGCATTGTGTTTTCTTCCTTGTATCTTGTACTTTGTAGCAGCCTTCTAGCGTTGTGTTTTCTTCCTTGTATCTTGTACTTTGTAGATGATTTGTGTGTCATCGACATAGTGTAGCATGTAAGGCTGTGTCTTTAAATGAGCTTGATTAGTGGGGCAAGGTGTTTGTTGAAAAGCAGTGGGGATAGAGAGGATCCTTGCAGTAGTCCACATGTCAATTCCCTTGGCATGGATTTGAAAGATTTGATTCAGATAGTTCTGTTCTGTTTGTTAGGAAGGATTTAATCTGTAGTAGGGCTAGGTCAGTGATTCCTTTTTCTTCTAATATCCAGCTGAAGATGTCATGGTTAACTGTATCAAATGCTGCTAAACCATCCAGGATTAATAGAACTGTGCTTTTGTCTGAGTCTGCATTAGTCTTAAGATTGTCCCAAATTGAAAGCAGTGGTGTTTCGGTTCCTCTCATCAGTCTGAAGCATACTTCTATGAATTCTTGTGTTATTCTATAGACGTAGGTTTCAAGTAGTTTTGCTGTGTACGGGATGTTGGAGATGGGTCTGTAGTTGGAGAGGTCCTCCACATTGCCTGCTCTGTCCTTGAGGAGTGTCTTGATGTATGCCAATTTGAATGATCGTGGTACTTTCCACATTGATTGTGATTGGTTGAAAATGTTTCTGTAGTATTCCATGGGTGTTCCTTGTGTGAGGGTTAATTTGTGTATGTCTGGGGGTCAGGGGCCTATGGGGGAGCCTGCTTTGTTGCTATTTTGACCAGCTTGGCCAATGTCTCCACTGACATTTGTGGGAAGCTTTGGAGATTGTTCTGATGATCAGCCAGCAGATGGCACGGTTGGTTGCATGTTGTGGTTGCTTGGTCTGCTTTCTATGATCTGGTGGATGGTGCTGATTTCATTTTTGAAGTGGTCTGCAAGATTGTTACATAGTTTCTGTGAGGGAATCAGTGTGTTTGCAGCTAGGGGGGTTTCTCATTTTGTTTATATTTTTAAACAGACCTTTTGGGTGATTCTGTTGACGTAGTATTTATTTTTGGCCTTGTGGATTTCCGTTTTGTATGAGCATAAAATGTTGTTGGAATTGTAATTTATTTGCCTGGTCGTTATTTATCCTCCATTCTAGTTCAAGCTTCCTCTTGTTTTCTTTTCATGGCACAGACTAACGGGGCAAACCATTTTGCTGTTGCCCTTTTGCACGATGGGGTGAAAGGTTTTTCCTTGGAGATCTTGTTGATTGTTTCGGTGATTCAATTGTGGAGTAGTTCTGTTTTTCTGTCAAGGTCAGCTTCATCCATTGTCGTTTCTGGTGGTTTGCTGATTTCCAGTCATTCTGCTAGGTTGCTGTCTTTGATGGTCCTCCAGTTTCCTTTCATGATAGTTGACAGTTTGTCGGGTTGTTGGGCTGTTGTTGTAGGTAGCTTCATCACGAAGTGGATGATGAGGTGGTTGCTCCAGAGGATCTGTATTGGTGGCACTGTGGTAATGAGGTTTTGGCAAGAATTGTGTGTAGTTTATGGCCCACCACGTGAGTTGCCCCTTTGACTAGCTGGTGGAGTTTCGTTGTCTTCAGTTGTTTGTCTAGTGAATTTTGTGCGATTGCAGTTTCTTCCTCAAACCAGATGTTGAAGTCTCCCAGGATTATCAGGTTTTGCTGCTTGATGGCTAGGTTAGTGATTGCTTCAGTGTAGGCATCCATGAAGGTTGCATCGTATGTTGGTGGTTTGTATGCCAGAACACATTTTAGGTTTGTTTCTGGATTTGTTGTTAAGTGAAGGATTAGAGATTTGCAGTTTTTAATGCTTAGTGGTTTTTTCCATTTTAATTTTCAGGTGTTCCTTGTACACTATCGCCAGTCCTCCTCCTCTTTTGTTTTTCCTGTTTGCTTGTGAGCACTTGAAGTTGTCAGGGAGGCAGTTATGAAGAGTGATTTTGTAGATGTTGTCTAGCCATGTTTCGGTTATGAATGAGATTACGATAGCTCCGTCGCACAGGAGGTCATAAATCTCAGTGGCATGTTTCGATATTTATCTAGCATTGATTAGGTTGCAATAGATCTTTTCGGTGTGGTTATGTTTGTTTTCGGATTCTGGTTTTTGTCTTACAGTTGTTCAGTTGTAGAGCTTCTTCATTGTTATAAATTAATTGGTGCTCCATGGGGTCTGTTTCTTCATTGAAGCGGTCTGTTTGATTGTTGTGTTGATGATTAATTATTCTGCTTCTTCATCTTCTATGTTTTCATGTGGTTGCTGTTGTTGACGTTGTGTTTTGTGATATAAGGAGTGAGGATGTTGGTTTTGTACCTTTCTCTTCTGGGGTCCTCTTGTATTATTTTGCACGGTTCAAATAGGTCTTCAGCGTGCCTGGACATGTTGGTAGTATTGAAGTGTCGGGGTACTGTTGCTGTTGCAAGGTACTGTGTAAGATATAGGTATTTCTCTCTTCTCATGTTGTTTGTTCTGTTGGTTGTAGGGGTTTGTGGGGATGCGTTCTGTGCTTGTGGTGGTTTCAACTGGAGGGGCTGATAGATAGCAGGACAGGTGCCTGCTTATGCTGGCCACTCCATCTTTCATCATAGCTGGATGGATGACATCTAGTGTCCAGCTCTGAATTAAAATTCTCATCACTTTTCACACCTTTCAAATTGTGTGGGTTTTGTTACGATAAATACGTCTATCATAACTCTCTTAATGTATATATGCATATTTATACCCTGCTGTGTTGTGCTGCAGAAATCGCATTCATTGGCTTGTTTACATTTTCTCTGCCTTTAAAACATTGATGATCAGTTAGCGACCAGCTCCTAGAGACCTTCTGGAGCCTACTATATGACATTTTTAATCAATCAATCAATCAAGGTCAGTCTTATTCTCATGCAAACCCTCTAAAGGCCAGATAGTGCCATCATAGATCGGGTGCTCCCATGCTCTTATAAACCACACACACTCTCACACACACACTCACACACTCACACCAGCACCCGTGAGGAACTCATGGAGATTCTCATAGTTGAACCCAGGACCTATTTTAATAGTGAGGACCAAAATAAAAAGCATTGCTACTATACTGTGCTTTGAGGACCTAGTTGACATACTAGTATGGATCAAATTAGGTCCTCAATAGGATTGGAAAGCACAGTACGTGTGTGACCATGTTTGGTTTTATTTACTATTTGTCACTGTTTACTAGGTGGATGCTGGTGGAAATGTATGTTCACCTGTATTTTACTTATCAAGGTATAAGCAACCTATAGGGACTGCATGGCAACACTTTTGCAAGGCCAAGTTCTCACAAATATAGCAATACCAGCACACACACACATGCACAGGGATTACTTAAGGGTAGAAGCTCTGTATATGCAAACAAAGTCCGACCAGTTGTCCTTAACTCCTCTGTAAGTGTTGTTGGTCGGGCAGTCAAGCCTTAGATTGCAGAAATTAATTTGGGTGGCTAAGACACAAATATAATCGGCATTATTTTGAATAAAATGCTGTTCAGACAGGTGTACGTTATAAATACTTTAGATTCATGTAGATTTAAAACATCCATGATAAGACAGTGTTATTCAATGTAGCCACCAGGCAGAAGGATTCATAATCTCTTAACTGGCAGTGTTCGGCCCACCATGATGGCATAGTGGTAGCACAGGTTTCCAGAATGTTGATAATCAATGAATGGGTATCCCAGGTGAACATTGGTTCCCTGTGCAAAACTGCAGTGATAGAACACCTTGAGTTTCAGGTGGGACGCCAAGTTCTAGCTAATTGCCTGTGTAGGACATGGCCCTGATGGTGAGATGTGTTAACTTGTACACCTATGGCAAGATATTTAACAAGATAGGCTGGAGAACTGTACTAGCCAAATGAGCAGGGCAGGTTGGTGTAATTTATTTTTTAAAAGGCAAAAAGGAAGACACCCATTGGGTCTTGAAATTTAGCAAACACAAATATCAGCCTTATGAAGGTTTCCTCTGTGCAAAGTTCGGCATTGTTTTTTTCCCTTTAAAAAAAAAAAAAGCAGCACCAACCTTCCACTCTTATTCTGAACGTCTTCATGGTGCAGGAATACTGAAATCTTGCAATCCAGTTCTCCTCCGATGCAGTGTGTAGATCTGCTCTTTAGCACTATATGCATGAAGACACGGAAATCATTTATGAGCAGGGCTGACCACTTTTGTTGAACCTTTGTTGAACTCCATTAACGGCCCCTACCCCACATCCGGACATGCTCAGTCCCCACCAAGCCATGTGATGTAGCCACCAGGCCAGGTCTGCAGACAGAACCCGCAGCTTCATAACCCCTGGGTTGAACTCCATTCACTTCCTCCACTTGGAGAAGGAACCTCTAGGAATTGTCCAATAATCTCTGCAACTCCACCTCTTGTGACAAAGAATAATATATATAGTACCGCATTACATTTACAATGAAGCCAGGTCAAAAGACATCGCAATCAGTAGAACAAGAGGAGGCTATTATAGTTAAACATATCTTTTAACCTGTTTAAGGAAAGGTTAACACCCACAAGGGCTGGTGAGGCACTCTGAAGCAGATGCAATGTATGTAACCATATATTTTCAATATATGTCATGTGTTATGCTATTTTATTTTGAGGTTTTATGTCATGTTAATAGGGCTTGTGTAGCACTAATGGCACAGGTATTACGGCGCTGCAATGCTTATTAATGTTAAGCCTGATAATGGTAGGCTTCAAGATGCGAATTTTATCTGAAGGTCTTAAATAAGAGAGAAAAGAAATCTGTCTTCATGTTTTTTTTTTCATCTAATCATTTTAGGGTTGATCCTTAACTGAAGAGAACGCATTAAGAATCCCAGCCCTAAAAACACTTAAGTTTCAGACATCATTCCCCTACCCAGATCTTATTCTAAACGGGGCCACCCTTTAAACTGCTAGTCAATTACACTCTGGTGATAACCTGCTTACACAGACAGAAATGTGATTTTAGAATTCCCAAACAGTGTGCATTCAAACGGTTATGGGACTATGCACATTAAAAGATTATAAGATATGTAGGGGGAATGTAATCTTACATTTAAAACGTCCCGAACACTTGTATTTCCGGAATATCAGTATTATCATTTACTAATAGCTAAAACTATAAGCTTTGCCAACCTTAATTATGTGAACTGCCATACAGTTGTAGTCTTTGAGTCTCTGCTATGTTGAAAAACAGTATTTCTGGCAGCTGTTTTATGCCATTCAAAAGCAGAGAATGGGGGCGAAAATAGATTGGGCAGCTTAATACTGTCTTAGGATGGTTTAGGGTTACCTTTAGGTGTTTCCATCCAAAATGACCAGCACCAATGTTTGTTTTCCTCTGTTTGTTCTGTGGGCAAGTATCCAGGTGGGTCAGTATAGCGGTCTGTCAAAATCTCTGCCACACACTTACATACATACCTACAAGATGACTCCTCCTTCCGTGCTTGGTGACAGACTTGGCAGCAAGCAATGCTGTTTGGCTGCAAAGCAGTTTGGGCTTAGTATGGGCACCTCCTAAAAGAAAGACATCGTGGACAATGGCAGGGTGCCATATGTGGCATGAAGTAGCTGCAGAATGACTGGAGAAACAGCAACTGTTCCTCAGCACTTGCAGCCTCTGCTCAGACATGGCCCTCACAGTGGAACTCCAGAGAGCAGCGGAGATCACTGGGGTGGGGGTTGTAGAATACCAGATCGTCACTGAAAAACCATGAGTCTGCTTAGCTCAACTGCTTTCTCCTCTTTTCCCGATCAAATCCATTATTCTCTCCCTCTTTTGTAGACAACAAAGTTCCAATCTTGGAAGGGGAACCCTGAGAACAGTAACTAACATGATCCCTGGGGTAAATAGCACATACATAGTACTAGTGGCCTCATTCCAAGTCAGACGGTCAGCTAAGAAAGTGCTGATATCCGTGGACAACGGGTTTGCCGCTGGGGCACCTGGTTTACCTCCAGCTAAAAGCTGAAGGTTAGCCAGATACCCTACCAGCAATAAAAGCTGTGATTACCTGTGGCGATAATGACAGCAAATCCCTGTGTTTAGATTGTAATCTAGAGGAGCAGTAATGGCCAAAAGATGATGTCCCGGATCCAACAAATCTCATAGTTTGTATAACGATGAGAAAGAAGAAAACAAACATGGCTGTTGCTATTATGGTTGCAGTATAAGTGCGAAAAGGGGGTCTGTAAAAGAATACAGACCTGAGTCAAGAAAGTAAACAAACAAAACACATACGAGGGGCACACGCTACAAAAAAAGAGGGGTGGGATTGAGTTTTTCATTCCCATAGGTCAAAAATGTGCCCTCTATCATGACACCATTCCATTTCTTTCCCTTACTGTTTATTTTTTTTCTTTACTTCCTAGGGGACTTTGGTCAGGAATCCCCTTTGCTTCCAACTGGCATCAGGCAATGATTGATCATTATGAATTGCACTGCGCATGTGCGTCAAACCCGCTGATTGAACTTTCTGCCTGCCTAAGGGCAGTAGAGCAAGGTTGTTGAACTGAGTCCATGGTATCACACCCATTCAAGCCATCGGAACAATGAGCCGCTCAGCACCAGTGGAATTTGTCAGAGGGTTGGAGGCCCTACGCCACTCACCTGAGAGGACTAAACCTTAAACCAACCTGAGCGGCCATGTAAGCAAAATGTCACCTGTTGTCACGCGGAATGAACACTGATGATGGACTAAGGGATTTCTGTTGTCTATTCCATATACAACAGACGTTATGTCAATCTCGGATCCCTGAGTTCAATACAAATAAAATCTTCAGTGACATCTGCCGATATGTATTTCCTAATATGACATAGAATATCCTCCTGAATCACAGAGTAACACCCTGTAGTGGATCTTATCAATTATATACACTTATTAATTATTGAGTCTACTCTCTAGGCTTGGGACATGTTGCATGTAAACCATGCTTCTATTTGTGCTAGGTTGCCTATGAATCTTTGACACCTCTGGAATTTTGCGCATCGAAGATGAGTTAAGATTTCTTCACTGAGTTTACCTAGTTCACTTCAGGCCCAGAGCAAACATATGTGAATTTAAGTGGGAGTTTTCTCATTTGGAATCTACTACCGCAAAGTTAGGCAGAGAGATAAATACCTCTCTTCCTGATGAGCAGATTATTCTGCCATAGGTCTGACGGTGATCCCCATTTAAGATTTCAGTGGAATTCATGACTGCTACTTCCTTCCCGCAAGTCAGTGTATCTCTCTTGCCTTTACTCTTGATCTCTGTAGCACTAGTGTTAGGAGCAATTAGCTTCCTCAATTTGGCCAGTTCCTTCAAGAGAGTCCTTACCATTGTTTTTAAGTAACTCTAAAACACCTTTTTCACAGTTACAAAAATGCAGGGCTAGCATTGCTGGACCTGAATTGTACTTATTGCTGCTTGTGTCATAGTGTATCGACAAGACACTGGGCCTCATTACGACCCTGGCGGTGACGGTATCAATGGTGCTGGTAACGAACCGGCACTGTTCATACCGTCCCGCTGAATTACGTGTTATGCTCGCGGTGCCGAGGAGTGAAGGGGTGAAGAGAGGCCCCAAATGGGGTCAGAGGCACTGCGCTTACTGTGTGCTCAGCGACCACACTAAAGCTAGAGCTAGAGCTAAAGACTCTGGGTAATGCTCTCGTAAGCGGGCTAATGGCTGACAGAGGGACTCCCAGGACCCCCCTTTGGATCTCACCCTAAGTTACTAGATATGTTATTGTCTTAGCCAGGTTGAGTTTATATATAGTAAATTAATAATTTGTACAGATATTCAAGTAATCCATTTCATACTAGACAAACCTGGCTAATAACCAGTATCACAACTCAAAGTGCCTGGGTACACCTATTACATCATATGTCCTCATCCCAAGTCACAGATCAAAAAACCTAAGCATATCAATTACCAAATCAAATATTAAATTACATCCTCATGAGGCCAAATGAGCATGTGGCCTAAGTATCATAACAATTTAAAAACTCCTAAGTACACCAATTACACATTACAATATTAAATTACAGCATCACATGGTTAACACGTTTTTTTACAATATTGAATTGTCTGGTCTTCAGGGCCTATAGTTAATTGATGCCAACTGTGCAAACAAACATAAAATGAAAACATTTTTGTTGGAAACAAATAACACAAAAAAGTGAAGAATAGAGAGAAAAGATAGGACAAATTGTTATTAATATGTTATGATTAATAGTAGATGTTTTTAAAAGAAAATGCCAATGTATATGTTCAGATTTTCTTTTTATTAATGCGTATCCTTGCCTTACAAGTTGTAAGTTACTGTCAAAACAATAATAGGTTGCTATCAATATTTCAAAATGGTTTTGTAAATATGCATTCATTTAATATAGTGCTTGATTTTACTTTAATCACAAGACATACAGTTGTATCTGTTTTTAATGTGTTTTCCTACTCTCTGTTCAATATTTATTTTCCTTTTTGTAACTGTAAAAAATCAAATAACCCAAATTTTGAATCAATATCTTGCCTAGATAAGCCACTAACCTGTTAAATATACAATATTAGAGATGTCTCTGCTGTATAGTAACATGCTCTGTTTTGTGTCACTCAACCAGGTTGTAGCAGAATCCTAAAATCCTTATGAACAGCCAGTAAGTTGGAAACGCAGTATGGTAACCATGTGGTGGATAGTGCTCAATAAAGAACAGAAGTCCTTCCCATCTTGTTTGTCAGGATTTGCGTGTCTTGGTATTTGCATGGAAATGGAAAGGGGACTAAATGTTTTCCTCTTTGTATTAGTCTATATAAGCGGCCATTTTTAAGTGAACTAGAACACCGAAATCTGCAAATATACCATGGTTATGTTTGTGAGTATTATTGAATTCAATTGTCGTTATTTAAATTAAATAATATTTAACTGAATGACATTTTTGATGAACGATACGTTTGATAATTATCATTAACTTTGTAAAATCTTGAATGTACCTGTATTGTTGTTTAACATTAATTAATGCAAAGTTTTATATTTGTTTGTTATATTCATTTATATGGCGCTCCAAACCCTCAGGTATCTGGGCGCAGAACAGGTTACATCGTTTACAGGCATATATTTATACATAGTAATTTTACAGCATTTTACAAGATTTATACATTATATCCAGTATCTTAGGGTACATCATTTACAGTTTTTTAGTGTAAAGATACATACAAAGTAAGACAGTTACAGTCTACAGGTGAAGTGTATATTGTTCAGATAGAAAGAGAGTATACGATACTCAGAACAGAGATAGGCGTCACGAGGACATTACTATATATCGTGGATGCCATGTGTAAGTTGGATGCTGTGTGGCTAGATAGAGTAATGTAGTGAGAGTTTCTTATTTCAAGGTCAAGGGAGTGCAGCCATAGTTTAGCACTATACTTGAAGGTATGAAAGGAAGGTATAGCTCTATATGAGTAAGGGATGGAGTTCCATAATTGGGCAGCCATGACTGGAAAGCTGCTCCCTCCTGCTTTTTTGATTTTGAATGTAGGGATTCTGAGACTGTTAGTTTGTGCCTTTCTAATAGGGCGTTCTGAGACATGTCTAGTGAATCTGTCCACAACGTATTGAGGAGCCTTGTTGGTGATACATTTGAAAGTGAGGTTAAGTGGTTTAAACCTAATTCTGTCTTTTATCACAAGCCAATTAGTAGAACGTCTGACGTGGGAGATATGATGAGTTTCCCGGACACCTAAGGCAGTTCTCAAGGCGTTATTTTGGAGGGTTTGCAGTTTACTGATGTTATGTTTGCTGGTACTCAGATAGAGAGCATTACAATAGTCCAGCTTGGACAGGATGAGGGCACGTGCAATCAAAATGCAACTTTCCATGGAAAGTAATGGTTTGCATGCGTGGATCAATTTGCACGTGTAGCTGGTGGCAGAGGCTGTAGCATGAACTTGTTTTTTTAGATTTAGTGCCAAATCCAGATAAAAACCTAGTGTTTTTACCTCCTTGGAGATTTTGATATTTAATCCATCAACGGTGAATGAATGATATTGGGGAAAGAGTTTGTTCAGTCTGTTAGTTGATCCAATCAGTAGGAGCTCAGTCTTATCATCATTGAGGCACAGGCCATGGTTTTCCATCAGTTTATATGATTAGGTACATTTTGTTGATCAGTGCTACATCTGTGTCATAGCCCCCTTGGATAGAAATGAGAATCTTGCTGTCGTCGGCATAGTTCGTATATGAGACACCAAGACTGTCAAGTATATCGAAGACAGGCTTAGTGAATATATCATACATGGTTGGAGAGGCACAGGATCCCTGTGGTACTCCACATATGATAGGTACTGGGTCTGCTGCAGAGGTGGGAGAAAACACTCTAATGGATCTGTTATCTAAGAATGAATTGATCCACATAGTGGCTTCCTTCGAGTAAATGGGCAGCTGATTTACGATAGTTACACAGAAATTTATGGTTGACCAAATCGAATGCGGCAGATAGGTCCAAAAGGGGAAGAATAGCAGCTTCTCCTTTCGTTCGTCCATTTGGTTCTTTAGGTCGATAAGGGCAGTCTCTGTCCCATATCTTGGTCTAAATCCAGACGGAAACTTAGTAAGTTGCTAATCTCCAGGTAAGACTGAATCTGGAGGTAGGCAGCCTTATCCAAGATTTTTAATAGGAACAGTACCGTTGTAATTGGCCTGTAGTTGGTGGGATCGCTTGGGTCTAGATTAGGCATTTTTAAGAGGGGTAGAACCCATGCGTCTTTCAGATTGGTGAGAACTGAACAGGTTTCGAAGGAGGAGTTAATGAAAGTATTAATAAAAGGCGCTAGATCCCTAGCTGCTTCTTGAATAATAGGTGCTGGGCAGGTATCCCCAAGGCATCTGGATGGTTTAAGTGAGGTGATGATATTTTCCACCTCGGATATTGAGATAGGTTTGAATTTAAACTGATTACTTGGTTTAGTTTGTTTGGAAGCAACTTCTTGTAGTATGGTTCCTTGTGTGATTAATACATTGTTATTTAGCATGGGTTTTTACGTTGCAATTTTCTCTTGGAGCATGAATATTTTGTTGCAAAGGGTGTTTTGGATGTCCGTGCACCAGGTTTTATTTTTGATGCATGTGTCATTAAGAACGGTAGGGGATTCTAATTCTCTTAGGATAGAGAAGAGTTCCCTAGTGCTAGAGTCGGCTTTTTGAATTCTTTCATTAAAGGTTTCTTTTTTTGTTTGAATGATTTCTTTTTTATACCTGTCTGCAAGAGAGGTAAGGTGTTCCTTATTCAGTTCAGATGGGTTATTTTTCTATCTAGCTTCAGCATGTCATTTCTCATTGCTTAAGGCTTTCAGGCTGGGAGTAAACCAGGAGTTCAAGCGAGTTCTAGGTTTCTCTTTGCTGAGTTTAAGCGGGGCAATTGAGTCGATGGCCCGGTTGATAGTATTGTTGTACAAGTCAACAAGTGCTGTAGGGTCTAAGGTGAGGTTGGGTCAGTTGATGATAGGTTGGATGAGGGGCATAAGGTTGTTAGCTGTTATATTTTGTTTGTTTCTTTCAGGTTTGGTATTTGTATTAAGAAGGGTCGTTATGTCTTCTTCAAATGCCCCAATAGGGCCAGGAGGTCTATAAACCAGGTGCATGGTAATGGTAAGTAAGGCTGATAGGGGTAATTTAACTGAGAGGAGTTCAGCAGAGAGTAGAGATATGTTCTTGGTGACTCTCAGGCCTAAGTTAGATTTGGAGATGAAGGTGATACCCCATCCTTTGGTTGTTTTTATATCTAACCTGAGGATGGTGAAGTTCTCTGGGATCGCTAGAGAAATGGCTGGGCCAGCTGCTGTCAGGATACATCCTTGGAAGTTATGGCAGAAGTGGAAGTTTTCGCCGCGGAGAACCTTCACTTAGCAGTCCAGTCCTCATCCAACATGGCTGCCTTTGTTATTTAAGCAAGCCCCGCCCACCTCCCGGCGCGTTGTATCTGTGTTGTTACTCCTTGTGATACCAGCGCTCAGCTAAATACTCCGTTTAGCTCCTTCAGTGCCCCCCGTAGTGCTTACTCCTACCCGCTTGCCTTACCTCTGTTGTACTCTGCCTTTCCATACCAGCTTGTCCTTTCACGGCTCTTGTCCGTCACTCCTTTTCAGACTTTTCCTGTGCTTTCGGCTTCTTGCCACTCGTACTAGCGCTCCGCCGCCATCCTCGCGTATCTTCGTGTTCCTCTCTGTGCCTTTCGGGGATCCAACCGTTTCTGGTAAGTAGGGACTTTAACTGCTTCTTCCTCTTTTTCTACCTTTCCCTCTTTGCTCGGTCAGTGTTCCCCGTTCCGGGCTCTTTCCCTCTTCTCTTTCCTCCCTAATTGCTTCTTGTTGCTGCTACCTTGTATCCGGCCAAGTGTCCACGGATCGGATCCTGCCATCTTTTCCTCAAGCCATCTTCATTTTTGTGGACAGAACTAACTCGCTTGATCCACTTGTTTCTTGGCTTCACTCCGGATCACTCGCTACCACATCCACCATTGGAGAGTCTCCCATTCAATACCATCTCTGGAAGACTACACAGGGTTTTTTACCGCCTATCGTTTTTTTCCCTATCGCGGGGCTTTGGCTCCTCGGGGCCCCCCAAGACAGGTCCCACCTCCTGTCGAGGTGGCCTCCGAGGGAGCCAGACCCTACTTGCATGACAGGAGGTCCAGAGACAAGTCTACAAAGGAAGATACCAGAACCCCCCGAAGACCATCCAAACACTCCAAGGACAAGCCAGAGGAAGCCACAGGTGAGGAGAAGGGTGGTGAGGTTGAACAGTCTGCCACTGCTCTGTTGAGCCAGGTCTCTGTGACGGCTAGGAAATCTAACTGGTTGGCCGTGATAATGTCAGAGATGTCGGTAGCATGGGCTACTGGAGATCTAGCATTAATAAGTGCTCCCTTGATTTTGTGTGTATTCTTAACTGTGTTCTTGTCTAGGCAGTTGAGGTGGGGGGATGAGGTGTGAAGCTCATCGTTGGGTTTGGGTTTAAGGTTTATTGTGCGCAGCTTGAGGGGAGTCTGGGTATTCCAGGTGGTGGAGATGGACGAGAGATTGACGAGTCTGGAGCCTAGTCTGAGATTTCTCCAACTTGTGCTGCAGGGGTGGTTGGGTTTAGGTCTACTTGCGAAACGCATAATCCGTTGGGCTGGCGTAATTAGGTTGGTGAAAATTTAGTATCTTCTGAGACCAAGGTGTTTTATCCTGTGGAGGGAACGGAGGTGGCAGAAAGTAAGTAGGCCTAATTTGGTTGGAATGTGGTAAAAGTTTTTTTCTGATCAAGGAAGGCCTGAGGGTCATGCTGGCAATAGTTATACTTCCATCCTGAAGTGGGGAGGGTATTGCAGAGATGTGTACCCTAGGAGTAAGATGAGGTAGAATACCTATAAGGCAGAGTAACATTAGGTTGACGACGGCTTTTGCAAAGGCATGATTCATGAAGGGGGGTCATAAGCGAGGTGCGAGCCAGGTAGGTATTTGTGTAAATTCCTGAGTGTGGAGTGATAACAAGTGTAAAATAGGCAGAGTAACCTAATGTGAACTGAGGCTACTGTGAATGGCTGGACTGGTCAGGTGCCTGGTAGGCAGCTATGGAGCCTGCACCAATCCAACAAAGGGAGAATTGTACTCAATTGTGCTACTTTTTCTTCCTGGTCAGGAGATAAATGGACAGTAGTGTAACACACCGTGGTGGATCAGAGGCTGTGCTAGTAGGCAGAGCAGTAAGTAAGAATACAGGCTGATCTAAGAGGTGGTACAGTGGGAAAGGCACACGCTGTTCTGATATACAATGCAGTAGGTAAAACAAAGGATGTTCTGTAGGCAGAACAGTGAGTGAGGAACAGGCTATTCTAATATGCAATGCAGTAGGAGGAGAGCTAGGCAGTTCTGAATGGCGGTACAATAACTAAGCTCCAGTAGCTTGGCTGGGTTGTACCAAGCTGATAGACAATGTAGTTGCTAGAACGAGTAGGCAATATTTAATAGCGCATATAAGGCTAGATGGGCACATGAGATACTGTGCGCGTGGACTCGGTAGGTGGCAGTGCTAAAAATGATAGGTAACATCAACGGTGTACAGTACAATGTGGGATAGCGTGGCTGGCACCAGAAGCATGGTAGAGCAGGTGGAGAAATTTAAGATTAGGTGGTGACTGTAACAGATTAAACACTTGATAGCTAGCCCAAGGCACGTTAGCTAGGTGGCCGGCAGGATATGAAAGGCAAACAATGGAACCATTACAGTTCATTGGCAGTCACGTGTTAGAGGAACGAAAACAACTATGAGCAGGCAAGTTAGAGGAATAAGCATTCAGGCGTGGACAACACATTAAGGGTGTGTTTTTGACATTCTGTAAGCGGCAGGAGTGGGTGTGATATGCAGAAGTCTTTGAGTGTGGTGCTTACCGAAGGACGTGAGGGAGATGAGAGTCAGGTTGAGAGTCAGGTAGATGGTGATGCGGCCTGGGGGTCGTACCTAGCGGCACCAACGTGGCACAGACAGGCAAAAGACAGGCTCTGGCCTTAAGAGGCGGGCCTTCGGAGGATGCAGGCCAGCAAATGCCTTCCAGTGGCGTCCTTCTGGGTAAGAAGGTTGGTCAGGCCATTCAGAGCTGCTCACAGCTTCGCATAGACGGTTCCTTGTCAACCTGACAACAAATAGAGCCTGCTGCCATCTTAGGTGCCGTGCTTGTGGTCTTTCAGGCAATTGGGATGAAATCTGCTGATTAAGAGTAGCAATTCAGCAGGCAGTCAAAAGAGTAGACTGTGGGACGACTCTCACAGCAGGTACAAGTGCAATACAGTGTGATTGATTTACCATGATGCTGCAGAGTCGCAGTGAATATAATTCATACAGATGTTGACTATATTTCAAAATACATTTGATCACAAGCGATGCTGTAATTATTATCAGACTAAAGTCTTATATTTAAATATTACAAAAACAAATGATTACATAAAATGTTATGTAAATCATGGTCTTTGTTCAATCCATGCAAGGTCAAATTCAAGAAAGCCATTATTTTAGCTTCCATTTTTCCCAGTTGTTGCTCAGTATAGCATCTTTGTTCATTTAATTTTCACTTTCAGAAATTGCATATTTTGTATATTTATTGAAACATGATTGTCAGTCCAATGTGTAGCAAGTGGATATCTTGTTTCAATAGAAGTTGATTGAATATAATGATCTATTACTTCAATTTCAATTTGTCCATACTTCTTATGAAATCATGGGTGTAATATTTTGATGGTCTGATTATAATTACATAATTTCATATGAAATTTGTCCCCGAAGGGGACCGCTTACGTTTGCACTTACATGCAAAAAACAGAAGAGTAAAATTGAGGCAGAATCATCTACCTATTGCACACTGCAGTGCAAAATTAGTAAAAAAACGCCTGCCAGGTATGGATGGCAGGCAGCGTTACAATTATTTCCTATCGCCTTCTTTTTGCTGGTAAAAAAACCAAACATATTACATTACATAGGAAATCATTGGTTTTATGCCTGCATGAAAATCTCATACTACAATGTTTTCGAAGACTCGAGGGCAGAAAGGAGGTGTAAACATAACTCCCATTTCACCCTTGCCCTCCGCCTTCAAAAATAATGAAAATGTCTCAGAGGGTGAATGGCGACATTTAGACTGGTGTAACACCTTTATCCCTGTCTTTTGCACCTTAATTCATGCTCCTGGGACTTGCAAAATTAGCCCCTTTAACTTTAAGCAGGGAAATAGTGACAAGTCTAAAATCTCCCTTTGCACGCTTGTCAATTTCCCAGGAGGACAGACCAAATGCAAATCAGGCTTGGTCCCACACCAAAAGTGACTGACCAGCCCAAAATGCTTGGCCTCATCCCTTCTGCATGACACCACAAGCATCCCCAGACATGATTTGGTGTCATTGGGTAAATCAGTAAGGAGTAGATTCTGTCTCTAGGCACCGCAGGCGTGGGACCCATGCCTGGGCATACCCACGCAGGGTGACTAAGCAAAACAAAGGAGGGGATGGTTGGAAGGTTTATAATATCTCAAAGGATAGGTTTTAAAAGTCTAATTGTATCCCCTATGCCTACAACTGCATGTTTATCTAACTCTAACTTATCTTTTGACTTTGAAGTGCCTGGTTCTGTCTAATGATGACAACACAATGCATTGTACTAATTATGTGCGAGTTCTGTGCTGTGGCACTTTGAAATGTCTTCTAAGTGCTAGATGGAATTACCAGTAAATATCTTAGACCAAAAAACCGAATAGACCCAAGGAAGATGGTAAAATACTGCTTTAATCTCAATGATAGAAAGCAGGGAGATGTAACAGCTATCAAAATAGACACCTGCATTTTGCACTATATCTTGTTTGTACAGAGTGTATATATTTTTACATACGTCATCCTACGAAGCATTTGCAAAACTTATTAAGGGGAGGGATTGGATTAGGGGAACATGGCTACTTATAGAATTATATATGGGTTAATATCTCATTGGCTGCCCCTTGGCTACTTCAACATATGTATTATACTGACTATAGCAGAGAATATGGCAGCGGATTGGTAAATGCAACATTGTATGTAAAAGTGCATGGCAGGCTTTATGATTGGTTAGCAACCCCATACAACCTTGGACTTTCGGCTTGTTTAGCAGCATGTGAGTTAAAATGACCTAGGTGCTTGAGATGCGTCAATTACGTCCTTGTTTTCCTAATTAGTCCATCGTATGTCATCGAACTGATCCGTTGCCAAGGCCTTCTGTTTGTATTTGACCCTGTAGTCTGCTCACTGTCTTGGAAGATTCAAAGGAGTATGAGCAGACTGCTATCTCTATCTGAGCTTTAAATGAATAGCCCTTGTTTTGTCAATTTCAGTCTCTCATTTACTACTATTTGTTTTGATTAAACAGGGTGCCATTACCCTTTCTGGCCTTTAGACACATGGTCATTCCACTTCACATAGGCTTTTGCCCTCGTGATTGTTCAACACTTGGTACTTGCAGATGTCCTTGCCTCTCCTAATCTTAGCAGAAATCTGTCTTATTTGATTTATTTATTTATTTATTTTAATTGTTCATGTATAACATGCTTAAAACCAGGGAATAGTTTCTAAGCGTGGGATCAGGATTCAAACCCGTGTTCCGCTGCTTTGTTTTGCTTCCAAGACAAACGTGTTGCCCTAGAGCTATCCCTCCTCCCCTTATGCACGATAAAATTCTCCAAATGGGATGTTAGAAATGACAGATTTTTTATGGCAGCTTATGGCAATAATTTTGGCATAGAATTTTCTGGACATGTGAGCTCTCAGTCTATGGAATTCCTTGATCTTCAGATAAACATTGTGAATGGTGAACTACAAACTCAAACCTTTCGGAAACCCACCGCAGTTAATGCTATGTTGCATGCCTCCAGCTGCCATAAAAAATCTGTCATTTCTAACATCCCATTTGGAGAATTTTATCGTGCGAGACGTAATTGCAGTACTGACATGGCTTCTCAACATGAGTGTCGCATGATTAGGCGGAGGTTCTATGAACGTGGATATAATAGTCAATGCATTAAGCAAGGGTTTAATCGTATCAACACATTCACTCAGGATCAGACGTTGGTTACGAATACAGAATCTACCAGACCAAGTCTGGAGTATGTACAGTTCATAACGAAATATTCAGAAGACCATTGTATGCTTTATCGCCTGTTAAGCAAACATTGGCATTTGTTGAGACTTGACCCAGAGCTTCTGCCTTATGTCTCGGCTACACCCAAACTCATCTTTACTCGTAATAAAACATTGCGCAACAAACTCTGCCCTTCGTTTTTACAACCAAAGCCTACTCATGCACAGCCTCTGACTTGGCTTCCACCTAAACCTGTTGGTTTTTTCAAATGTGGTCTATGCAATTTTTGCCAATATGCTCTTATCCAAAATACATTCAGTTGCCACCATGGTTTGTCAATTCACATTTCTGATTTTATTAATTGTAAATCAAAATTTGTGGTGTATGCTATTTTATGCTTATGCCGCAAAGTATATGTTGGTTCTACTATAAGAGAACTGCGAGTTCGCATTCGAGAACATTTTGCACACCTGAAGAGTCAAGATCCGAAGCTGCCTCTTGCACTGCATTGGCAACAGAATCATCAAATGGATTCAGTAAAAGATCTTAAGTTCATTGGGCTCATTCAAGCGCATTCCCACCCAAGAGGGCAGACCGTCAATTACTTTTACGCCAGCTTGAGGCACGCACCATCGCCAAACTTCGCTGTACCAGTCTTGGTCTCAACACGGACACGGAACTAAATGTATTTTTGTAATGCTTTACATAAATGCTGGTGCACATTTCCTATACTTGCAGTAACTGCATTTTCATTATTCCCTGTTTAAATTTGACTAAAAGTGAATACATAAAAACAAACAACCCAGATCGTCAGGAATCTCTGCCAGTATCTAATTGCTCATCCGTCCACTGCTGTCATTGAATATTCCAGAGATTTTTGATTTTTTCAAATTTATTTATTTTTTTTTTAATTTCAATTAAAATATTTTTATTATTTCTATTTGCATGCACACTGCCATTACAGCTTATTATGCATTAGACTCTTATTTAATATTTAATAGTTGTGCTAACGGATGTAGACATTGTCTAGGGCACATATAAAATGCAAGCGCTTGCCTTATTTAATACAAGGACTACCATTACCACAATTCCATGCACTAAATTTAACCACATGACTGAGTCATGTGACACATTTTTAGGTTCTTTTCTCTAAACACATGGAAGGAATGAACTGCACAACACTGATTTCGTGAAGCGTTTGGACTTTGGCCACAGTGGGGAACCAGCCCCTGAACCTACAGGTATGGGCTTGACAGTACCTTCAGAGTATCTCACTGTTAGAACGATTTTCACAAATATTCATGTTATTTGACCCATCTGCGGAATTGGGTTTTGATGCATTATCTTTCCTTGGCAGTTGCAACGTTTGAACAAACTCCCATGTTCTGGGAATGTACCACACTGTATCAGTAACAGAGACTGCTTCAGGTATTGCTGTCCATTATTTTTACGCATTTGGATTTTTTTGACAACCCATTCAAGTCATATGTCGATCTCTTGTCAAGGCAACTCATGCCTTGGGCTTCTTTGTTTATGTATTTTTCAGTTATTTGCCGCTTATATTCTTGAGGAGAATCAACTACTTTAGAATTGGCCCATATGTCTGCCCCCCAGGAGGGCTTGGGTTTTCCAATGCAGTTTGAATAACATACGGTAAAACATTTATTCATTCTAACATTTATATCACACACGGGTGACAATGTAACAATACATTTTACCACCATGAGGCGCATGAGGGATGAGCATTTTGATCCTTGGCACAATAGTTTGTTACCTTTGCACTATGCGTGTACATGGGATTAACTAATTGTAAAAATGTACCAGTTGTTTATTCATTTAGGATTCAGGCTTATGGTGTTTTTTTTTTTTTTTTTTTCTCTTTCTTACATATTATTTTGTTTTCATCATATGGACATTCACATATTGGCACTTCGACCGCGATTTTTGATTCGACAATATATGGTAATAAATCAAATGTTTTTTATTTACTCCTTATTTACTTGGAATATGTTTCACATTGAAATGGTTGCTTTTCTCTATGACATGATGTAATGTACATATGGGCTTTTTTCTTTCTTGTTTGCATTTCTCTTCTTTAACCCTGGCCTCCTCTTCTTCCTCTGCTGGTTAATTTTGTTTAAATTTCAAATGTTCTTATCTTTATGGCATGATTACATAATATATTGCTGTATTTGAATGCATATGAATCATACTAACAACACAGTCTTGCCTTGAAAAGGACCCGTTGTTTTGGGTCGAAACACGTGTCGGCAGTCTTGTTTTTGCATCATTTCATAAAATCTGTTTCAACAGCGTATTTTGACTGAAGAATCTACTTGCTCTGGACTCTTTGTTTCACCGTATCTGTTGTTCAGTTACACACTCAATTTGAATAGGACATTTACCATTTGCTCAGGGCTGCGCAATCATTTAGAGGTGACAATTTCAAGTGTTTGTATCTATTAGCATTTTGTGAGGTGACTGCTGGTCCCTCTTTCGTGCAGCAACCCAATCTTATTTGGTTTGTAAGGGTCTCATTGACTTTAGTTTGTCTTCTCAAATTTAGTTCTAACCCAGCGCCTCACCACACCGGCACACCTCAATTTTGTTTTTCGCTTTAGAAAGAAGTATTAGCCTTTCCTTAGGCCCTTCCACTCCAGCAGCAGCGTCTCGTGGTTTGCGTGAACAGGTCCACTTTCACCCCATTCCATCTGTTACATCCCCCACATTTGTTCATCCCTCTACTTTGTTTAAACCCACTACTGACTTTTTTGTGCTAAACGAATTAGGCAGCTCACCAAATAGTGAATTTGATCCTCTAAAGAAAACCCATTTAGATGATCCCCCAAATTTAGATTCTTACGATAAACTGCTGCCTCAAGAGCCTCGTTCTAAATCTTTTGTACCGCATTCTCAATTGTCGCCTATTCCCCAAACTGAAAACTCTTCCCATCTGTTGGAACAAGAATTACACTCCTTTCTCGTTCTTACACGTATATTAAACTTGTTGGATAAAGGTCACAAACTCACACACTTACATTTAAAGGATATTAAAGACTCAATCATGCATAACTCTTTGCAACTTTCTAAAATTGAAGGATTTATGCTCGCTCAGGAAACCTGTCACACTTTTCATAACAATTGCACAGAACAAAGTGCTGAGCTTGTAAGGAAGAGTTTACAGTCTATAATCCCAACTCCAATCAAATCCTCTCAAAGTACCCAAACATCTGATATGACCTTTCTCTTAAAGGGTAAGCCAACCTCATTTGCGGATGTTGTCACATTACCAAGCAATCTTGTATTGCCTGATGCCTCTGCTTCCCCTATTGACTTGCTAGAAGTGATTCAACTTCAACATGAAAGAATTCGGCAAATTGAACAATTATTATATAAATCTTAGTTATTCTCTGTTGACTTATTTCAAACTGATAATACAGCGCAACTAAACATGCCCCTGGAAACCTCTTTGAATAGTCCTTCAGCTCTTACCAATTTATTAGATTAGGGGGAAGCTCAGGAGAGGCCAGAAGTCATTGAGACTTCGCCAAATTTGTATCATGCTTCCCGTAGAATGAAAAAATCTTACCAAGGGCATTAAAACGCAGAAACAAATCCAAGGCAAATAAAGCCTCTATGGTCATTATTAATAAGGACAATGTTCCTGCACACAATTTAATTGGGAATCAAGTCAACACTGATGACACACTTAATTCTACTTCATTGGGTAACAAAGACCTTCAACTCAATGTCAGTCAATTAAATGAAGAGAGTTTATGTGCACTTCAATTGAAATCATCTAAAAAATTGAAAAAAGGAGTAAAGAAAGTTGCTTGCGCTCCTTCTCTCAAACCGATTGCCGAATCACTAACCAGCAATGAAAAGGAATCAATAGTAACTTCTTGTGCTGAAGGCCTTGTTCCCTGTATTGCTATGTCTCAAGCAAATCTCAACTCATTTTTTCCCTCAATAGAGAATAAAAAAACAGCTAGTAGTTGCAATTCACGTAACTCTATAAATGTAAGTACTATATCATCTGCTCCAGAGCTTCTGAATGTGCATGCATTGATTCATCAATCGGCACCATCAGTAGCTTTACACGTATCGAACACTCCGCACTTGCAGAATTCTGCTCCTTACATATCAGTCCCACCCATAGCTTCACAAATGTCTATTCCCCCCATTGTTGAGTTGAAGTCAAACTCCTCTCCTTTTCTGGAATCTACAGTAGCAATGATGGCTAATCGTACTCATGGTGAACTAAAGAACTTAGATGCACAACCGCCTACCATTCATCCTCCTTCCGCCTCATGTATAATCAATGGGGAGCTTTGTTCCTTCAATGACATTCCTGAAGAAACGCAAACACTAATTGGATGGTCCAGTCACCCACAAATAAATGGCCTAGTGCCAATTAATCGATCATTTGTGATGAATACTCTCTATAAAGTTCCTGCTTTGCGTAATTTGATTTCACAAGATGTTGAATGGATAAAGCTCCCTTTGTTGAACAATAACAGGATGTTGTGCAAAGCCTTGTCACCTATCATTGCTAAAGTAATTTGGGAACATAAAACTGATCTAATTTTTCTGGGGCTTGAAGTACAAGCATTTCCATCATTGGAAAAGGCGATGCAATTTTTAGAATATAAACCCCCTTCGTTACCTCAAATTAATTCCATTGTTGACAATGCTTCATCTTTATCCCCGGATAATGAAAACATTCTCTCCAACCTAGATCTCCTTACATCTGCCCTAAATGGTTTGCTAGGGATTTTACCATCAGCATCATCATCTGGTCAAGTTGTGCCCTCCAATCCCAGTTCTAATTCTAAGTCATAATGTAAACAATTCCTTATTCAATCTTGGAATTGCTGTGGTTTTAACAATTTGTTAACATGGTACAACAATAAGAGTCTTGTTGATTTGCCTTCACTTTTCTTTTTACAAGAAACTATGCATTGTTATGATTTTCAATTTGATGGGTTTACTGCTGTCCACAATGCTGCCACTCTTCCTTTAGTTGGTCGTCCAAGTGGCGGCATTACTCTTTTACTCAACAACAATCTTTTATTTACAATAATTCATACGATCTCTAATCAATTATGTTTAGCCCTTATCGTTGACATCAATCTATCTGAAAAGAAAAGAGTCATGCTAATTTCCTTATATTGGAATCCTAGTTCTCTTAGCATAGACAATGCTCTTTGAATCTTGAACGATTTGTTGTTGGACGCTATTTGCAAATACCCTGACATTATGGTCATTATTGGTGGTGATTTTAATGCATTCCTATATGCACCCTTAGCTTCCTCGTTGCACAACACTCCATCTAAACACTTTAAGATTGCCTGTGCAAATGGTAAAAAATGGGTTGAGTTCTTGTCACATTGGGATCTTGTTGTGACTCAACCACATTGTCATACATCCTTTTCTACTTGGCAGCGGGATAACCTCCGCTCCTTTATCGACTACATTGTGGTCTCTAAACTTCTCTCAGGACTTATTTCTCCGATCAGCGCGAATTTCCCTTCTTACGGAGATCACGCTATATTGTCAAGCACTATGATTGTTGAATTAGCGTCTTTTACCACCTCCCAAATACTATCCCTAGTTCATAGCGATCGCCAGCTTCTATCAATTAGGTGGAATACTTCAACCTGCCGCCAAATAACCTTTCTTGTAAATCGTGATTGGTGGCCCCTTTCCAGATATGAAGCTAGGAATTCACAGACTATCTTATCCTGGAATCTTCAGATGATAAAACTGCATCTAATTGCCATTGCTAAGTCATCGATAAAACAACACATTACCTGTCGCATTGAAAGTCTTTTAGCAAACACGCTAGGCAATTTAAAGTATGAAAGAAATAATGCATTAAGAACACTGAAAAAACAATTTGATTCAATGGATAGAACTAGATATATGGCTACAAAAAAATGACTCTTAAGGAATTACAAAAACAAACTAAAGGCAGCACATTTTTCATTCCAAATAACTGGGAATCAAAACCTGGTGAGGTTAATTTGTAATCGTAATATCCGTGATATATGGAAAATTCTTAGGGGAGCGAATAACAGTACTCAGCCCTCTTTTGAATCTGCCGTGGATGGCATTTCTTGGGCTGCTTTTTTTAAACAAAAATATCTCCTACCAGAAAGTTTTAAAGAGGTTGATATTTTGGCCCTAGCTTTACAGATTCCTTTGACTTGTCCATGGTCCACAGAAGATGTCCTCTGCGCTATATCTAAGTTGAAAAGCTCAAAATGCGCAGGCCCTGATAGCCTTCCGCCGTGTGTCATAAAGAACGACTCCCTTTTTTGGGCTACATTATTTTTGAGGATCTATCAATCTATTTTTGTTTCAAAAAGTCTTCCTGGATCCTGGACAACTTCCATTATCATCCCGCTGCATAAAAAAGGGCCTTTAAATAATCCATTAAATTTTAGGCCCATTGCACTTATCGATGTTGCAGCCAAAGTTTTCGCTCTTCTTCTCTTGAAAGAGGTTGAAAAACACATTGTGGAAAAACGCATTTTAAATAAAGCACAGACTGGCTTCAGAAAAAACATGGGAACACATCTAAATGCAACCATTCTAGCACATCTTACAGCGGGAGCACATAGCCCCCTTAGCGGACCTGTTTTTATTGCCTCACTGGACCTTTCGTCCGCATTTGACTGCGTCATTCGCAGTAAATTATGGGATAAGATGCTAAAATTAAATTTTCCAACATCTTTAGTTGCATTTATCGCCTTGTTGCATCACCACACTTCTATTAGAGTCCGTATTTCTAATAGCGGGTTGCTAACTGACGCCATTCCAACAGCAATTGGCGTGAAACAAGGTTGTAACCTTGCGGCAGTACTATTTAATCTCTATCTATCGGACATTGAAGATCTCTGGGAGTCTTCACAAATTAACGCGGTTCGGCTTGGCAAACTTAAACTTTCTTGGTTAGCATATGCTGATGATGTGCTTCTATTTGATAGCACGCATTCCGGCCTTCAGAAGAAACTTGAAATCTTCAATCATTTCTGTGTATTAAACAATCTTACGATAAATTTCTCCAAATCTAACATCTTAGTTTTATCTTCCAAAAAAAAAGTGCGGAAATTTAGTTGGCATATCGACTTAAATCATCTTCAAATTGTTACACAAACTACATACTTGGGATATAATGTTGCCAATAATTCCTCTGCTACCTTCTGGTATAAAGCATTGAGTGAAAAATGTATTCCTTTACAAAATCAAATGAAAATCATTTTTCGAAAATATTGTATGTTTTCTCTAGTACCATTGTTTGAATTTTATTCAAAGAAGGTGGAAGCAATCATTTTATATGGTCTTGATCTTTGTCTTTTAGACGTATCCATTTTCTTAAACAAACTTCAGGCTAAATTATGGTAGGCAACATTAGGATTACCAACTTATCTTCTAAATGCCATCCTTCGTCACGAACTAGGCTTAAACTCGTTGGCAGTGCGTCATAATTGGTGCATTCTCAAAACCTTTGCAAAGATGAACTTTCTGATTGAAAATTCGCTTTATGAAGACTTGTACATCATGTTACAAACTCTACATCCGAGACCGATAAGAAATTTTCAAAAGCAAATTTCCTCTATTTTATCTGGAATAAATATATCTCCTCACAAAAAACGGTTATTTTGGAATGACTGGGCAGCTATGTGTGATCAAATCTCACTTTACGCATCCTTTTCGGAATACGCATCCTTTAGACACAAACAACCTCCACGCTTACAATATCTTTTGTTATGTCCGAGTGCTGAAACTCGGATACATTATTTGCGCTTTCGCTTAGATCTTTTACCAACAAAAGTAAGAACAAAACACTGGGTTAAAACTGCTTATAATGTTCAAGATGATTCTTGTAGATTTTGTAACAACACTAATGTTTTAGAAACCTTAAAACATCTCTTTCTGACATGTCCTTTTTTTGGAACAGATAGGATGTTAAACTTTAAGTCCTTCACTTTCACACATTCAGAAGTTGGAAGAGAGCAAATATGGTCTCGGTACATGTGGGGATCTTGTAATTTCATTATCTTTGCAACTGTGTGCTTAGTGAAAATTATTGAATCAGCTTTAAATGTGTATATCGTGACATAAAGTTTGCGTATTTATATATTTGTTTGTATTTTGAATCTATATGTTATAATTCATCATGTTAGCGAATCATGGAATTATATTGTTTTGCTGCGTAAGATTTATACTCTATTTTTTATTAATGTATGTATTTCTCTAGAATTAGAGACACTTTTCATTTATTGTTTCTTCATGATGCACGGACAGTAACTGTATTTATTTGGTCTTTTAATATTGGAAGTATGAAATATTTTCTTACATTATGATGTAACTTACGGAAGTATATAAGAACTGCATCAATATTTTGTAAAGATGCGTTTGCATCAAAAACAAAATTTTAAATAAAAAAAAAAAAAATGACCCCATTTGTGTTTGGTTTACCTAAACAATCTGAACATGATGGTCCAGGTAAGTCTGCAACTATACCATGCCTGTAGTACTCCCCAAGTGTGTTCTTGTTTGTGCCCACCTTTCATCTGCTTCGGAAAATGCTGATGTACTCTAACAAATGAGGGTAGTTATTGTTTTCATGCAGTCCCCCAATTTAGGTGTCAAAGACATAGGACTTCTACCCATAGATGGATCAATTGCCCTGTTTCAGCCTATAAAATGACCTGATCATTGCCCCTTTAGAGCATCGCCTCATCATC
Source organism: Ambystoma mexicanum (assembly GCF_040938575.1). NCBI lineage: Eukaryota > Metazoa > Chordata > Amphibia > Caudata > Ambystomatidae > Ambystoma > Ambystoma mexicanum. The sequence continues at coordinate 1,003,636,109 of NC_090928.1, read as the reverse complement.
AAAAAATGTCCACCAAATTGCATTCATGATAAATCAAAATCTCCTAAGTGCCCTGGCAACAATCTGAATGGATTCTTTGGTCATTTGCAATCCCATACTTCTGCAATAATGTAATTCCAAGGACATTTTGAGTACACCACACTTATTCACAATGGAGCCCTTCTCTGAATGCAGCTCTGTCATATGACCTAATGGACCAACAATTCATTCAGTGAACTCTCTGGCCATCGGCAGAAGCTTCCACCAATGGTACCTGTCTTCGTGAAAAATATTTTCTACGTTCTTGCTTAATTCCGAGTTAATAAATTCACCCCACATGAACACCGTTTGTGTTTTATAATGCAGCACAGAGAGCTCTGTCATACTCATGTGCAGTAGAACCTGGAGCATTGCAAGTGCCAAATGGGATTACCAAATAAATGATCTTGGGTCTAAATAACCGGACAGACTCAAAGAATATGGAACAAAAACTGCTTTATTATCAGTTCAATAGAGTAGGAAATCCTGGTGAACAAACAGATTGTAGCTCACACACTCTAAAGGCATTCAATTACGCAAAAGGTTTTATACCTCGATATACGTCAGCTATGATGTCACCCTATGTGGCAAACAGTAAACACCTATCAGGTGAAGGGATTGGTTAAGGGAACATATATACCTATTGTTCATATAAATGTTAGTATCATCATTGGCTGCCCCTTATCTGGTAGGCACGCTTGAACAACCTCTAATTACATAAAATACTGATAATAACATAATACCCGCAGTGTATAGGTTTCTGCAACAACATATAATTCATCATTACATAGGCCCTCATGATTGGGTAGCACGCTCCTCCAACCTTGGACATTCGACCTGTTAGCAGCACGTAATCAACAAAACCGATATGCAAGGAAATAACGTCAGACAACTGCCCTTCTTAGCTAATTAGCCTACCTGTAAGGATGAGGCAGACAGCAGCTGGCTTGAAGGAACTTAAATTGCCTTTATTCAGGTTCACAAAGAAGAAAAAAATAAAAATAAAAATGATTGTTCAAAGTTCTTGAAGAGAGTTCTTTCTTCTTCTGTGATAAGGATGAACCATGGAAAGGTGACGCCTAGTCTTCATACGCCCAGAGCGTTTCGGGTGCAGTTCTCTCTCTCTCTTCCCTGGTGTCCTGCAACAGAAGCGGAAAAACACACACAGTCCTTCATCAGTTTCATCCTTATGTAGGGGTTGGGGATGTGTGGACCAATCAGGGCTGTTCTGTCCTCTTTTTCTATAAATAGGCCCCCAAGCCCCGCCCCCTTTCTCTTTGCCCGTGGTTTGCCATGCAGCCTCTCCCGTCAACACTGGAGTTTTGCGGGGTACCTCTGTCTGCCTGTCAGATGGTGTTATTAATGCTTCCGTAGCGTTGTACTTCCCACCGGCAGGTGAGCTATGATTGGGAAATGCGGACTCGGATATGTGTAACTTAGTGACGGCATCTGTGGGGAAAGCCGCGTGGCGCATGGCTGCAGGGGAGACGGGAATGTGCAAGAGACCGTGACCGCCTGCCCGGCTCTTTCTCTGTGTGGAGCCTGCGGTCACATGTGAAGGCTTCTCGTTAGCTGTGTCCTCCTTATATAATGACCCTCAGTGAATGAAGAGTTTGGGACCTGCCGGGTCTTTATTGTTCATTTCCAGTTTGGCTCCACACGATAAGGGAGCGGGAACCGCCAGGCTGTCACTGCCTGTTTCCTCGGCTCCCAGCAAGCTACAAAACCATTATATTAAAAAAAGACAGTCACAAGGGGGCACGGATGGGGTGGTGTTCAAACAGTTAGGATGCATGGAAACAGTCACTGCCTGTTTCCTCGGCTCCCAGCACTGCTGGGTTTAGTCCAGGAAAGTGTTGCCGCTGTTCCCTCTCACGGTGGTGATTCCACCATTTCTTCCCTTTTTCCCTTTCCTCCCTTTCCTCCCGTTCACAACCCCCACCCGAAGAATTGAGCCGTTTGGGTCGATCCATGCTTCTGGAGAGATAATCCGGGACCACCTGGAATGACACGGGTTTATGTACAGTCCTGAAGCAAAAAGCCTGTAGAGTAAGGAACCATTTTAGAACACGCTGGTTTGAATCCTTATGTATCGCTAACCACTGAAGTGGCGCATGGTCGGTAAATACAGTAAATGTCCGACCTAAGAGATAATGTCTCAGAGTTTCCACAGACCACTTAATAGTCAAACACTCTTTTTCCAGTGTGGAATAAGACTCTTCATATTGTAGTAGTTTTAGGCTAATAAACGCCACCGGGTAAAGATCTTCCTCCACTCCCTGGGAGAGAACGGCACCTAACCCAACTCCCGAGGCGTCAATTTAAAGGAAGAATTCTTTCTTGAAATCGGGGCAACGTAACACCGGGAGTACTGAAATGGCTTCCTTTAGGTGGTTAATGGCTTTAAACGCTTCCTGGTCCATGTGGATGGACTTGGTGTAGGTACATTTCAAAGCTTCGGTCAATGGTGCCGCTACTGTTGAAAACATGGGAATAAACCTCCTATAGTATCCCACAAACCCCAAAAAGGCCCTGATCTGCTTCCTGTTGTTTGGCATTGGTAACTTCAAAATGGCTTCCACTTTGTCTAGTTGAGGACGTATTTTTACACCCCCAACTAGATATCCTAGATACCGGGTTTGCTGGGCACCTATGGTTGTTTTTTTTCAGGTTGATTTTTAAACCTGCTCCATCCAACTCTTTGATGACATTTTGAAGATGAAGAAGATGTTCTTTCCAACTATTGCTGAATACTATAATGTCATCTAAGTAGGCCGAACAATAGGCACTATGAGTTCTCAGCACCTGGTTCATCAATGACTGGAACGTGGCCGGGGCCCAATGGCATCCAAAAGGCAAAACTTTAAACTGGTATAGTCCAGATGGTGTGGAGAAAGCGGTTTTGATCTTGTCTTCTTCTCTTAAAGGTATCTGCCAATAACCCTTGGTAAGGTCTATAGTCGTGAGATACTGTGCTGCTCCCAGCCTTTACAACAATTCATCTACACGAGGCATGGGATAGGCTTGATATGTAGAAATCTCATTTAGTTTTCAATAATCCATAAAAACCAGGTGGAACCATCTGATTTAGGGACCAGCACTATCGGGGAAGACCAATGACTGGTTGATTTTTCTATTACTCCCAGTTTCAACATCTCTTCAACTTCTGCCTGTGCTGTTGCCCTTTTTGTTTCCGGAAGTCGATATGGTCTAATTCTGATGTATTGGTTTGGTAATGTCTCTATTCGATGTTCTACAAGAGAGGTTCTTCCAGGGTAGAAAGAGAAAACTCCACTTAAAGGGTTAAGGACTTCCATTAATTCTTTCTTCTTCTCTTCCTTTAAGCCAGTACCCCACTGGATGGCTTGTAGAGCGATTGGTTCTGATTCTCTGTTTCGTTCGTCCCTTGATAATGCGTTCATCCCTGTTGGTGCTTTATTGGGCTCCTTCCATGCTTTCAGGAGGTTGACGTGGTAGTTTTCTTGTTTTTCTCTCCTGTCTGGCTGTTCTATTAAGTAATTCACAGGACCAAGCACAGCTACCACTGTATATGGACCTCTCCATTGGGCCAACATTTTATTGTATGATGTGGGTATCAAGACCAGTACTTTGTCCCCTTTTTGGAAAGTTCGTACTCATGCAGATCGATTGTAATATTTTTCCTGATTTATATTTGAGCGGCCCAGATTCTCCCTTGCCAACTCCCGTAACTTGGTTAAGTTGTCTCGAAGATTAATGACATAGTCCGTAAATTGGGTCTCTTCCTCCTGGTCTTCCCATTCACTTCGAGCTATATCCAGAATTGTTCGAGGTTTGTGTCCGAATAACAGTTCGAACGGGGAGAACCCGGTGGAGGACTGAGGGGTGTCTCTTAAAACCATAAGTACCCATGGTAACACTTGGTCCCAATTAGTGCCTGTAGGCTCAGTCACTTTTTTTAACATCTGTTTAATGGTTTTATTATATCGTTCCACCAGGCCATCTGTCTGTGGATGATAAATCGTGGTACGTATCTGTTTTATGTTCAACTGTTGGCATTCCCTCTGCATCACACCAGATACAAAATTTCTTCCCTGGTCGCTAATTATTTCGGATGGTATACCCACACGGGCGAAAAAGGGTACATGCAGGTTACAGACTTGTTTTGCGCTTACACCTCTCATGGGGAAGGCTTCAGGGTATCTTGTGGCATAGTCCACAATGACTAGGATGTATTGATGTCCATTGCTATTAGGTTCCAAGGGTCCAACTATATCCATTCCGATATGGAAAAAGGGTTCTTTTATAAGGGGTAAAGGTTGTAAAGGTGCTTTGGGAGGTATTTGTGGATTGGTTTTCTGGCAGACTTTACATTCTTCACAATATCTTGTCACATCCCGATAGACTCCTGGCCAATAGAACCTTTTTATGACTTTTTCTTGAGTTTTGTCTCTTGCCAAATGTCCCCCTGTTTTATCATCATGTGCCAATGTCACTGATAGGTCTGAAACTCAGGGGTACTAACAATTGTTCAACTTCATGGTTTCCTTTGTCTTTGGTTACCCGGTACAGAAGACCCCTTAATGACTTAAACCAGGGACAAGAGGTACCCTTTTCTGGAGGGACTAAGGCCTGGTCCCAGGCAACCCTTAGTGTGGGATCTATGCTTAATTCACTTCAGAAAGTAGGCTTGTTATCATCTGGTAACCAGTCTATGTACCCCACAAACCTTTTTTCTTCTGCCCATTTTCTCTTTTCCCTTCTCACTTCACTCCTACTTTTCCTTGGAGACCTGGATACTACATGATTGAATTCTATTTGCGAAAAGGGAGATGTCTTAAGCCATTCTGCATCCTTTACACAGTCCTGAAAGGAAGGGAGGTCTGTCCCTAGCAGTACCGGTATTGGCAAGTGAGGCATAATGGCGACCTTCATCTTGGACTCGACCCCTTTTACTTCTATTGTAACCTCTTTGGGCGGGTACGCCTTTGTGTCCCCATGAACACATTTTATAGGTATAGTAGTTTCCAACCCAAGCCCTTCCCCACTTACTTCCGGTCTGACTGCCGTTTGTTCACTCCCGCTGTAGAGTAGGGCCCTTCGGGGAGTACCATCCACACGTACGTCTAGAAAATAAGGGTCTCGACTCCTCCGGTACTCTCTTCCTTGGATGAATCCGATTTCCATTGGTTCCGCAGGTTTAGGTTTCTTGGGGCAAAACCTGGCTATATGCCCCCAGTCTCCACAATCGAAACACTGTGGCTGTCGGCTTAAGCTTGGCCATGGTGTACCCTTGGAGTCCATTCTTGTCCTTTGTTCCCCTACCACCTGAGTTTTTAGGGTGGAGTTTCTTGAAAGCGGGGGGTCAGTGGGAGTCACGCGAACTGACCCCGCCTACTGGAAAGCAGAAGCAATATCAATAGCTTCCGCCAGTGTGGGTCGATGATGTTGTCAAACCCACCGTTGCATTGAAGATGGTAGGGCTTCTGTGAACTGTTCCAACTTTACTTTATCCATTATGTCTTGGATACTGCTCCTGGATGGTTTAAGCCATTTTTCAGTCAGGTCTTGGACACGATAGTATAATTGTCTGGGGGTGTCCCCCGGTTTTAGTTTTGTCTCTCGGAGCCTGATCCGATACGCTTCTTCATCCATGCCCATGCGTTCCAGTATGGTTCTTTTTATTTCGGCGTACGCTGTGTCACCTGTTGGGTTGGCAGCTTGGTAGGCCCCTTGCATAGTTCCAGTCAGCAAGGGGGCTATAAAGTGTCCCCATCTGTCAAGGGGCCATGGAGCATTGCGAGCGTCTCTTTCAAAGTTGGTGAAGAAATAGCATGGATCTTCACCAGGTTGGAATTTCTGTAACACTGCTGTAGGGGCCATGGGGGACCCTCTGCTTATGGCCATGGCATCTGTGACTTTCTTCAGTGCATCTTGACTGGCGGCCTGGAGCTGGAGCGCTTGTTGTATGGTTTGACGGTCTGTCTGTGCCTGGTGAGTCTGGATCTGGATAATCTGTTGGAGCTGCTGTTGTCCTTCAGCTAGAGCTTTAATAATTCCCTCCATGGCGTGCTTCAGGATCCCACCGCTGCCACCAAATTTGTAAGGATGAGACAGACAGCAGCTAGCTTGAAGGAACTTAAATTGCCTTTATTCACGTTCACAAAGAAGAAAAAAATAAAAATAAAAATGATTGTTCAAAGTTCTTGAATAGAGTTCTTTCTTCTTCTGTGATAAGGATGAACTATGGAAAGGTGACGCCTAGTCTTCATACGCCCAGAGCGTTTTGGGTGCAGTTCTCTCTCTCTCTTCCCCGGTGTTCTGCAAGAGAAGCGGAAAAACACACACAGTCCTTCATCAGTTTCATCCTTATATAGGGGTTGGGGCTGTGTGGACCAATCAGGGATGTTCTGGCCTCTTTTTCTATAAATAGACCCCCAAGCTCTGCCCCCTTTCTCTTTGCCCGTGGTTTGCAATGCAGCCTCTCCCATCAACACTGGAGTTTTGCTGGGTACCACTGTCTGCCTGTCAGATGATGTTATTAATGCTTCCGTGGCATTGTACTTCCCACCGGCAGGTGAGCTATGATTGGGAAATGCAGACTCGGAAATGTGTAACTTAGTGACGGCATCTGTGGGGAAAGCCGCGTGGCGCATGGCTGCAGGGGAGACGGGAATGTGCAAGAGACCGTGACCGCCTGCCCGGCTCTTTCTCTGTGTGGAGCCTGCAGTCACATGTGAAGGCTTCTCGTTAGCTGTGTTCTCCTTATATAATGACCCTGTGTGAGTGAAGAGTTTGGGACCCGCCGGGTCTTTATTGTTCGTTTCCAGTTTGGCTCCACACGATAAGGCAGCGGGAACTGCCAGGCTGTCACTGCCTGTTTCCTCGGCTCCCAGTGCTGCTGGGTTTAGTCCGGGAAAGTGTTGCCGCTGTTCCCTCTCACGGTGGTGATTCAACCATTTATCCCCTTTTTCCCGTTCCTCCCTTTCCTCCCGTTCACACTACCATTCTCATTAATTAGGCCCTAAGCCAAGGCTTCTTCTCTGTAGTTGACCCGCTGGCTGTTCTCTTCCTCAGAACTTTAAAGGGAGTTAAGGTACTTTGCTATCTTTGTCTGGAGCTTTCTGAATAGCCATTGTCTTCTGGTCTTGTACCATGTGTGAGGAGACTATGATTTTGTCCATTCTGTGCTTTTATTTAGTGCTATTTGATTCAATTATGTTAGGTGCTATTACTCTCCTCCGCCTCTGGAGACTCGTCTTCCATGTGCTTTCTGCATCTTTGATTGTTCAATGCTTGACACTCACACATTTTCACTCCTTTACTTAATCTAGTAGAAATATGTCCTATATATGTAGCTTATCCTCTTTGACTCATTTTGTGCCTTGCAGTTGCTTCTTGCTGTGGTACCCTTGATTCTGAGCCAAGCAAATATCCCTTTTCCTTGCACAGATCTGAATTCCAGTGCCTGCCAGCTCTGCAGCCGTTGTCTTTCTACTCTCGAGGCTTCTCACTTACTATTATACGATGCTGATGTCCATTTTCTCAACATGGCTGCTTTACTCGTGTTATATTTCTTACTTTAGCAAACTTCTACATTGTCTTATATACCTTGCATGTCTGTGTATATACATCTGCTGCATCTCTTGTTACTTATCTTCATAGTGTATATGGTTTTCTTCATATTCACATATATATTTACTTCATCACTTTAGCCACATCTTCATTCCCTAGCTATCCATACATCAGGTTTAGTGTGCCCACATATCTTCTCTTCTTCATGATGTCACTTCACACCTGTCAGACTTTACTTATCGTTCTTCTATGTCCAGTGGCGTCTGCAGGCTCATGTCTACCGCAACAATTTGAGGGTACATTCGGTAAGGTTGCCTCAGTGCATAACACCTCACAGACCTTTGGGGTGGTATTGGGATGATACCAGGTGCCATACACTGTGTTCTCTTGCTGTTCTTCCAGTATGACGGAGGTGAGGGGGTGGGCTCTATAGATGACGTGTACATCTGCCTCTCTACACTAATATCTGCATGGGTCTGTGCTTTCACTAGATGAGCAAACAAATATATATAAATTATACATTCAAAAATATTATAATACAAATAATAACAATAATACTCCTGTGTGAGTTACCCATCTGCTCTTTGTCCTGTACATTGCTTCTGAACACGTTGCTACTCCTGGAATATTTTGTGTCTCTGATGGTACTAACATCACCTGCAATGTTTCTGCCAGCAAATTCCCTCCCACTAGGCGCCTCCATCAATTACCTTTGCCCCACCTCTTCTCCTACGGAACATGGAGAGCATTCCAACTCTACACTTATAGTTACTGCTTCCCAGTTTAGAGTCTTTGTTCCTGACCTTTGGCTTGAGTATCTCACAGTGCTTCTCAGCCTTTCACCCAGCTCACATTCTTCATTCTGTTGCACCCTGACTCCCAGGTCCGAGACCACCTTTTATCCACAAAACTCCTTTCCCCTATTGGCAGCCACAGACAATTCCACTATGTGCACAATCTGTTAAAAATATGCCTCCATCTTGTCCAGCCTTTATTCATGCTAACGGGTCTGATGATACGTACATCACGCCACTCTGTTTTCTTGATCAGAGCCATATTTCCGCGAAGTTGGCATGCTTCCTTTTAACTCCTTTTAAGAATTCTTGTTCAGCATTGTAGCCTTTTAAGGAAAGTGCATTTTGATGGCTTTTCTCGGCAACACAGAATACCCAAGACCCCTGCATGCTCCACAATTGCTTCCTTAGTTCGTCTACTGAACTTTATATATGTTGTTTTATTTTTTATTTTACTTACTTATCAAGTGCCGGAGAGCACAGGCATCAAGGTGCCACCCATAAAAACTAGACAGACTAAAAACACAAGAAAACCGGTCAAATGGATCTGAAGGACATCACAGGCAGGCCAAATCAAAACAAAATCAGATTCTAACATTATTAATACTTCCCAAACAGCAGAGTTTTTAGTCGCTTCCTAAACACTAACAGACTAGATATTCTCCCTCTCACTGCCTCTCTGCAGGTCCCATCCTTCAAACCGTTCCTTCCGCTTTCTTCTTCTTTTTGAACCTCCTGTTTGGCCAATCCAGCCACAGGAACTCCCAGTGATGCACCCCTACTCTTGCGCTTCTTGCTTGGTACAGGCACCTGACCTTCCCCGAGCACTGGACCCCTGACATTTTGCACACAACTGCCTCTACTCCTTCTCCACTCCTTGTGTCCCTTAGCCTAAGCTCCCCCCCCACCCCCCCAAAACTATGCTAGCCAGGGACATCCGTGGCTCTCAGCCTAGAGGGCAGCAGCTGACATAACCACGCCTACTACAGTGCTAGAGGTTCATTGTTAACATCAAAAAGCTCCCTAATGTCGCCATCAGGTGCTTTGTAAAGGTAATCTAAAACCATTGCATCATGCTGTAAGGCCAGTTCACAAACTGAGCCATCCAGGGCTGTGGCATCCGCTCCATGTGCAGATGTTACCTCGAGGCAGCCGATTAACACCAAGCAACCTCCACTGCATGCATCTTAAATGCTCCCAGCATCCTGCAGAGAAGAGGAGGAGCCTTCCTTCTCCTGCGGTGCCCGTTTCTGAAATCTGGAGTGAAGGCGATTTATAGCAAGGGCACATATCCCTTTCTGAAAAGCGAAAAAAGAACACAGCCCTATGAATAAAACACGCTCGAAAACAAAATGTTCTGAGTTGATGGATCACAAATACATATTCATAGTTGCCACATCCATTTTTCACACACATCTGTTGCAATACTCTCTCTCACCTGAAGTGCTGCTGCCGCTGCATTCCCAATTATGGATAATGAATAAATGTAGTGCATGAGCCAGGCCCCATCCATGGAAGTGGATGCCAAGCGTGCAGCAGACCTTGCAAACTACAAGAAAGTGAACTGCAACTATGGCAGAAAACACATCTCCAGAACTGACTGCTCGGTTAATGTTTCTTCACATTTAAGTCATTTTTTCATGTAACATAAATTATAGCGAAGGTGTTAATTAAAGATGACTATGCTTTAGTCTTGCGTGGGTGTCCTTATTAAACTGAAGTCTTTCTTCTTCCAAAGGAGCAATTTGTCCTTGTACACTAACATTAATGGCAATTCATCAGATACAAATATGCAGCCAGTGCTGATCAGAAATACTGAATTATATTGCCAGAAAAGGTATTCTGTAAACAAAAGGAATGATGAGCTTTGGGTACCAATGAGGCAGAACAATATCTGGGATTGCTTGTGGCCTCGTGCAGCAGAGATGTGGCCAAGCAGTCCGGGCTGGACTGCCCCTTATGGGGTGGGACCAAGACTGATTGCATATGGTCTTTCCCCTTCTGTAATGGCTTGGCAGGCCGATGGTGTGCAGGGGTGCCCAGAGCAATGCTAGAGGTACAGATTAATTCAAAACTGTGACAAATCAACTTCCGGGGTACCCGTGATCCAGGGGTGAATACCGGTTTCTAAACAATCAATCAGCCCCACACCTCTAATACACCAGAAGGGATCCGAAAAGATTGGAATACAAAGCAAATTATGAACCACCTTGTCCAATTTTGGTAACCTGGATGGAACGGCAGGCTTATCTCTGAAAGGTCGTGGATCATTGATTAGTTGCAACACAGCAAAAATACAATCATTACCCAATGATAAAGGAGTCTCCAGTCAAGGTTGTATTAAAATATATACATTTTTAATCACAACAGACCATCTAACAACACTATGAAATACAAACAAACCATGTAAAGGAGGACAGATTCAAAGAAGGAAAAGGGATGCCCTCTGGATACTGACAGGAGGATAGTTGGTATGGTTAATAGCCACAATAGTTTAAGGTTTCTTGGCTCCAGGACAAAGGGAGCAATGGGTCTTAGTATGTCTCTAGGGGCCGTCTTGGAAGGACCAGGGAGACAAAATAACAATGCACCTTGTGCTGTAGGTATCCTTGGGGCTCAAAAGGGTCAAGTAGACTTCAGGGTGCTTTGCAGGCTTCTTTGAGTTTGAAACGGGAGACAGCTGCAGGTATCAGACAGCAAGACAGTTCGGTGAGTGAAGCTGGATGAACAGCTGTAGGCTGGCTTACACAACACCTCAAGGTCAGGAATCATTGTATCAGTGCTGATCGGTGATTCTGAAGCACTGGTCGAGATGTCTCCATCAACGTTGCTGTCAGTTGTGGATCGAGGAACTCAACTGGCTCAAAAAAGTCCTTTAAGGCAGTTGTCAGTAGATGCTCGTCGAGACAATTCTCTCAGCTTCTTCAATGGGCTTGTGTTGCTCTTTAAGGCAGATGGCCCACAGCTGTGGAGTGTGTTGTAGGCAGCTGCCTTGTGCTTGGTTGTAGGCTGAAAGACCTTCTGGCACTTCCTATTCAGGAAGCTTGCTGCAGAGCCGAGTAGGGCACGCTGTGTGCTGCCTGGGTACCAGTTCTGCAGCAGCTGGAGGGTCCTCTAGGGTCCTCTGAGTTCTATATCTCTCTCTGTCACCTGGGAAATGGATAGGGGAAGGATCTTGCTTCCCTCTTTGGATATCCTTAACTATCTTTACTGGCGTAAGATGTAAGGCAGGCTGTACCTTTAGCCAGGGTCCAGGGTTGAGTTCTTCTGTTACTTCTCCCAAAAGAGTGGCTTAGCCCTCTCTTAAAGCCAAGTGGGCCACATTGATTGCTGTACGATAAGCCTACCTTAGTGAACAATCCTAGGGTCTCTACCAACAATCTCCTGTATGTGTCAGGTCATAATCAGAGTGCTTTGGAGGTGTGGCCTGAGCCCATGGTGTGAGGCTGTGAGCGAACAAAGCGCCCGTCAGAATCCTTCATTGATCCTATATTACGGTGGTTGCAGTGATTGCTGATAACGAAGACACCCGTGGAAAGTGGAAACGGATGCCCAGCTCCTGAGCGTGGTTCTGGCCCAAATTAGGTCACTTGGATGTAATACGGTCCAAAATGCGGACTCTTGATGGAAAGAAGATGGCAGACAGAGCCACGCTGAAGAAGATAGGAGGAAGGAGGAGCTGCAATGCATAAAACACACCACAGCCCACACAGGAGCACGAGGTGCAGCGAGGACCTTTGGTGCCTACACTGACTGGGGCTGCCTGGTCGAAAGGTAGGCAGGCCCCCTGGAGACTACATCTAGTCGGTGCTTGGGAGGTGCTAATAGCAGCAAGTGGGGCCGCAAACAACAAACAACTGGCCGCAAGACACTGGGGCTTGCCCTTGGACGCGGGTCGGACTGGACCCACTAAGGAGTGCGAGCGGCTACTACATGATGGCGGAAAGCAGCTGGACAAGATGCATTGACGGATGGAACAGTGTCAGATGACAGCTCCGGAGGCATTGTGATCAAGAGTGCCGGATTGTTTAGGTACACTGAGGAGCAAGAACGTGTTCTGGTTAGGTGCTCGCATGGACTATGAACACTGATCTCTCGGGGCCCTGAGGGCAGATGAGCCGGTGAATGGAGGGTTAGGAAGAGGCAAACAGAGACACAGGAGCCACGGCTCCACATTGTGGTGTGTTGGTGGCGTGTCGCCTGCAGTGCTGTTGGGGAGCAGCGCCAAGATGGTGCATAAGGACCTGCAGCACAGCCCAGGAGGTGGAGGAGTGTGGTCTGTGGGAGAAGGAAGGGGGCTGATCCCCAACTGGGTTAAACCTGGTCCCCCGTGAAGTCCTCTTGTACACCAAGGTTTGCTGCTGGGAAAAGACTCCCTTAACACCCCGGGGGCCTGGATCCTACAATAACTTGGGCATGAACAGATTGCTGGGGGGCGGCCACAACGCACATTGCAGGAGTGAGGGGCCTGCATGGCCACACAACTTGAGGACATTGGCCATTCCCTAGAGAGCATGCACTGAGCTGCAGGCACAGAGAATTGGTAGTGCCAATGGGACTACAAAGGTCAGTGGGCCGGCTACAAACTGTGGAACATATGGCGACGTCCTGATTCTGGCAGTACCGGTCTTGTGCTGAGAGAGTAAATTACCAACTGGTAGTGGTGATTAGCCCTGCTGGCTGAACTGCTGTGGATTAAGCCTGTACCTTTTTTTTTGACTACCTGACCTGGAGTTGCACCGGTCCCACTGACACAGGGGTGGTGTGTTAAGAGGCACATAAACAGTGCAGGAGTGGTCAGGGGGCAAGGTCATTGCCGGCTTGAAGTCCTGTCAACTGAACCTGGGGGTTTGACTGGAAAGTAGAGAAGTGACTGTTACTTGCTGAGTAGACAAGCAACGAGGCTCACAGTCTCCTGTGATGACTGCCCCATGAGGGAACTACAAGTACTGCAACAAATATAGCATCTGGTCACTGCCACTGAGCTGAGGAGGGGCCCTATACCTGGTCCTCTGAGCCTCCTGTGCTTACCAAGGGAACTGAGCCTTACTGCTAAACCGTTGCATATTGGTACTGCAAGGTTAGTTGACCCGGGTGAGAAGGCCTATGCAGGTGGCAAAGGGGATGTACCTGTAAATTTGAACGAGAGCCTGGGTTAGCACTGAGGGCTACCTCTGTCAAGCTGCCACTGGGTGCGTTGGCACTGTAATTGAGACGACAACATAGGAGGCCTGCGCCACAGTGGTAGGTACCGAGTTGTTGGTTGTTGTCTGCTCTGTCCTTATAAGAGCATGTCCCCCACCAAGGGCAAGAGCAAATCCACGATCATGGATTTGTTTAGTAATGCTGGCAGGCCTCGAGACTCAGAGCGGAGCAAGGCTGCAACATAGAGGGAGACAGGAACATCTAAACCGGGCAAGCAGGAAGAGTTGGTGCTGACTGTGATAGCGGCACTGAGGTCATCTCTAGAAAACAAGGATAGATGAGGTTAAGGTGGACGTGCAGCTCTGAGACAAGATATCCGTAACCTGGTGGAGAGGGTGACATTGGCTGAAACTGACCTGAAAGAAACCTGGGAGTCTATGAAGGATCTTGAGATAAAAGTAAAGGTGTTAGAGAGAAGGAACACCGTTCTGGAGCTGCAATCTGAGGATGCGGAGAAGGACCCAATGGAAAAACGTGAGGCTGCTGTGGATCCCAGAAGGTCTAGAAGGCCCGAACCCCACACGATATGTGGAGATCTTAATATTGCAAGAAATCGGTGCAGAAAACTTGTTACAAGGATTTGCGGTTCAGCGCACTGATTGTTCACTGCAAAAGAGGCCTCTGCCGGGGTCACACCCTAGACTGATCATTGCAAATATCCTAAACTTTCATGACAGTGAGGTGATATTAAAATACTCCACGAAAGGCAGTGAAATCCAATGAGACAACTCCAAAATTGCCATCTATCCGGATTACATGCCAGCAGTCCAGAGGGCTAGGAACTTTTTTGTACCGATCGAAGCTAGACTCTGGCATTTAAATGTTAAGTACATGCTCATGCATCTGGCCAGGCTCAAAATTATCCATAAGGGCAGAGCTCACTTTCTTGAAACCCCTGCTGTGGCTAACATGTGTCTGGAGCATAAAAGTTTGGCCGGTGTGGAGGAACCCATCACATGAGGCGATGAGCACTACCAACGAGGCGGGTTAACTGTACTGGGGGATGGGGATGTTTGAGAATTACAATGTTTTTCTTCTGCCGAATTGTAGGTGTAAATTGGGGTCTGTTAACACTGTACTAATCATTCTTTACTATTGATGCAATGTTTGATCGCCTGCCTGGGGTTCATTGGTCTGCCCCGCGCATAGGCTGGTGTTGGCCGGTTGCTGACACCCAATACTTTGTACACAATGGCCTGCACAGGCCCAAAAAGGTGTGGGTAGGTCTGAGCACTGCAAGCATGGAGAAGTTGCTGGGCTGAGGTTTATGGTTTTGTTTGTTGTGTTCTTGGTTGAAAGTTCTTCACGCAAATGGGTACACATAATGTATGGCTCGATTTGCAGACTGGGGGAGTGGAAGGTGTCAGGGAGGCTAGAGGTGACCTGTGACCTATGATCAGGTATGGTGGGCCGGTGGGAGGTGGTCTCCAGTGAGAGAAGGTGAAGACCTAGACATATGCATGGCATCCCCCATTAAGGTACTGACGTGGAATTTACAAGCGCTGGGCACATACATGCGCAGAATTCGAGTAAAGTCTTTTTTGAACCACAAGAAGGTGTCCATTGCCCTGTTACAGGAGACCCTCCATACGGCAGAGGTGTTGGAAAAGGTCAAGGGATTCTAGGGGGGGCAGGGATATGGGGTGGCATACTCTAAATATGCTAGAGGGGTATTTACGTGGATAAGTGCTGATGTGCAGTTCCAATTGACAGAGGCACAAGCAGACGGAGAAAGGAGGCACCTCATTTTGAAGGGTTACATAGATTACATTGAGGTGTGTATAATCAACTCCTATTTCCCAAATCATGGCATGCCATCATATGTTAACTCACTCTGTGCTAAAATAGTGCACTACCGAGAAGGCTTCTTCATTTGGGGAGGTGATTTCAATTGCGCTACAGACCCGATATTGGACAGGTCCTCCCATCCGCAGAAGGGTATGGGGCCGGCATTTACGGCTCTTAATGTGGTATTAACTAACCTAGACATGGTGGATGTAGGGAGAGAGCTATAGTCAGAAAATAAAGGCTACTCTTACTACTCCTCACCTCATGGCCTATATATACACACTAGGATAGACTACTTCTTTGTAGGCCGGCCCCAAATGGCTGAAATAAGTACAGTGGAGTACCTGGGTCAAACAATCTCTGACCACTCCCCATTGCTGATGGAAGGGAACATCTGTGGTCCCCGGCCCCTATCCCAATGTGGCGCATGCATACTGATGCCTTAACGGATCAAATCTGCAGGGTTAAGCTACAGAAACGCTGGAGGAGTTTTTGGAGCTCAACATAAGGAGCGTAAAGAAGTGGGGCGCAGTGTGGGAAACCCTAAAAAGTAATAGTTAGGGGTGAGGTCATTGCTAGTCCAGGAGGCATCTGGAAAACACTGTGGGTGGATCTAAAAAAGCTAGATGAAGAAATACGGGACATGGAGGTTTGAGAGGCGGGATGACAATTGGGTGAAGTGAAGCTGGTGGAAGCCAGGTATCGCTGCCCTGAGGCCTGGGGGAGGTAATCGAAATTCGACCACACAGTTAAGAACACCAGAGATCATGCAGAGGGGGACAGACTGGGTAGACTCTTGGCATGACTCTGTAAGAGGGAACACACTAGACATCTGACTACGGAGTTGAGAAATAAAGAGGGTACTATGTGTAAGACACAACTTGGAATCAATAGTATATTTGCTAAATATTACTCTCAACTATGTAGGCACATGGAACTGGTCCCCGAGGAGAAAGTGTTGGGCACTTTTGCAGAAATAGGGCTTCCCAAATTGGTAGCTGCTCAACAGGCTGTGCTTGACCAAGACATCACGGTTGAGGAGGTAAATGAGGCGATTGCTTTGCTTGCTACTAGCAAAACTCCGCATAACAAGGGTTTCAAAAGCCGTAAAGACTAAATTTGAAAATTTATGAAATGATTTTAAATGGTATCCAGCAGGATATCCTACTTATTCCAACTTAGAACAACCCAAGGTCACCATAAGAAGCATAGAGCAACATCATTTTACACAAAGAAAAACGTATTTTCTTTCTGACTTATTTATTTCACAAAAAAGAGAGAGTGTGTTTAACAAATACATAAAATTCATTACTTTCAACAAAGACATACAGTTATAATTTGAGCAAAATCTAAGTGCAATTACGGTTTAAGCAAAATTTAAGTGCATTTTATGAAAGTCCGCCAATTGGTCTAGGCAAAATATAAATGCACTTGTAAGCAATATACAGGTCTGCCAACGTCCACTTTTCACTCGGTATATGAAGAGAAAAGAAAGAAAAAGGTCTCAAAGAGAATAAATCAATAAGCAATTGGGAACAGAATTTAAGTTCCATTCGACATTGAGACCGTTAGGACGTTTCGGCGGGCCACCTGTGAGGCCACTGGTGTTGGAAAACCGCCTTCCTCGGGGCAAAGTAAGTAGTGAAATTCCCTACGGGGAAGCAGACAAAATACTCCATCACATAAAGAAATGTATAGTTTGTACAAAAAAGAAAATCAATTGTATTACAACAAAAACATAATATCACATGCTGTATGCTTCTCAAACGGAAATCCTGGGTTGACAAGTTTAAATTAAAAAAAAACATAATTTCTTTAAGGCTGATCAGTGATTTAAGTTAAGACTACTAATTTAAACTGCCTAGAAGGGGAACCTTACCCTAAATGAATGAGGGGGAAAACTTCAAAGGCAGGAGGTCAAGACGTCAAACAAGACCCTGGTGCAGAGCATGAGCAGGAGTGACTGAAGCAAGACACTGAAGTAAAGATAACATTAAAGAAATTATAAAAACAGGGGAGAAGTATATCTTTCAGTGAATCTGGAAAATACAGAATCTATGAAATGTAGTCATAACGAGATAAAGAGTGAAAAAAGAGAGAGAGCACAGAAAGAGAAATTACCTGAGCAAAACTCCGGGCAGTGATGGACCCCCCCCCCCCAGAATTTTACAAAACAAATGCGCCTTTGGTGGCCCGGTGTTGCTCAAGGTATTTGTGGAGGCCTATGCAGCGAGTTTGAGGGAAATCTTAATAATCCTGATCCCCAAACCTGGGAACCCTACGGATAAATGAGATTCCTACTGGCCGCTAACCATGCTAAATTACGACATGAAGATCTTGAGGAAAATGTTGGCGGGGCGCCTCCGTAGGGTGATTGCAGGGTTGGTACACAAGGACCATAATGGTTTTATACCAGATCGTAGTACAGCCCTGAATTTACGTCGCCTCCAACACACTATTGCACAGACTGATGATAGCCTGGAGCACTGCGCTGTGGTGTCATTGGACACGATAAAAGATTTTGATTCACTTTACTGTCACTAATGGCTGTTTGCAGTACTACAGGGATTTGGGTTCGGTGAGCAATTTATACGCTGGGTACAAATCTTATATGCCTCGCTGGTTGCAAGGGTTAAATCTGGAAGACACGTATCGGCGGCATGGGACATACCCCACAGAGCAGAGTGGGGTGTAGAAGTATATCTTGTTCTTAGCACAAGGTAACATTCCTCACGCTCCATTATCTATATGTTGCTTCTGACTAAAAAGTCATTCTGCATTTCGATGCGGTATCTCAGGCTTTCAGAATTTGTGCTCATTTTAATCATCTAGTCGCACAATTAGCCTCAGAGAGTCAGGAGTCAGGAATACAGCAAGGCATGTAAACTGCGGATTATCTACATTTGTGTCAGCTCATCAAGACCCTAAGTTAAAGACAAACCACACGCTTAGCATTTCTCGCATTTCTGTGCAAAGACCCGTTAAGAGCTTTCCAAGCTGTGAACTATCACAGTATGTGGAGTGAAAACGCAAAAATGTAGCAAAATGACCAAGATGAAGTTCCGATGGCGCGATTCAATGTGTGCGCTTAGGCCAACACAACATAATACAGAATGGATGTACTTTTACAAACCCTCCTTTTGGCCTAAGCCAACACATTGAGGTCATACATCATCATCAGACTCATCAGAGTCATATAAATTGATAGCCATAAACTGTTTGATCGCAAGATCCTGCATGGTCAAGGCATTAGTCATATTGACAGGACGATGAGGACCAGGTTTCAATTTCATCAGAGATCTAGAACAGCAATTACCTAGCACAGAACCTAGAACAGACAACATTTTATACAGCAACAGCTGAACAAGATGACCCTGATGATAATAGCGAGTGCTGAGAATAATTTCCAACCCCAAGTTCTAAGTATTTTCCACATACATTTTCCAATGTCCCAATCGCCTTCAGGGACGTGAACTATAGAGCACAGTGTATGTAACATTTGATAGCTTGAACACAGTAGGAGTCAGGTACATGCACGCAACACGCTGACTATTTTGCATACAACACCACGCTCAGCTAACATAAAGTCTAAAACCATTCTATTCTGAAGAGCAACTATCCTAATGGCTCTTTGTTCTAATGTCATGTTAAACAGCATGTCAGTTGTTTCATTGATAGTGTTCTCTAACACTCTAGCTAATCTTCTAATATATCTAGCGTTTAGTATTTGACCCCAAAAAGAAACCATGAATGTTTCTACATCCACTAGTATCTGAAGAGGGGTGATTCCCCTCCTAAGGTGATATTTCAGTATATCTGCAGTGGGCATGACATAAATACCTGGCTTTAGTATCCCCAGATAACAAATTCCTTTCCAATCTTTAGGTAACCATGGATAGGCTTCCTTGTCACAGACAAAGTAAATGGATCCCACAATGTATAAGGGCCTATTCTCGTTTACCAAAACCGCAGTGTTCATACTCTGTGTGTGGCACTGGACCACATGGCTGATCTTGCTTGTAGTCTTCTTACCCTGCCCAGCTCTGCAACTCCTCACAGTGTCTTTAGGGGGATTGAAGGGAAGGTTGTTGGTTAATTGTGGGTGCAGTAATCATATTACACTTTCCTATTCTACAAAATATCATACCCTAACTATTTCCGTGGTCAAAGATTGTATCTTGTTGCTCGAGACACAGAGTGGTCCATGAACAAAGGATTGTATCAGCATCTGAAGAAAGTGATGAGTTCTCAAGTTGTTTAGGCTTGAAATTATGCTCAGGATCAGAATGGATACTCTCACTTAAAGGCACACACTTGGCTTCAAGATCATTAACCCCCTCTTTAACCCACTTTTCATAGGACAAAGGCAAGGGCACTCGTTTCAGGTGTGCCGCATGTTTCCAATGTTTCTTTTCTTTGACTTGAACAGTCGTCTGAGTAGCCTGCAGCACCTGATAGGAACACTTCCAGCGAGCTGCAAGACTTAATTTCCTGTCAAAATCCTTGATTAGCACAAACTCACCATGTTGAATGCAGTGACCAGGTCCCTCGTATTTTTTGGGCAAAGCTGATCAAACCTCTTAGTGAATCAAAAGCAGGGTTTGAGTCAATTGTTCATAATAATTAGTTAACAACGGGTACTCAATGTCAGACAGCTTTTTAGGTCTAGGTGCCTTCCATATATTAGCAGGTCTCCCCATTACTATTTCATAGGGAGAAAGCCCTGTTCTTGGCTGTGCAGCAGTTCTCATAGACAGTAATGCTAATGGTAAGGCGTTGGGCCATTTCAATTTACTATGTGCACATACCTTTGCTAGTTTGTTCTTAAAGATACTGTTATGGCGCTCAACTAAACTGGCACTCTGAGGATGTCTGCGGAATGAAATCGTTTATCAATCTGTAGCGCCTCGCATACCTGTAGTATGACGGTGGCTATAAAGTGAGGTCCATTGTCGGACCAAATTACTCTGGCTAACCCGAATCTAGGGAAGTACATTTTCAGCATGACTTTTGCAGTGGAAATAGCACTATTATCCTTCAAAGGGAAAGCCTCAATCCAATTACCGAATGCACATATTTCTACTTAGACATATTTATAGTTCTGGCATCACCCCATCCCAATGAAGTCAAAGTGAATCACTTCAAACGGCATGGAGGGAGGTCTGAAATTAACTTTAGGTGCTGGTGTTCCCTTACCAATGTTGTGTTGTAAACAAATCATGCAGTTCTGAACTACTTGCTCCACGACTTTGGGAATGTTGTCATTATTCCATACCGGGTCTAAATGTTCACAAATACTCTTCAGACTGATGTGGGCTGGCCTATGTGCCATAGTAACTACAGCTGTTACCTATGCGTTGGGCAGCATCCACCTCTGTTTCTCGTGGCCAAACCAACAACCCTCATTATCTAACCCTGCAAGTCCAGAACCCCAAAGTTCAAGTTGCTCTTTTGTTGCTTCAGCTTGAATTGCCTTCACACTACTAATACCCTCCTCCATCATCCCAGTTTCAGCAACCCATCTAGCAGAATCCAACACATACATGTTAGATTGTGGGTCATTGGAAGTTTGTTGTGCTATTTTGTCTGCAAATGCATTTCCTTTCCCAATGTTATCAGTCACTCTCTGGTGTGCTGTGCATTTCATTATTGCTAGTTGTTTAGGAGAGCCAGTGCGGATAACAGTTGCACTATTAATATTGCATCTTCATACCATGAGATGTCAAGAATCCCCTTTCAGCCCATAATCTCCCAAAGTGGTGAGCTACTCCAAAGGCGTACTGACTATCAGTATACATATTTACATTAAGCCCGTGGCATATTTCACAAGCTCTAGTCAAAGCAACTGTCTCTGCAGCCTGGGCAGAGTTGTGAGGAATTTTCCTGCTTTCGATAACGGTGTCTAAGGTGGTGATTGCATAGGCAGCAGTAGAAATGCCATCAGGAATTTTAAAACAAGACCCATAACAAAATTGCTCTCCATCAGGGGATGGTGTCTTGGTCAGTGACATACAGGCAATCATGGGATGCATCAATAATGCATTCCTCATTCAGAGGAGGCAAAAGTTCAGCCGATTCAAAGAACAGCATCTCTTCATTTTGATGTGAGGTGCAAATAGACTCAACTCATACCTCGTAAGTCAGGCAGATGTGAGATGCTGAGTTTGTGTTCTATTTAACAGCACATCTGCTGAGTAAGGTACCATCACGGTTAAAAAGTGACCCAAAACCATACCTTCACTTTGATTTACTGAGGCAGCAGCAGCAGCTGCAACCCTAAAACATTTTGGCAAAGCGCATGCAACAGGGTCTAACGTGGAGGAAAAATAGCCGCATGGTCTGTTTCTTCCTCCATGTTCCTGTGTCAAAACAGCCAAAGCACATCCGTTTTTTTCATGCACAAATAGGACAAACTCCTTATTATAATTTGGTGTGCCCAATACTGGCACAGAACCTAATGACGTTTGAGCAGATCAAAAGCGTCCTGACAATCCGTATCCGAAGGCAGCGGTAAATCTACTTCCTTCCTTGTCAATGCCAATGTTGGCTTAGTTAAAAGTGAAACATTTGGAATCCATTGACTGCAATATGAAGCCATTCCGATAAAAGCCCTAACTTATTTCTGCGTATTTGGTACAGTCATGCCAAAGATGCCTTGTACCTTTTCAGGCTCAAGGTGCTTACCCTCCTCCGACAGGAGACAGCCTAGGTAGCCGACCTCCTGTTGACAATATTGGAACTTTTTTAAAGATACCTAATAGCCATGGTCAGCTAAATGCTTCAACAATAAAATAGTGCCCTCCTTGCAAGCACTCTCTGAATATGCAACAATAAGCAGGTCATAAATGTACTGTATCAGTGTGCAAGTGGAAGGCAAATCAAGCATATCGAGTTGTTCCTTGAGAGCCCTGCTGTAAATGCTAGGACTCTCAGTGTACCCTTCCGGTATTTGTGTGAAAGTGAAAGAGCGTCCACCAAGGGAACATGCAAACAAATATCTACTGTCTGGGTGAATGGGTATGCTAAAAAATGCATTCTTCAAGTTGATGACAGAAAAATGTCTAGCTGTAGCAGGAGCCATAGTCAAAATGGTGGTGATGTCAGGGACAATGGGAAACTGTAGTGCTACTACTTTGTTAATCGTGTGAAGATCAATAACAAAACAATAGGGTAATGCATTGTCACCTGTCTTATAAACAGGCAAGACAGGACTATTGCATGTGCTACCAGATAACTCTTCAATAACACCTTGATGGATAAAATCAGAAACAATACTTTAAGTGCTTGCTCACCCTCAACAATTTTATACTGTGGAATGCGTGGTAACATAATACCAGATTTCAAAACTATGCGAACTGGCTTGACATCTAGTATCACTACATCGTTGTAGTTCCTTGCCTAATAAATGCGTAGACACCTGATGCAATTCACTCGGTAAAGGCAAAGCCATGAATTGTGAGGTGGAATTCAGATGGGAAGAAATAGTCAAGTACACTCCATCTGGCGAGCAGTAAATTACTGTTTACAATTTCTTCAACAAATTTAATCCTAGCAGATTTTTACTGCAATTTGTGGTCAATAAAAATGGACATGAGTCAGTGAGTGGACCCAAGGCTATTGGCACCGGTCGAGAAACCGGACTCACTCCTGGAGTACCAGAAAACCCTACTGATACATTGTTCTTCCGTGACAGGGGAATATCTTGAACCCGCAGATGGTCAATGGAGCACATCTGAGCTCCCGTGTCCACCAAAAAAGTGTGTGCTCTTGTGCCTTTCAGTGAACCTCTTGCTTACAATAGGCACATTGGTTCATATTAACAGGCCCTGTTTGTGGGATAAACTGTCCTCTCGGTTGGGCGTTTCCTCCCTGCGGTCCTCTTGCAATTTGCTGCAAAACTACCCTAGTTTTTAAGTACACCTTTTTCTTATCGATCTTCTTCTTTTCATTGTTTACTCTGTTTTCATAATACTGAGGCATATGGAGAACTTCAGATTGTGATTTAGCCTGCCATGCACTTTCAGAGACAGTAATCTGTGACTGAATGTCAGGAAATAACCCTCGTACAAATGTGTCAGCAAACAATCTCTTTCCTGGTTCTGAACTCAAATCCTGACCACTGAAATCTGAAATACTTGCTCAAACCTGTTAAAACACTCGGTTGCTCCTCTGTCTTCCCTTGCATGCATGCAGTTAATTTATCCCAAATGATTCTCTTTTCAGGCACTAGAGTCTTAAATTGAGTCACAATGTCATTTGGCCGGTCCGATAGCACAGTGAGTAGGGTGCTCGCTTTGACATCTTTGCAAAGCCTGCTGACATAGGTTTGAATCCCGGCAGGGCCAAACTCAGCCTTTCATCCTTCTGAGGACGATAAATGAGCACCACACACCGTGGGTAATAATAAGCAGTGCTCAGATACCTGAGGGTTCGCAGTGCTATATAAATGCTAAATTATTATTATTATTATAATATGCCCTGGGTAGGCTTCTCCCAAGCTTTTCTAGAATTATAAGCTAGTTCCAATGCAGCCCAAATATCACCCAGCTTAGATTGACTGTCTACTGTCCTAATTTGCTTCCATAAATCTGTTGGCAAAATCACTAGGAATAATAAATCGATGTCACCTAAAGTGAAAACCGACAAATTCAAGACGGATTCTATTTCTTTGTAGAACCCTGTAGGATTCTTCCCAATGTCTGGAATAGACTACTTAAGGGTATTTACTTCCTGCCGTGAGAATGGAACATGAACAAACTGCGATATAGGGTGCAGGAATAGTTGTGGCAGGTGCTCCATCAACACTAGGTATCTCTTCCTTCGGCACAAGAGTCGGAAGAACCTCTCTCATGGGTAACTGTATAGTGGGAAACTCTGAACGTTTATTTAGGAGTAAAGACAAATCGAGAGACAGTGAGTTTATAAATCACCATAATATCAGCGGGACAACACAAATTCTTTATAAGCACTCATCCTGCAAATATTCAACCATAACTTGTAATACCTTTCTTTGCATGGGAGGAGAATATTGGCTAAATGTGTTGTGAATATCAATGGCGAAATGGAGGCATCTGAGATCCATCTAAACGTGTCTCTCGTGCATATGCACATTTCTTCACTAACAGTTTTTGGTGCAGGGAAAAATCTCTTTTGCACATACAATGTTTGTTGTGGACATTTCTCCAATTCTATTTGGTGTAGGTGGTCTAATTCTCATTTAAAGAAAAATAGTTTTGACATGTGTTCACACACTTTCAGTGTGGTGGTATCCCTAGTACAAGTAAAGAAAGTGAAATCCTGCAATTCTTGTGTAATAGCAGAGTCAGTTAGATCACCCCAAATCTCAGCAAGGTATAGTCCCATTTGTTCTAGTAATACCTTCTGTTCAAGAATACCCCCATGATCTGCTAGAGAGGCCAAAACGGCTGCTTCATCGCCTTCCTCTGTATATCTTTCTGCCCATTTCAGCAATTCCTTCTTACGTGCAGGAGGTATCGTGCTTCGAGTAACAATTTTCTGATCACTAGGGATATTTACAGGTGCAAAAAGTGGAGTAGTAGAAGTAGTCAGTAGCGAAAGTAGGAGTAAGTCGTGTGCATTAGGAGGTAAAGGGAAATCATTAGAGTGTGAGGCTGGTATAGGTAATGGTCGCTGTGCTTGATGTGCTTGAGTTTGTGGTGGCACATATGGAGGTGGTGCAGTAGGGGATGTTTGTCTTTCATTCAGTAATTCATTTATCAACTCAACAGATGCATGTAATTCTTTTGAAGTGTATATTTTCTGCACTTCTAATTGGAACCCCCTATCCATGCTTCTTAGAGCTTCTCCTTGTTTCTGGTGGTCATGCGCCAAAGTTTTCCCAGCTTGAGTAATGTGTCTATGTGCATATTTCTCTGTGCTTTTGAGGCGTTGGGTGGCTCCCTTCCTCCAATCCCTAACAGCGTCAAAGGCAGCAGGCCTCACTTTTTTGCTCAACAATATGGAATCTTAGTGCTGTATTTTAGCCATTTCAAAACTTCCCAACTCTGGTCATTGAAGTTCTTCTTCATGTCTGGTCTGACAATGACAAATACTGTTAATCACCATAGCTCCTAAACCATATTTCAAATACATGTCATATGCCGGCGACCCTTCGATTGACTATGTTCCAAACCATTCGGTTGTCTTCTCCTGCAACAAAGTGTTGCCCAAAAGATGACAACTCAGTGAAACCAGGCATACTTTCAGAAAACAGGTATTACTTGGTCAATATACTGCGCAGGATATTTTGGTGTCCTAAACAAATACCAAGTACTGTCAGTTTGAAACAGACTCACCTATGGTCTGGAACTCTCACCGTGATGACCTCTGGGCAAAGCATGGCGAATGGAGATCGTAAGTAGCAGTCTGCGAGGAAGCATTTCTGTAGGTGCAGGGGCCCCCGATACTCACTGTTCTCAGTTCGTTCACTTCATCCTCACAAAGCGCGATGGGTTGTCCTAGGAATATGCCCACATTCCGGGCACCATCTGTTAGTCCCAAATCTGAGTTACTGCGGAAAAATGAAGATACGCCAGTCACGAAACAAATATATAATAAGAATATATTATCGCTTAAGTGGACCCAGATTCATTCATGTCTGTGTACAGCCATAGAGAAGATGAGCAAAGGTATGGGGGAACAGATATGTTTTATACATTTTCAGAAAAGTTAAAATTCGTTCCAGTTTACTGTATGCTCACAGTTCATGACCTGTGAAATGTGGGCATTTGCTATGGCAACATGTGCTGCAGCACTCTGCGTCATCCCTCAGACAATTTACTGTCTGGAAACAGAACAGAGTCGGTGTAGGAGTATATCTTGTTCCTAGCACAAAGTAACATTCCTCACACTCCATTATCTATATGTTGCTTCTAACTAAAAGGTAAGTCTGCATTTTCGACTCGGTAGCTCAGGCTTTCAGAAATACACATGGTATGAATTGTACTCCTTTTAATAATTTAGTCGCACAATTAGCTTCGGAGAGTCAGGAGTCAGGAAGACAGGAAGGCAGGTAAACTAATGATTATCTACGTTTGTGCCAGGTCTTCAAGGCCAAAAGTTAAAGACAAACAATGTGCTCAGCATTTCTCGAATTTCTGTGCAAAGACCCGTTAAGAGCTTTCCAAGCAGTGAACTTTCCCCGTATGTGGAGTGAAAAACCGAAAAGTGAGCAAAATGGCCAAGATGAAGATCGGATTTGGCACGATTCAATGTGTGCGCTCCGGCCAACACAACATAATACAGAAAGGATGTACTGTGAAAATTTAGGTTTGGTGAGCAATGTATACATTCGAAAAAACCTGTACGCCTCGCGGGTTGCAAGGGTTAAATCTGGAAGACAGGTATCAGCGGCATGGGACATACAGAGAGGTACACGTCAGGGGTGTCCGCTATCACCAGTGCTGTATGTGTTGGCACTAGAACCGTTAGCAATCTATCTACGTAAAGAATTTCTGGAGGCAAGTATATGGGTTGGTGGCAGAGGCCATCTAGTCTCACTGTACACAGATGATGTCCTACTTTACCTTAGTGACCCGCAGCACAATTTGCCAATAGTCATGGAGGTGTTGGACAACTTTTCAAAGTTGTTGGGGATTTGTTTCAGTAAGGAGAAGTCCTCCCTGTTCCCACTGGCCAGTCTCTGGTGGTTTGAAGTGGGAGATCTACTGGAAATGGGGCTCTCATGGTGTTTGGAATTCTTTAAATACCTAAGGGTACACATCATGCACACATCTGAGGGAATGCTTGAATAGAACACAGTGATGGTGGTAAAAGTCCTTAGGAGGTCTATGACATTCTGATCAAGGCTCCCATTGTCGCTGATGGGCCAGGTTGCGATTGCAAAAACGACAATCTTACCTATATTTTTATTCTTCTTCAATAATGTCCACCACTATATCAAAGCATCGTTCATCCGCCTACTGGAGTCACTGATTAGGGAGTTCCTTTGCTCTGTCAACACTGTGCCAATCCTTTAAAGAGGGAACTGTGCAACTACACAGATTTACAGAGATATTACTTGGCGGCACAACTCAGCTTTGTTGCCAAGTGGCTATCGGATGAAGCCACTTCTGAGTCAGCATTTAACAGCACCTGGCAGTTCCTGCACACCTCAAGGAAATACTGTGGTTGACGCAAAATTGCCTGGGTGCTGCCCCCCTGATGGTTGACCTGGGCAGGAGGGTGTGGCGTATGACCCTGAAATTGTTGAGGCTGGATTGCCCCTACTCGCCTGAGACCCCGGTGGCTGCAGATGTATGCAAAAGCTGGGAGGACCTAGCAGCGGCAAGACAATGGGTGGTCTGAGGATAATAGTAAATTTAAGGAGATGGGGCTTCATTCTGAGTTCCGAGGTAACCACGCCGCTATTTGTGGCATGGCTGCCTCCGAACTCGTCCAAACTCCGGCCTGGTGAATGGAGTAAATACTGGTCCATTCCGAGGTCGGAGGCACCATAATTCCCCATTCACCAGGGTCATTCCCCATTCCCATTTGAGCCCCCATAGGGCTCAATGGGAAGGGGGAAGGCGGCAATAACGGTACCGTAAATTACGGTACCATTATTGACCCCGGAGTCCCTTTGCGGGTCCCGTCCTTAATGCCTGCGAAAAGCTTGCTAGAAGCAGGTGTTAAGGAAGGACCTGCAAAGGGAACTTGTAGTAGGGTGGTAAGGGTTTAACGGCACCGGTCTCGTTACTGGTGACCGATCACCCTTACCGCCTACTCGGAATGAGGCCCATGGAGAACTTAATAGAGCAGACATGGCTGCCCAAGGGTCAATTTTCTGCAATATTTGGAATTAAGGGGGTGGCCAAAGGAAAATGGGCTGGGTGGCCGGAGGAACCAGAGGGACTCCGATATTGATCTTGATGTACACGTTGGACGACGGCTGGAAACTAGTATCCAGGCTGCACAGACACTTGACCAACAGGCCCAACCCTCAGAGTCCTGAACTAAAAGTACACTGGGAGGTTGACCTTAGGGAGTGCATAGAGGGGAGGGAATAGGAACACTTACTGGGTTTCCCTCTCGAGAGGTGTCTAGAAACCCCTGATTTAAACTAATTCAACTGAATGTGCTGTACTGCACCTATATGACACCTTGCAAGATGGCTAACTTCAGCAGCAGTAAACAACCAACATGTCCCTGGTGTGGCGGTATAGGGGTGGACTTAATTCACATGCTTTGGGGCTGCACAAAAGTACAGAGTTTCTCGGCATGCATTGAGCAGGCGTGCAGGAAGGCTGGGGTCATTAGGTACACCTGAAACCCGAAAGAATGTCTGTTGGGAGCAGATCCAAGAAGGAGTAAACATAAACATCTCATTAAATTCATGGACATGGCATGCATTCTAGCTAAGAGGTGCATCACCATGGCATGGAAGTCAGCTGGGGGCCCACAATACACACGTTGGCACAGGGATTTTGAGACCTGGGCTGAGGCAGAAACCAGAGTGTGGGTTGGTCTGGTGCATAATCTGGAAGTGACCACTAGTGGTACTTATGAGTGCTGGAAGCTGTTCATTTGGGACATGTTCCACCCCTCATACGATAAGCCACTGTGAAGGTTGCAACACTCTATAAAACGTTGCAATAAAACACTAACTGTATGAAACCATGGGCCCGGCTAGGCACCTAGGTTTTGGCCACACAAGGATGCTATCATGTACATCATGGGCCAATGCCCGAGAAGGCTGCATGTAGGGTGACCCCGCTAACCTGGCCTGTTTATGGAAGTAGTATATAGGATACCCAGTTAACATGGGTGAAGAAGACTGCTTTGTTGTTAATAGTTTGAATGTTCTTGTAAAACTGTATACAAGCGTACGTGTAAGCCTAAAAATGTGCAACAAATAAGTAAATTGAAACTGTACAATTGAATGTTTATAAATACTTATAAAAATAATTTAAAATAAATAACCAGAGTGCTTTGCAACAGGAAAGGTAAAGGGGTGAAAACAGGAAGATGGTGTGCCCTAGGACTAAAATGGCTGAACCCTTCGCTCAACAGAAAGAGCTCTGGGCTCACTCACTTGTGCTACTAAGTTCCACCCATCTTCCTGTCTGTTGTGTTCAAAGAGTCTCTCTGGTTAATGGTCCTAGCTGTGTGGTCCCTGTGAAAGGGGCAGGCCTCCATTGAAGCTGCGGCAAGACCAGACTCTCTGGGTTCTGCAAACCACATTCTCGTAACTTACAATAATAATAATATTTTGGCACTCATATAGCGCTACGAACCCTCAGGTATCTGAGCGCTGCTTATTATTACCCACGGTGCGTGGTGCTCATTTATCGACCTTGGAAGGATTAAAGGCTGAGTTTGGCCCCGCCAGGATTCGAACCTGCGTTAGCAGGCTCTGCACGAATGCCAAAGCGAGCGCTCTACTCGCTGTGCCACTTGAATGACAATTGGGTCCTCCTAGCGGGGTGGACTACTTACTGTAAACGACAGACACAGACATGACAGTTCACTGCTATCGATACTGAGAGGCAGGATCTGGCTTTAGATTGACACAGTTGCATATGAAAGGTTTTTGGGTTTCCTGCCTCCTTTGTGATTAGCTGCAGCCAGGCCCTGTGTGGGCCTGTTTGAAATACCCCCTGGTTGTTAATCAGTGCCACCAGCTGCAGGGCCTAACAAAAGAGCAGAGCAGATCCATAGACCGGTTGTCAATTAATTAGGCTGACCATGGCGGGGGGAAGCTTGGTCCTCCCCCTTCCTGGCAATGACACCGTGCACTGGGTGGCTGTCACATTCAAACAAAATATGACAGGGATGAACAGTGCTTGTAGACGTTGTATAGCCCGAAGTACACAGGTCTATGGTTTTGTCCTGGTGTGAGCATAGGAATATGTGTGTGGATTAGCCCCACACATTTTCCGTTGGTTGGTCTACCATCATTCCATTTAATACAACATTTTAAAAAGTCCAGGTGAGCGCACGCCCTCGATGTAGATATGTCGAATTCTTCACATGCCCCCCAGGCTCAACATGTGAACCACCACCCTACTGAGGGTCTGGTTCATCATCTAGGTGAAAGTACTGCCTTAGGCCATCTGCATTTCCATGCTGGGAGCCTAGCTTGTGTTGGATGCCCATATCTAATCCCTGTAGGAATATGGCCCAATGCAAAGGCTTAAGGGTCTCCCCTTGCATGGCCATTAACCATCTAAGAGGCCAGTGGTCTGTTTGGATACTGAAGTACGTCCCAAAGATGTAGGATTTTAGCTTCTTCACTACCAACACGATGGCATAAGCCTCTTTTTCAATGATGGCCCATGTACTTTCCCTTTGTGTTAATTGCCTGTAATTGTAGGCAATAGTTTGATCTACCCCTTGAGAGTTCAGTTGCACTAACACTGCTCCAATTTCAAAATCTCACGCGTCTGGAAAATGAACTCCTGACCATAGTCTGGCACATTCAGAACTGCGGCCCTGCACAAATCATCCTTCAAATCCTGAAAGGAGTTTTGACAGGCAGGCAACTTATCCTCTGCAGCCAGGCCCT